>NC_133903.1:57732904-58353738 GCF_964199755.1 Larus michahellis | reverse complement strand
ATTTCTTCCCTTACAACACTGTAGCTTTCTCTCCTGAGCTCTAAAATATCTCTGCCCTCTCCCTGAAGATATAGGGCCAGAGAAAGCTTCTCTCCTTCATTTGGCTAGCAAGCCCTGCACAAACCACAACGCGACTCTATTAAGGTGTAGTTTACCTACCAGATCTAGCTCTTGCCCCCATACACAGAATTTCACCGCACATGTAGCAGCTCCCCTGCTTTATGGCTTAGTGTGATATTTCCCTCAGAATACAGCCCAAACATATTTCACTTCCCCCTATTAGCTCATTGCAATCAATGTTCAGGTTCAACACTAATTGGGTCCTATTAGCAGTCCATGCTTCTGTAATTACCTTTGAGTAAGTTTAACACCAATACCTCAGCACAGCCAAATCTACCAGTTGACTACTTATTAACACCTAAAACCCTGACTTTCCTGGAACCTATCCACAGCTACATTTACCTACACCTTGTCCAGGCTCCCTCCTACACCATGATGGAACTTACCTGATCATTTACAACAATTACTACAAGTACCTGTACGCTCCAAATGAGAACTGTTCTTGACAGAACTACTTCTACCTTTCCCCCACCCCGCCACTAGCAGCTCTGTTTCCACATCAACACTGAAATTATCTGCTACCCTTGTAAATTCTACTGACATATCACTATAAGCCATCATCGCATCAAAAGATATCACACCTTACTTCTTTCTTTTTTTGGTGGAACCAAACCAGAAGCATCCTAGCCTTCACACACTCCAAACACACCGCTCTCTCAACGACCACACAAAACACCCACCGCTCTCGGCTCCTGCCTGCCTCGGACCACCTACTGCCAGATGCCGTGTCCCCCCCCCACGGGCTTCGCTCCCCAGGAGCGCTGCTCGCGGGGGGGCTCCTAAATGTCCCTGCCTGACAAAACCCCGCCCGGAGCCCTACCTCCGCCCAAACTTTGGCGACAACTGTCGCCTCGCGGAGGGGCCGGGACCGGGGGAAAAAAACCCCAGCCAGGGGAGGGAAAAAAAAAATCCCCCGGCTGGGGCTTTTTTATTCTTTCATTTGGCTCTGCGTGCCTTCGGTAAGCAAGGCTCAACTCCACGTATGACCTGAGAGGCAACACCACCACCAAAACACAAGCGCCACGCACACCGCTCCCTCAACAACCACACAAAAACACCCACCGCTCCCTCAACAACCACACAAAAACACCCACCGCTCCCTCAACGACCACACAAAAACACCCACCGCTCCCTCAACGACCACACAAAACACCCACCGCTCCCTCAACGACCACACAAAACACCCACCGCTCCCTCAACGACCACACAAAACACCCACCGCTCCCTCAACGACCACACAAAACACCCACCGCTCTCGGCTCCTGCCTGCCTCTGACCACCTACTGCCAGATGCCGTGTCCCCCCCCCGCGGGCTTCGCTCCCCAGGAGCGCTGCTCGCGGGGGGCTCCTAAATGTCCCTGCCTGACAAAACCCCGCCCGGAGCCCTACCTCCGCCCAAACTTTGGCGACAACTGTCGCCTCGCGGAGGGGCCGGGACCGGGGGAAAAAAACCCCAGCCAGGGGAGGGAAAAAAAAAATCCCCCGGCTGGGGCTTTTTTATTCTTTCATTTGGCTCTGCGTGCCTTCGGTAAGCAAGGCTCAACTCCACGTATGACCTGAGAGGCAACACCACCACCAAAACACAAGCGCCACGCACACCGCTCCCTCAACGACCACACAAAACACCCACCGCTCTCGGCTCCTGCCTGCCTCTGACCACCTACTGCCAGATGCCGTGTCCCCCCCCCCGCGGGCTTCGCTCCCCAGGAGCGCTGCTCGCGGGGGGCTCCTAAGTGTCCCTGCCTGACAAAACCCCGCCCGGAGCCCTACCTCCGCCCAAACTTTGGCGACAACTGTCGCCTCGCGGAGGGGCCGGGACCGGGGGAAAAAAACCCCAGCCAGGGGAGGGAAAAAAAAAAATCCCCCGGCTGGGGCTTTTTTATTCTTTCATTTGGCTCTGCGTGCCTTCGGTAAGCAAGGCTCAACTCCACGTATGACCTGAGAGGCAACACCACCACCAAAACACAAGCGCCACGCACACCGCTCCCTCAACGACCACACAAAACACCCACCGCTCTCGGCTCCTGCCTGCCTCTGACCACCTACTGCCAGATGCCGTGTCCCCCCCCCGCGGGCTTCGCTCCCCAGGAGCGCTGCTCGCGGGGGGCTCCTAAATGTCCCTGCCTGACAAAACCCCGCCCGGAGCCCTACCTCCGCCCAAACTTTGGCGACAACTGTCGCCTCGCGGAGGGGCCGGGACCGGGGGAAAAAAACCCCAGCCAGGGGAGGGAAAAAAAAAATCCCCCGGCTGGGGCTTTTTTATTCTTTCATTTGGCTCTGCGTGCCTTCGGTAAGCAAGGCTCAACTCCACGTATGACCTGAGAGGCAACACCACCACCAAAACACAAGCGCCACGCACACCGCTCCCTCAACGACCACACAAAACACCCACCGCTCTCGGCTCCTGCCTGCCTCTGACCACCTACTGCCAGATGCCGTGTCCCCCCCCCCGCGGGCTTCGCTCCCCAGGAGCGCTGCTCGCGGGGGGCTCCTAAGTGTCCCTGCCTGACAAAACCCCGCCCGGAGCCCTACCTCCGCCCAAACTTTGGCGACAACTGTCGCCTCGCGGAGGGGCCGGGACCGGGGGAAAAAAACCCCAGCCAGGGGAGGGAAAAAAAAAAATCCCCCGGCTGGGGCTTTTTTATTCTTTCATTTGGCTCTGCGTGCCTTCGGTAAGCAAGGCTCAACTCCACGTATGACCTGAGAGGCAACACCACCACCAAAACACAAGCGCCACGCACACCGCTCCCTCAACGACCACACAAAACACCCACCGCTCTCGGCTCCTGCCTGCCTCTGACCACCTACTGCCAGATGCCGTGTCCCCCCCCCACGGGCTTCACTCCCCAGGAGCGCTGCTCGCGGGGGGGCTCCTAAATGTCCCTGCCTGACAAAACCCCGCCCGGAGCCCTACCTCCGCCCAAACTTTGGCGACGACTGTCACCTGGCGGAGGGGCCGGGACCGGGGGAAGAAAAAAACCCCCAGCCAGGGCCAGGGCGGGGGGGAATACACTGGCTGGGGCTTTTTTATTCTTTCATTTGGCTCTGCGTGCCTTTGGTAAGGCAGGACTCAACTCCACATACGACCTCAATGTCAGAAGTATTAGGGACAAGGGGACATCACATCCCAACAGTGTCAAATAACTAACAATCGACTAACAAATTCCCAATATGGTGCAGTACATTCACAGACAGGTTCCGCTGACAAGCAAGACAAAGGCAGAGCAATGCGACGCAAGACGTAACACTGTACATGACGGTACGCTGCTACACACGGTCCAATAAAGAGTGGCCGATGAAAGATTTGACGACTCCGGGACGTATGCTGGCAGAAGACATCAGATGTCCGTCGAGACAACGGCAGAGCAATACAATGCTAGGTGTAACATGATACGGGGCAGTACAAGGCAATACATGGCCAAATAAACAACAACCAAGTAAAATAGCCATGATACGGTGCAGTCCTATGACAGAGTGCCTAAAATAACAACCGATACAATCACAGGGCAATACAATGTAAGACGTACCACAATACAGGGCAGGACGAGGCGATAGGCAGCGAAATAAATTAGAGCCGATTAAAATGCCCACAAAACAGTGCAGGACAATGACACAATATTTAAAATTACAGTCAAGACCGTGACACTGTGATACAATGCAAGGCCTACCAGTATACAAGGTAGTAAAAGCCATCACTGGGGCAAACAAAGAACAATTGTTTGCAATATTAACAGTACATTACTGTACGATCCCAGACGCTCTGAAGTGACAGTCAGGAAAATGACAGGGCGATACGATGCGAGACGTAACAGTACATGGGGCAGTAAAAGCCAACATGCAATCAAATAAAGAATGGCACGCTAACAAATACACAACACTGTAGCGCTATGAGATGAGGTCTAAAAGGATGATTGAGACCATGACATGGTGATACGACGCAAGACGTCACATTGTACGGAGCGGTACAGCGCAATACACGGTCAAAAAAACAGCCACCACATAAAATAGTAACAATACAGTGCAGTCCTATGATACATTGTCTAAAATAACAAATCTAGACAGTGACAAGGCGATACGATGCAAGATGTAACGGTATATTGAGCGGCACAAGGCAATATGCGGCCAAAGAACAGACAATTAAAACACACAATACAGTGCAGCGCTATGACACGATCTCTAAAGTTACAATCGAGACAATGACAGGACAATACAATGCAAGGCATTACGGTATACCGGGCGGCGCAAAGCGATATGCAGACAAATAAATAACATGGGACTCAAAAATTGACAATACGCTCCGGTACGATCCCGGGAACTCGGAAATGACGGTCAAGAAAATGACAGGGCGATACAACAGAAGACATTACAGCATACAGGGCGGTACAAGCCAATGCGTGGTCAAATAAAGAATAGCTGATTCGAAAATTGACAAGACTGTGAAGTACAATCCCAGGCGGTCTGAAATAAGCCAAGACAATGACAAAGAATTACAATGCAAGACGTGACAGTATACGGGGCGCTGCAAGGCAATACCCGGTCAAATAAAAAAAAACGCTAAAAAATTCGCAATACATTTCAGTCCTATGACAAAACGTCAAGAATGACCGTCAAAACAAGGACAGAGCAAGGAAAGACAACTCATAACACAATACAGGGAAGTACAAGACAAGACACGTTCAAATAAATAACAGTCAATTACAATACCCACAATACAATTGAGTCCTATGACACAACATCTAAAATGACAAATCGACACAATGACAGGACAATACTACAATGCAAGACATCGCATTATACAGAGCAACATAAGGCAATAAACAGTCAAATAAATAACAGCCGATTCAAAATTTAACTGTATAGAGCACTACAGTTGCAGATGGTCTGAAATGACAATCGATACAATGATAGGGCCATATGATACAAGACATGACATGACACAGGGCAGTACAAGGCAATACGCAGCTTAATGAAAAGCAACCCATTAAAATACCAACAATGCAACACAGTCCTATGACACAATGTCTAAAATGACAATCGATACAATGATGAGGCACTGCAATACAGATATCGCGCTATACAGTGGTACAAGGCAATACGCGGTCAAAAAACCAAGCACATAAAATACTAACAATATGGTGCAGTCCTATGACGGATTGTCTAAATAGACAGTCAAGACAATCACAGAGCAACACGATGCCATACGTACCACAATACAGGGCAGCACGAGGCAATATGTGGCCAAATGAGTAACAGCCGATACCCACAATAGAATGCAGCGCTATGACACCATGTCTAAAATGTCAGTCAAGACAATGACAAAATGACAGAATGCAAGATATCACGGTATACAGGGCGCTACAAGGCAATACGCAGTCAAATAACTAACAGTCAACGTACTGCACTACATTGTGAATTTTGTTAATCGTAGATGGTCTGAATTGACAGTCCACGCGATGACAGTGCGATACAATGCAAGACGTAAGGCTATACAGGAGCAGTACACAGCAATACGCGGTCGTTTAAAAAAAAAAACAGCCGATGAAAAAATTCACAATATGGTGCAGTCCTATGACACAATGTCTAAGATGACAGTAAAAACAATACCATAGCAATACAGTGCAAGACGTAACGGTATAGCAGGCAGGACAAGTCAATATGCAGTCAAATCAAGAATGGCCGATTAAAATAACCGCAATACAGCGCAATGCTATGACACAATCTCTAAAATGACAATCGAGACGCTGACGGGGCAATACAATGCAACACCTAACAGTATACAGGGCAGTACAGGGTAATACCAAGTCACATACAAAACAGCCGATGAAAAAATTAACAATACAGTTCAATATAATCCCAGACAGTCTGAAGTGACAGACAATGAGCAGGCAATACAAAGCTAGACATAATAGCAGGCATAACACCGTAACACAGTCAAATAACTAACAGCCTGTTAAAATACCCACAATACATTCCAGTCCTAGGACACGATGTCTACAGTGACAGTTAAGACAATGACGGAGCAACGCAATGCAAGACATAACATTATACGGGGCAGTTCAAGGCCAATATGCAATCAAATAAGGAATGACCAAACAAAAAACTGACATTACAGTGCAGTACTATGACAGAATGTCACAAAAGACAGTCAAAACCGTGACACGCTTATACAAAGGAATACGTAACACAATACTGAACAGTAGAAGGGAATACACAATGCAATACAGCACTAATTAAAGAAAAACCACAATACAGCGCAGTACAATCAAACACATTCTCAGGTGGCAGGAAAGGCAGTTACAGAGGAGTAACATTTGAGACAGAACACCATACAGGCCAGTCCAAGCCGGTACGCGGGCACACAAAGTACAACTGATTAAGAAGCTCGCGATATGGTGCCTGTCGATGCTACAATGTATCGGATGGCTCTCGGGACAGTCACAGGGAAATACAATCCAACATATCAGAAAATAAAGGGCGGGACAAAGCAATAAAAAGTTAAATATAGAGCAACGGATCAAATCCACCCACAATGCGGTGCCGTAAAATCCCAGAGAGTCTCAAATGACAGTGCAGACAATGACAGGGTAATAAAATGCAAGACGTGACAGTATACAGGGAGGTACAATGCAATACAGAATAAAGTAAGGACCGAGCGATCGAAACCCCACAATAAAGAACGGTACGATTCCAAACAACCTCGGGTGGCAATCGAGACAGTTACAGGGTGGCAGAATTGAAGACACGACATTACACAGTGCCATTTAATGCTGTATGCAATCAAATAAATACCAACCGATAAAAAAAACCCACAACGCCGTGGCGGGACAACACAAAAATAAATGAGATGACAGTCCAGATTATGACAGGGCAATACAATGTGAGACATAACACAATACAGGGTGGTACAGTACAATACTCAGTCAAAAATAAACAACCCATTAAATAACCCGTAATACAGTGCAGGACAATGCCAATATATGCAGGACAGCAGCCAGGAGGATGACAGAGCAGTACAAGACAAAATGTAACACAATACAGGGCGCTGCAATGACAAAATATATCAGATAGCAGTCAGAACGACAACAGGGCAATGCAATGCAAGACAACACAGCACAAGGCGGTAACGACGCAATGCATGCTCAAGAAGAGCAACCGATAAAATTCCCCAAATACATATGAGGACAATCCCAGAATGTCTAAAATGCCAGTGAAGAGAATGACACAGCAATACAGGCCACTGCCATGCAGGGGAGCGGAAAAGGGCTCTTGGGCTGGCCATTATTGATAGAGTAAGCTAATTAACTTATAGTCACATTAGCATTGGAAGAAAATATGTAGGTCCCCACTGGAGACACACTCGGGCCTGTATTGCGAGCCATCCCCCAAAGTAGAACTACCACTCATAACAGCTTCCACTGATGGTTATAGCTCAAACAGCAACCTGGGGAAGAAAGAGAGAAGTAAAAGCAAAAGGGAGAGAAAAAAGAGAAACAGGGTGGCGGGGGGAGGAGGGGGACGGGGGGAAGAAGAGAAAAAAAGGGGGCAGGCCGTGGAAGAGAGGAAAAAAAAAGGGGACAGCGGAAGAGAAGAAAAAATAAAAGGGGGCGGCTGTGGAGAAGAGAAGAGAAAAAATGGGGAGAAGAGAGGTGAAAGAGGAAAAAAACGGGGCAGAGGGGCGGAAGGAAAAAAAAGGGGGCAAAGTGAATAAGAAAAAAAAAGAGGGGCAGAGGGAATAAGAGAAAAAAACCAAGGGGGCGGCAGTGGGCAGAGAAGAAAAAAAAAAGGGGGCAGTGGGAGAGGAGAAGAAAAAAGGGGCTGGGCAGGAAGAAAAGAAAAAGGGGAGCAGGGGGGCAAAAAGAAGAAAAAGGGGAGCAGGGGAGGGAAAGAAGCAAAAAGGGGGCTGGCGGGGAAAGAGAAGAAGAAAAAGGGGGGTTGGGGAGGACGAGGAAAAGAAGAAAAACGGGAGCAAAGGGGGGGAAAGCAGGAAAAAAGGGGGCTGGCGGGGCTAGAGAAGAACGAAAAGGGGGTGGCTGTGGGGAAGAGAAGAAAAAAAGGGGGCAGAGAGGCGGAAGAGAAGAAAAAGAAGGGGCGGCGGGGGGAAGAGAAGGAAAAAACAGGGGAAGAGGGGGAGGAGAAAAAAGGGGGCATAGAGCAGGGAAGACAATAAAAAGGGGAGCAGGAGGAGGGAAGAGGAAAAAAGTGGATGGGACGGGAAAGAGAAGAAGAAAAAGGGAGGCTGGGGAGGAAAAGAAAAAAAGGAAGCAGCGGGGGGGAAGACAAGAAAAAAGGGGAATGGGGGGAAGGATGAAAACACAGAGGGGCAGAGAGGAGGGAAGACAAGAAGGGGGGCAGAAGGGGGAAGAGGAACAAAGCGGACTGTGTGGGAAGAAAAGAAGAAAAAAGAAGGGGGGCTGGACGGCGGGAAGACAAGAAAAAAGAAGGGGGGCTGGACGGCGGGAAGACAAGAAAAAGGAGCAGGGGGGAAAGAGGAAAAAAGGGGGGCAGCTGACGGGGGAAGAGAAGAAAAAAGGGGGGCAGCTGGCGGGGGAAGAGAAGAAAAAAAGGGGGGCAGAAGGGCAAAAGAGGAAAAAAGGGGGGCAGACAGGCTGAACAGGAAAATAAAAGCGGGGCAGAGAGGTTAAGAAGACAAAAGGGGGTGGCAGTGGGAAGAGAAGAAAAAAGGGGGCAGCTATAGGGAAGGGAAGAGAAAAAAGGGGGGCAGAGGGGTGGAGAGGATAAAAAAGTGGGCGGCAGTGGGAAGATGAAAAAAGGGGGGCTGGGGAAGAAGAGGAGGAAAAAAAAGACGGGCAGCGGGGGTAAGAAAAAAGGGGCTGCTGTGGGAAGAGAAGAAAAAAGGAGGGCAGAGGAGCAAAAGAGTAAAAAAATGAGGAAGCAGCTGTGGGGAGAGAAGAAAAACAGGGGGTGAAAGGGGCAGAAGAGGAAAAAAGGGTAGGGGGGGAAGAGGGGCGGAGGAGGAAAAAAGGGTGGGGGGAAAAGGGGCGGAGGAGGAAAAAGAGGGGGCAGCAGTAGGAAGAGAAGAAAAAGGGGGCTGGGGAGTAAGAGAAGGAAAAAAACAAAGGGCAGCTGTGGGAGAGTAGAAAAAAGGGGGGCTGTAGGAAGAGTAGAAAAAAAAGGGGGCAGAGGGGCAGAAGAGGGAAAAAAGGGGGAAAGGGGCAGAAGAGGAAAAAAGGGGGTAGCTGTGGGGAGAGAAGAAAAAAAAGGGGGCGGCTGTGGGGAAAGGAAGAAAAAGGGGGGCAGAGGGGCGGAAGAGGAAAAAAGGGGGGGAAAGGAGCAGAACAGAAGAAGAAAGGGGGTTGTGGAGGAAGAGGAGGAAAAAAAAGACGGGTGGCTGTGGGGAAGGGAAGAGAAAAAGAGTGGGTTGTGGAGGAAGAGGAGACAAAAAGACGGGCGGCTGTGGGAAGAGTAGAAAAAGGGGGTTGGGGAGGAAGAGGAGGAAAAAAAAGACGGGCGGCTGTGGGGAAAGGAAGAAAAAAAAGTGGGTTGGGGAGGAAGAGGAGGAAAAAAAGATGGGCGGCTGTGGGAAGAGTAGAAAAAAGATGGGCAGCTGTAGGAAGAGTAGAGAAAAAAAAGAAGGGGGCATCTGGGAAGGAAGAAGAAACACAAGGGGGACAGAAGGGCAGAAGAGGAAAAAAAGGGGCACAGCCGTGAGGAAGAGAAGAGAAAAAAGGGGGGCAGAGGGGCAGAAGAGGAAAAAAGGGGGGCAGAGGGGCAGAAGAGGAAAAAAGGGGGGCAGAGGGGCAGAAGAGGAAAAAAGGGGGCGGCTGTGGGGAGAGAAGAAAAAAAGGGGGTGGCTGAAAGGAAGAAAAAAGGGGCAGAGGGGTAGAAGAGGAAAAAAAGGGGGCGGCCTTGGGGAGAGAAGAAAAAGAGGGGGGAAAGGGCAGAAGAGGGAAAGAAGGCTGGGGAGGAAGAGGAGGAAAAAAACGACGTGCAGCTGTGGGAAGAGTAGAAAAAAAGGGGGAAAGCAGCAGAAGAGGAAAAAAGGGGGCGGCTGAGGGGCAGAAGAGGTAAAAAAAGGGGGCGGCTGAGGGGCAGAAGAGGTAAAAAAAGGGGGCGGCTGAGGGGCAGAAGAGGTAAAAAAAGGGGGCGGCCTTGGGGAAAGAATAAAAA
The DNA here is from genome assembly GCF_964199755.1 of Larus michahellis. NCBI lineage: Eukaryota > Metazoa > Chordata > Aves > Charadriiformes > Laridae > Larus > Larus michahellis. The sequence goes on along the minus strand of NC_133903.1, from coordinate 58,343,490 downwards.
AGGGCGGGGGGGAAAGGGGCGGAAGAAGAAAAAAGGGCGGGGGGGAAAGGGGCGGAAGAGGAAAAAAGGGCGGGGGGGAAAGGGGCGGAAGAGGAAAAAAGGGTGCAGCTGTGGGAAGAGAAGAAAAAAGTGGGCTGGACAGGAAGAGGAAAAAAAACAACGGGCAGCTATGGGAAGAGTAGAAAAAAGGGGGGGCTGTGGGAAGGGGAGAGAAAAACCGGGGGTCTGTGGGAAGGAGGAAGAAACAAAAGAGGGACAAAAGGGCGGAAGAGAAAATAAAGGGGGGCGGCCGTTTGGAAGACAAGTAAAAAGGGGCTGGGAAGAAAGAGGAAAAAAATAGGGGCAGCCGTGAGGACAAGAAGAAGAAAAGGGGGCAGCCGTGGGGACGAGAAGAAGAAAAGTGGGTGGCGGGGGAAGAAAGGAAAAGGGGAATAGGGTGGTAAAAAGAAGCAAAGAAGGGGAGCGGCAGGGGAAGAGAAAAAAAGGGGGGGTGGTGGGAAGAGAATAAAAAAGGGGAGGGGGCGGAGAGGAAAAAAAAGGGGAGAAAAGGGGCAGGAGAGGAAAAAAGGTGGTGGCTATGGGGAGAGAAGAAAAAGGGGGACGGGGGGGCAGAAAGGAAGAAAAAAGGGGCAGGGGCGGAAGAGGAAAAAAGGGGGCGGCTGTGGGGAGAGAATAAAAAGGGGGCGGCTGTGGGGAGAGAATAAAAAGGGGGCGGCTGTGGGGAGAGAATAAAAAAAGGGGGTGGCCGTGGGGAAGGGAAGAAAAAGGGAGGCAGGGGGCGGCCTTGAGGAGGGAAGAAAAAGGCAGGGGGGGAAAAGGGGCGGAAGAGGGAAAAAAGGGGACTGGGGAGGCAGAGTAGAAAAAAGGGGGGGCTGTGGGAAGGAGGAAGAAACAAAAGGGGGACAGAAGGGCGGAAGAGGAAAAAAAGGGGGGTAGAGGGGGTAAGAGAAAAAAGGGGGGCGGCAGTGGGAAGAGAAGAAAAAGGGGGCTGGGAAGGAAGAGGAAAAATATAGGGGCAGCTGTGAGGAAGAGAAGAAAAGGGAGGGGAGAAAGGGGCGGAAGAGGAAAAAAGGGGTCGACTGTGGGGAAGGGAAGAAGAAAAGGGAGTGGTGGGGGAAGAAAAGAAAAAAGAGGGGCTGGACAGGAAGAAAAAAAAAGGGGAGCAGGGGGGCGAAAAGAAGGAAAGAAGGTAGAGGGGCAGAAGAGAAAAAGACGGGGGGGGAAGGGGCGGAAGAGAAAAAGACGGGGGGGGAAGGGGCGGAAGAGAAAAAGACGGGGGGGGAAGGGGCGGAAGAGAAAAAGACGGGGGGGGAAGGGGCGGAAGAGAAAAAAAGGGGTCGGCTGTGGGAAAGGGAAGTGAAAAAAGGGGTCGGCGCGGTAAAAACAGAATAAAAGGGGAGTGGGGGACAAAAAGAAGGAAAGAAGGGGGGCGGCGGGGGAAGAGAAAAAAGGGGCGGCGGTGGGGGAAAAAAACGGGGGGGAAAAGGGAAAAGGGGCAGAAAAGGAAAAAACGGGGTCGGCTGGACGGGAAGAAAAAAAAAGGGGAGCAGGAGGGCAGAAGAGAAAAAGAAAGGAGGGAGAGGGGCGGGAAGAAGCAAAAAAGGGGAGGAGGGGGGCGGGAAGAAGCAAAAAAGGGGAGGAGGGGGGCGGGAAGAAGCAAAAAAGGGGAGGAGGGGGGCGGGAAGAAGCAAAAAAGGGGAGGAGGGGGGCGGGAAGAAGCAAAAAAGGGGAGGAGGGGGGCGGGAAGAAGCAAAAAAGGGGAGGAGGGGGGCGGGAAGAAGCAAAAAAGGGGAGGAGGGGGGCGGGAAGAAGCAAAAAAGGGGAGGAGGGGGGCGGGAAGAAGCAAAAAAGGGGCTGGCAGGGAAAGAGAAGAAGAAAAAGGGGGTCGGGGAGGATGAGGAAAAGAAAAATGGGAGCAAAGGGGGGGAAAGAAGGAAAAAAGGGGGCTGGCGGGGCTAGAGAAGAAAGAAAAGGGGGCGGCTGTGGGGAAGAGAAGAGAAGAGGGGGGCAGAGAGGCGGAAGAGAAGAAAAAAGGGGGCGGCTGTGGGAAGAGAAGAAAAAACAGGGGGGCAGAGGGGCGAAAGAGGAAAAAAGGGAGGGAAACTGTAGAAGAGGAAAAAAGGGGGGTGGCTGTGGGGAGAGAAGAAAAAAAGGGGGTGGCTGTGGGGAAAGGAAGAAAAAAGGGGCAGAGGGGTAGAAGAGGAAAAAAGGGGGCGGCCTTGGGGAGAGAAGAAAAAGGGGGGGGAAGGGCGGAAGAGGGAAAGAAGGCTGGGGAGGAAGGAGAAAAAAACAACATGCGGCTGTGGGAAGAGTAGAAAAAAAGGGGGCAGAGGGGCAAAACACGAAAAATGGGGGGAAGGGGCAGAAGAGGAAAAAAGGGGGCGGCTGGGGGAAAGGGAAGGGAAGAAAAAAGTGGGCGGCCTTGGGGAAAGAAGAAAAAAGGGCGGGGAAAGGGGCGGAAGAAGAAAAAAGTGGGCTGAACAGGAAGAGAAAAAAAAACACCGGGGGGGGGGGGCTGTGGGAAGGGGAGAGGAACACCGGGGGGGGGCTGTGGGAAGGGGAGAGAAACACCGGGGGGGGGCTGTGGGAAGGGGAGAGAAACACCGGGGGGGGGGCTGTGGGAAGGGGAGAGAAACAAGAGGGGGACAAACGGGCGGAAGAGAAAAAGGGGGGCGGCCGTTTGGAAGACAAGTAAAAAGGGGCTGGGAAGAAAGAGGAAAAAAATAGGGGCAGCCGTGAGGACAAGGAGAAGAAAAGGGGGCAGCCATGGGGACGAGAAGAAGAAAAGTGGGTGGCGGGGGAAAAGAAGAAAAAGGGGAGTAGGGTGGTAAAAAGAAGCAAAGAAGGGGAGCGGCAGGGGAAGAGAAAAAAAGGGGGGGTGGTGGGAAGAGAATAAAAAAGGGGAGAAAAGGGGCAGGAGAGGAAAAAAGGTGGTGGCTATGGGGAGAGAAGAAAAAAAAGGGGGCAGATGTGGGGAAAGGAAGAAAAATGGGGGCGGGGGGGCGGAAAGGAAGAAAAAAGGGGCAGGGGCGGAAGAGGAAAAAAGGAGGGGAAAGAGGCGGAAGAGAAAACAGGGGGGCGGCTGTGGGGAGGGGAGAGAAAAAACTGGGGGGCTGTGGGAATGAGGAAGAAACAAAAGGGGGACAGAAGGGCAGAAGAGGAAAAAAGGGGGGCGGCAGTGGGAATAGAAGGAAAAGGGGGCTGCGAAGGAAGAGGAAAAATATAGGGGTGGCTGTGAGGAAGAGAAGAAAAGGGGGCTGGATGGGAAGAAAAGTAAAAGGGGAGCAGGGGGGCAAAAAGAAGGAATAAAGGGGGCAGCGGTGGGAAGAAAAAAGGTGGGGAAGGGGTGGAAGAGGAAAAAAACAGCGGGGAAAAGGGGTCGGCTGTGGGGACGGGAAGAAAAGAAAAAGAGGGGCCGGGACGGGAAGAAGGAAAAGAGGGGGACAGAGAGCAGAGAGAATAAAAAGGGAGGCGGGGGGCGGCCTTGGGGAGAGAATAAAAAGGGAGGCGGGGGGAAAAGGGGCGGAAGAGGGAAAAAAGGGGACTGGGGAGGCAGAGTAGAAAAAAAGGGGGTGGCTATGGGAAGAGTAGAAAAAAGGGGGGGGCTGTGGGAAGGGAAGAGATAAAATGGGGGGGCTGTGGGAAGGAGGAAGAAACAAAAGGGGGACAGAAGGGCGGAAGAGGAAAAACAGGGGGGTAGAGGGGGTAAGAGAAAAAAAGGGGGGTGGCAGTGGGAAGAGAAGAAAAAGGGGGCTGGGAAGAAAGAGGAATAATATAGGGGCAGCTGTGAGGAAGAGAAGAAAAAAGGGGGCGGCTGTGAGGAAGAGAAGAAAAGGGAGGGGAGAAAGGGGCGGAAGAGGAAAAAAGGGGTCGACTGTTGGGAAGGGAAGAAAAAAGAGAGGGCTGGACGGGAAGAAAAATAAAAGGGGAGCAGGGGGGTGAAAAGAAGGAAAGAAGGGAGAGGGGCGGAAGCAAAAAAAGGGGTCGGCTGTGGGGAAGGGAAGCAAAAAAAGGGGTCGGCGCAGTAAGAACAGAAAAAAAAGGGGAGCAGGGGGCAAAAAGAAGGAAAGAAGGAGGCAGCGGGGGAAGAGAAAAAAGAGGCAGAAGGGGAAAAAACGGGGGGGGAAGGGGCAGAAGGGGAAAAAACAGGGTCAGCTGTGGGGAAGGGAAGAAAAAAGGGGGGGCTGGACAGGAAGAAAGAGAAAGGGGAGCAGGGGGGCGAGAAGAAGGAAAGGAGGGGGAGGGGCGGAAGAGAAAAAGACAGGAGGGGGAGGGGAAGCAAGAACGGGGGCGGCGGAGGAAAAAGGAGGGGGGGAAGGGGCGGCGGAGGAAAAAGGAGGGGGGGAAGGGGCGGCGGAGGAAAAAGGAGGGGCAGCAGTGGGAAGAGAAAAAAAGGGGGCTGGGGAATAAGAGAAGGAAAAAAACAACGGGCAGCTGTGGGAAGAGTAGAAAAAAGGGGGGCTGAAGGAAGAGTAGAAAAAAGGGGGGCTGAAGGAAGAGTAGAAAAAAGAGGGGGGAAAGGGGCGGAAGAGGGAAAAAAGGGGGGCAGATGGGCGGAAGAGGGAAAAAGGGGGCGGCAAGGAAAAAAAAGGGGGGCAGGGGGGCGGCAAGGAAAAAAAAGGGGGGCAGGGGGGCGGCAAGGAAAAAAAAGGGGGGCAGGGGGGCGGCAAGGAAAAAAAAGGGGGGCAGGGGGGCGGCAAGGAAAAAAAGGGGGGCAGGGGGGCGGCAAGGAAAAAAAGGGGGGCAGGGGGGCGGCAAGGAAAAAAAAGGGGGCGGCCTTGGGGAGAGAAGAAAAGAGGGGGGGAACGGGCAGAAGAGGAAAAAAAGGGGGGCAAAGGGGCAGAATAGGAAAAAAGGGGGCGGCTGTGGGGAGAGAAGAAAAAAGGGGGGCAGAGGGGCGAAAGAGGAAAAAAGGGGGGCAGAGGGGCGAAAGAGGAAAAAAGGGGGGTTGGGGAGGAAGAGGAGGAAAGAAGAGACGGGCAGCTGTGGGGAAGGGAAGAGAAAAAAAGAGTGGGTTGTGGAGGAAGAGGAGACAAAAAGACGGGCGGCTGTGGGAAGAGTAGAAAAAAGATGGGCGGCTGTGGGGAAAGGAAGAGAAAACTGGGTTGGGGAGGAAGAGGAGGAAAAAAAAACACGGGCGGCTGTAGGAAGAGTAGAAAAAAGATGGGCGGCTGTAGGAAGAGTAAAGAAAAAAAAAGGGGGCATCTGGGAAGGAAGAAGAAACACAAGGGGGACAGAAGGGCAGAAGAGGAAAAAATAGGGGGGTAGAGGGGGTAAGAGAAATAAGGGGGGCAGCAGTGGGAAGAGAAGAAAAAAGGGGCTGAGAAGAAAGAGGAGAAAAAAGGGGGCGGCCGTGAGGAAGAGGAGAAAAAAGGGGGCGGCCGTGAGGAAGAGGAGAAAAAAGGGGGCGGCCGTGAGGAAGAGGAGAAAAAAGGGGGCGGCCGTGAGGAAGAGGAGAAAAAAGGGGGCTGGATGGGTAGAAAAGAAAAAAAAAGGGGAGCAGGGGGGCAAAAAGAAGGAAAAAAGGGGGGCGGTGGAAAGAAAAAAAAGGGGGGCAGAGGGACAGAGAAAAAAAGAGGGGAAAAGGGGCGGAAGAGGAAAAAGGGGTCGGCTGTGGGGAGAGATGAAAAAAAGGGGGGCAGCGAGGTGGAAGAGGAGAAAAAGGGGTTGGCCCTGGGGAGAGAAGAAAAACGGGAAGGAAAGGGGCGGAAGAGAAGAAAAAAGGGGGCTGGGGGCAGAAGAGGAGGAAAAAAAATAACGGGCAGCTGTGGGAAGAGGAGAAAAAAGGGGGGGAAGGGACGGAAGAGGATAAGAAAGAGGGACAGAGGGCGGAGAGGACAAAAACGGGGGAAAAGGGTAGAAGAGGAAAAAAGGGGGCGGCTGTGGGGAGAGAAGAAAAAAAAGGGGGCAGCTGTGGGGACAGGAAGAAAAAGGGGGGCAGAAGAGGGGAAAAAAGGGGGTGGCCTTAGGGAGAGAAAAAAGGGGGGGAAGGGGCGGAAGAGGGAAAATGGGGGGGAAGGGGCGGAAAAAAACAACGGGGGGCTGGGGAGGAAGAGGAGGAAAAAAACAACGGGCGGCTGTGGGAAGAGTAGAAAAAAGGGGGCGAAGAGGGGCGGAAGAGGAGGAAAAAAAATACGATGGGCTGCTATGGGAAGAATAGAAAAAAGGTGGGGGCTGTGGGGAGAGAAGAAAAAAAAAGGGGTGGCTGTGGGGACAGGAAGAAACAGGGGGGCAGCGGGACGGAAAGGAAGAAAAAAGGGGCAGGGGGCGGCAGAGGGAAAAAAAGGGGGCGACCTTGGGGAGAGAAGAAAAAGGCGGGGGGAAGGGGCGGAAGAGGGAAAGAAGGCTGGGAAGAAAGAGTAGGAAAAAAAGGGGGGCAGAGGGACAAAAGAAGAAAATAAGGGGGCGGCTGAGGGGAAGGGGAGAGAAACAAAAGGGGGACAAAAGGGCGGAAGAGAAAATAAGGGGGGCGGCCGTTTGGAAGACAAGTAAAAAGGGGCGGGAGAGGACGAAAAAAAGGGGAGAAAAGGGGCGGGAGAAGACGAAAAAAAGGGGAGAAAAGGGGCGGGAGAAGACGAAAAAAAGGGGAGAAAAGGGGCGGGAGAGGACAAAAAAAGGGGGGAAAAGGGGCGGGAGAGGACGAAAAAAAGGGGGGAAAAGGGGCGGGAGAGGACGAAAAAAAGGGGGGAAAAGGGGCGGGAGAGGACGAAAAAAAGGGGGGAAAAGGGGCGGGAGAGGACGAAAAAAAGGGGGGAAAAGGGGCGGGAGAGGACGAAAAAAAGGGGGGAAAAGGGGCGGGAGAGGACGAAAAAAAGGGGGGAAAAGGGGCGGGAGAGGACGAAAAAAAGGGGGGAAAAGGGGCGGGAGAGGAGGAAAAAATGACAGGCAGCTGTAGGAAGAGTAGAAAAAAGGGGGCGGCTGTGGGGAGGGAGGAGGAAAAACGGGGGGGCTGTGGGAAAGAGGAAAAAACAAAAGGGGGACAGAAGGGCAGAAGAGGAAAAAAGGGGGGCAGTGGGAAGAGAAGAAAAGGGGCTGCGAAGGAAAAGGAAAAATATAGGGGCAGCTGTGAGGAAGGGAAGAAAAAAGGGGGCTGGATGGGAAGAAAAGTAAAAGGGGGTCGGCTGTGGGGAAGGGAAGAAAAGTAAAAGGGGGTCGGCTGTGGGGAAGGGAAGAAAAGAAAAAAAGAGGGGGCTGGACAGGAAGAAAAGAAAAAGAGGGGAGCAGGGAGGCAAAAACAAGGAAAAGAGGGGGCAGCGGGGGAAGAGAAAAAAAGGGGGGCGGCTTTGGGGCAGGCAGAGAAAAAAAAGGAAGACAGAAGGGCAGAAGAGGAAAAAAGTGGGCTAGAGGGGGTAAGAGGAAAAAAAGGGGCACGGCCGTGAGGAAGAGAAAAGAAAAAAGGGGGCGGCTGGGAAGGAAGAAGAAAGAAAAAGGGGGACAGAGGGGCAGAAGAGGAAAATAAAGTGGGGTAGAGGAGGTAAGAGAAAAAAAGGGGGGCAGTAATGACAAGAGAAGAAAAAAGGGGGCTGAGAAGGAAGGGGAAAAAATAGGGGGGGCCGTTCGGAAGAGAAGAAAAGGGGGCAGCAGGGTAAGAAAAGAAAAAAGGGGGCTGGATGGGAAGAAAAGAAGAAGGGGAGCAGGGGGCAAAAAGAAGGAAAAAAGGGGGGCGGCAGGGGAAGAGAAAAAAGGGGGAGAGGGGGCGGAGAGGAAAAAAGGGGGGACAGAGAGGACAAAAAAGGGGGGAAAAGGGGCAGAAGAGGAAAAAAGGGGGCAGCTGTGGGGAGAGAAGAAAAAGAGGGGGTGGATGTGGGGAAAGGAAGAAAAAGGGGGGCAGAAAGGAAGAAAAAAGGGGCAGGGGGGTAGAAGAGGAAAAAAAAGGGGGCGGCCTTGGGGAGAGAAGGAAAGGGGGCTGAAAAGGGGCCGAATAGGGAAAAAAGGGGGGGAAAGGGGCGGAAGCGAAGAAAAAAAGAGGGCTGAAAAGGGGCAGAAGAGGAGGAAAAAAATAACAGGCGGCTGTGGGAAGAGAAGAAAAAAAAGGGGGGGAAAGGGGCAGAAGAGGAAAAAAAAGGGGGGCGGCTGTGGGGAAAGGAAGAAAGAGGGGGCCAGGGGGGCAGAAGAGGTAAAAAAGGGGGCAGCCTTGGGGACATAAGAAAAAAGGGAGGGGAAACGGGGCGGAAGAGGGATAAAAGGGAGGGGAAACGGGGCGGAAGAGGGATAAAAGGGAGGGGAAACGGGGCGGAAGAGGGATAAAAGGGAGGGGAAACGGGGCGGAAGAGGGATAAAAGGGAGGGGAAACGGGGCGGAAGAGGGATAAAAGGGAGGGGAAACGGGGCGGAAGAGGGATAAAAGGGAGGGGAAACGGGGCGGAAGAGGGATAAAAGGGAGGGGAAACGGGGCGGAAGAGGGATAAAAGGGAGGGGAAACGGGGCGGAAGAGGGATAAAAGGGAGGGGAAACGGGGCGGAAGAGGGATAAAAGGGAGGGGAAACGGGGCGGAAGAGGGATAAAAGGGAGGGGAAACGGGGCGGAAGAGGGATAAAAGGGAGGGGAAACGGGGCGGAAGAGGGATAAAAGGGAGGGGAAACGGGGCGGAAGAGGGATAAAAGGGAGGGGAAACGGGGTCAGCTGTGGGGAAGGGAAGAAAAAAGGGGGCGGCTGTGAGGAAGAGAAGAAGAAAGGGGGTGGTGGGGGAATAAAAGAAAAAAGAGGGGGCTGGACGGGAAGAAAAGAAAAAAACAGAAGCTGGATGGGAAGAATAAAAAAGGGGGCACGGGGGTGAAAATAAGGAAAAAAGGGGGTTGCCGGGGAAAGAGGAAAAAAAAGGGGGGCAGCTTTGGGGAAGGGGAAAAAAAGGGGGGCAGCTTTGGGGAAGGGAAGAGGAAAAAAAAGGGGGGCAGAAGGGCAGAAGAGGAAAAAAGTAGGCTAGAGGGGGTAAGAGTAAAAAAGGGGCGCAGCCGTGAGGAAGAAGAGAAAAAAGGGAGTGGCTGGGAAGGAAGAAGAAAAAGGGGGACAGAGAAGCGGAAGAGGAAAATAAAGTGGGGTAGAGGGAGTAAGAGAAAAAAGGGGGGCAGCAAAGAGAAGAGAAGAAAAAAGGGGGCTGGGAAAGAAGGGGAAAAAAATAGGGGGGGCCGTTCGGAAGAGAGGAAAAAAATAGGGGCGAATGTGGAGAAAAGAAAGGGGAGCAGGGGTGCGGCCATGGGGAAGGGAAGAGAAAAAAAAAGGGGGACAGAGGGTGGAGAGAACAAAGAAGGGGGGAAGGGGCAGAAGAGGAAAAAAAGGGGGCAGCTGTGGGGAAGGGAAGAAAAAAAAGGGGGCGGATGTGGGGAAAGGAAGATAAAAGCGGGCAGGGGGGCGGCAAGGAAGAAAAAAAGGGGCGGCCTTAGAGTGAGAAGAAAAAGGGGGGGAAAGGGCCGGTAGAGGGAAAGAAGGGGACTAGGGAGGAAGAGTAGAAAAAAAAAACAGGGCGGCCGTGGGAAGAGTAGAAAAAAAAAGGGGGAAGGGGCAGAAGAGGAAAAAAGGGGGTGGCTGTGGGGAGAGAAGAAAAAAAAAGGCGGGCACAGGGGTGGAAGAGTTAAGAAAGGGGGCAGCCTTGGGGAGGGAAGAAAAAAAGCGGGGGAAACGGGGCAGAAGAGGAGGAAAAAAGGGGGCTGAGGAAGAGAAGGAAAAAAAATGACGGGCGGCGGTGGGAAGAGTAGAAAAGAGGGAGGCGGCTGTAGGAAGGGGAGAGAAAAAATGGGGGGGCTGTGGGAATGAGGAAGAAACAAAAAGGGGGGTAGAGGGCATAAGAGAAAAAAACGGGGCTGGGAAGGAAGAGGGAAAAATAGGGGCGGCCGTTCAGAAGAGAAGAAGAAAACAGAACTGGACGGGAAGAAAAGAAAAAAGTAGGGGAACGGGGCGCAGGGGAAGAGAAAGAAAAGGGGAACAGAAGGGCAGGAGAGAAGAAAAAAAAGTAGGGAAAAAAGGGGGCGGCTGAGGGAAGGGGAGGGAAAAAAGGGGGCGGCTGAGGGAAGGGGAGGGAAAAAAGGGGGCGGCTGAGGGAAGGGGAGGGAAAAAAGGGGGCGGCTGAGGGAAGGGGAGGGAAAAAAGGGGGCGGCTGAGGGAAGGGGAGGGAAAAAAGGGGGCGGCTGAGGGAAGGGGAGGGAAAAAAGGGGGCGGCTGAGGGAAGGGGAGGGAAAAAAGGGGGCGGCTGAGGGAAGGGGAGGGAAAAAAGGGGGCGGCTGAGGGAAGGAAGAAGAAACAACAGGGGGACAGAAGGGCGGAAGAAGAAAATAAAGTGGAGTAGAGGGGGTAAGAGAAGAAAAAGGGGCTGGGAAGGAAGAGGAAAAAAAGGGGGGGGAAAAGGGGCGGGAGAGGAGGAAAAGAAGGGGGGGAAGGGGGCGGGAGAGGAGGAAAAAAAGGGGGGGAAAGGGGGCGGGAGAGGAGGAAAAAAGGGGGGGAAAGGGGGCGGGAGAGGAGAAAAAAGGGGGGGAAAGGGGGCGGGAGAGGAGAAAAAAGGGGGGGAAAGGGGGCGGGAGAGGAGAAAAAAGGGGGGGAAAGGGGGCGGGAGAGGAGGAAAAAAGGGGGGGAAGGGGGCGGGAGAGGAGGAAAAAAGGGGGGGAAGGGGGCGGGAGAGGAGAAAAAAAAGGGGGGAAAAGGGGCGGGAGAGGAGAAAAAAAGGGGGGAAAAGGGGCGGGAGAGGAGAAAAGCGGGCGGCTGTGGGGAGAGAGGAAAAAAAAACGATGGGCAGCTGTGAGAAGAGTAGAAAAAGGAGGGGCTGTGGGAAGAGTAGAGGAAAAAAAAGGGGCAGCAAAGGGGGCGGAAGAGGAAAAAAAGGGGCGGCAAAGGGGGCGGAAGAGGAAAAAAAAGGGGCGGCAAAGGGGGCGGAAGAGGAAAAAAAAGGGGCGGCAAAGGGGGCGGAAGAGGAAAAAAAAGGGGCGGCAAAGGGGGCGGAAGAGAAGAAAAAAGGGGCGGCAAAGGGGGCGGAAGAGAAGAAAAAAGGGGCGGCAAAGGGGGCGGAAGAGAAGAAAAAAGGGGCGGCAAAGGGGGCGGAAGAGAAGAAAAAGAGGGGGCTGAGGAGGAAGAGGAACAAAAAAAAACAATGGGCAGCTGTGAGAAAAGAGTAGAAAAAGGGGGGGGCTGTGGGAAGAGTAGAAGAAACAAATGGGTGACAGAGGGGCGGATGAGGAAAAAAGGGGGGGGAAGGGGCGGAAGAGGAAAAAAGGGGGCCGCTGTGGGGAGAGAGGAAAAAAAGGGGGTGGCTGTGAGAAAAGAAAGAAAGAGAGGGGCATGGGGGTGGAAAGGGAAAAAACGGGTCAGGGGGGCGGAAGAGGAAAAAAAAATGGGGCAGGGGCGGAAGAGGAAAAAAAAATGGGGCAGTGGCGGAAGAGGAAAAAAGGGAGTGGCTGTGGAAAAAGAAGAAAAAAGGGGGGAAAAAGGGGTGGAAGAGGAAAGAACGGGGGAAGGGGCGGAAGACGGAAAAAAGGGAGGGGAAAAGGGGCGGAATGGGAAAAGAAGGGGGCAGCAGTGGGAAGAGTAGAAAAAAGGGGGCTGGGGAGGAAGAGGAGGAAAAAAATGACAGGCAGCTGTAGGAATAGTAGAAAAGAGGGGGGGCTGTGGGAAGGAAGAAGAAACAAATGGGGGACAGAAAGGTGGAAGAGGAAAATAGTGTGGGGTAGAGGGGGTAAGAGAGGAAAAGGGGGCGGCTGTGCAGAAGAGGAGAGGAAAAGGGGGCGGCTGTGCAGAAGAGGAGAGGAAAAAAGGGGGGGCAGAGGAGCGGAAGAGGAAAAAAGGGGGGCGGCGGTGGGAAGAGAAGAAAAAAGGGGGGGCAGAGGAGCGGAAGAGGAAAAAAGGGGGGCGGCTGTGGGGAGAGAAGAAAAAAGGGGGGGCAGAGGAGCGGAAGAGGAAAAAAGGGGGGCGGCTGTGGGGAGAGAAGAAAAAAGGGGGGCAGAGGGGCAAGAAAAGAAAAAAGGGGGTGAAAGGGGCGGCTGTGGGGAGAGAAGAAAAAAGAGGGGGCTTGGAAGGAAGAGGAAAAAAGGGGGTGAAAGGGGCGGCTGTGGGAAGAGTAGAAAAAGAGACGGGCGGCTGTGGGAAGAGTAGAAAAAGAGACGGGCGGCTGTGGGAAGAGTAGAAAAAGGGGGTTGGGGAGGAAGAGGAGGAAAAAAAAGACGGGCGGCTATGGAAAGGGAAGAGAAAAAAGGGGGCTGCTGTGGGAAGGAAGAAGAAACAAAAGGGGGGCGGCTGTGGGAAGGAAGAAGAAACAAAAGGGGGGCGGCAGTGGGGGTAAGAGGAAAAAAGGGGGGCGGCAGTGGGGGTAAGAGGAAAAAAGGGGGGCGGCAGTGGGGGTAAGAGGAAAAAAGGGGGGCGGCAGTGGGGGTAAGAGGAAAAAAGGGGGGCGGCAGTGGGGGTAAGAGGAAAAAAGGGGGGCGGCAGTGGGGGTAAGAGGAAAAAAGGGGGGCGGCAGTGGGGGTAAGAGGAAAAAAGGGGGGCGGCAGTGGGAAGACAAGAAAAAGGGGGCAGCGGGGTAAGATAAGAAAAAAAGGGAGAAGGGAGGCAAAAAGAAGGAGAAAAAGGGGGCGACACGGGGCGGGAGAGGAGGAAAAAAGGGGGCGACACGGGGCGGGAGAGGAGGAAAAAAGGGGGCGACACGGGGCGGGAGAGGAGGAAAAAAGGGGGCGACACGGGGCGGGAGAGGAGGAAAAAAGGGGGCGACACGGGGCGGGAGAGGAGGAAAAAAGGGGGCGACACGGGGCGGGAGAGGAGGAAAAAAGGGGGCGACACGGGGCAGGAGAGGAGGAAAAAAGGGGGCGACACGGGGCGGGAGAGGAGGAAAAAAGGGGGCGACACGGGGCGGGAGAGGAGGAAAAAAGGGGGCGACACGGGGCGGGAGAGGAGGAAAAAAGGGGGCGACACGGGGCGGGAGAGGAGGAAAAAAGGGGGCGACACGGGGCGGGAGAGGAGGAAAAAAGGGGGCGACACGGGGCGGGAGAGGAGGAAAAAAGGGGGCGACACGGGGCGGGAGAGGAGGAAAAAAGGGGGCGACACGGGGCGGGAGAGGAGGAAAAAAGGGGGCGACACGGGGCGGGAGAGGAGGAAAAAAGGGGGCGACACGGGGCGGGAGAGGAGGAAAAAAGGGGGCGACACGGGGCGGGAGAGGAGGAAAAAAGGGGGCGACACGGGGCGGGAGAGGAGGAAAAAAGGGGGCGACACGGGGCGGGAGAGGAGGAAAAAAGGGGGCGACACGGGGCGGGAGAGGAGGAAAAAAGGGGGCGACACGGGGCGGGAGAGGAGGAAAAAAGGGGGCGACACGGGGCGGGAGAGGAGGAAAAAAGGGGGCGACACGGGGCGGGAGAGGAGGAAAAAAGGGGGCGACACGGGGCGGGAGAGGAGGAAAAAAGGGGGCGACACGGGGCGGGAGAGGAGGAAAAAAGGGGGCGACACGGGGCGGGAGAGGAGGAAAAAAGGGGGCGACACGGGGCGGGAGAGGAGGAAAAAAGGGGGCGACACGGGGCGGGAGAGGAGGAAAAAAGGGGGCGACACGGGGCGGGAGAGGAGGAAAAAAGGGGGCGACACGGGGCGGGAGAGGAGGAAAAAAGGGGGCGACACGGGGCGGGAGAGGAGGAAAAAAGGGGGCGACACGGGGCGGGAGAGGAGGAAAAAAGGGGGCGACACGGGGCGGGAGAGGAGGAAAAAAGGGGGCGACACGGGGCGGGAGAGGAGGAAAAAAGGGGGCGACACGGGGCGGGAGAGGAGGAAAAAAGGGGGCGACACGGGGCGGGAGAGGAGGAAAAAAGGGGGCGACACGGGGCGGGAGAGGAAAAAAAGGGGGCAGCTGTGGGAAGAGAAGGAAAAAAGGGGGCGACACGGGGCAGAAGAGGAAAAAAGGGGGCAGCTGTGGGAAGAGAAAAAAAGGGGGCAGCTGTGGGAAGGGAAGGAAAAAAGGGGGCGACACGGGGCAGAAGAGGAAAAAAAGGGGGCGACACGGGGCAGAAGAGGAAAAAAAGGGGGCGACACGGGGCAGAAGAGGAAAAAAAGGGGGCGACACGGGGCAGAAGAGGAAAAAAAGGGGGCGACACGGGGCAGAAGAGGAAAAAAAGGGGGCGACACGGGGCAGAAGAGGAAAAAAAGGGGGCAGCTGTGGGAAGAGAAGTAAAAAAGGGGGCGACACGGGGCAGAAGAGGAAAAAAGGGGGCACCTGTGGGAAGAGAAGTAAAAAAGGGGGCGACACGGGGCAGAAGAGGAAAAAAAGGGGGCGACACGGGGCAGAAGAGAAAAAAAGGGGGCGACACGGGGCAGAAGAGGAAAAAAAGGGGGCGACACGGGGCAGAAGAGGAAAAAAAGGGGGCGACACGGGGCAGAAGAGGAAAAAAAGGGGGCGACACGGGGCAGAAGAGGAAAAAAAGGGGGCGACACGGGGCAGAAGAGGAAAAAAAGGGGGCGACACGGGGCAGAAGAGGAAAAAAAGGGGGCAGCTGTGGGAAGAGAAGTAAAAAGGGGGCGACACGGGGCAGAAGAGGAAAAAAGGGGGCACCTGTGGGAAGAGAAGTAAAAAAGGGGGCGACACGGGGCAGAAGAGGAAAAAAAGGGGGCGACACGGGGCAGAAGAGAAAAAAAGGGGGCGACACGGGGCAGAAGAGAAAAAAAGGGGGCGACACGGGGCAGAAGAGAAAAAAAGGGGGCAGCTGTGGGAAGAGAAGTAAAAAAGGGGGGCGGAAGAGGAAAAAAGGGGGCAGCTGTGGGAAGAGAAGTAAAAAAGGGGGGCGGAAGAGGAAAAAAGGGGGCAGCTGTGGGAAGAGAAGTAAAAAAGGGGGGCAGAAGAGGGGAAAATAAAAGGGGGGCGGCCGTGGGGCAGAAGAGGGGAAAATAAAAGGGGGGCGGCCGTGGGGCAAAAGAGGGGAAAATAAAAGGGGGGCGGCCGTGGGGCAGAAGAGGGGAAAATAAAAGGGGGGCGGCCGTGGGGCAGAAGAGGGGAAAATAAAAGGGGGGCGGCCGTGGGGCAGAAGAGGGGAAAATAAAAGGGGGGCGGCCGTGGGGCAGAAGAGGGGAAAATAAAAGGGGGGCGGCCGGCGGGGGTAGAAGGGCAGAAGAGAAAAAAAGGGGGCGTCTGGCAGGGGTAGAAGGGCAGAAGAGAAAAAAGGGGGCAGCTGTGGGAAGAAAAAGGAAAATAAGAGGGGGGCAGAAGGGCAGAGGAGAAAAACACGGAGGGCAGCGGCAGGGAAGAGAGGGGAAAAAAAAAAAGGGGGCAGCGGCAGGGAAGGAGAGGAAAAAAAAAAGGGGGCTGGGGGGTGGGGAGAGAAAAAAAAAAGGAGGGATCACACCACCACAGCGCTCCAATTTAGAAACAAAAATTAAGAAACTCACAATTCAGTACAATACAATCCCAGACACTCTAAAGTAAATCAGGACAACGACAGGGCAATACAGTGCAAAGAAATAACATTATACAGAGAGGTGCACGGCACTACACACTCAAATAAAGAACAGCCAATGGAAAAATTGAAAATACATTGCCATCAAATGTTAGAAAACATCAGATGTCATTCAAGACAGTGACAGAGCGACACAACGGAAGGCTAGCACAATACTGGGCAGTACAAGGCAATATGCAGCTAAACAAAGAACAACTGATAAAAAAATTCACAACAGAGTGCAGTCTTATGACGATCTACAAAGCGACCGTTACGACAATGACAGGGCGATACAATGCCACACGTTACGGTATACAGGGCAGTACAACCCAATACGCAGACAAGTAAGCGACAGCCAATTACAAGACCCACAATACGGTACACTACAATGCCAGACAGTCTCAGATGTCAGTCAAGACAAGGACAGGGCAATACAGTGCAAGACATAACATTATACAGGTCAGTACAAGGCAATACACAGTCAAATAAAGACCAGTAAATTACAATACCCAAAACACACTGCGGTACAATGGCAAATCCCACGTGTCAGTCAAGACAATGTCAATGCAAAACGGAACACCGTGCAGGGCAGTCCAAGGCAATACCCAGTCAAATAAAGAACAGCCAGTCAGAAAACCCACACTACGCTGCCGTACAATCTCAAAAAGTCTCAGATGGCAGTCAAGACAATTACAGGGCAATACAGTGCAGTATGTGACACAATACAGTCCAGCGCAAGGCAATATGTAGCCAAATAAAGAACAGACAGTTAAAAAATTCACAATGCAGTGCACTACTTGACACAATGGATCAGATGGCAATCAAGATGATGACGGGGCAATACAAGGCAAGACGCGACACCATATGGGGACAGACAAGGCAATATGCAGTTGTTGCGGGCAGAGCGATTAACTTCACTCCTGAGAGAGAAGTCGAGAAACATTTAGAAACACACACACACAGGGATTCAACAAAGGTAGCAGTGCACGTGACAGCGCTTCACCAGATTCCATGGCCACGTACCCCGGATTATTTACTGCCTAGGGGCCAGGGTCAGAGAAGCTGACAGGGAGGCCCTCCCGTTGAGTCACGGGGCTCGGAAAGGACCCCCTTGCTTTCTAAGCTCTTTCTCAGAGAGGAGTCTAGGTGCGGCTGGATCCGACTCCTAGCCCCGGACTTGGGCAATGGTTTCCCTCTAAAGGATTCTATCTGCGCCATCAACCCTTTATACCACTGAGCTAAGACTACAAGGTTTAGCGTGCTATTAGTCACTTACCGAGACTCTGTTGCAGCAAGGCACCTCTCAACCTCGAAGACTAGAACCTTAAGTGAGCTTCCCCGCTCAAGGGGAGATGCTGGCGAACAGGCTGCTTCTGTGTGGGAAAGCGCAAAAGGCTCTTTGGCTGTCCACGATTTATAGAGGCAGATAATTGATTTTTAGCCATAGCAGCCTGGGAAAAAAGATATCTAGGTCCCCACTCCAGACTGCGTATTGACTCTGTTGCCAGCCATCCCCCAAAGTATGTGTCGCTCATAAGAACTCCCACTGATGGTTACGGCTTGAGCCACAGCCCAGGGGAAAACAAGGGAGTCGGGGGCGGGGGGTGGTGTCACAGGAAACAGGAGATGACAACACCACAGCAGTCAAATAAAGGACAGCCCATTACAGGACTGCACTACATTGTGTATTTTTTAACACAGTATCTTAAACGACAGTCAAGGCAATGACACAGCAATGCAGCACAGGACATACCTTGTACCGCTCCATATACTGTTAATTCACAGTCAAATAAACAGCCCATTACAGGACTACACTGTATGGTGATTTTTTTAACGCAATCTCTAAAATGACAATCAAGACAGTGACAGCGCAATACAATGCAAGACATTACAGTCTACAGGGCAATACAATCCATAGTGCACTCAAACAACAGCCAGTTACGGTACCCAGAATACGGTGCACTAAAAAGCCAGACAGTCTCAGATGTTGATCGAGACAACGACAGAGCAAGACAAAGCAATACATTACATTATACAGGCCAGTAAAAGGCAATTCAAAGTCAAATTAATAACAGGCAGTTAAAAAATTCACAATACGGTGCGCTACGACAGAATGGATCAAATGGCAATCAAAACAGTGACGGGGCAATACAACGCAAAACGTGACACAACAGAGGGACGGACGAGGAAATACGCAGTTCTGGCTGTCAAAGCGACTAACTTCACTCCTAAGAGAGAAGTAGTGTAACATATAGTAACATAAACACAGTGATTCAACAAAGGTAGCAGTGCACGTGACAGCGCTTCACCAGATTGCACGGCCACGTACCCCGGGTTATTTACTGCCTAGGGGCCGGGGTCAGACGAGCTGTCAGGGAGACCCTCCCCTTGAGTCACGAGGCTCGGAAAGGACCCCCTTGCTTTCTAAACTCCTTCTCCGAGAGGAGTCTAGCTGCGGCTGGATCCCATCCTTGCCCCGGCCTTGGGCAACCCTTTCCCTCTAAAGGATTCTATCTGCGCCATCGACCCGTTCTATCACTCAGCTAAGATTGCAAAGCTCTGCATGCTCTTACTCACTTACCCAGATTCTGCTGCGGCAAGGCGTCTCTCAACCTCGAGGAGCAGAAACTTACGTGAGCGTCCCCGCTCAAGCGGAGGAGGTGGCGAACAGGCCGCTGCCGGGCAGGAAGGCTCCAAGGGCTCTCTTCCTGCCCACTATCTGTAGAGGCAGCTAATTGACTTTTAGTCATATCAGCCTAGGAAAAAAATATCTAGGTCCCCACTCCAGATGGCACGTTGACTCTGTCGCCTGTGAGGAGGGGAGACGGGGGGAGAGGGGGAGGGGACCACACCGCTACAACAGTCAAAGAACAACCAATTCAATAATTCACAATACAGTGCAGTACAATCCCAGACAGTCTAAAACAACAGGCAAAACAACGATAGACCAATACAATGCAAGACATAACACAACACACAGCAGCGCAAGGCAATACACAGCCAAATTAAGAACAACCGATCAACACACCCACAATACAGTGCAGTCCTATGACAGAATGTTTAAAGTGACCGTCAAAACAATGATGGGGCAATGCCATGCATAACGCAGTACAGGACGCTACGATGGAACACACAACCCAAGAACTCATTCAGAAACTCACAATACAGTGCAGTACAATCCCAGACAAGCTAAAATAACAAGCAAGACAACATCGTCAGGGCAATACAACGCAAGACAAAGTTATCCAGGGCAGTACAGCGCCATACACAAATAAAGAACCAACAATGAAAGAATTCACGGTACAGTGCCATACAATGGCAGAGTATCTATCAGATGTCAGTTGAGACAACAACAGAGCAATACGACGCAAGGCATAACACGATACAAGGCACTACAAGACACTGCACGGTCAAAGAAACAACAACCTATTAGAGAAGTCACAATACAGTGCAGTCCTCTGACAGAACATATAAGATGACTGTTGAAACAATGACAGGGCAATACAATGCAAGACGAAACACGATATGGGGCAGTACAAGGAAAAAACACAGGCATGTAAACCACCACCACTTAAAAAAATCCCACAACACAGTGCAGTACCATGCCAGAATATATGACTCAGGACAATTCCATGGCAATACAATGCCAAACGTAACACAACACAGGGCAGCACAATGCAAAACAGAATGAAAGAAAGAACAACCTGACAAAACCCCTACATACCCGTCAGTACCATCCCACAGGGCGTCACGTGGCGGTCGAGACAGTTACAGGACAACAGAATCCGAGACGTAACATTACACAGCGCAGTACAGTGCAATAGTCAGTCAAATAAACAACCCACGAAGGGACCCACAATACTGCGCGTTCCAGCGCCAACAGATGTCAGACAGCAGGCAAGATACCGACAGAGCAATACAGCGCACAACGTAAGACAACAGAGGACGGTCTAATGCTCAGACGCATCAGATGGCAGTCAAAACAATGACGCGGCAATACAATTCGAGACCCAACACAAAGGCGGTAACACGGCAATACATGGTCAAAGAAAGAGCACCCGGTAAAACCCCCACGATACAGATGGCTACTGTCCAAGAGCGTCTACAATGACAGTGAAGAGAACGACGGGGCAACGCAATGCAAGATGCAGCATGATACAGGGCACTACAAGGCAATACACAGCCAAACCAGGAACAAACTTTTAGAAAAAAAAACACGGAATATGGAGCAGTACATACCAGAACGGATCAGATAGTCAGGGCGATTACAGGGCAATACAATTGAAGACAACACACGATACCGGGCAAGACGACACAAGATGTAGTCAAATAATGAACCGCCGATCGAAAACCCACAGACGAGTGCGCTGCAATCCCGGTCGCAGATGGCGGTTGATAAAACTGAGCGATAGAATCCAAGACTTAACATTATAGGGGGCAGTATAATGCAATAGGCAATCACATAGAGAACAACCGATTATGAAACTGACAGTACAGTTCATTACGATGACAGAATATTTCAGATATCAATCAAGATGGTTCCAGAGCAATACAATGCAAGACCTAACAATATACCGGGCGGTACAATCTGATACACAATGAAATAAAAGCAACTGATTGTAGGACTGCACGGTACTGAGAATTTTTTTAACACAATCTCTAAACTGACAATAAATACAGTGACAGGGCTATACAATGCGAGACGTAGCACCACACCAGACAGTACAATCCAATATGCGGCCATATAAACAACAACCAATTATAGGACTGCACCGCATTGTGAATCTTTTAACACAATCTGTAAAATGACAATCCAGACTACAACATGTCAATAGAATGCAAGACATAACAGTATAGTGGGCAAAACCAGGCAATATGCAGTCAAAGACCAGCAAATTATAGCACGGCACTGTATTGCGAATTTTTTAACGCAACGTCTAAAATCACAAACGAAACAATGACAGGGCGATGCAACGCAAGACATAACATTGTACGCATCAGTACAACCCAATACCTGGTCAAATAAACAGCAAACAGTTATAGGACTGCACGGGGTTGTGAACTTTTTAATGAATACACAGTCAAATAAAAAACAGCCACTTGTAGGACTGCAGTGGACTGAAGTTTTTAACGCAACGTCTAAAATCAAACACGACAGTGACAGGACAATACAATGCAAGACGTAACAGGGTACATGGCAGTACAATGCAATACACAGTCAAATAAAAAACAGCTGATGAAGGAAGTGACAATATGGTGGCGTACAATGGCAGAATAGATCAGATGACAGTCAAGACAACAACAGAGCGATACAATGGAAGACGTAACACCACACGGGGTAGTACGAGGCAATACACAGCCACATAACAATCCATGAAAGACATCACAATACAGTCCAGTCCTAGGACAGATTCTCTAACATGACCGTCAAGACGACAGGGCAATACAATGCAACACGTAACACCGGCAATATGCAGTTGTGGCGGCCGCAGTGATAAAATTCACTCCTGAGAGAGAGGTAGAGAAACATTTACAAACGTTAACAGCAGTGATTCAACAAAGGTAGCAGCGCATGTGATGGCACTTTGCCAGATTCCATCGCCACATACCCCAGATTATTTACTGCCTACGGGCCAGGGTCAGACGAGCCATCAGGGAGACCCTCCCCGTTGAGTCACGAGGCTCGGAAAGGACCCCCTTGCTTTCTAAACTCCTTCTCCGAGAGAAGTCTAGCTGCGGCTGGATCCGATCTTTGCCCCGGACTTGGGCAACGGTTTACCTCTTAAAGGATCATATCTGCGTGATCAAACCCTTTATATCGCTCAGCTAAGATTGCTAAGTCTGGCATGCTAGTCACTTACCCAGAATCTGTTGCGGCAAGGCATGTCTCAGCCTCGAAGAGCAGAACCTTAAGTGAGTGTCCCCAGGAAATCATGGCGAACAGGCTGCTGCCTTGCAAGAAAGCTCAAAGGGCTCTTGGTCTGTCCGCTAGTTATACAGTAAGCTAACTGACTTACAGTGTTTTGACTCTGTTGCCAGCCCTCACCAAAAGTTCAAATGCCACTCATAGCGACTCCTGCTGGTCGTTTTAGCTTAAGCAGCAGCCTGGGCGAAAAAGGGGGATGACATCGCAACAGCGGTCAAATACAGAACAACCGGTTAAAAATTGCACAATACAGTGCCAGACAGTCTAAAATAACTGGCAAGACAATGACAGGGCGATACAATGCAAGATCGAACCTTACACAGGGCAGTACAAGGTGACATACAATCAAATGCAGAACAGACAATGAAAGAATTGACGGTACAGTGCCATACAATGGTAGAATATATCAGATGTCAGTCGCCACAACGACAGAGCAATACAAGGCAAGACGTAACGCGATATGGGGCCCTACCAGGCAATACAGTCAAAGAAACAACAACCCATGAAAGAATTCACAATACAGCGCGGTCCTAGGACAGAATGTGTAAAATGACCATCGAGACAATGACAGGGCAATACGATGCAAGATGCAGCACCATACCAGGTGGTAACAAGGCACCATGCAGCCAAATGAAGAACAACCGATTAAAAAACCCAGCATACCTTCAACTGTAATACCAGAAAAGATCAGAAGGCAGTCAAGACAATGACAGCACACAATAATGCGAGAAGTAACACAATACAGGGCAGTACAAGGCATTACACAGTCAAATTAAGAAGAACTGATTAAAAAACACACAATACAGTGTGGTGCGATGCCAGAGTACATCAGAATGCAGTTGAGACTAAAATGGGGCAATATAATGCGAGATGTTACACAACACAGGGCTGTACAAGGCATTATAAAGCCAAATGAAGGACAACCAATTAAAAACCCGCAATACAATGTGGTACGAGGCCCAAACAGATCAGAAGGCAGTCAAGGCTATGACGGGGCAATATAATGCAAGACATAACACAATAGAGGGCGGTACAAGGCATTACACAGTCAAAGAAGAACCGATTAAAAAAAAAAAACACGCAATGCGGTGTGGTACAATGCCAGAATAGATCACATAGCAGTCAAGAGCGTGACGGGGCAACACGATGCAAAACCGATACTGAGCCAGGTGGAGCAATACTATTTCAAATATACAAGAATATAACACAGAACCGAATTCTTAAGCGTACGACGCAAGACCATCTCAAATGGCAGTTGAGGAAATTACTGAGCGACGTAATGCAAAAACAACACGTTGCCCGGCAATGCAATACGTGGTCAGATACAAAACAATCCGTTCCAGAAACAACATATCGAACAGTACAACTCCACGGTCTCACATGGCAGTCAAGATATATGCAGAGCAATACCATGCAAGACGTAACACAATACAGGGCAATACGATAGATACATAGGGTAACTTAAGAACGATGAATCAAAAAACCTGCAATACAGAGATTACAATGGCAGATGGCCCGAGATGGCAGTCGAGACTATTACAGGGCAATACAACACAAGACCAAACACGATATGGGGCGGTACCCTGCAAAACCATCCAAGACAGCCATCGGGGAAATTACAGAGCGATATAATGCAAAAACAACGCCCTGCCCGACAACACAATATATGGTCACGTACAAAACAATCCGTTAAAGAAACAACATACGGAACAATACCATGCGAGATGGTTTCAGATGGCGGTTAAGGAAAATACAGAGTGATGTGATGCAAAACTGAAATAGCACCAAACAATGCAATACAATTTCAAATACCCAGCCTTCAAATACAAAACCAAATACTTAAGGATACAATGCCAGAGTGTCTCACATGACAGTCAAAACAGTGACAGACCGAAATGATTTGAGACGTACCGTGATACAGGGCAGAACAATGCAATACGCGGTCAAAGGAAGAACAAGAGAATAAAAAAAATCCTTAGTACCATGCAGAATGACGACAGAATATATTGGACAGCTGTCAAGACAACGACAAAGCCGTAGGCTGCAAAACCAAAACACGGCCAGGCGACGCAATAGAGGTTCAAATACACAACCGTGCGATTCAAAACAAAATATGGAAGGCTACCGTGCCTGATCATCTCAGATGGCAGTCAAGACAATGACTAAGCGATACGACACGAAACCGAGATACAGGCAGCCAAAGTGACACAATTTAAAGTACAGACTGATGGAAAGCCATGCAAAATACAGAACTATACGATGCAACGCAGTCTGACGTGCCGGTCAAGACAAGTACGGGGCGCTACAATGCAAGACCGATACAGAGCCAGGCAATGCAATACTATTTCAAATACACAATACAACACAAAACAAAAGATACATAAGCATACAATGCAAGACAGTCTCAGACAGCAGTCAAGACAGTTACAGAGCAACGCAACTCAAAACCAACACAGAGCCCGGCAACGCAATACAGTCAGATGCAGAACAATCCATCAAAGTAACAACATGGCAAACGGTACAACATGACAGTCTCAGACGGCTGTCAAAACGATGACCGAGCAATACAGTGCAAGACAAAGGAATACAGGCGTTACCATGCTAGACCGTCTGAGACTGCAGACGAGAACACTACAGAGCAATACAATTCCAGGCTAAACACAATACAAGGCAGTGCAATGCGAGATAGTGTCACATACGGTCAGGACAATTACGGCTCCGCTTACGTGCTCAAAGGGCACCGCTCCTGGAAAGCCTGGGGCACTACGCTAACTTTTAAATGCCTTGCTGCTATTTCCAACCCTGTCCCGTCCCCTCCCCTCCCCAAGGAAGCTCCGCTGCTGGTACCTCAACTTCGCTGAGGGCCAGGACTCTGGAGCCCTGCTGAACAAAAAAAAAAAAAAAAAAAAGAGTTACCATATATCAAATCGATTCATCCTGGAGTCACTGGGTTTCCTCTTCATCATCTGCAAAAACAAACAATGGAACCCCAATTTGCGCAAAATGGTGCCATCAGGCACCATCGCATCCGTCAACACTAAGTTGTACTGCAATATCCCCCGCATCATATGCGCCGTACCCTTCTGCTCACCTGCTCCTCATGGATTCCGGATTCGGACTTTGTGGCACTGTCTGGTTCTGGCACCTAAAACACCTAAGACACACAATATTACTGTTGAGCTTACGGGAAACCACCACCCCCATGCACTACCTCTCTACTACCCAGCTCACCTCCAACACTCGTCCGGCTCCGGATGCCTGTGGCGCCTGCAAAACCAAAGACAAACACTACACTGAGCTGCAGTGTAGTACTGGGCTATTAGACACCAACATGTCCACAACCGCCTCACTTGCTGGGACTACTCAGTGGGCGTGCAGCATCACCCCTCTGACCCTGCGTGTCACACCAACCAAAGAAACACACGCTGAGATACCGCTCGAAACCCTACAAATTCCCATCTCCCGCTCCCTCACCTTGCCCGCCCATCCTCCCGAGGCGTGCAACCTGAAGGCTTGCAAACTGCCTGTAAAACCCAACCAACATGGGTTGCTTAAAACTTGAGAGTTGCTCCCTCTGAGGAAGATGTGATACTTCAGCCCACCCGCCGCTGCTGACCTTGACTGACTCATCCCCATCCCCACATCCCATGTCATTCATTGCTTCAAGACTTCAAATTGAAAAGAACCAATACATACAGTACTCAAAGCCACATCTTCTCTCTAATACCATGCGCTGACTCACCTTCTTACATTGCTCTCCTCTTCTACGCTGCCCTGCCAAGCTTGTCCTGTTGCTTCTGTAAGAATGACATTAGAGAAATCACCCTGAGGCAGAGCAATAGAGTCATAACAACAAAAAGTCTTGCACCTTTTTACAAATACCATTTAAGGTCCAAATACAACCGTACACAAAGAAAATGACAAAAAAAATCCACACCAAAACCAGCCATACCCTCTTCCACATGAACTCTTCTTCACTACTGCTGTATTGCCTTTCCAACATGCCTCTGCTCTTTCCAAACAAAACAGAAGAGGTATCTACACAGCCTCCCGATGGCTACCCTGAGATAACTCTAACACCTTTGCCCCGATCTACATAGATTCATGTACTACATACTCTCCACATGACTCCGCCCACCCTGGACGCTACGCACTCAGGCAGGGCAGCCCCGAGCCAAACACTCACAGATACAGACAGACACTACACAGAACGCTACGAACGACGCGCCTCAAAGATGAGAGAAAAATCTCAGCAAGAAAGATGATATGGGGACCAAAGTCACCGTCGTGCAAGAAAATCTGTGGGATTGTGATGATGATGTCAACATGAAGACGCTCTACGGAACCCCCTGAAACAAACTGTAGAACGTGATGGTACGTAGTAAGAATGGACTGTTGAGCCCGCTAAGATGGACGTGCAGGAAGCCTGCCTTCAAGACCTAAGAAC
Organism: Larus michahellis; assembly: GCF_964199755.1. Lineage (NCBI taxonomy): Eukaryota > Metazoa > Chordata > Aves > Charadriiformes > Laridae > Larus > Larus michahellis. Next base: position 58,317,738 of record NC_133903.1, on the reverse strand, counting down.
GTAACGACGCAGGGAAGGAGTCCCAGTCGTGGAAGTGGGCCGTCTGGAAACGTCCGAGACGAGACCGATGCACGCTTTAAGATCCTAACGCAAGAAGAGCGGCAGCCGAATGGTGCTACGCCCACAGGCCCGAGGGTTTGAGACCCTAAGGATGATGCCTGGGGCCCCACATCATTCTCCTAGAGCTCAAAGATGACCGCGAGACCCAAGAAAGGGCTAAGATACACAACACAGACCACATGAACGACATGACAACATGCACAGGCTAGAACTGCCCTGCCCGGGACACGCTAGCGTCACACTGAACAGCAAGCAACATCCTTTTCCTTCCCAAATATGTGCCCCGACTGTGCCCCGGGACAGCCCTCGCCACTACGCTAACATCAAAGACCCCATTTTTCAATTGTCCACCTCGGCCCCTCTCCGGCACCTGACTGTCAACTTAGCTTTTGGAGGGCCAGGCATCTGAATCCTTCTTCGATGCGGTCCGCAAAAACCAGCCACCCGATACATTTCCGCAGTCACCAGGTTCCTCCTCTTCCTCTGCAAAAGGACAAGAAAAAATAATCCCAGAGGCAGCCACAGCACCAGCAATAAGCATCCTGAGAGGAGATGCCAACCTCTTCCACGACACGCTCTGCCTCACGAACGCCGTGGCATTCTGCTTGCCCGCTCCGCGCCTATTCCGGAGTCCGAGGCTGCAGTGATAGTTATTCACAGCACCTAAGAGACCAAGAAACACAACATTACCACTTCGCTTCTGCCAAACCGCCACACCATCAACTCCTATCTTTTGTCTTCCCACGGACTCCGGGCTCTGCTGCAGACCCAAAGAGTCAGAAAAGCCCTGACCCGACCTACACCAGGGGCCTGCTGCAAGCCGCAAAGGCTCCAGGGACATGGCAGTACCCTGTGTACTGTGGGGGAAAGTGAACAGGCGCCCCACAGCCTGAAAGAGGTTATACCTTACGGCCCTGCTGCTTTCCTGTGAAATGTGAGAACTCCATCTACGACTGCAGACAAGATGCTCACCTGGTCCCTGCGTAGTAATCTCATCTACCCAATTTAGAAAAATTCTATTGCTGTCTTACCTGGGATACCGCAAAGCCAGTGGAAAAAAAAAAACCTCCCCAAGAAAGGTCCATCTTCAATACACTCAGGGATTCCAGGAAAATACGCCGTGCCTGGAAAAGAGAAAACTATACCCTTAAACCATCTCGCTGCCCCTGAAACACTCATTACAACAGGACTGACCTGAAAAAACACAAGGAAGAGAAGCAGCATACAACACCCCTCTCTACTATACATGCTACCAAACCTCACCTGGTCCTTCAGGTAATACCACCTCCAACTTCTTATCTGCGATTCTCTAAATGGGATAACATCTCTGCCCCAGCAGCTGAGCCGCCTCCAAAGATGGGAGCGACGGAAGGACCAGCAGAGCTGTGACCCTGGAGAAACCCGGCAGCAGAATAAGCTGCCCCAGCAGAAGCTGTGGGTTATATACCCCAGGCCCCGCCCAGCACCCTTCCCACCAGCACCTGGGAAAGGGGCCAGGCTGACCTCCACAAGGCATAGAGCCTGCCAGAGGAGCGGCCTTTTCTCACAGGCCTGAAAATTACAGCATGCAAAACACCAAAACAGAGAAAGCGACCCTTAAAGGAAGTGACAACACGTGCTCTTTTATTACCACTACGTCGATTGTGTCAGAAACGGGGCCCGGTAGGTACGTAAACTTAAACAAACTTTTTCAGGACATAGAAAGGAAGAGAAAGACGTCTGCCTAACCTCCGTAGGCAAGTAGATCATTAAGCCAGATAAACATGTTTTTAAAAGAAAACACCATGTCTTCCGATTCCTTGTAAAAGAAAACCCACAATGTTAGCGGGGTCACACGTCACTTCTAGCAAGACTCCGCATATTACCCGACTTCTGCCAGAACCACGTTCTGAACAGGACTGACGGACAGAGTGCAAGCAGAGGCTTGTGCGCCGCCTGTAATACAGCGGGTGAGAAAGAACCAATGCTCTAGGCTGCAGTTCTCCTTGGCCGAATCTGCTCCGGTGCCCTAACCATCGTTGCTGTCGCAGCTCAGGCTGGGCATTAAACCAAGTGACAGATGCTCTCTTTTACCTTCTCTCCTGAGGAAGGAAAGAACGTGAGGGAGACTTAGGAACTGAAAGAGAAACTGAACTCTTTCATAATGAAATATAAACAGAAAAGTTATACCGAGGAGAGACAACAATAACAGGAAAAAATAAAATAGATAAAATATACACACAAGCTGGTATCAGGCTCCCAGGATGACCATCGCTTCACCAGCAGGCATGGGCAAAGTCCGAGACTGGACACGGCAATGGATTGGAACCGGATTCTGGATCTGGTTGCATAAATGCACGGATTGGGATCAAACCCTGTCAGACAGAGGAGTCCTCGGACGCCAGCCACTGAAGGAAAGGTACCGACCCCTTCGATCCCTCCGCTTTTATACTGAGCGTGATAATGATGGGATGCAATACCCCATCAGCCAGATTCGGGTCACCGGTCCCATCTACTCTTCACTGTGGCTGCGACCCCTCTATGCTTTTCTGCTTCCGACCCTCCAACGGGGAATATATAAAAGTGAGCTGAGCTGCACTGTTACAGCAATAAGTATAAGCAAGAGCCTCTCCGCACGGCATCCCTTCGCATTAAGTGTAAATACAAGGTCTTGGCTCTCTGAAGGCAGATACTACCTGAAAAATACGCCATTATCTTCATAGAGTTCAGTTCGTTGGGAGAGACTAACCTGAAAAGTAAAGTGACTGAAAACAACACTGGTTCTCTTGTACCTCAGACCGACACATGGCTACGTAATCTCATATGCGCATTAAAAAAGAAGAAGTGGCCAAATGTATTTATGGAGCCACGGGTCACATCTTCCCTTTATTACCTCGTGCCAAGCCACCTTTGTACCACACTCCTGTCGGGTCGGCTCCCCTGCATCGCCCTGTCCATCTCATCTCTCTGCATCTGAAAAAAACCACCAATAATATCAAACATTACCCTGACGCAGAGCAGTAGCTTTAATTCCAAAGGTCTTGTTTCTACTTAGGAACCCTGTTCACCTAAGTCCAACTAAGTACACCTAAGTCCAAGTGCCATCCAAAAAAAAAGTAAGCCCGCAACAATTACACCCCACAGAAAGCAGCCTTACTGTCTTTGAGATACTGTCTCCTTCGCTAACTGTGAACACCCTCTCCAAATTAGCTCCGCTTATGCCAGCGCCCACTAATGAAACACCCAGCCACACAGCCTCCCGAGAGCTAATCGATTCGAGACGACTACGCAAACTTTGCCTGGGTCTAGACAGATCCTCATATTCACTAGAGTCTCATCCTGATTCTGCCTACCATGGACACTACGCACCTGGGCAGGGCCGCCCCAAGCCAAACACACACACAGTCATCGACCAACACTGTTAAGAACACCATGAAAGACACGCCTCAAAAGACGAGAGAAAACTCTCAGCAAGAAGAATGACACCGGGACCAAAGTCACCGTCGGGCAAGAAGGCCTGCGGGACTGTGGTGGTGATGACGTGAAGAGGCTCTACGGAACCCCCTGAAACAAAGCGTAGAACTTCACAGTCCCTGATGAGAAGGGATTGTCGAGCCCGACAAGATGTATGCGCAGGAAGCCTGGCTTCAAGACCTAAGAACGTAACGATGCAGGGAAGAAGTCCCAGTCGCGGAAGGGGGCCATCCGGAAGCTTCCAAGACACAAGGCCGATGCACGCCTAAAGCTTCTAACGCAAGAAGAGCAGCAGCCGAACGGTGCTATGCCGACGGATCCGAGCATTCGAGACCCTAAGGACGATGCCCGAGTCCTCGCGCCATGCTCGTTGAGCTTAAAGATGACCTCGAGACCCGAGAAAGGGCTAAGATGCAGAACACAGACCACACAAACGACACGACAACACACACAGGCTGAAACTGCCCTGCCCGGGACGTGCTAGCGTCACACTGACCAGTAAGCCACATGCTTTACCCTCCCAAAGGAGACTGTGCCCCGGGACAGCCCTCGCCACTACGCTAACATCAAAGACCCCATTTTGCAATTGTCCACCTCGGCCCCTCTCTGGCGCCTGACTATCTACTTAACTTTTGGAGGCCCGGGTGGCATCCAAATCCATCCTTGATGCAGTCCACAAAAACCAGCCACCCGATGCACTCCTGTGGTCACCAGCTTCCTCCTCTTCTTCTGCAAAAGGAAGAGAAAAAAATAATCCCAAAAGCAGCCACAGCACCAGCCATACGCAGCCTGACAGGAGATGCCTCCTCCACAACACCGTCACCCTCCTGAATGCCGTACCCTGCACGCTGTGGGGAAAGGCGACGAGCCGTCCCACACCCTGAAAGACATTATACCTTACGTCCCTCTTCCTTTCCTGAGAAATCCGAAAACTCCATCTACGGCCGCAGACAAGATGCTCACCCAGTCCCTGCAAAGTGATCTCATCATCTGCCCGATTGAGACAAATTCCATTGGCATCTTACCTGGGATACAGCAAAACCAGTGAAAAAGAGAAACCAAATAAAGTTCAGTCTTCAATACAGTCAGGGATTCCAGGAAAATACACCGCATCTGGAATAAAGAAAGCCATACTGTTAAACCATCCCACCGCCTCTGAACACTCATTACAACGTGACTGACCTGAAAACCTACAAGGAAGAGAAGCAGCATACAACACCACTCTCTACTATACACAATACTAAACCTCACCTGGTCCTGAAAGTCTTACCATCTCCAACTTCATACCTCCGATTCTCTAAATGGGATAACATCTCCGCCCCAGGAGCTGAGCCGCCTCCAAAGCTGCAATCGACGGAAGGACCGGCATAGCTCTGACCCTGGAGAAGCCCGGCGGCAGAATGAGCTTCCCCAGCAGAGGCCCTGGTTCCTGTACCCTGGGCCCCGCCCACCCCCCTTCCCACCATCACTGAGGAAAGGGGTCAGGCCCACCGCCAGAAGCGATAAAGTCTGCCAGAGGAGCGGCTGCTCCTTTTCTCACGTGCTTGACGATTACAGCATGCAAAACACCAAAAAGGAGAAAGCAGCCCTTACAGGAAATGGCAATACATGCTCTTTTACTACAGCTACATCACTTGTGTCAGCAATGGGACCGGCTAGAGAAGTAAACTTAAACTTTTGCAGGGCGTAGATAGAGATACATGTCATGCTAACCTACACAGGAAAGTAGATCATTAAGCGCAATAACAATATTTTTTATCAAGACTCAACATGCTTTAGATTCCTCGTAAAAGAAACCCCACAATGGGTCATACAGCACTTCTAACGAGACCACGCATATTACCCAACTTCTGCCAGAACTGTATTCTGGATAGGACCGACAGTCAGATTGCAAGCAGAGGCTTGTACGCTGCCTGTAATACAGCGGCTGAGAAAGAACTGATGCTTTGGGCCGCCGCTCTCCTCGGCTGAGTCCACTCCGGTACCCTAACCGTCGTTGCTGTTGCAGTTTAGGTTGGGCATTAAAACAAGCAACAGATGCTCCCTTTTAACTTCTCTCTCGAGGGAGGAAAGAATGAGAGGCATTTATCGATTGAAAAAGGAGCTAAGCTGTAATGAAATATTAACAGAAAAATAATACCAACAAAAGACAACAGTAACAAGAAAACAAGGAAATATATACAACATATACACAACACGGTATCAAGCTCCCAGGGTGACCATCGCTTCACTGGCAGGCACAGGGAAAGTCTGATACTGGAGTCAGCAACGGATGGAAACTGGAGTCCGGGTCTGGTGGCGCAAACACATGAATCGGGATGAAAGGATGACAAACGGACAGAGAAGTCCTCGGACGCCGGGCGTTGAAGGAAAGGTACCAACCCCTTCGATCCCTCTAGCTTTTATACTGAGCACGATGAGGATGGGATGGAATACCCCGTCAGTCGGATTCGCGTCACCGGTCCTGCCTGCTCTTCACCATGGGTGCAACCCCTCTACGCTCTTGCACTTCCGACCCTCCAACATGGTGTGCACAGTTACCTAACAGAGGTTGTTACAGCAATAGGTATAAGCAAGAACCTCTCCGCATAGCATCCCTGGGCATTAAGTGTAAATATAATGTCTTAGCACTTTGGAAGCTGATACTACCTGAAAAATACATCATTATCTTCAGAGAGTTCAGTTAGAAGAGATTTACCTGAAAAGTAAAATTACTGAAAGGAAAACTGGCTCTGTTGTACCTCAGACCAGCACATTCACACATAGCTATGCAACCTCACATTCACATGAAAAAAAAAAAAAGAGTACCCAACTATCTTCATAGAGGCGCCAGTCACATCTTCTCTCTAATACCACTTGCCGAGCCACCTCTGTACAGCGCTCCTCTTGGCTCCCCTGCATCACCCTGCACATCTCATCTCTCTGCATCTAAAGAGAGAAGAAAAAAAAAAATCAAAAACATTACCCTGATGCAGAGCTTAATTCCAAAGGTCTTGTTTCTACTTCGGAATACTGTTCAATTAGATCCAACTACAGCCTGCCATCAAAAAAAAAAAAAGCAGCCCACAAACATTACACCCCACACAAAGCAGCCTGAACATCTTTGAGATATTATCTCCTTCGCTATCCGTGAACAGCCTCTCTGATGTAGCTCTGCTTATGCCAACACCCACTAATGAAACACCCATCCACCCAACCTACTGAGAGCAAATCAATTCCTGATGACTATGCAACCTTTGCCTCAGTCTCGACAGATCCACATATTAACTATAGACTCTCATCACTATTCTGCCTGCCCTGGACTCTACACACCCAGGCAGGGGGGCTCCAAGCCAGACACACACACACAAACACAGCCCAACACTACACAGAACGCTAAAAACAATGCGCCTCAAGGATGAGAGAAAACTCTCAGCAAGAAGGATGACACTGGGACTGAAGTCACCGTTGGGGAAGGAGACCTAGAGACTGTGGTGGTGATGTGAAGAGGCTCTACGGAAGCCCCTGAAACGAAGTTTAGAACATCGTCTGTGATAACAAGGGACTGTCGAGACCAATAAGATGTATGCGCAGGAAGCCTGGCTTCAAGACCTAAGAACATAATGACATAGGGAAGAAGTCCCAGTCGCAGAAGCAGGCCGTCCAGAAGCTTCCGAGCCGCAAGAACAATGCATACTTTAAGCTTCTAACGGAAGAAGAGCGGCAGCCGAATGGTGCTGTGCCCATGGGTGCGGGTGTTCCAGACCCTAGGGATGGCGCCTGAGGCACCATGCCGTGCTCCTGGAGCTTAAAGATGACCTTGAGACCCGAGAAGGGTCTAAGACACAGAACACAGGCCACACGAAAGACAGGACAACACACACAGGCTGGAACCGCCCTGCCCGGGAATGCCAAACAGTAAGCCACATCCCTTACGTGCCTAAAGGAGACTGCGCTCCAGGACAAACCTCTCCCCTATGCCAACTTCAAAGACACCTTTTTGCAGTTCTCAACCTTGTCCCCTCTCGGGCGCCAGTCTCTCAACTTAGCTTTCGGAGGGCCAGGGGCCCGAATCCATCCTTGAGGTAGTCCACAGAAAACAGCCATCCAATACGTTCCTGTGGTCACCAGCTTCCTCCTCTTCCTCTGCAAAAGAAAAGGAAAAAACATTACCCCAAAATCAGCCACAGCACCAGCAATAAGCATCCTGAGAGGAGATACCAACCTCTTCCACAACATCCTCAGCCTCATGAACGCCAAGACATTCTGCTCGACCGCTCCGTGCCAATTCCAGAGTCTGACGCTGCGGCAACAGTTATTCACAGCACCTAAGAGACCAAGAAATGCAACATTAGCACTGCGCTTCTGCCAAACCACCAGTCCCGTGCTCCTCCTCGATACTATCCGGCTCACCTCAAATGCGAGAGCCTAGAACACACCAGGCTCCGGCAACACACAAACCCAACTGCAATACCTGTCCCAGAAGGACTCGTGAACCCAGCTCCCTTTTCTAGCCCTCCCCCAGTGCCAAGCCCCTCTCTTCTCCCTGACCCATCAGGGAAGGAGCCCCACTTCTTCCCCACAGCTCCTACCCTTTATTTGCCAGCCTGAACACCCAGCGTCGGACGCTTCTCGGGAGCCACTCTTCCCAGCCTCTCCCTGCGTTCCGCCACCACCTCCTATCTTCTGTCTTCCCACGGACTCCGGGCTCTACTACAGACCCACAGAGTCAGCGAAGCCCTGACCCGACCTACAACAGGGGCCTGCCGCAAGCCACAAAGGCTCCAGGGACACGGCGGTACCCTGCGCACTCTGGGGGAAGGCGACGAGGCACCCCGCATCCTGCAATATGTTATGCCTTACGTCCCTGCTGCTTTCCTGAGAAGTGTGAAAACTCCATCTACGGCTGCAGACAAGATGCTCACCCAGGCCCTGCAAAGTAATCTCATCACCTGCCCGATTGAGACAAATTCTATTGGCACCTTACCTGGGATACGGCAAAGCTAGTGGGGAAAAACAAACAAACAATAAAGTTCCATCTTCAATACACTCAGGGATTCCAGGAAAATACGCCGTGCCTGGAAAAAGAGAAAACTGTACCCTTAAACCATCTCACCGCCCCCGAATGCTCATTACAACGTGACTGACCTGAAAAACCCCAAGGAAGAGAACCAGCACATGAGGCTGCTGTCTACTATACATGCTGCCAGACCTCACCTGGTCCTCAAGGTCTTACCACCTCCAGCTTCCTACCTGCTATTCTCTAAATGGGCTAACATCTCCGCCCAAGGAACTGAGCCAGCTCCAAAGCTGCAATCGACTGAAGGACCAGCAGAGCTCTGACCCTGGAGATGCCTGGCAGCAGAATGAGCTGCCCCAGCAGAGGCTCTGGGTTATATACCCCGGGCCCTGCCCACCGCCCTTCCCACCAGCATCTGGGAAAGGGGCTGGGGCAACAAGGCATAGAGCGTGCCAGAGGAGCAGCTGCTCCTTTCCTCACAGGCCTGAGAAGTACAGCATGCGAAACACCAAAACAGAGAAAGCGACCCTTAGAGGAAATGACAATACGTCCTCTTTTATTACAACTACATCAATTGTGTCAGCAATGGGGCCCAGTAGGTAAGTAAACTTAATTAATCTTTTGCAGGGCATAGACATAAAGAGAAAGACGTCATCCTGACCTAAATAGGTAAGAAGATCATTAAGCATAATAACAATATTTTTAAATCAAGACTCAATGTCCTTTAGTTTCCTCGTAAAAGAAACCCCACAACGAGTCATACAGCATTTCTAGCAAGACAACACATATAACCTGACTTCTGCCAGAACTGTGTTCTGGATCGGACCGGCAGACAGAGCGCAAGCAGGAGCTTGTACGCTGTCTGTAATGCAGTGGCTGAGAAAGAACCAAGGCTTGGGGCCGCCGCTCTCCTCGGCCGAGTCTGCTCCCGTGCCCTGTCTGTCCTTGCTGTTGTGCCTTAGGCCGCGCAGTAAAACAAGTGACACGTGCTCCCTTTTAACTTCTCTCCTGATGCAGGAGAGAAGAGAGCGAGACTTAGGGACTGAAAGATAAACTGAACTGTAATGAAATCTTAACAGCAAAATAATACCAAGAAAAGACAACAGTAACAAGAAAATAATTAAATGCATACAGGACATACACAACCCGATACGTAACTCCCAGGATGACCACTGCTTCACTGGCAGGCACGGGGAAAGTCCGGGACAGCACTCGGTGACAGACTGGAACCGGATTCCAGACCCGGTTGCATAAATGCACAGATCGGGGTCAAAGGACAATGAACAGACAGAGGAATCCTCAAAGGCCAGACAACAGGTACCGACCCCTTCGATCCCGCTGCTTTTATACAGAGCGTGATGATGATGGAATGCAATACCCCATCGGTCAGGTTCGGGTCACCGGTCCCGTCTTCTCTTCACCGTGGGTGCGATCCCTCTACACTTTTCTGCTTCCGACGGGGCATATATAAAAGTTAGCTGCACTGTGCTGTTATAGGAATAAGTATAAGCAAGAGCCTCTCTGCACGGCATCCCTTGGCATTAAGTGTAAATATAAGGTCTTGGCGCTCTGAAGGCAGATACTACCTGAAAAATACGTTATTATTTTCAGAGAGTTCAGTTCATTGGAAGAGACTTACCTGCAAAGCAAAGTGACTGAAAACAACACCGGTTCTGTTGAACCTCAGTCCAGCACTTCCACGCATGGCTACGTAACCTCACATTCACATGAAAAAAAGTGGCCAAATGTATTCGTGGAGCCGCCGGTCACATCTTCCCTTTAATACCTCAGCCTAAGCTACCTTTGTCCTGCGCTCCCGTCGGCTCCCCTGCGTATCCCTGTCCATCTCATCTCTCCGCATCTGAAAAAAAAAAAAAAACAACACACCAACATCAAACATTACCCTGATGCAGAGCAGTAGCTTTATTCCAAAGGTCTCCTTTCTACTTAGGAACCCTGTTCACATAAGTCCAACTACAGCCTGTCATCCAAAAGAGAGAAGCCCGCAAACATTACACTCCACACAAAGCAGCCTGAACATCTTTGAGATACTGTCCCCTTCACTAGCCGCAAACACCCTCTCCGACTTGGCTCTGCTTATGCCAGCGCCTGCTAATGAAACACCCGTCCACGCAGCTTCTCGAGAGCTAATCGATTAGAGACGACTGAGCAACCTTTGCCTGGGTCTAGGCAGATCCTCATATTCACTACAGACTCTCATCGTGATTCTGCCTACCCTGTACACTACACGCCCGGGCAGGGCAGCCCCGAGCCAAACACACACAGACTGACGCTACACAGAACACTATGAATGACGCGCCTCAAGGATGAGAGAAAACTCTCAGCAAGAAGGATGACACCGGGACCAAAGTCACCATCGGGCAAGACGACCTGTGGCACTGTGATGGTGACGATGTGAAGAGGCTCCACAGAAGCCCCTGAAACGAAGTGTAGAACTTCACAGTTCCTGAGAAGGGACTGTCGAGCCTGACAAGATGGACATGCAGGAAGCCTAGCTTCAAGACCTAAGAAGAACATAACGACACAGGGAAGAAGCCCCAGTTGCTAAAGTGGACCATCCAGAAAGTTCCAAGACGCAAGACCGATGCACGCTTTAAGATTCTAATGCAACAAGAGAGGCAGACGGTTGGTGCTATGCCCATGGGTGCAGGCGTTTGACACCATAATGATGGTACCCGATGCACATTCCATGCTCCTGGAGCTTAAAGATGATCTCGAGACCCAAGAAAAGGTCTAGAATGCAAAACACAGACAACACAATCGACATGGCAACACACACAAGCTGGAACTGCCCTGCCCAGGATGCGTTAATATAATACTGGACAGTAAGGTACATCGTTTACCTGCCCAAAGGAGACTGTGCCCCGGGACAGCCCTCCCCGCTACGCTAACGTCAAAGACCCCATTACACAATTGTCAGCCTCCGCCCCTTTCCGGTGCTGGTCTCTCAACTTAGCTTTTGGAGGGCTACCATCTGATTCCATCCTTGACGTAGTCCACAAAACACAACCATCCGATACGTTCTTGCGGTCACCGGCTTACTCCTCTTCCTCTGCAAAAGGAAAAGAAAAAAATAATCCCAAAAGCAGCTACAACACCAGCAATAAGCATCCTGAGACGAGACGACGACCTCCTCCACAAAACCCCTCGAGCCTCCTGAACGCTGGTGCAGTCTGATTGCCTCCTCCGCACTGATTCCAGAGTCGGATGCTGCAGCGACAGTTATTCACGGCACCTAAGAGACCAAGAAACACAACATTTGTACTTCACTTCTGCCAAACCACCAGTCCTGTGCTCCTCCTCGATACTATCCAGCTCACCTCAAATGCGAGAGCCTATAGCAGACCAGACACCATCAACAACCAAACCCAATGACAAAACTTGTCCAAGAAAAATGTATGAACCCGCCTCCCTTTCCTAGCCATCCCCTAATGCCAAAACTTTAGAAACTCCCCCCCTTCTCCTGAACCATCAGGGAAGGAGGCTTACTGCTCCCCCACAACTCCTGCCCCTTATTTTCCAACTGCTCCTCAGGACCTGCTCTTCTGAGCCCTACCCTGTGTTTGGCAGACACCTCCTGTCTTCTGCCTTCACAGAGACTCTGGGCTCTGCTACAGACCTGGAAACCCAGGAAAACTGTTACAGAACCTACCGGTAACCGCCTGCAAACTGCAAAAGCTTCAGGGCCACTGTGATACCCTACATGGTCTGGAAGAAAACAGTGAGCCGTCCCTGCTGTTATGACCCGGTTGCTTTCTCAAAGCAGATAAACTCAATATATGGATACATACAAGACAGTCACGCTAAATCCTGCTCCAGTATCTCATAACACATCTGATTGAGACTAACAAAAACACCAACTAACATAGTGTACATCAAAATTAGAAAAGAGCACAAAGTTTTATCTTCAATGAAGTCAGAAATTACAATAAAACACACCACCTGCCATAAACAAAAAAAGAACACATACTATTAAACCATTTAAACAAACTAAATGCTCCCTATAAAACTAAATATATGGGGAAAAAAAAAAAAAACAAACATACATCTCCACTTTCTATGGCAACCACCCTTACATTGAAAAATCTTACCTCTGATGTCTTACCTATACTAGTTTAAACACTAAAACAAGCCTTCCCAAACAGCTGCACAAGCTCTAAAACAACGCTTAAGAAACATCAGAGCTCTAACTGTGGAAAAGCCCAGCACCAGAATGAGCTCCTGACCTGAAGCTGTGGCTCATATACCCCGGGCCCCGCCTGTGGCCCTGAGGCCCCGCCCACCATCTTTCCCACAATCCCCTGGGTAAAGGGTGGGGCCAACCCCCAGAAGCATAAAAGCAGCTGAAGGTGCAGTAGGTGTTGTTATTTGCTTTAAGTTTATGAACTACAAAGTACTGAAGAGTAACCCTTGCTAGAAAAAACATTATCTGCTTGTCCTCTGCAGCTACATCTATTACATCAATGATATGTCCAGGTAAGCAATTAAATTATTTTTTTACAGAATGTAGATAGAAAAAAAATAAATGTCAGACTAATATCTATAGCAAAGTAGCTTATTCAATGAAATGATAACATTTTTATTAAAACTTACATACTTAAGTGTCCTTCAAGAAAAAAAATACAAACCCAAAACCAATATATTACTGTGGGGTCATTCCTTATTTCTAGCGAGACTGTGTGCACTACTGAACTTCTGCTAGCAAGCCCTTCTTGGATGGGAGTGAGTAACAGAATCAGATTCTGTAAGAAAACTTTCTCAAAAACACTTTCCTCTGTGAAATAAGGTATTTACTGTAAATTACTGGCAATTTCAAGTCATGTTGATAATCTCTCTTTGACTTTTTACTCAACAGCGCTACTTGAGTCCCAACATACAGAAAGCAACAAAAAAGCATGGAAATACAAGTCACGTATTTCCTGAACCTGCATAAAACGCCCTAATTAACATCTAAGTAGCTAGAAGAAAAACAAATTGTAAAAGGCAGCAAAAATCATCATAGTGGACATATGGATTGAAGTAGATGAAGGCTAAGAGGAGACCTGAGACTATGGTGGACATCTTTAGGAAACCCAATACAAAGTAGAAAAACATTATACCACAGAAACCAAACACAAGGCTCTAGACCACATAGATGACTTTGGAAAAGGTTCTCACAGAAAAAGATGCGTTATTGCATAGATTAGAGAGGTCCTGAAGGAGCCAGAGAAACTAAATATATCTTGGGATGCGATGAGATCAACAGGGCATCGAGCAAAGTACGATTGTCCTCAGGGGACCGACTTCAGGCGCACCAAAAGCAAGAAAGAATAGGAAGACTGATGGCGTTAACCGTTGCAAACTTGGGAAAGGTTCTGAAGGGGAAAAAAGGGGTGCAAAGTGCGCTCCAGAGCTAAAATGAGGTTCTAGTGCTTAAGGGATTGTCACGATTTTGTCCAGATTGGCCAATCAGAACAACAGATGGCCCTTCCCCCCCCCCCTCCTCAGAAAGGAGAGGAAGAATTAGGAGACTTATGAGTTTAGAAAAAGAACTAAACTACTTCAGTTTTTATTGTTCGGTTATTATTTACTATTCTCTTATTTAATATTATTTTCATTAAAGAAAAAAGTATTGTATATATATAAAACCATATCCAGCTCCCAGGATGACGATCACGTCACCAGCAGACACAGGGTAAGTCGCAGACTGGAGTCAGTGACAGACAGGAGCTGAATTCCAGAACTAGAGTCAGGAGTGCTCGGATCGGGATCAAAGGCGGACAAACAGTGTCCTCTTCAGATGTCGGCCATTAAAGAAAAAGCGACCCAGAACCCTCTTGCCCCTTTGATCCCTCAACTTTTATACTGAGTGTGATGCAGATAGGATGGAATACTCTGTTGGTCAGTTTTGGGTCACCTGTCCCATCTGCTTCTCCCTGCACGTGTGACCCCTCTACGCTTCTCTGCTTCCGACCCTCTAATGGGGCAAGCACCAGAGTTAGCTGACCTTGGTTGTTACAGCAATAAGTCTAAGCAAGAGCTTTTGTGCATACCATTCCTTGGTATAATCATAGAATCATAGAGTTGGAAGGGACCTCTGGAGATCATCTAGTCCAACCCCCATGCCAGAGCAGGGTCACCTAGAGCAGGTTACACAGGAACACGTCCAGGTGGGTTTTGAATATCTCCAGAGTTGGAGACTCCACCACCTCTCTAGGCAGCCTGTTCCAGTGCTCTGCCACCCTCAGGGTAAAGAAGTTCCTCCTCATGTTTAGGTGGAACTTCCTATGTTCAAGTTTGTGCCCATTGCCTCTTGTCCTGTCCCCGGGCACCACTGAAAAGAGCCTGGCCCCATCCTCCTGACACCCATCCTTTAAGTATTTATAAGTGTTGATAAGGTCACCCCTCAGACGTCTTTTTTCCAGACTGAAGAGACCCAAATCCCTCAGCCTTTCCTCATAAGAGAGGTGTTCCAGTCCCCTAATCATCTTTGTAGCTCTCTGCTGCACCCTTTCCAGCAGTTCCCTGTCCCTCTTGAACCGGGGAGCCCAATCAGGACTTATCACTCTGAGAGTAAACAGTTGCTGAACAATATTCTGTCAATTTCAGACTTCAGTCAGTTAGAAGAGGCCCAGCTAAAAAGTAAAATTACAAATCAGAAAATTGATTCTGTTTTACCTCAAACCAGGACAGGGATGTCTTACGAGAGCTCGGCGATGGTAGCGGACGAGTCCCCACCCGAGAGACCGAATAAGCCTCACAGATAACAAGACAGAACTCCGAAGGGAATTTTGACCAAGTACAGATGACGTCAGGGGACAGAATAAAGGCATCCTAAACATCAAAGAAGTTGTTAAGGGTGCTCTGGAGAGCACAAAAAGAACAAAATCAAAAGGGAGCTGAAGTGCTGTGGGGTATAAGAAAGGACTCGGAAGACAAGGCTTTAAAAAGCGCAGGCGTTCTGAGGGGGTAGGGTAGGAAAAAAAGGCTCGGACATGCGGCAAGGCTTTAGGAGCCTCAGGAAGGGGTATGGACAAACTACAGATGAAGGAGTGGAAGCGGAACTCCGTGGAGATGCCCTCGATGGTGGAAAGAAAGATGACGGGGCGCCACGTAGCAAATAAACACGGGAGGCTCTGATAGAACAAGAGAGACGGAAAGGGAGATAAAATGCTATGAGGAGCTGTGGAGTTCCAGAAAGGTCTCGGGAGGCTTGGTGAGGGTGAAAAAAGGGGCATCGAGGGGTGCTGATAGACAAAAGAAGGCTGAGGGGAGGACTAGGAGGAACTTGGATGATCGTCTGAGGGGAGTACGCATGTTCCCGGGTGGCTGGAGACGAAATACGGGAATCCTAGGTAGCACAGAGAAACAAATGAGTGCACTACATCTCAAAGATGGACCCACCGAAAATGCTATGAGATGCATGCCAGTTGCCGGGAAACTCCTGAGGGGCATCGTGACTGGGAGAAGAAAAGTCCCGACGGAACCAGAGAGACAGAAAAGCGACAGGGAACGTGATGATTAAATCTGGAGGGGATCCAGACTGAGTAAACGTTGCCTTGGAGGCCAGGGAACTAATAGCTGCACGGCTATAAGGAGGAGAGGACAGAAGAACAGCATTGGGTGTTGAAGAACAGCCGAGAAGACCCTCCTGCCGAGCAGTGACATTCAGACTGGAAGGCCTTGCTTCCTAAACTCCTTCTCAGGGAGGAGTCTAGGTGCGGCTGGATCCAGTCTTAGCCTCCGACTGTAAAGAACAGTTCGGCAACAAATTCTGTCACAGACTTGCTTTAATACGGCTCGAGCTGAGGGACCCCCTCGATGCTTTTCCTGTGCTTTATGAAGCCTCACCATCTATGACATAAGCTATTCCTGCCCGTGTTCACGTGACAAGCGCGTGTCTCTTCTCCGATTGAATTGTTCAGCCCTTACATGTCCTCTTCGATGACTGGAGTTTTGATGCAAGTGCTTTGACCTTCTCACTCGGTTTTCTGATCTCTCTGTCCCATCTCACAGCTGTATCTCAGCCTTCTGCTGACTCAGGAGAGTAAGGTCCCTTTCTTCGTTTCCGAGAATTAGAGTTCCCTTTCCTTTGATCGTAACGGTCACTCAAATTTGTAACGTTAAGCATATGCTCTTCATCAATATTACTTATACAACTTCATTGTGTTAGTTAAGTTCCAATATATCAAATTCAAACACAACTACTATGCACCCTTCTTGGACTAGGGAGGAGCTCAGCCAAAGTCTGACATGCTGCTAGATTACATACACACTAAACTAGGCGGGTGTGTTGATCTGCTTGAGGGTAGGTTGGCTCTGCAGAGGGATCTGGACAGGCTGGACCGATGGGCTAAGGCCAGTGGTATGATGTTCAACAAGGCCAAGGGCCGGGTCCTGCACTTTGGTCACAACAACCCCATGCAGCGCTACAGGATTGTGGCCGAGTGGCTTGAAAGCTGCCCGGCAGAAAAGGACCTGGGGGTGTTGGTGGACAGCCAGCTGAATATGAGCCAGCAGCGTGCCCAGGTGGCCAAGAAGGCCAACAGCATCCTAGCCTGTATCAGGAATAGTGTGGTGAGCCAGACTAGGGAAGTGATCGTCCCCATTTAGTCGGCACTGGTGAGGCCCCACCTCGAGTACTGCCTTCAGTTTTGGGCCCCTCACTAAAAGAAGGACAGTGAGGTGTTGGGGCGTGTCCAGAGAAGGGCTACAAAGCTGGTGAGGGGCCGGAGGACAAATCTTATGAGGAACGACTGAGGGAGCTGGGGTTGTTTAGCCTGGAGAAGAGGAGGTTGAGGGGAGACCTTATCACCCTCTACAACTACCTGAAAGGAGGTTGTAGAGAGATGGGGGCTGACCTCTTCTCCCTGGTGACAAGTGATAGGATGAGAGGAAATGGGTTCAAGTTATGTCAGGGGAGGTTTAGATTGCATATTAGGAAATATTTTTTCACTAAAAGGGTTATTAAACATTGGAATAGGCTGGCCAGGGAGGTGGTGGATTCACCATCCCTGGAGGTGTTTAAAAAAAAGGGTAGATGTGGTACTTAGGTGTAGGAATGTATCTGAGAGAAAATGGCCATGTGAGCCAGCCTCCCTACTGTGAGAGATTAGATTAAGGGCAAAACAGGTGGTAGAAGATGGAATTAGTACATGGGGAAAAACGGGAACTGAGAAGGTAGAAAACATGTTGTGCTAATGACTAAGCAATTTACTATGCGAATTCTTGTAACCAATCTGATGTGTGAATGAACTGCATGGACAGCATGTGGACAATGTAACTAGCTAATCAGAAATAAGCGAGTGGCATGTACGGCTACAACACAGGGTATAAAAGATGATGATCTGTGCTTAATAAACGGCTTCTGTTGACTCACGTTGGATCGTCTGGAGTCCAGTTATTTCTCCTCAGATGGTGACCCCGACGTGATACCGATCGGCGCTTGGCTTGAGCAACGGAATGCGAGGGGCGGAAGACCCAGAAGGAGATCCACCGGCTGGAGGACGGCTCAGCTGGACTGAGACCGGGCGGATTGGGTGGCAATCCGGAATAGAGGAAACAGACGATGTGGCCACGGACACCCAGAGAGAGGTGAGCGGCCGGGGCAGGAGATGGGGCAACAAGTAACAAAAGAAGAAGGGGCTATATTAAGACTTCTCCTGCATATCCTCTCTAAGAGAGGGGTGAAATACGATGAGCGTATGCTCCGAAGGTTGTTAACCTGGTGCAGAGAGAACGGATTCGCACCAGAGCCCCAGACAGCTTTTAAACCATAAATATGGGAGGCTGTTGGGAAAAAACTGTGGGAAGTGATAAGTAAAGGAGACAAAGAGGCATCACCGTTAGCGACAACATGGTGGTTGGTGTTATCAACCTTACAAGCTATGAAGGCAGAGCGAGCCACAGCAGCTGGGGCTTTTGCAGCATTACAACCCACAGGAGGGGGATCGAACAGGCCAGGTCCGAAGGTCTGGGACAATCCCCTGCTGATCCCCTCTGCTCCACCTGAGGCCGATGGAGGAGGCAGAATGTCAGCAGAGAAGGACAGAGCCGGAGCTGTTTGCTCCTGCCATGGCTCGCCTCGCCCCCTCCCCTTCCCAGTCGCCTCCCTGAGATAGAAGTGCTGTTTTTGTATGTCTGCTGTGTAAGTGTGTGTGGGCGCCAGCTTATACCTGCTGATCAGCATGTGTGCTACTGTTTGTTTTTTGTTGTGTGCAGTGTCGTTAGGTGACTCCACTTGAGCAGGTGTTCTGCCCGGTGTGGTACTGTTCTCATATGCAACTAGGGCTGACACTCCGTCAAGTGAAGAAGTTTGTATATACACAATGTTTAGACGTAAGGTGAGCGCGCCCCAGGTAGATACACCAGGATGGGCTGTAGAACCGATGGAAGTCCTGAAATATTGGGGGAGTTTTCACCAGCCGACAGGTTTACGGTCTCGGGAACGGCTCGTCCGTGCAGGGAGTGTAGCTGGTTGTTTGTTGTTTGTCTATAAGATCATGGTTGATTGGGAAAAGGAGTTGAGCCAAAATCTATAGGATGCTCCGTAGGAAAATGAGAAACTGAGCTCTTGTTGCAAAGGCAGACTTTTATGTCAGTCGTAAGTGATGGAACGAAAAAAAAAAAAGAAAAAAGAAAAAAAGAGGGGGGAAAAAAAAAAGAAACCAAACAGGAACAATTAGATGGGAAATGTGCCACGTTAGCACAAATGTATGCCATACGCATTACGAGAAAGCATCAGAAAAAGAGAAATAGGACACCTGATTCAAAGCAGTACCATAGAGATATGTTCTTGGTTTTTTCCTATATGTGTCTATGTTATTGCATGCCTTAGTAGATTGCTCTGTGTTATACCCTGCGAGACTAAAATGAACCCAGCAGAAGTGGTCTCTTGAGAAAGGGGGGGGAATATGGGAAAGCAACGGAAGATCGGTGAGGAGGATTGTAAATACACTCAAGGGACGCACACCTGGGTGCTGGAAAACACATATATCACACCAATTGTTATTCAGTCTCAGGTGCTGGCAAGAAAAACATTTGGATGACATAAGCCTGTAATGGACTCAAAGACACCTTATCTAGCTGCTTGAGAATCTTGGCCTGTTGTGGAAGAAGATCAAAGCACAGTACCAGCAAGAACAGGGAGTCTGCATGCAATCTTGCTAACAAGGACTCTCTTGCTGCCGAGGATTCTTGCTAACAAGGACTCTCTTGCTGCCAAGGATAAGTTTAACAATGCCACTAGTACAGCTATTTCTGAGTTATTGCTAGATGTAGATAGTATTCGATATGCGACGCTGCAAAACAGAACTGCTACTGATTTTTTGTTTTCAGCTCACAGACATGGTTGTCAAGATTTCAAAGGACTGTATTGTATGAATCTAAGTGACCACTCCAAATCCATCCATGCCCAGTTGCAGGAACTGCACCGACCGAACCAGCAACTTGTGGAGGCCACTGGGTGAAATCTCTTTGCTGGATGGACGTGGGGGTGCGGTTGGTTGAAGCAAATTATACTCATGGCCTGTGTGGAAGAAATTTGTCTGTTATGTTTAGTATGCTGTTTGCCGTGTTTAATAAGCATTATATGATCAGTTGTAGATGCCGCTTTGCATCGTACCCTTGTACGAGTTGTAGAATATGTTGTTCTAAAAACTATGTGTGTATCCATGAGAACCTGACCTTCACAGAAGAAGATAACAAGAAGGGATTACAACAATGTAGTCACGTATCAGACAGCTGCTGTTAGCAAAGCTGGATCATGAGTTTGGTGAGACTCGCCGCATACGCTGGCCATGCATGCAGCGACTCTAGCCTGTACTTTTCTACTCAATCCAGTGCAGGAGAGTGTGGTGGGACTTGCTGCGTGCACTGGCCGTGCATGCAGTGACTCTAGCCTGTACTTCTCCACTCAGTCCAGTGCAGGATATAGGGGGGCTGTCTCGCATCAGAGAGGGGGAAAGAGACATGAGCGTACTTTGAAGATACAGGGGATGCCCTGAAGCACTGTGTCTGCCCCACCCATAAGTTTTATGTTCATTAACCCCAACAGCTCAGAAGACATTACAGCATGTTGCAAGATAAGATATAGTCTACTACTGCTGCAAGACGCACTGAACACCTTCCTACAAGAATTTCAACTTTATGCCCTGATAGGACAGTGGGATGATGCACTCGCAAAGAGCCTGACTGCATTTGCATTAGAGTGGGTATTTTTGCCAATTGTCAGCAACTGGGTCCTCTGTTATCATTTGCGGGTGTTAACCCGTTTACACCTGATGAACTTCGGCAATCTGATGTTATACGCATTATGGAATTTGGACATGTTTCAGTTGATTTGTTTTCTCACTTTATTGTAGCTACTGCTCATACAGGAGAGAAGGCTTGTGATGTTATTTGACATTGGTTGCAATGCATTGCAGTCATGGGAGTACTGAAAACTATAAAAACTGATAATGAACCAGCTTATGTGTCCGCTACAGTACAGGTCTTTTTTTTTTTTTTTTATACAGATATGGGGTATTAAACGTGTCACCAGTATTCCTCATTCCCTGACTGGGCAAGCAATTGTGGAGCATATGCATCATACTTAAAAAACCATGCTTGCTAAACAAAAAAGGGGGAATCCCATAGGTATGACACCTCAAGAGTGACTGTATAAAGAAACTCATGTTTTAAATTTTCTAAACATGTCTTCTTTGTTATCCACAGCAGTAGAGCGACATTTTGTAAGAACTGTTGAATGGCCTGAACAACCGAAGGTGTATTATAAGCACCTTAAATTGGGGTGCATGCTAACCACAGATAATACTGCAACAAATAGAAGTTGTGAGCAAGACAATTCTGTAATGATTTGTACTTCTCATCCGTATGTTTGCTTTGGCTCAAAATGCAAGTATACGAGAATATAATCAGTCTTATTGTGTAAATTTAACGCGAGTAAGGTATAAAACAGCAGTAATATGGATAGGGAACTGGCAAAATGCATTAAAAACATGTCTTTCTCTGTATTGTGATTGGGAGTACAACCCTCGCAGACTTTGTGTTACCTCTCTCCCCTGGAATATGTTGCTACATGGCTGAGAAATGGTTAAACACCATCTCCAAGGTGCTTTTGACATGTTGTTGCAACAAAATATTCGTCCTTTACATGATCAGCTAAAAGCTCAAATACTAAAGATTCAAGACTTAATGAACTGCAATGTATTTGAAATATTACAAAAGGATTTCTCGTGGGTAAATCCAAAGAAACTGGCTTTCTGGGCTAAATTTAGGAATCTGGGTATTTATTGCCTTAGCAGGGTTCTTTTTGATTCTGTTTTTAATTGTGTTTAGTATATAACCTGCTAGGAGCGTCACAACGAGTAGAAGCACAAGTCATGGCGACCTTGTTAATAAATGGTCTGGTATTAAACAAAAAAGGGGGAGATATGGAGATCTACAAGCAGAGGCCTGCGTACGGTCAGAGACACAGTGAGCAGAGCACACAGTAACACAGAGCCAAGAGAACAGTTCATACCTTCACTCCATCCTGTGATGACCATATAACATTTTCGAATCTCGGACAAAGAATAGGGCTAAGTATTCTTCCCTCGCTAGGAACAGCAACGGCATTAAATATGTTGAATAAGATAGGGCGTTGGGCAAGTAAACAGATAAACCTTACAACTGAAATCATATCTAGCTTGCTTACTGATGTTGATAGCATTCGGCATGCTACATTGCAAAATCGAGGGGCTATTGATTTTTTGCTGTTAGCTCAGGGTCATGGATGTGAAGATTTGGAAGGTATGTATCGTATGAACCTTTCCGACCACTCATCATCCATTCATAAGCAGTGACAGGATCTGAAGGACAACATGTCCAAATTAAACGTGGTCAAAAATGGTTTCGATGATTGGTTAAACTCATGGGGTATAACGGGATGGTTATCAGACTTACTAAAGCAAGGGCTCATACTATTGTTGGTTATATTATTATTGATTATGGTAGCCTCGTGTGTTCTCTGCAAAGTGACTGACATGATAGAAAATGCCATGCATAAGGTCTGGTCGGCTCAAGAAGAAAAAGGGGGTATTGTAGGAATGTATCTGAGAGAAAATGGTCATGTGAGCCAGCCTCCCTACTGTGAGAGATTAGATTAAGAGCAAAACAGGTGGTAGAAGATGGAATTAGTACATGGGAAAAATGGGAACTGAGAAGGTAGAAAACATGTTGTGCTAATGACTAAGCAATTTACTATGTGAATTCTTGTAACCAATCTGATCTGTGAATGAACTTCATGGACAGCGTGTGGACAGTGTAACTAGCTAATCAGAAATAAGCGAGTGGCATGTACGGCTACAACACAGGGTATAAAAGATGATGATCTGTGCTTAATAAACGGCTTCTGTTGATTCACATTGGATCGTCTGGAGTCCAGTTATTTCTCCTCACTTAGGGACATGGTTTAGAGGTGGTTTTGGTCAGGGTAGGTTAATGGTTGGACTTGATGATCTTAAAGGTCGCTTCCAACCTCAGCAATTCTATGACTCTATATTGTAGCCCAAGGCTCCACAGGTCTAGGTACTTACGCTAAGCAAAACTTTGGGCTGTGACACTATGTCACATATATGGACTTGGGAAGTCTTCCGAGGGAAGGAGAGGGGTGCGCGAAGTCCGCGACAAAGCTGAATATGTGCTAAGGGTAACCTCAGAGGCATCCATAGCTGTTGTGACATGATGAGAAGGGTCCTGCATGGGCCATAGGGACGGAAGAAGGTACAGGGACACGAGGAGGAAAGTGGAGGGGGGCGGTGGAACGGAGTGCAGATGTCCTCAGGAGGCTGGGGACCAAATGGAAGCATCCTAGATGGCACAGAGGGTGATAACATGGCTCTGAGGCACAAACACAGCTGAGGACGGGTTTCTGAGAGAAAGAGCTCAGACATAAAATTTTATAAGTCACAGGAATTAAGAAAATAAGAAAAAAAAATTAAAGAATAGAAATGGCGAACTCAAAACACTTAGAAAGAAAATCAAAAAACAGAGGGCACGAAGGAAAGACAAGAAACAATTAAAAAGAAAGACAGCAAAGGAGATAAGTGTAAACAGAAAATCTTAAAAGCGTCCGTGATTAAAGGAGCAAGGAAGCGAATTACAGAATAACAATGGCAAACTAAATTGGAGACATAGAAACAAAAATTAAAAAGCAACAGTGTTAAGGAAAGACAATAAATAATTTTAAAATGACAGCAAAGAGAACAAAAGTATACATAGCAAGAACACTGAAAAAGCGGTAGCCAGTAGAGTAAATAAAGAGGAATATTACAAAATAGGGATGGCAAACAAAGACAGATGTAGAAAGACAATTTTAAATGCAACAGCAGAAAGGAAAGACAGGAAATGATGCAATGAAAAGATAAGCCATAAAGACAACAAACAAGACAAAAAAACCCCAAAACTTAAGAAGTGATGGGGATTGGGGAAACAAAACAAAATAATTAGGAAACACGGACAGCAAACTGCAACGGAGATGTAGAAAGAAAATTTTAAAAAGCCTCTGCATTAAAGAAATAAGAAAAAAATTAAAAATATACCCAGTGCACCAGATAAAAATGGACAAAAAGAACCTTTTAAAAGCAAGACTGATGACAGAAAGAAAGGAAAAAAATTAAAAACATAGCAAGAGCAAAATAAATACAAAAGTGTAAACGCAAAGGAGTAAAAGACCAATACAGAACAAACAAAAAATTGGTATTAGCAGCTTCATAAAAGTAGACACAGAATTTTTAAAGCGAGGGGGTAAAAGAAAGACAGGAAAAATTAAAAGGTGAAAATGGCAAACTGGATAAAAGTTGATAGAAAATTTAAAAAACAAACAGATTAAGAAAACAGGGAGCAAAAAAAAAAATAGGCTCAAACAACTGAATAAATAAAGACAATGAAACAAAATTGGAAAAGTAACAAAGTAGAGCACAGGCAAAAAGAATTAAAAAACACGGACAGGAATCTGGGTAAATGGAGACACAGAAAGAAGATTTGGAAAGGAACGGGGTACTGGCCATACAGGTAGGCAGCCATTTAAATAGCAGGAGCTGGAGTCGGACCAACAGCCACAGGACACTGGAAGAGGGATGCGGGGTGGAGCAGAGGGAGTCACTGGAATTAGAGACAGGTTGCTGGGTAGAGGGAGACCTACAAATGCAATTTTCACAAGCAATAGCGAAGAAGGCAGTGGGGGAAGAATAAAATAAGAGCGGATGGGGAGCTGGGAAGGCAGAGGCACAGAAAGGAAATGGAGAAGGGGAGAAAGAACATGCTGGCATTAAGCAGAAGAGCAAAAAGCTTTGGGGAGCCAGAAGCCAGGACAAGCAAGGCGGCAGGCAGAGATCAGAAGAGGCACGGCAGGGAAAGGCCTGGACATGCACAAGAGGGCACATGACTCACCGCAGCTCCTGGCATGTGTGGGAGACCTTCGCTGCTCACAGGCTTCTCTCTCTGCCCCTTTGTCCTCGGTGGTGCGGGCAGCCTGACGACCCTTGCCCACCTAGGAGCGGGCAGGGGGTGCCTCGACGCTCTTGTCCCATGAAGCTCACACGCGCAGCCGACGAAGGCAGCGAGCTCACGGCGCTCTGTGCTGGTGGGGCGCTCTGTCAGGGATGGCTGGGAGGGATCCTTCCTCGCTGCGGGGACCGTCCGTTCCTGGCTGGAGGCACCCGCCTGTCAGAACCCCCTTCATTTGACTCCTCAGCCAGCGCTGGCAGGCAGCTGTGCCCAGGCAGCCCCCTTAAAAGTTAGAAGCCCTTGGCAAAGCAGACCCATCCCCAGGGCAGCCTTTCTTTTTAAGCCCTTGGCCCAGCCCATGCTCACCTCATGGGTCCCACCTGGGCTGCCTCAGCCCCAGCTGGAGCCCATTGCCAAAGCCCCACAGCACATCACCCCCTCCCCTGAGCCTCTCCCCGACCACCAGCTCTGCATCTTCTTCCTAGATGCTCTCCCTCCACTTTTAGGGGGAACCCCGTGTGACACACACCGCCCACCCCACAACAAAGTCTTGTTTTGATTTACAACTACCATCCAGAGCAACACTACAACCTGCCATTAAAAAAAGAAACAAAAAGCAAAAAACACAAACCCACAAACATTACACCCCACACAAAGCAGCCTTAACAGGTTTGAGATGCAGTCTGCTTCACTACTGCTGAACAGCTCTGCTCATCCCAAAAAAAAAAAACCCTAATAAAAGAGCTGCCCACACCACCTGCTGATGGCTACTTGATGGGAGTTGACTGTACCACCTTTGCCTCAACAGTATCATTAGATCAACGTATTACCCATAGACTCTTGCTGCTCTTCCCCCTACCCCTGACTCTACGCGACCGGGCAGAGCAGCTCCAAGCCCACCACACACAAGCACAGACCAACACTACACACAACACTACAAACAATGCACCTCACAGATCAGAGAAAACTCTCAGCAAGAAGGATGACACTCCGACGTAAGTGATTGTCAGGCAAGAAGACCTGTGGGCCCATGACGGTGACATGAGAAGCCTCTAGGGAAAGACCAGGAAATGAGGACAACGTAATGGCCCGGGACAACAAGCGACTCTCAGACTGAGATGATGTATGCGCAGGAAGCCGGTCTTCAAGACCTAAGAACTTAAGGATGCATGGAAGAAGTCCCAGTCACTGAAAACGGATGGCTAGAGAACAGAGCTGCTCCCGCAGCCAGGAACAACACTGTAAATGAGGACCGTCCAGAAACTTCTGAGTTTCTAAAGACCCAGCCGCGCTTTAAGCTTATGATGCAAGAAAAGCAGCACCTGACTGGGGCAATGCCAACGTGTACAGGCATTCAAGGCTCTAGGGATGGTGCCTGAAGTACAGACCACGCTCCTCAAGTGGAAAGAGAACATCAAGACCCAAGGAAGGACAGAAAACACACCACACAAACAACACGATGGACACAGGCTGGAACCGCCCTGCCCGGCTCATGCTAGCATCGTGCTGAAGACTAACCCGCTCCCTTTACCTGCCCAAAGGGGACTGCTCCAGCCCTCTGCCCTTCTCTAACTTTAAGACGCCTCCCTGCAACTCCCAAACTTCTCCCCTCCTCCCAAGCCCTCCCCAGCTCTGGCCGCTCAACTTAGCTTTCAGACGGCTGGAGGTCTTAAATCCCACGTCCATGGAGGGAAGAAGTCCCAGTCACTGAAAACAGATGGTTAGAGAACAGAGCACATTTAGAAACATAAACACAGTGATTCCACAAGGGCACCTGTGCACGTGATGGCACTTTACCACATGCAAGATGTAACATTATACAGGGCAGTACAAGGCTAATACACAGTCAAATAAGGAGCAACCCATCGCAAAATTCATGATACAGTGTAGTACTATGACAGAATGTCACAAAAGATGAAGAAAACAATGATACAGCAATAAAATACAATACGTAACAGAATACAGGGCAGTACAAGCAAATACACAATCAAATAAAAAACTAATTACAAAACTCAAAATACAGTGCTGTACAATCCCAGACAGTCTCAGGTGGCGGTAAAGACACTCACAGGGGAATAGAGTTCAAGACGTAACTCCGAACAGGCCGGTACAAGGCAATACAGGGTCAAATAGAGTACAACAGCCTAAGAAGCTCTCAATACAGTGCCTGTCAATGCCAGAATACATCAGATGGCTCGCGACACGGTGAGAGGGCAATACAACGCAAGACTTTAGGAAAATACAGGGCAGTACAAGGCAATACGTCATCAAAGATAGAACAACCGATCAAAAACACCCTCAGTTGAGTGCCGTACAATCCCAGAGAGTCTAAAAGGACAGTTAAGACAATTTCATGGCAACACAACGCACAATGTAACACAATACAGGGCACTACAAGGCAATACAGAACAATATAAAAAACAACCTATCAAAACCCCACAATACGGTGCGGTACAATCCCACACGGTCTCAGGTGGCGGTCGAGACAGTTATGGGGCAACACAATCCGAGATGCAACAGTACACAACAGAGTAGAATGGAATACGCAGTCAAATAAATAGCAACCCATTAAAACAAACAAACCACAATACAGTGCAGGACAACACAAAAAATAAATGAGATGGCACTCAAGACAGAGCAAAACAATGCAAGAAGTAACAAAAGAGAGGGGCGTACCGTGAAATACAGAGTCAAATAAACAACCAATTAAGTATCCCGCAATGCAGTGCGCTGCAATGCCAAAATACGTCAGACAGCAGTCGAGGAAACGACAGAGCTATGCAATGGACGACATAACAACACAGGGTGGTACAACACCAAAATGTATCAGATGGCACTCAGAACAATAACACGGCAATACAATGCAAGATGCAAGAATACAAGGCGGTAACAAGGCAATACACGGTCAAATACAGAACCACCAATAAAACCTGCACAATACAGATCGCTACAATCCCAGAACGTCTAAAGTGACAGTGAACGGAATGACGGGTCAATACAATGCAAGATAGAGCACTAGACAGGGCAATATGCAGCAACACGCCTTCAAATAAAGAACAACCGACTAAACAACGCACAATACGCACCAGTGCAATGCCGGAACAGATCAGATGGCAGTCAGGGCAATTACAGGGCAATACAATGCAAAACGTGATGCCATAAAGAATAGTACAAGGCAATGGGCAGTTGTGGCAGGCAGAGCGATTCACATCACTCCTAAGAGAGAAGGGGAGAAACATTTAGAAACACACACACAGGGATTAAACAAAGGTAGCAGTGCACGTGACAGCGCTTCACCAGACTGCACAGCCACGTACCCCGGGTTATTTACTGCCTAGGGGCCACTCACATCAACAACCGCCCCTTAAAAAAAACCGACAGCTCAGTGCAGCACCCTGCCAGAATATACATCACGTGGCACTCAGGACAATTACATGGCAATACAATGCCAAACGTAACACAACACAGGGCAGCACAATGCAAAACAGAATGAAAGAAAGAACAACCTGACAAAACCCCTACATACCCGTCAGTACCATCCCACAGGGCGTCACGTGGCGGTCGAGACAGTTACAGGACAACAGAATCCGAGACGTAACATTACACAGCGCAGTACAGTGCAATAGTCAGTCAAATAAACAACCCACGAAGGGACCCACAATACTGCGCGTTCCAGCGCCAACAGATGTCAGACAGCAGGCAAGATACCGACAGAGCAATACAGCGCACAACGTAAGACAACAGAGGACGGTCTAATGCTCAGACGCATCAGATGGCAGTCAAAACAATGACGCGGCAATACAATTCGAGACCCAACACAAAGGCGGTAGCACGGCAATACACGGTGGTCAAAGAAAGAGCACCCGGTAAAACCCCCACGATACAGATGGCTACTATCCCAGAGTGTCTACAATGACAGTGAAGAGAACGACGGGGCAATGCAACGCAAGACAGAACGCCATACAGGGCACTGCAAGGCAATACGCAGCCAAATCAAGAACAAACGTTTAAAAAAACCGCAAGACCGAGCGGCACATACCGGAACGGACCAGACGGTCGTCAGGGCGATTACAGGGCAATACAATGCAAGACAAAACACAACACGGGGCAGGACGAGGCAAGAGGTAGTCAAATAATGAACCGCCGATCGAAAACCCACAGACGAGTGCGCTGCAATCCCGGTCGCAGATGGCACTCCATAAAATGACTGAGCAATAGAATCCAAGACATAACATTATACGGTGCCGCAGAATGCAATATGCAGTCAAACAGAGAACAACCCATTACAAAACCGACGAGACAGCGCACTGCAATGAGAGACCATATCAGATATCCATCAAGACGGGTCCAGAGCAATACAATGCAAGACCTAACAGTATACCGGGCTCTACAATATGATACACCGTGAAAGAAAAAGAAAACGAGTGCAGAACTGCACGGTCTTGAGAATTTTTTAACACGATGGCTGAAATGACAATCCAAACGATGACAGGGTAATCCAACACCAGACATAGCACTATACGGGTCAGCACAACCCAATACCCGCTCAAATAATCAGCAAACATTTCTAGGACTGCACAGGATGGGGAATTGTTTAACGAATACACAGTTCAATAAACAACAGCCAATTGTCGGACTGCAGTGGACTGTGAAAGTTTTAAACACAAAGTCTAAAGTCACAAACCCGACACTGACAGGACGATACAATGCGAGACAGCGTAACAGCGTACATGGCAGTACAATGCAATACACCGTCAAATAGAAAACAGCTGATGAAGGAAGTGACAATACAGTGGCATACAATGGCAGAATAGATCAGATGACAGTCAAGACAACAACAGAGCCATACAACGCAAGTCGTAACACCACACGGCGACAGACAAGGCAAGATGCAGTTGTGACGGGCAGAGCGATTCACTTCACTCCTAAGAGAGAAGGAAACATTTAGAAACACACACACACAGGGATTCAACAAAGGTAGCAGTGCACGTGACAGCGCTTCACCAGATTGCACGGCCACGTACCCCGGGTTATTTACTGCCTAGGGGCCGGGGTCAGACGAGCTGTCAGGGAGACCCTCCCCTTGAGTCACGAGGCTCGGAAAAGACCCCCTTGCTTTCTAAACTCCTTCTCCGAGAGGAGTCTAGCTGCGGCTGGATCCCATCCTTGCCCCGGCCTTGGGCAACCCTTTCCCTCTAAAGGATTCTATCTGCGCCATCGACCCGTTCTATCACTCAGCTAAGATTGCAAAGCTCTGCATGCTCTTAGTCACTTACCCAGATTCTGCTGCGGCAAGGCGTCTCTCAACCTCGAGGAGCAGAAACTTACGTGAGCGTCCCCGCTCAAGCGGAGGAGGTGGCGAACAGGCCGCTGCCGGGCAGGAAGGCTCCAAGGGCTCTCTTCCTGCCCACTATCTGTAGAGGCAGCTAATTGACTTCTAGTCAGATCAGCCTGGGAACAAAATAGCTCAGTCCCCACTCCAGAAGGAGTGTTGACTCTGTTGCCTGCGGGGAGGAGAGAAAGGGGGGTTGGGGGGGTGACGGGGTGGGAAACGGCGGGGGGCAGGGCACCGCACCACCACGCCGGTCAAACAAAGAACAACCGATTCAATAATTCACAACACAGTGCAGTACAATCCCAGACAGTCTAAAACAACAGTCGAAACAATGATAGACCAATACAATGCAAGACATAACACACCACGGGGCAGCACGAGGCAATACGCAGCCAAATTAAGAACGACCGATCAACACACCCACGATAGCGTGCAGTCCTGCGACAGAATGTTTCAAGTGACCGTCAAAACAACGATGGGGCAATGCAATGCAATGCCTAACAATACAGGACGCTACGATGGAACACACAACCCAAGAACTCATTCAGAAACTCACAATACCGCGCAGTACAATCCCAGACAAGCTCAAATAACAAGCAAGACAACGTCAGGGCAATACAATGCAAGACAAAGTTACACAGGGCAGTACAACGCCATACACAATCAAATAAACAGCAGCCAAGGAAAGAATTCACAGTACAGTGCCATACAATGCCAGACTATCACTCAGATGGCAGTCGAGACAACGACACAGCAACACAGCGCAAGGCGTAACACAATACGGGGCACTTCAAGACACTGCACGGTCAAAGAAACAAGAACCTATTAGAGAAGTCACAATACAGTGCAGTCCTCTGACAGAACGTCTATAAAAAGACCGTCTAGACAATGACAGGGTAATACAACGCAAGACGAAACACGATACAGGGCACTACAAGGCAAAACACACTCACATCAACAACCGCCCCTTAAAAAAACCCGACAGCTCAGTGCAGCACCCTGCCAGAATACACATCACGTGGCACTCAGGACAATTCCATGGCAATACAATGCCAAACGTAACACAACACAGGGCAGCACAATGCAAAACAGAATGAAAGAAAGAACAACCTGACAAAACCCCTACATACCCGTCAGTACCATCCCACAGGGCGTCACGTGGCGGTCGAGACAGTTACAGGACAACAGAATCCGAGACGTAACATTACACAGCGCAGTACAGTGCAATAGTCAGTCAAATAAACAACCCACGAAGGGACCCACAATACTGCGCGTTCCAGCGCCAACAGATGTCAGACAGCAGGCAAGATACCGACAGAGCAATACAGCGCACAACGTAAGACAACAGAGGACGGTCTAATGCTCAGACGCATCAGATGGCAGTCAAAACAATGACGCGGCAATACAATTCGAGACCCAACACAAAGGCGGTAGCACGGCAATACACGGTGGTCAAAGAAAGAGCACCCGGTAAAACCCCCACGATACAGATGGCTACTATCCCAGAGTGTCTACAATGACAGTGAAGAGAACGACGGGGCAATGCAACGCAAGACAGAACGCCATACAGGGCACTGCAAGGCAATACGCAGCCAAATCAAGAACAAACGTTTAAAAAAACCGCAAGACCGAGCGGCACATACCGGAACGGACCAGACGGTCGTCAGGGCGATTACAGGGCAATACAATGCAAGACAAAACACAACACGGGGCAGGACGAGGCAAGAGGTAGTCAAATAATGAACCGCCGATCGAAAACCCACAGACGAGTGCGCTGCAATCCCGGTCGCAGATGGCACTCCATAAAATGACTGAGCAATAGAATCCAAGACATAACATTATACGGTGCCGCAGAATGCAATATGCAGTCAAACAGAGAACAACCCATTACAAAACCGACGAGACAGCGCACTGCAATGAGAGACCATATCAGATATCCATCAAGACGGGTCCAGAGCAATACAATGCAAGACCTAACAGTATACCGGGCTCTACAATATGATACACCGTGAAAGAAAAAGAAAACGAGTGCAGAACTGCACGGTCTTGAGAATTTTTTAACACGATGGCTGAAATGACAATCCAAACGATGACAGGGTAATCCAACACCAGACATAGCACTATACGGGTCAGCACAACCCAATACCCGCTCAAATAATCAGCAAACATTTCTAGGACTGCACAGGATGGGGAATTGTTTAACGAATACACAGTTCAATAAACAACAGCCAATTGTCGGACTGCAGTGGACTGTGAAAGTTTTAAACACAAAGTCTAAAGTCACAAACCCGACACTGACAGGACGATACAATGCGAGACAGCGTAACAGCGTACATGGCAGTACAATGCAATACACCGTCAAATAGAAAACAGCTGATGAAGGAAGTGACAATACGGTGGCATACAATGGCAGAATAGATCAGATGACAGTCAAGACAACAACAGAGCCATACAACGCAAGACGTAACACCACACGGCGACAGACAAGGCAAGATGCAGTTGTGGCGGGCAGAGCGATTCACTTCACTCCTAAGAGAGAAGGAAACATTTAGAAACACACACACACAGGGATTCAACAAAGGTAGCAGTGCACGTGACAGCGCTTCACCAGATTGCACGGCCACGTACCCCGGGTTATTTACTGCCTAGGGGCCGGGGTCAGACGAGCTGTCAGGGAGACCCTCCCCTTGAGTCACGAGGCTCGGAAAGGACCCCCTTGCTTTCTAAACTCCGTCTCCGAGAGGAGTCTAGCTGCGGCTGGATCCCATCCTTGCCCCGGCCTTGGGCAACCCTTTCCCTCTAAAGGATTCTATCTGCGCCATCGACCCGTTCTATCACTCAGCTAAGATTGCAAAGCTCTGCATGCTATTAGTCACTTACCCAGATTCTGCTGCGGCAAGGCGTCTCTCAACCTCGAGGAGCAGAAACTTACGTGAGCGTCCCCGCTCAAGCGGAGGAGGTGGCGAACAGGCCGCTGCCGGGCAGGAAGGCTCCAAGGGCTCTCTTCCTGCCCACTATCTGTAGAGGCAGCTAATTGACTTCTAGTCAGATCAGCCTGGGAACAAAATAGCTCAGTCCCCACTCCAGAAGGAGTGTTGACTCTGTTGCCTGCGGGGAGGAGAGAAAGGGGGGTTGGGGGGGTGACGGGGTGGGAAACGGCGGGGGGCAGGGCACCGCACCACCACGCCGGTCAAACAAAGAACAACCGATTCAATAATTCACAACACAGTGCAGTACAATCCCAGACAGTCTAAAACAACAGTCGAAACAATGATAGACCAATACAATGCAAGACATAACACACCACGGGGCAGCACGAGGCAATACGCAGCCAAATTAAGAACGACCGATCAACACACCCACGATAGCGTGCAGTCCTGCGACAGAATGTTTCAAGTGACCGTCAAAACAACGATGGGGCAATGCAATGCAATGCCTAACAATACAGGACGCTACGATGGAACACACAACCCAAGAACTCATTCAGAAACTCACAATACCGCGCAGTACAATCCCAGACAAGCTCAAATAACAAGCAAGACAACGTCAGGGCAATACAATGCAAGACAAAGTTACACAGGGCAGTACAACGCCATACACAATCAAATAAACAGCAGCCAAGGAAAGAATTCACAGTACAGTGCCATACAATGCCAGACTATCACTCAGATGGCAGTCGAGACAACGACACAGCAACACAGCGCAAGGCGTAACACAATACGGGGCACTTCAAGACACTGCACGGTCAAAGAAACAACAACCTATTAGAGAAGTCACAATACAGTGCAGTCCTCTGACAGAACGTCTATAAAAAGACCGTCTAGACAATGACAGGGTAATACAACGCAAGACGAAACACGATACAGGGCACTACAAGGCAAAACACACTCACATCAACAACCGCCCCTTAAAAAAACCCGACAGCTCAGTGCAGCACCCTGCCAGAATACACATCACGTGGCACTCAGGACAATTCCATGGCAATACAATGCCAAACGTAACACAACACAGGGCAGCACAATGCAAAACAGAATGAAAGAAAGAACAACCTGACAAAACCCCTACATACCCGTCAGTACCATCCCACAGGGCGTCACGTGGCGGTCGAGACAGTTACAGGACAACAGAATCCGAGACGTAACATTACACAGCGCAGTACAGTGCAATAGTCAGTCAAATAAACAACCCACGAAGGGACCCACAATACTGCGCGTTCCAGCGCCAACAGATGTCAGACAGCAGGCAAGATACCGACAGAGCAATACAGCGCACAACGTAAGACAACAGAGGACGGTCTAATGCTCAGACGCATCAGATGGCAGTCAAAACAATGACGCGGCAATACAATTCGAGACCCAACACAAAGGCGGTAGCACGGCAATACACGGTGGTCAAAGAAAGAGCACCCGGTAAAACCCCCACGATACAGATGGCTACTATCCCAGAGTGTCTACAATGACAGTGAAGAGAACGACGGGGCAATGCAACGCAAGACAGAACGCCATACAGGGCACTGCAAGGCAATACGCAGCCAAATCAAGAACAAACGTTTAAAAAAACCGCAAGACCGAGCGGCACATACCGGAACGGACCAGACGGTCGTCAGGGCGATTACAGGGCAATACAATGCAAGACAAAACACAACACGGGGCAGGACGAGGCAAGAGGTAGTCAAATAATGAACCGCCGATCGAAAACCCACAGACGAGTGCGCTGCAATCCCGGTCGCAGATGGCACTCCATAAAATGACGGAGCAATAGAATCCAAGACATAACATTATACGGTGCCGTAGAATGCAATATGCAGTCAAACAGAGAACAACCCATTACAAAACCGACGAGACAGCGCACTGCAATGAGAGACCATATCAGATATCCATCAAGACGGGTCCAGAGCAATACAATGCAAGACCTAACAGTATACCGGGCTCTACAATATGATACACCGTGAAAGAAAAAGAAAACGAGTGCAGAACTGCACGGTCTTGAGAATTTTTTAACACGATGGCTGAAATGACAATCCAAACGATGACAGGGTAATCCAACACCAGACATAGCACTATACGGGTCAGCACAACCCAATACCCGCTCAAATAAACAGCAAACATTTCTAGGACTGCACAGGATGGGGAATTGTTTAACGAATACACAGTTCAATAAACAACAGCCAATTGTCGGACTGCAGTGGACTGTGAAAGTTTTAAACACAAAGTCTAAAGTCACAAACCCGACACTGACAGGACGATACAATGCGAGACAGCGTAACAGCGTACATGGCAGTACAATGCAATACACCGTCAAATAGAAAACAGCTGATGAAGGAAGTGACAATACGGTGGCATACAATGGCAGAATAGATCAGATGACAGTCAAGACAACAACAGAGCCATACAACGCAAGACGTAACACCACACGGCGACAGACAAGGCAAGATGCAGTTGTGGCGGGCAGAGCGATTCACTTCACTCCTAAGAGAGAAGGAAACATTTAGAAACACACACACACAGGGATTCAACAAAGGTAGCAGTGCACGTGACAGCGCTTCACCAGATTGCACGGCCACGTACCCCGGGTTATTTACTGCCTAGGGGCCGGGGTCAGACGAGCTGTCAGGGAGACCCTCCCCTTGAGTCACGAGGCTCGGAAAGGACCCCCTTGCTTTCTAAACTCCTTCTCCGAGAGGAGTCTAGCTGCGGCTGGATCCCATCCTTGCCCCGGCCTTGGGCAACCCTTTCCCTCTAAAGGATTCTATCTGCGCCATCGACCCGTTCTATCACTCAGCTAAGATTGCAAAGCTCTGCATGCTATTAGTCACTTACCCAGATTCTGCTGCGGCAAGGCGTCTCTCAACCTCGAGGAGCAGAAACTTACGTGAGCGTCCCCGCTCAAGCGGAGGAGGTGGCGAACAGGCCGCTGCCGGGCAGGAAGGCTCCAAGGGCTCTCTTCCTGCCCACTATCTGTAGAGGCAGCTAATTGACTTCTAGTCAGATCAGCCTGGGAACAAAATAGCTCAGTCCCCACTCCAGAAGGAGTGTTGACTCTGTTGCCTGCGGGGAGGAGAGAAAGGGGGGTTGGGGGGGTGACGGGGTGGGAAACGGCGGGGGGCAGGGCACCGCACCACCACGCCGGTCAAACAAAGAACAACCGATTCAATAATTCACAACACAGTGCAGTACAATCCCAGACAGTCTAAAACAACAGTCGAAACAATGATAGACCAATACAATGCAAGACATAACACACCACGGGGCAGCACGAGGCAATACGCAGCCAAATTAAGAACGACCGATCAACACACCCACGATAGCGTGCAGTCCTGCGACAGAATGTTTCAAGTGACCGTCAAAACAACGATGGGGCAATGCAATGCAATGCCTAACAATACAGGACGCTACGATGGAACACACAACCCAAGAACTCATTCAGAAACTCACAATACCGCGCAGTACAATCCCAGACAAGCTCAAATAACAAGCAAGACAACGTCAGGGCAATACAATGCAAGACAAAGTTACACAGGGCAGTACAACGCCATACACAATCAAATAAACAGCAGCCAAGGAAAGAATTCACAGTACAGTGCCATACAATGCCAGACTATCACTCAGATGGCAGTCGAGACAACGACACAGCAACACAGCGCAAGGCGTAACACAATACGGGGCACTTCAAGACACTGCACGGTCAAAGAAACAACAACCTATTAGAGAAGTCACAATACAGTGCAGTCCTCTGACAGAACGTCTATAAAAAGACCGTCTAGACAATGACAGGGTAATACAACGCAAGACGAAACACGATACAGGGCACTACAAGGCAAAACACACTCACATCAACAACCGCCCCTTAAAAAAAACCGACAGCTCAGTGCAGCACCCTGCCAGAATATACATCACGTGGCACTCAGGACAATTCCATGGCAATACAATGCCAAACGTAACACAACACAGGGCAGCACAATGCAAAACAGAATGAAAGAAAGAACAACCTGACAAAACCCCTACATACCCGTCAGTACCATCCCACAGGGCGTCACGTGGCGGTCGAGACAGTTACAGGACAACAGAATCCGAGACGTAACATTACACAGCGCAGTACAGTGCAATAGTCAGTCAAATAAACAACCCACGAAGGGACCCACAATACTGCGCGTTCCAGCGCCAACAGATGTCAGACAGCAGGCAAGATACCGACAGAGCAATACAGCGCACAACGTAAGACAACAGAGGACGGTCTAATGCTCAGACGCATCAGATGGCAGTCAAAACAATGACGCGGCAATACAATTCGAGACCCAACACAAAGGCGGTAGCACGGCAATACACGGTGGTCAAAGAAAGAGCACCCGGTAAAACCCCCACGATACAGATGGCTACTATCCCAGAGTGTCTACAATGACAGTGAAGAGAACGACGGGGCAATGCAACGCAAGACAGAACGCCATACAGGGCACTGCAAGGCAATACGCAGCCAAATCAAGAACAAACGTTTAAAAAAACCGCAAGACCGAGCGGCACATACCGGAACGGACCAGACGGTCGTCAGGGCGATTACAGGGCAATGCAATGCAAGACAAAACACAACACGGGGCAGGACGAGGCAAGAGGTAGTCAAATAATGAACCGCCGATCGAAAACCCACAGACGAGTGCGCTGCAATCCCGGTCGCAGATGGCACTCCATAAAATGACTGAGCAATAGAATCCAAGACATAACATTATACGGTGCCGTAGAATGCAATATGCAGTCAAACAGAGAACAACCCATTACAAAACCGACGAGACAGCGCACTGCAATGAGAGACCATATCAGATATCCATCAAGACGGGTCCAGAGCAATACAATGCAAGACCTAACAGTATACCGGGCTCTACAATATGATACACCGTGAAAGAAAAAGAAAACGAGTGCAGAACTGCACGGTCTTGAGAATTTTTTAACACGATGGCTGAAATGACAATCCAAACGATGACAGGGTAATCCAACACCAGACATAGCACTATACGGGTCAGCACAACCCAATACCCGCTCAAATAAACAGCAAACATTTCTAGGACTGCACAGGATGGGGAATTGTTTAACGAATACACAGTTCAATAAACAACAGCCAATTGTCGGACTGCAGTGGACTGTGAAAGTTTTAAACACAAAGTCTAAAGTCACAAACCCGACACTGACAGGACGATACAATGCGAGACAGCGTAACAGCGTACATGGCAGTACAATGCAATACACCGTCAAATAGAAAACAGCTGATGAAGGAAGTGACAATACGGTGGCATACAATGGCAGAATAGATCAGATGACAGTCAAGACAACAACAGAGCCATACAACGCAAGTCGTAACACCACACGGCGACAGACAAGGCAAGATGCAGTTGTGGCGGGCAGAGCGATTCACTTCACTCCTAAGAGAGAAGGAAACATTTAGAAACACACACACACAGGGATTCAACAAAGGTAGCAGTGCACGTGACAGCGCTTCACCAGATTGCACGGCCACGTACCCCGGGTTATTTACTGCCTAGGGGCCGGGGTCAGACGAGCTGTCAGGGAGACCCTCCCCTTGAGTCACGAGGCTCGGAAAGGACCCCCTTGCTTTCTAAACTCCTTCTCCGAGAGGAGCCTAGCTGCGGCTGGATCCCATCCTTGCCCCGGCCTTGGGCAACCCTTTCCCTCTAAAGGATTCTATCTGCGCCATCGACCCGTTCTATCACTCAGCTAAGATTGCAAAGCTCTGCATGCTATTAGTCACTTACCCAGATTCTGCTGCGGCAAGGCGTCTCTCAACCTCGAGGAGCAGAAACTTACGTGAGCGTCCCTGCTCAAGCGGAGGAGGTGGCGAACAGGCCGCTGCCGGGCAGGAAGGCTCCAAGGGCTCTCTTCCTGTCCACTATCTGTAGAGGCAGCTAATTGACTTCTAGTCAGATCAGCCTGGGAACAAAATAGCTCAGTCCCCACTCCAGAAGGAGTGTTGACTCTGTTGCCTGCGGGGAGGAGAGAAAGGGGGGTTGGGGGGGTGACGGGGTGGGAAACGGCGGGGGGCAGGGCACCGCACCACCACGCCGGTCAAACAAAGAACAACCGATTCAATAATTCACAACACAGTGCAGTACAATCCCAGACAGTCTAAAACAACAGTCGAAACAATGATAGACCAATACAATGCAAGACATAACACACCACGGGGCAGCACGAGGCAATACGCAGCCAAATTAAGAACGACCGATCAACACACCCACGATAGCGTGCAGTCCTGCGACAGAATGTTTCAAGTGACCGTCAAAACAACGATGGGGCAATGCAATGCAATGCCTAACAATACAGGACGCTACGATGGAACACACAACCCAAGAACTCATTCAGAAACTCACAATACCGCGCAGTACAATCCCAGACAAGCTCAAATAACAAGCAAGACAACGTCAGGGCAATACAATGCAAGACAAAGTTACACAGGGCAGTACAACGCCATACACAATCAAATAAACAGCAGCCAAGGAAAGAATTCACAGTACAGTGCCATACAATGCCAGACTATCACTCAGATGGCAGTCGAGACAACGACACAGCAACACAGCGCAAGGCGTAACACAATACGGGGCACTTCAAGACACTGCACGGTCAAAGAAATAACAACCTATTAGAGAAGTCACAATACAGTGCAGTCCTCTGACAGAACGTCTATAAAAAGACCGTCTAGACAATGACAGGGTAATACAACGCAAGACGAAACACGATACAGGGCACTACAAGGCAAAACACACTCACATCAACAACCGCCCCTTAAAAAAAAACGACAGCTCAGTGCAGCACCCTGCCAGAATATACATCACGTGGCACTCAGGACAATTCCATGGCAATACAATGCCAAACGTAACACAACACAGGGCAGCACAATGCAAAACAGAATGAAAGAAAGAACAACCTGACAAAACCCCTACATACCCGTCAGTACCATCCCACAGGGCGTCACGTGGCGGTCGAGACAGTTACAGGACAACAGAATCCGAGACGTAACATTACACAGCGCAGTACAGTGCAATAGTCAGTCAAATAAACAACCCACGAAGGGACCCACAATACTGCGCGTTCCAGCGCCAACAGATGTCAGACAGCAGGCAAGATACCGACAGAGCAATACAGCGCACAACGTAAGACAACAGAGGACGGTCTAATGCTCAGACGCATCAGATGGCAGTCAAAACAATGACGCGGCAATACAATTCGAGACCCAACACAAAGGCGGTAGCACGGCAATACACGGTGGTCAAAGAAAGAGCACCCGGTAAAACCCCCACGATACAGATGGCTACTATCCCAGAGTGTCTACAATGACAGTGAAGAGAACGACGGGGCAATGCAACGCAAGACAGAACGCCATACAGGGCACTGCAAGGCAATACGCAGCCAAATCAAGAACAAACGTTTAAAAAAACCGCAAGACCGAGCGGCACATACCGGAACGGACCAGACGGTCGTCAGGGCGATTACAGGGCAATACAATGCAAGACAAAACACAACACGGGGCAGGACGAGGCAAGAGGTAGTCAAATAATGAACCGCCGATCGAAAACCCACAGACGAGTGCGCTGCAATCCCGGTCGCAGATGGCACTCCATAAAATGACGGAGCAATAGAATCCAAGACATAACATTATACGGTGCCGTAGAATGCAATATGCAGTCAAACAGAGAACAACCCATTACAAAACCGACGAGACAGCGCACTGCAATGAGAGACCATATCAGATATCCATCAAGACGGGTCCAGAGCAATACAATGCAAGACCTAACAGTATACCGGGCTCTGCAATATGATACACCGTGAAAGAAAAAGAAAACGAGTGCAGAACTGCACGGTCTTGAGAATTTTTTAACACGATGGCTGAAATGACAATCCAAACGATGACAGGGTAATCCAACACCAGACATAGCACTATACGGGTCAGCACAACCCAATACCCGCTCAAATAAACAGCAAACATTTCTAGGACTGCACAGGATGGGGAATTGTTTAACGAATACACAGTTCAATAAACAACAGCCAATTGTCGGACTGCAGTGGACTGTGAAAGTTTTAAACACAAAGTCTAAAGTCACAAACCCGACACTGACAGGACGATACAATGCGAGACAGCGTAACAGCGTACATGGCAGTACAATGCAATACACCGTCAAATAGAAAACAGCTGATGAAGGAAGTGACAATACGGTGGCATACAATGGCAGAATAGATCAGATGACAGTCAAGACAACAACAGAGCCATACAACGCAAGTCGTAACACCACACGGCGACAGACAAGGCAAGATGCAGTTGTGGCGGGCAGAGCGATTCACTTCACTCCTAAGAGAGAAGGAAACATTTAGAAACACACACACACAGGGATTCAACAAAGGTAGCAGTGCACGTGACAGCGCTTCACCAGATTGCACGGCCACGTACCCCGGGTTATTTACTGCCTAGGGGCCGGGGTCAGACGAGCTGTCAGGGAGACCCTCCCCTTGAGTCACGAGGCTCGGAAAGGACCCCCTTGCTTTCTAAACTCCTTCTCCGAGAGGAGTCTAGCTGCGGCTGGATCCCATCCTTGCCCCGGCCTTGGGCAACCCTTTCCCTCTAAAGGATTCTATCTGCGCCATCGACCTGTTCTATCACTCAGCTAAGATTGCAAAGCTCTGCATGCTATTAGTCACTTACCCAGATTCTGCTGCGGCAAGGCGTCTCTCAACCTCGAGGAGCAGAAACTTACGTGAGCGTCCCCGCTCAAGCGGAGGAGGTGGCGAACAGGCCGCTGCCGGGCAGGAAGGCTCCAAGGGCTCTCTTCCTGTCCACTATCTGTAGAGGCAGCTAATTGACTTCTAGTCAGATCAGCCTGGGAACAAAATAGCTCAGTCCCCACTCCAGAAGGAGTGTTGACTCTGTTGCCTGCGGGGAGGAGAGAAAGGGGGGTTGGGGGGGTGACGGGGTGGGAAACGGCGGGGGGCAGGGCACCGCACCACCACGCCGGTCAAACAAAGAACAACCGATTCAATAATTCACAACACAGTGCAGTACAATCCCAGACAGTCTAAAACAACAGTCGAAACAATGATAGACCAATACAATGCAAGACATAACACACCACGGGGCAGCACGAGGCAATACGCAGCCAAATTAAGAACGACCGATCAACACACCCACGATAGCGTGCAGTCCTGCGACAGAATGTTTCAAGTGACCGTCAAAACAACGATGGGGCAATGCAATGCAATGCCTAACAATACAGGACGCTACGATGGAACACACAACCCAAGAACTCATTCAGAAACTCACAATACCGCGCAGTACAATCCCAGACAAGCTCAAATAACAAGCAAGACAACGTCAGGGCAATACAATGCAAGACAAAGTTACACAGGGCAGTACAACGCCATACACAATCAAATAAACAGCAGCCAAGGAAAGAATTCACAGTACAGTGCCATACAATGCCAGACTATCACTCAGATGGCAGTCGAGACAACGACACAGCAACACAGCGCAAGGCGTAACACAATACGGGGCACTTCAAGACACTGCACGGTCAAAGAAACAACAACCTATTAGAGAAGTCACAATACAGTGCAGTCCTCTGACAGAACGTCTATAAAAAGACCGTCTAGACAATGACAGGGTAATACAACGCAAGACGAAACATGATACAGGGCACTACAAGGCAAAACACACTCACATCAACAACCGCCCCTTAAAAAAAAACGACAGCTCAGTGCAGCACCCTGCCAGAATATACATCACGTGGCACTCAGGACAATTCCATGGCAATACAATGCCAAACGTAACACAACACAGGGCAGCACAATGCAAAACAGAATGAAAGAAAGAACAACCTGACAAAACCCCTACATACCCGTCAGTACCATCCCACAGGGCGTCACGTGGCGGTCGAGACAGTTACAGGACAACAGAATCCGAGACGTAACATTACACAGCGCAGTACAGTGCAATAGTCAGTCAAATAAACAACCCACGAAGGGACCCACAATACTGCGCGTTCCAGCGCCAACAGATGTCAGACAGCAGGCAAGATACCGACAGAGCAATACAGCGCACAACGTAAGACAACAGAGGACGGTCTAATGCTCAGACGCATCAGATGGCAGTCAAAACAATGACGCGGCAATACAATTCGAGACCCAACACAAAGGCGCTAGCACGGCAATACACGGTGGTCAAAGAAAGAGCACCCGGTAAAACCCCCACGATACAGATGGCTACTATCCCAGAGTGTCTACAATGACAGTGAAGAGAACGACGGGGCAATGCAACGCAAGACAGAACGCCATACAGGGCACTGCAAGGCAATACGCAGCCAAATCAAGAACAAACGTTTAAAAAAACCGCAAGACCGAGCGGCACATACCGGAACGGACCAGACGGTCGTCAGGGCGATTACAGGGCAATACAATGCAAGACAAAACACAACACGGGGCAGGACGAGGCAAGAGGTAGTCAAATAATGAACCGCCGATCGAAAACCCACAGACGAGTGCGCTGCAATCCCGGTCGCAGATGGCACTCCATAAAATGACTGAGCAATAGAATCCAAGACATAACATTATACGGTGCCGTAGAATGCAATATGCAGTCAAACAGAGAACAACCCATTACAAAACCGACGAGACAGCGCACTGCAATGAGAGACCATATCAGATATCCATCAAGACGGGTCCAGAGCAATACAATGCAAGACCTAACAGTATACCGGGCTCTGCAATATGATACACCGTGAAAGAAAAAGAAAACGAGTGCAGAACTGCACGGTCTTGAGAATTTTTTAACACGATGGCTGAAATGACAATCCAAACGATGACAGGGTAATCCAACACCAGACATAGCACTATACGGGTCAGCACAACCCAATACCCGCTCAAATAATCAGCAAACATTTCTAGGACTGCACAGGATGGGGAATTGTTTAACGAATACACAGTTCAATAAACAACAGCCAATTGTCGGACTGCAGTGGACTGTGAAAGTTTTAAACACAAAGTCTAAAGTCACAAACCCGACACTGACAGGACGATACAATGCGAGACAGTGTAACAGCGTACATGGCAGTACAATGCAATACACCGTCAAATAGAAAACAGCTGATGAAGGAAGTGACAATACGGTGGCATACAATGGCAGAATAGATCAGATGACAGTCAAGACAACAACAGAGCCATACAACGCAAGTCGTAACACCACACGGCGACAGACAAGGCAAGATGCAGTTGTGGCGGGCAGAGCGATTCACTTCACTCCTAAGAGAGAAGGAAACATTTAGAAACACACACACACAGGGATTCAACAAAGGTAGCAGTGCACGTGACAGCGCTTCACCAGATTGCACGGCCACGTACCCCGGGTTATTTACTGCCTAGGGGCCGGGGTCAGACGAGCTGTCAGGGAGACCCTCCCCTTGAGTCACGAGGCTCGGAAAGGACCCCCTTGCTTTCTAAACTCCTTCTCCGAGAGGAGCCTAGCTGCGGCTGGATCCCATCCTTGC
Source organism: Larus michahellis (assembly GCF_964199755.1). Classification (NCBI taxonomy): domain Eukaryota; kingdom Metazoa; phylum Chordata; class Aves; order Charadriiformes; family Laridae; genus Larus; species Larus michahellis. Next base: position 58,272,873 of record NC_133903.1, on the reverse strand, counting down.
CCCGGCCTTGGGCAACCCTTTCCCTCTAAAGGATTCTATCTGCGCCATCGACCCGTTCTATCACTCAGCTAAGATTGCAAAGCTCTGCATGCTATTAGTCACTTACCCAGATTCTGCTGCGGCAAGGCGTCTCTCAACCTCGAGGAGCAGAAACTTACGTGAGCGTCCCCGCTCAAGCGGAGGAGGTGGCGAACAGGCCGCTGCCGGGCAGGAAGGCTCCAAGGGCTCTCTTCCTGCCCACTATCTGTAGAGGCAGCTAATTGACTTCTAGTCAGATCAGCCTGGGAACAAAATAGCTCAGTCCCCACTCCAGAAGGAGTGTTGACTCTGTTGCCTGCGGGGAGGAGAGAAAAGGGGGTTGGGGGGGTGACGGGGTGGGAAACGGCGGGGGGCAGGGCACCGCACCACCACGCCGGTCAAACAAAGAACAACCGATTCAATAATTCACAACACAGTGCAGTACAATCCCAGACAGTCTAAAACAACAGTCGAAACAATGATAGACCAATACAATGCAAGACATAACACACCACGGGGCAGCACGAGGCAATACGCAGCCAAATTAAGAACGACCGATCAACACACCCACGATAGCGTGCAGTCCTGCGACAGAATGTTTCAAGTGACCGTCAAAACAACGATGGGGCAATGCAATGCAATGCCTAACAATACAGGACGCTACGATGGAACACACAACCCAAGAACTCATTCAGAAACTCACAATACCGCGCAGTACAATCCCAGACAAGCTCAAATAACAAGCAAGACAACGTCAGGGCAATACAATGCAAGACAAAGTTACACAGGGCAGTACAACGCCATACACAATCAAATAAACAGCAGCCAAGGAAAGAATTCACAGTACAGTGCCATACAATGCCAGACTATCACTCAGATGGCAGTCGAGACAACGACACAGCAACACAGCGCAAGGCGTAACACAATACGGGGCACTTCAAGACACTGCACGGTCAAAGAAACAACAACCTATTAGAGAAGTCACAATACAGTGCAGTCCTCTGACAGAACGTCTATAAAAAGACCGTCTAGACAATGACAGGGTAATACAACGCAAGACGAAACACGATACAGGGCACTACAAGGCAAAACACACTCACATCAACAACCGCCCCTTAAAAAAAAACGACAGCTCAGTGCAGCACCCTGCCAGAATATACATCACGTGGCACTCAGGACAATTCCATGGCAATACAATGCCAAACGTAACACAACACAGGGCAGCACAATGCAAAACAGAATGAAAGAAAGAACAACCTGACAAAACCCCTACATACCCGTCAGTACCATCCCACAGGGCGTCACGTGGCGGTCGAGACAGTTACAGGACAACAGAATCCGAGACGTAACATTACACAGCGCAGTACAGTGCAATAGTCAGTCAAATAAACAACCCACGAAGGGACCCACAATACTGCGCGTTCCAGCGCCAACAGATGTCAGACAGCAGGCAAGATACCGACAGAGCAATACAGCGCACAACGTAAGACAACAGAGGACGGTCTAATGCTCAGACGCATCAGATGGCAGTCAAAACAATGACGCGGCAATACAATTCGAGACCCAACACAAAGGCGGTAGCACGGCAATACACGGTGGTCAAAGAAAGAGCACCCGGTAAAACCCCCACGATACAGATGGCTACTATCCCAGAGTGTCTACAATGACAGTGAAGAGAACGACGGGGCAATGCAACGCAAGACAGAACGCCATACAGGGCACTGCAAGGCAATACGCAGCCAAATCAAGAACAAACGTTTAAAAAAACCGCAAGACCGAGCGGCACATACCGGAACGGACCAGACGGTCGTCAGGGCGATTACAGGGCAATACAATGCAAGACAAAACACAACACGGGGCAGGACGAGGCAAGAGGTAGTCAAATAATGAACCGCCGATCGAAAACCCACAGACGAGTGCGCTGCAATCCCGGTCGCAGATGGCACTCCATAAAATGACTGAGCAATAGAATCCAAGACATAACATTATACGGTGCCGTAGAATGCAATATGCAGTCAAACAGAGAACAACCCATTACAAAACCGACGAGACAGCGCACTGCAATGAGAGACCATATCAGATATCCATCAAGACGGGTCCAGAGCAATACAATGCAAGACCTAACAGTATACCGGGCTCTGCAATATGATACACCGTGAAAGAAAAAGAAAACGAGTGCAGAACTGCACGGTCTTGAGAATTTTTTAACACGATGGCTGAAATGACAATCCAAACGATGACAGGGTAATCCAACACCAGACATAGCACTATACGGGTCAGCACAACCCAATACCCGCTCAAATAAACAGCAAACATTTCTAGGACTGCACAGGATGGGGAATTGTTTAACGAATACACAGTTCAATAAACAACAGCCAATTGTCGGACTGCAGTGGACTGTGAAAGTTTTAAACACAAAGTCTAAAGTCACAAACCCGACACTGACAGGACGATACAATGCGAGACAGCGTAACAGCGTACATGGCAGTACAATGCAATACACCGTCAAATAGAAAACAGCTGATGAAGGAAGTGACAATACGGTGGCATACAATGGCAGAATAGATCAGATGACAGTCAAGACAACAACAGAGCCATACAACGCAAGTCGTAACACCACACGGCGACAGACAAGGCAAGATGCAGTTGTGGCGGGCAGAGCGATTCACTTCACTCCTAAGAGAGAAGGAAACATTTAGAAACACACACACACAGGGATTCAACAAAGGTAGCAGTGCACGTGACAGCGCTTCACCAGATTGCACGGCCACGTACCCCGGGTTATTTACTGCCTAGGGGCCGGGGTCAGACGAGCTGTCAGGGAGACCCTCCCCTTGAGTCACGAGGCTCGGAAAGGACCCCCTTGCTTTCTAAACTCCTTCTCCGAGAGGAGCCTAGCTGCGGCTGGATCCCATCCTTGCCCCGGCCTTGGGCAACCCTTTCCCTCTAAAGGATTCTATCTGCGCCATCGACCCGTTCTATCACTCAGCTAAGATTGCAAAGCTCTGCATGCTATTAGTCACTTACCCAGATTCTGCTGCGGCAAGGCGTCTCTCAACCTCGAGGAGCAGAAACTTACGTGAGCGTCCCCGCTCAAGCGGAGGAGGTGGCGAACAGGCCGCTGCCGGGCAGGAAGGCTCCAAGGGCTCTCTTCCTGCCCACTATCTGTAGAGGCAGCTAATTGACTTCTAGTCAGATCAGCCTGGGAACAAAATAGCTCAGTCCCCACTCCAGAAGGAGTGTTGACTCTGTTGCCTGCGGGGAGGAGAGAAAAGGGGGTTGGGGGGGTGACGGGGTGGGAAACGGCGGGGGGCAGGGCACCGCACCACCACGCCGGTCAAACAAAGAACAACCGATTCAATAATTCACAACACAGTGCAGTACAATCCCAGACAGTCTAAAACAACAGTCGAAACAATGATAGACCAATACAATGCAAGACATAACACACCACGGGGCAGCACGAGGCAATACGCAGCCAAATTAAGAACGACCGATCAACACACCCACGATAGCGTGCAGTCCTGCGACAGAATGTTTCAAGTGACCGTCAAAACAACGATGGGGCAATGCAATGCAATGCCTAACAATACAGGACGCTACGATGGAACACACAACCCAAGAACTCATTCAGAAACTCACAATACCGCGCAGTACAATCCCAGACAAGCTCAAATAACAAGCAAGACAACGTCAGGGCAATACAATGCAAGACAAAGTTACACAGGGCAGTACAACGCCATACACAATCAAATAAACAGCAGCCAAGGAAAGAATTCACAGTACAGTGCCATACAATGCCAGACTATCACTCAGATGGCAGTCGAGACAACGACACAGCAACACAGCGCAAGGCGTAACACAATACGGGGCACTTCAAGACACTGCACGGTCAAAGAAACAACAACCTATTAGAGAAGTCACAATACAGTGCAGTCCTCTGACAGAACGTCTATAAAAAGACCGTCTAGACAATGACAGGGTAATACAACGCAAGACGAAACACGATACAGGGCACTACAAGGCAAAACACACTCACATCAACAACCGCCCCTTAAAAAAAAACGACAGCTCAGTGCAGCACCCTGCCAGAATATACATCACGTGGCACTCAGGACAATTCCATGGCAATACAATGCCAAACGTAACACAACACAGGGCAGCACAATGCAAAACAGAATGAAAGAAAGAACAACCTGACAAAACCCCTACATACCCGTCAGTACCATCCCACAGGGCGTCACGTGGCGGTCGAGACAGTTACAGGACAACAGAATCCGAGACGTAACATTACACAGCGCAGTACAGTGCAATAGTCAGTCAAATAAACAACCCACGAAGGGACCCACAATACTGCGCGTTCCAGCGCCAACAGATGTCAGACAGCAGGCAAGATACCGACAGAGCAATACAGCGCACAACGTAAGACAACAGAGGACGGTCTAATGCTCAGACGCATCAGATGGCAGTCAAAACAATGACGCGGCAATACAATTCGAGACCCAACACAAAGGCGCTAGCACGGCAATACACGGTGGTCAAAGAAAGAGCACCCGGTAAAACCCCCACGATACAGATGGCTACTATCCCAGAGTGTCTACAATGACAGTGAAGAGAACGACGGGGCAATGCAACGCAAGACAGAACGCCATACAGGGCACTGCAAGGCAATACGCAGCCAAATCAAGAACAAACGTTTAAAAAAACCACAAGACCGAGCGGCACATACCGGAACGGACCAGACGGTCGTCAGGGCGATTACAGGGCAATACAATGCAAGACAAAACACAACACGGGGCAGGACGAGGCAAGAGGTAGTCAAATAATGAACCGCCGATCGAAAACCCACAGACGAGTGCGCTGCAATCCCGGTCGCAGATGGCACTCCATAAAATGACTGAGCAATAGAATCCAAGACATAACATTATACGGTGCCGCAGAATGCAATATGCAGTCAAACAGAGAACAACCCATTACAAAACCGACGAGACAGCGCACTGCAATGAGAGACCATATCAGATATCCATCAAGACGGGTCCAGAGCAATACAATGCAAGACCTAACAGTATACCGGGCTCTGCAATATGATACACCGTGAAAGAAAAAGAAAACGAGTGCAGAACTGCACGGTCTTGAGAATTTTTTAACACGATGGCTGAAATGACAATCCAAACGATGACAGGGTAATCCAACACCAGACATAGCACTATACGGGTCAGCACAACCCAATACCCGCTCAAATAAACAGCAAACATTTCTAGGACTGCACAGGATGGGGAATTGTTTAACGAATACACAGTTCAATAAACAACAGCCAATTGTCGGACTGCAGTGGACTGTGAAAGTTTTAAACACAAAGTCTAAAGTCACAAACCCGACACTGACAGGACGATACAATGCGAGACAGCGTAACAGCGTACATGGCAGTACAATGCAATACACCGTCAAATAGAAAACAGCTGATGAAGGAAGTGACAATACGGTGGCATACAATGGCAGAATAGATCAGATGACAGTCAAGACAACAACAGAGCCATACAACGCAAGTCGTAACACCACACGGCGACAGACAAGGCAAGATGCAGTTGTGGCGGGCAGAGCGATTCACTTCACTCCTAAGAGAGAAGGAAACATTTAGAAACACACACACACAGGGATTCAACAAAGGTAGCAGTGCACGTGACAGCGCTTCACCAGATTGCACGGCCACGTACCCCGGGTTATTTACTGCCTAGGGGCCGGGGTCAGACGAGCTGTCAGGGAGACCCTCCCCTTGAGTCACGAGGCTCGGAAAGGACCCCCTTGCTTTCTAAACTCCTTCTCCGAGAGGAGCCTAGCTGCGGCTGGATCCCATCCTTGCCCCGGCCTTGGGCAACCCTTTCCCTCTAAAGGATTCTATCTGCGCCATCGACCCGTTCTATCACTCAGCTAAGATTGCAAAGCTCTGCATGCTATTAGTCACTTACCCAGATTCTGCTGCGGCAAGGCGTCTCTCAACCTCGAGGAGCAGAAACTTACGTGAGCGTCCCCGCTCAAGCGGAGGAGGTGGCGAACAGGCCGCTGCCGGGCAGGAAGGCTCCAAGGGCTCTCTTCCTGCCCACTATCTGTAGAGGCAGCTAATTGACTTCTAGTCAGATCAGCCTGGGAACAAAATAGCTCAGTCCCCACTCCAGAAGGAGTGTTGACTCTGTTGCCTGCGGGGAGGAGAGAAAAGGGGGTTGGGGGGGTGACGGGGTGGGAAACGGCGGGGGGCAGGGCACCGCACCACCACGCCGGTCAAACAAAGAACAACCGATTCAATAATTCACAACACAGTGCAGTACAATCCCAGACAGTCTAAAACAACAGTCGAAACAATGATAGACCAATACAATGCAAGACATAACACACCACGGGGCAGCACGAGGCAATACGCAGCCAAATTAAGAACGACCGATCAACACACCCACGATAGCGTGCAGTCCTGCGACAGAATGTTTCAAGTGACCGTCAAAACAACGATGGGGCAATGCAATGCAATGCCTAACAATACAGGACGCTACGATGGAACACACAACCCAAGAACTCATTCAGAAACTCACAATACCGCGCAGTACAATCCCAGACAAGCTCAAATAACAAGCAAGACAACGTCAGGGCAATACAATGCAAGACAAAGTTACACAGGGCAGTACAACGCCATACACAATCAAATAAACAGCAGCCAAGGAAAGAATTCACAGTACAGTGCCATACAATGCCAGACTATCACTCAGATGGCAGTCGAGACAACGACACAGCAACACAGCGCAAGGCGTAACACAATACGGGGCACTTCAAGACACTGCACGGTCAAAGAAACAACAACCTATTAGAGAAGTCACAATACAGTGCAGTCCTCTGACAGAACGTCTATAAAAAGACCGTCTAGACAATGACAGGGTAATACAACGCAAGACGAAACACGATACAGGGCACTACAAGGCAAAACACACTCACATCAACAACCGCCCCTTAAAAAAAAACGACAGCTCAGTGCAGCACCCTGCCAGAATATACATCACGTGGCACTCAGGACAATTCCATGGCAATACAATGCCAAACGTAACACAACACAGGGCAGCACAATGCAAAACAGAATGAAAGAAAGAACAACCTGACAAAACCCCTACATACCCGTCAGTACCATCCCACAGGGCGTCACGTGGCGGTCGAGACAGTTACAGGACAACAGAATCCGAGACGTAACATTACACAGCGCAGTACAGTGCAATAGTCAGTCAAATAAACAACCCACGAAGGGACCCACAATACTGCGCGTTCCAGCGCCAACAGATGTCAGACAGCAGGCAAGATACCGACAGAGCAATACAGCGCACAACGTAAGACAACAGAGGACGGTCTAATGCTCAGACGCATCAGATGGCAGTCAAAACAATGACGCGGCAATACAATTCGAGACCCAACACAAAGGCGGTAGCACGGCAATACACGGTGGTCAAAGAAAGAGCACCCGGTAAAACCCCCACGATACAGATGGCTACTATCCCAGAGTGTCTACAATGACAGTGAAGAGAACGACGGGGCAATGCAACGCAAGACAGAACGCCATACAGGGCACTGCAAGGCAATACGCAGCCAAATCAAGAACAAACGTTTAAAAAAACCGCAAGACCGAGCGGCACATACCGGAACGGACCAGACGGTCGTCAGGGCGATTACAGGGCAATACAATGCAAGACAAAACACAACACGGGGCAGGACGAGGCAAGAGGTAGTCAAATAATGAACCGCCGATCGAAAACCCACAGACGAGTGCGCTGCAATCCCGGTCGCAGATGGCACTCCATAAAATGACTGAGCAATAGAATCCAAGACATAACATTATACGGTGCCGCAGAATGCAATATGCAGTCAAACAGAGAACAACCCATTACAAAACCGACGAGACAGCGCACTGCAATGAGAGACCATATCAGATATCCATCAAGACGGGTCCAGAGCAATACAATGCAAGACCTAACAGTATACCGGGCTCTACAATATGATACACCGTGAAAGAAAAAGAAAACGAGTGCAGAACTGCACGGTCTTGAGAATTTTTTAACACGATGGCTGAAATGACAATCCAAACGATGACAGGGTAATCCAACACCAGACATAGCACTATACGGGTCAGCACAACCCAATACCCGCTCAAATAAACAGCAAACATTTCTAGGACTGCACAGGATGGGGAATTGTTTAACGAATACACAGTTCAATAAACAACAGCCAATTGTCGGACTGCAGTGGACTGTGAAAGTTTTAAACACAAAGTCTAAAGTCACAAACCCGACACTGACAGGACGATACAATGCGAGACAGCGTAACAGCGTACATGGCAGTACAATGCAATACACCGTCAAATAGAAAACAGCTGATGAAGGAAGTGACAATACGGTGGCATACAATGGCAGAATAGATCAGATGACAGTCAAGACAACAACAGAGCCATACAACGCAAGTCGTAACACCACACGGCGACAGACAAGGCAAGATGCAGTTGTGGCGGGCAGAGCGATTCACTTCACTCCTAAGAGAGAAGGAAACATTTAGAAACACACACACACAGGGATTCAACAAAGGTAGCAGTGCACGTGACAGCGCTTCACCAGATTGCACGGCCACGTACCCCGGGTTATTTACTGCCTAGGGGCCGGGGTCAGACGAGCTGTCAGGGAGACCCTCCCCTTGAGTCACGAGGCTCGGAAAGGACCCCCTTGCTTTCTAAACTCCTTCTCCGAGAGGAGCCTAGCTGCGGCTGGATCCCATCCTTGCCCCGGCCTTGGGCAACCCTTTCCCTCTAAAGGATTCTATCTGCGCCATCGACCCGTTCTATCACTCAGCTAAGATTGCAAAGCTCTGCATGCTATTAGTCACTTACCCAGATTCTGCTGCGGCAAGGCGTCTCTCAACCTCGAGGAGCAGAAACTTACGTGAGCGTCCCCGCTCAAGCGGAGGAGGTGGCGAACAGGCCGCTGCCGGGCAGGAAGGCTCCAAGGGCTCTCTTCCTGCCCACTATCTGTAGAGGCAGCTAATTGACTTCTAGTCAGATCAGCCTGGGAACAAAATAGCTCAGTCCCCACTCCAGAAGGAGTGTTGACTCTGTTGCCTGCGGGGAGGAGAGAAAAGGGGGTTGGGGGGGTGACGGGGTGGGAAACGGCGGGGGGCAGGGCACCGCACCACCACGCCGGTCAAACAAAGAACAACCGATTCAATAATTCACAACACAGTGCAGTACAATCCCAGACAGTCTAAAACAACAGTCGAAACAATGATAGACCAATACAATGCAAGACATAACACACCACGGGGCAGCACGAGGCAATACGCAGCCAAATTAAGAACGACCGATCAACACACCCACGATAGCGTGCAGTCCTGCGACAGAATGTTTCAAGTGACCGTCAAAACAACGATGGGGCAATGCAATGCAATGCCTAACAATACAGGACGCTACGATGGAACACACAACCCAAGAACTCATTCAGAAACTCACAATACCGCGCAGTACAATCCCAGACAAGCTCAAATAACAAGCAAGACAACGTCAGGGCAATACAATGCAAGACAAAGTTACACAGGGCAGTACAACGCCATACACAATCAAATAAACAGCAGCCAAGGAAAGAATTCACAGTACAGTGCCATACAATGCCAGACTATCACTCAGATGGCAGTCGAGACAACGACACAGCAACACAGCGCAAGGCGTAACACAATACGGGGCACTTCAAGACACTGCACGGTCAAAGAAACAACAACCTATTAGAGAAGTCACAATACAGTGCAGTCCTCTGACAGAACGTCTATAAAAAGACCGTCTAGACAATGACAGGGTAATACAACGCAAGACGAAACACGATACAGGGCACTACAAGGCAAAACACACTCACATCAACAACCGCCCCTTAAAAAAAAACGACAGCTCAGTGCAGCACCCTGCCAGAATATACATCACGTGGCACTCAGGACAATTCCATGGCAATACAATGCCAAACGTAACACAACACAGGGCAGCACAATGCAAAACAGAATGAAAGAAAGAACAACCTGACAAAACCCCTACATACCCGTCAGTACCATCCCACAGGGCGTCACGTGGCGGTCGAGACAGTTACAGGACAACAGAATCCGAGACGTAACATTACACAGCGCAGTACAGTGCAATAGTCAGTCAAATAAACAACCCACGAAGGGACCCACAATACTGCGCGTTCCAGCGCCAACAGATGTCAGACAGCAGGCAAGATACCGACAGAGCAATACAGCGCACAACGTAAGACAACAGAGGACGGTCTAATGCTCAGACGCATCAGATGGCAGTCAAAACAATGACGCGGCAATACAATTCGAGACCCAACACAAAGGCGGTAGCACGGCAATACACGGTGGTCAAAGAAAGAGCACCCGGTAAAACCCCCACGATACAGATGGCTACTATCCCAGAGTGTCTACAATGACAGTGAAGAGAACGACGGGGCAATGCAACGCAAGACAGAACGCCATACAGGGCACTGCAAGGCAATACGCAGCCAAATCAAGAACAAACGTTTAAAAAAACCGCAAGACCGAGCGGCACATACCGGAACGGACCAGACGGTCGTCAGGGCGATTACAGGGCAATACAATGCAAGACAAAACACAACACGGGGCAGGACGAGGCAAGAGGTAGTCAAATAATGAACCGCCGATCGAAAACCCACAGACGAGTGCGCTGCAATCCCGGTCGCAGATGGCACTCCATAAAATGACTGAGCAATAGAATCCAAGACATAACATTATACGGTGCCGCAGAATGCAATATGCAGTCAAACAGAGAACAACCCATTACAAAACCGACGAGACAGCGCACTGCAATGAGAGACCATATCAGATATCCATCAAGACGGGTCCAGAGCAATACAATGCAAGACCTAACAGTATACCGGGCTCTACAATATGATACACCGTGAAAGAAAAAGAAAACGAGTGCAGAACTGCACGGTCTTGAGAATTTTTTAACACGATGGCTGAAATGACAATCCAAACGATGACAGGGTAATCCAACACCAGACATAGCACTATACGGGTCAGCACAACCCAATACCCGCTCAAATAATCAGCAAACATTTCTAGGACTGCACAGGATGGGGAATTGTTTAACGAATACACAGTTCAATAAACAACAGCCAATTGTCGGACTGCAGTGGACTGTGAAAGTTTTAAACACAAAGTCTAAAGTCACAAACCCGACACTGACAGGACGATACAATGCGAGACAGCGTAACAGCGTACATGGCAGTACAATGCAATACACCGTCAAATAGAAAACAGCTGATGAAGGAAGTGACAATACGGTGGCATACAATGGCAGAATAGATCAGATGACAGTCAAGACAACAACAGAGCCATACAACGCAAGTCGTAACACCACACGGCGACAGACAAGGCAAGATGCAGTTGTGGCGGGCAGAGCGATTCACTTCACTCCTAAGAGAGAAGGAAACATTTAGAAACACACACACACAGGGATTCAACAAAGGTAGCAGTGCACGTGACAGCGCTTCACCAGATTGCACGGCCACGTACCCCGGGTTATTTACTGCCTAGGGGCCGGGGTCAGACGAGCTGTCAGGGAGACCCTCCCCTTGAGTCACGAGGCTCGGAAAGGACCCCCTTGCTTTCTAAACTCCTTCTCCGAGAGGAGTCTAGCTGCGGCTGGATCCCATCCTTGCCCCGGCCTTGGGCAACCCTTTCCCTCTAAAGGATTCTATCTGCGCCATCGACCCGTTCTATCACTCAGCTAAGATTGCAAAGCTCTGCATGCTATTAGTCACTTACCCAGATTCTGCTGCGGCAAGGCGTCTCTCAACCTCGAGGAGCAGAAACTTACGTGAGCGTCCCCGCTCAAGCGGAGGAGGTGGCGAACAGGCCGCTGCCGGGCAGGAAGGCTCCAAGGGCTCTCTTCCTGTCCACTATCTGTAGAGGCAGCTAATTGACTTCTAGTCAGATCAGCCTGGGAACAAAATAGCTCAGTCCCCACTCCAGAAGGAGTGTTGACTCTGTTGCCTGCGGGGAGGAGAGAAAGGGGGGTTGGGGGGGTGACGGGGTGGGAAACGGCGGGGGGCAGGGCACCGCACCACCACGCCGGTCAAACAAAGAACAACCGATTCAATAATTCACAACACAGTGCAGTACAATCCCAGACAGTCTAAAACAACAGTCGAAACAATGATAGACCAATACAATGCAAGACATAACACACCACGGGGCAGCACGAGGCAATACGCAGCCAAATTAAGAACGACCGATCAACACACCCACGATAGCGTGCAGTCCTGCGACAGAATGTTTCAAGTGACCGTCAAAACAACGATGGGGCAATGCAATGCAATGCCTAACAATACAGGACGCTACGATGGAACACACAACCCAAGAACTCATTCAGAAACTCACAATACCGCGCAGTACAATCCCAGACAAGCTCAAATAACAAGCAAGACAACGTCAGGGCAATACAATGCAAGACAAAGTTACACAGGGCAGTACAACGCCATACACAATCAAATAAACAGCAGCCAAGGAAAGAATTCACAGTACAGTGCCATACAATGCCAGACTATCACTCAGATGGCAGTCGAGACAACGACACAGCAACACAGCGCAAGGCGTAACACGATAAGGGGCACTACAAGACACTGCACGGTCAAAGAAACAAGAACCTATTAGAGAAGTCACAATACAGTGCAGTCCTAGTACAGAACGTCTATAAAAAGACCGTCTAGACAATGACAGGGTAATACAACGCAAGACAAAACACGATACAGGGCACTACAAGGCAAAACACACTCACATCAACAACCGCCCCTTAAAAAAAAACGACAGCTCAGTGCAGCACCCTGCCAGAATATACATCACGTGGCACTCAGGACAATTCCATGGCAATACAATGCGAAACGTAACACAACACAGGGCAGCACAATGCAAAACAGAATGAAAGAAAGAACAACCTGACAAAACCCCTACATACCCGTCAGTACCATCCCACAGGGCGTCACGTGGCGGTCGAGACAGTTACAGGACAACAGAATCCGAGACGTAACATTACACAGCGCAGTACAGTGCAATAGTCAGTCAAATAAACAACCCACGAAGGGACCCACAATACTGCACGTTCCAGCGCCAACAGATGTCAGACAGCAGGCAAGATACCGACAGAGCAATACAGCGCACAACGTAAGACAACAGAGGACGGTCTAATGCTCAGACGCATCAGATGGCAGTCAAAACAATGACGCGGCAATACAATTCGAGACCCAACACAAAGGCGGTAGCACGGCAATACACGGTGGTCAAAGAAAGAGCACCCGGTAAAACCCCCACGATACAGATGGCTACTATCCCAGAGTGTCTACAATGACAGTGAAGAGAACGACGGGGCAATGCAACGCAAGACAGAACGCCATACAGGGCACTGCAAGGCAATACGCAGCCAAATCAAGAACAAACGTTTAAAAAAACCGCAAGACCGAGCGGCACATACCGGAACGGACCAGACGGTCGTCAGGGCGATTACAGGGCAATACAATGCAAGACAAAACACAACACGGGGCAGGACGAGGCAAGAGGTAGTCAAATAATGAACCGCCGATCGAAAACCCACAGACGAGTGCGCTGCAATCCCGGTCGCAGATGGCACTCCATAAAATGACTGAGCAATAGAATCCAAGACATAACATTATACGGTGCCGCAGAATGCAATATGCAGTCAAACAGAGAACAACCCATTACAAAACCGACGAGACAGCGCACTGCAATGAGAGACCATATCAGATATCCATCAAGACGGGTCCAGAGCAATACAATGCAAGACCTAACAGTATACCGGGCTCTACAATATGATACACCGTGAAAGAAAAAGAAAACGAGTGCAGAACTGCACGGTCTTGAGAATTTTTTAACACGATGGCTGAAATGACAATCCAAACGATGACAGGGTAATCCAACACCAGACATAGCACTATACGGGTCAGCACAACCCAATACCCGCTCAAATAATCAGCAAACATTTCTAGGACTGCACAGGATGGGGAATTGTTTAACGAATACACAGTTCAATAAACAACAGCCAATTGTCGGACTGCAGTGGACTGTGAAAGTTTTAAACACAAAGTCTAAAGTCACAAACCCGACACTGACAGGACGATACAATGCGAGACAGCGTAACAGCGTACATGGCAGTACAATGCAATACACCGTCAAATAGAAAACAGCTGATGAAGGAAGTGACAATACGGTGGCATACAATGGCAGAATAGATCAGATGACAGTCAAGACAACAACAGAGCCATACAACGCAAGTCGTAACACCACACGGCGACAGACAAGGCAAGATGCAGTTGTGGCGGGCAGAGCGATTCACTTCACTCCTAAGAGAGAAGGAAACATTTAGAAACACACACACACAGGGATTCAACAAAGGTAGCAGTGCACGTGACAGCGCTTCACCAGATTGCACGGCCACGTACCCCGGGTTATTTACTGCCTAGGGGCCGGGGTCAGACGAGCTGTCAGGGAGACCCTCCCCTTGAGTCACGAGGCTCGGAAAGGACCCCCTTGCTTTCTAAACTCCTTCTCCGAGAGGAGTCTAGCTGCGGCTGGATCCCATCCTTGCCCCGGCCTTGGGCAACCCTTTCCCTCTAAAGGATTCTATCTGCGCCATCGACCCGTTCTATCACTCAGCTAAGATTGCAAAGCTCTGCATGCTATTAGTCACTTACCCAGATTCTGCTGCGGCAAGGCGTCTCTCAACCTCGAGGAGCAGAAACTTACGTGAGCGTCCCCGCTCAAGCGGAGGAGGTGGCGAACAGGCCGCTGCCGGGCAGGAAGGCTCCAAGGGCTCTCTTCCTGCCCACTATCTGTAGAGGCAGCTAATTGACTTCTAGTCAGATCAGCCTGGGAACAAAATAGCTCAGTCCCCACTCCAGAAGGAGTGTTGACTCTGTTGCCTGCGGGGAGGAGAGAAAGGGGGGTTGGGGGGGTGACGGGGTGGGAAACGGCGGGGGGCAGGGCACCGCACCACCACGCCGGTCAAACAAAGAACAACCGATTCAATAATTCACAACACAGTGCAGTACAATCCCAGACAGTCTAAAACAACAGTCGAAACAATGATAGACCAATACAATGCAAGACATAACACACCACGGGGCAGCACGAGGCAATACGCAGCCAAATTAAGAACGACCGATCAACACACCCACGATAGCGTGCAGTCCTGCGACAGAATGTTTCAAGTGACCGTCAAAACAACGATGGGGCAATGCAATGCAATGCCTAACAATACAGGACGCTACGATGGAACACACAACCCAAGAACTCATTCAGAAACTCACAATACCGCGCAGTACAATCCCAGACAAGCTCAAATAACAAGCAAGACAACGTCAGGGCAATACAATGCAAGACAAAGTTACACAGGGCAGTACAACGCCATACACAATCAAATAAACAGCAGCCAAGGAAAGAATTCACAGTACAGTGCCATACAATGCCAGACTATCACTCAGATGGCAGTCGAGACAACGACACAGCAACACAGCGCAAGGCGTAACACAATACGGGGCACTTCAAGACACTGCACGGTCAAAGAAACAACAACCTATTAGAGAAGTCACAATACAGTGCAGTCCTCTGACAGAACGTCTATAAAAAGACCGTCTAGACAATGACAGGGTAATACAACGCAAGACGAAACACGATACAGGGCACTACAAGGCAAAACACACTCACATCAACAACCGCCCCTTAAAAAAAAACGACAGCTCAGTGCAGCACCCTGCCAGAATATACATCACGTGGCACTCAGGACAATTCCATGGCAATACAATGCGAAACGTAACACAACACAGGGCAGCACAATGCAAAACAGAATGAAAGAAAGAACAACCTGACAAAACCCCTACATACCCGTCAGTACCATCCCACAGGGCGTCACGTGGCGGTCGAGACAGTTACAGGACAACAGAATCCGAGACGTAACATTACACAGCGCAGTACAGTGCAATAGTCAGTCAAATAAACAACCCACGAAGGGACCCACAATACTGCACGTTCCAGCGCCAACAGATGTCAGACAGCAGGCAAGATACCGACAGAGCAATACAGCGCACAACGTAAGACAACAGAGGACGGTCTAATGCTCAGACGCATCAGATGGCAGTCAAAACAATGACGCGGCAATACAATTCGAGACCCAACACAAAGGCGGTAGCACGGCAATACACGGTGGTCAAAGAAAGAGCACCCGGTAAAACCCCCACGATACAGATGGCTACTATCCCAGAGTGTCTACAATGACAGTGAAGAGAACGACGGGGCAATGCAACGCAAGACAGAACGCCATACAGGGCACTGCAAGGCAATACGCAGCCAAATCAAGAACAAACGTTTAAAAAAACCGCAAGACCGAGCGGCACATACCGGAACGGACCAGACGGTCGTCAGGGCGATTACAGGGCAATACAATGCAAGACAAAACACAACACGGGGCAGGACGAGGCAAGAGGTAGTCAAATAATGAACCGCCGATCGAAAACCCACAGACGAGTGCGCTGCAATCCCGGTCGCAGATGGCACTCCATAAAATGACTGAGCAATAGAATCCAAGACATAACATTATACGGTGCCGCAGAATGCAATATGCAGTCAAACAGAGAACAACCCATTACAAAACCGACGAGACAGCGCACTGCAATGAGAGACCATATCAGATATCCATCAAGACGGGTCCAGAGCAATACAATGCAAGACCTAACAGTATACCGGGCTCTACAATATGATACACCGTGAAAGAAAAAGAAAACGAGTGCAGAACTGCACGGTCTTGAGAATTTTTTAACACGATGGCTGAAATGACAATCCAAACGATGACAGGGTAATCCAACACCAGACATAGCACTATACGGGTCAGCACAACCCAATACCCGCTCAAATAATCAGCAAACATTTCTAGGACTGCACAGGATGGGGAATTGTTTAACGAATACACAGTTCAATAAACAACAGCCAATTGTCGGACTGCAGTGGACTGTGAAAGTTTTAAACACAAAGTCTAAAGTCACAAACCCGACACTGACAGGACGATACAATGCGAGACAGCGTAACAGCGTACATGGCAGTACAATGCAATACACCGTCAAATAGAAAACAGCTGATGAAGGAAGTGACAATACGGTGGCATACAATGGCAGAATAGATCAGATGACAGTCAAGACAACAACAGAGCCATACAACGCAAGTCGTAACACCACACGGCGACAGACAAGGCAAGATGCAGTTGTGGCGGGCAGAGCGATTCACTTCACTCCTAAGAGAGAAGGAAACATTTAGAAACACACACACACAGGGATTCAACAAAGGTAGCAGTGCACGTGACAGCGCTTCACCAGATTGCACGGCCACGTACCCCGGGTTATTTACTGCCTAGGGGCCGGGGTCAGACGAGCTGTCAGGGAGACCCTCCCCTTGAGTCACGAGGCTCGGAAAGGACCCCCTTGCTTTCTAAACTCCTTCTCCGAGAGGAGTCTAGCTGCGGCTGGATCCCATCCTTGCCCCGGCCTTGGGCAACCCTTTCCCTCTAAAGGATTCTATCTGCGCCATCGACCCGTTCTATCACTCAGCTAAGATTGCAAAGCTCTGCATGCTATTAGTCACTTACCCAGATTCTGCTGCGGCAAGGCGTCTCTCAACCTCGAGGAGCAGAAACTTACGTGAGCGTCCCCGCTCAAGCGGAGGAGGTGGCGAACAGGCCGCTGCCGGGCAGGAAGGCTCCAAGGGCTCTCTTCCTGCCCACTATCTGTAGAGGCAGCTAATTGACTTCTAGTCAGATCAGCCTGGGAACAAAATAGCTCAGTCCCCACTCCAGAAGGAGTGTTGACTCTGTTGCCTGCGGGGAGGAGAGAAAGGGGGGTTGGGGGGGTGACGGGGTGGGAAACGGCGGGGGGCAGGGCACCGCACCACCACGCCGGTCAAACAAAGAACAACCGATTCAATAATTCACAACACAGTGCAGTACAATCCCAGACAGTCTAAAACAACAGTCGAAACAATGATAGACCAATACAATGCAAGACATAACACACCACGGGGCAGCACGAGGCAATACGCAGCCAAATTAAGAACGACCGATCAACACACCCACGATAGCGTGCAGTCCTGCGACAGAATGTTTCAAGTGACCGTCAAAACAACGATGGGGCAATGCAATGCAATGCCTAACAATACAGGACGCTACGATGGAACACACAACCCAAGAACTCATTCAGAAACTCACAATACCGCGCAGTACAATCCCAGACAAGCTCAAATAACAAGCAAGACAACGTCAGGGCAATACAATGCAAGACAAAGTTACACAGGGCAGTACAACGCCATACACAATCAAATAAACAGCAGCCAAGGAAAGAATTCACAGTACAGTGCCATACAATGCCAGACTATCACTCAGATGGCAGTCGAGACAACGACACAGCAACACAGCGCAAGGCGTAACACAATACGGGGCACTTCAAGACACTGCACGGTCAAAGAAACAACAACCTATTAGAGAAGTCACAATACAGTGCAGTCCTCTGACAGAACGTCTATAAAAAGACCGTCTAGACAATGACAGGGTAATACAACGCAAGACGAAACACGATACAGGGCACTACAAGGCAAAACACACTCACATCAACAACCGCCCCTTAAAAAAAAACGACAGCTCAGTGCAGCACCCTGCCAGAATATACATCACGTGGCACTCAGGACAATTCCATGGCAATACAATGCGAAACGTAACACAACACAGGGCAGCACAATGCAAAACAGAATGAAAGAAAGAACAACCTGACAAAACCCCTACATACCCGTCAGTACCATCCCACAGGGCGTCACGTGGCGGTCGAGACAGTTACAGGACAACAGAATCCGAGACGTAACATTACACAGCGCAGTACAGTGCAATAGTCAGTCAAATAAACAACCCACGAAGGGACCCACAATACTGCGCGTTCCAGCGCCAACAGATGTCAGACAGCAGGCAAGATACCGACAGAGCAATACAGCGCACAACGTAAGACAACAGAGGACGGTCTAATGCTCAGACGCATCAGATGGCAGTCAAAACAATGACGCGGCAATACAATTCGAGACCCAACACAAAGGCGCTAGCACGGCAATACACGGTGGTCAAAGAAAGAGCACCCGGTAAAACCCCCACGATACAGATGGCTACTATCCCAGAGTGTCTACAATGACAGTGAAGAGAACGACGGGGCAATGCAACGCAAGACAGAACGCCATACAGGGCACTGCAAGGCAATACGCAGCCAAATCAAGAACAAACGTTTAAAAAAACCGCAAGACCGAGCGGCACATACCGGAACGGACCAGACGGTCGTCAGGGCGATTACAGGGCAATACAATGCAAGACAAAACACAACACGGGGCAGGACGAGGCAAGAGGTAGTCAAATAATGAACCGCCGATCGAAAACCCACAGACGAGTGCGCTGCAATCCCGGTCGCAGATGGCACTCCATAAAATGACTGAGCAATAGAATCCAAGACATAACATTATACGGTGCCGCAGAATGCAATATGCAGTCAAACAGAGAACAACCCATTACAAAACCGACGAGACAGCGCACTGCAATGAGAGACCATATCAGATATCCATCAAGACGGGTCCAGAGCAATACAATGCAAGACCTAACAGTATACCGGGCTCTACAATATGATACACCGTGAAAGAAAAAGAAAACGAGTGCAGAACTGCACGGTCTTGAGAATTTTTTAACACGATGGCTGAAATGACAATCCAAACGATGACAGGGTAATCCAACACCAGACATAGCACTATACGGGTCAGCACAACCCAATACCCGCTCAAATAAACAGCAAACATTTCTAGGACTGCACAGGATGGGGAATTGTTTAACGAATACACAGTTCAATAAACAACAGCCAATTGTCGGACTGCAGTGGACTGTGAAAGTTTTAAACACAAAGTCTAAAGTCACAAACCCGACACTGACAGGACGATACAATGCGAGACAGCGTAACAGCGTACATGGCAGTACAATGCAATACACCGTCAAATAGAAAACAGCTGATGAAGGAAGTGACAATACGGTGGCATACAATGGCAGAATAGATCAGATGACAGTCAAGACAACAACAGAGCCATACAACGCAAGACGTAACACCACACGGCGACAGACAAGGCAAGATGCAGTTGTGGCGGGCAGAGCGATTCACTTCACTCCTAAGAGAGAAGGAAACATTTAGAAACACACACACACAGGGATTCAACAAAGGTAGCAGTGCACGTGACAGCGCTTCACCAGATTGCACGGCCACGTACCCCGGGTTATTTACTGCCTAGGGGCTGGGGTCAGACGAGCTGTCAGGGAGACCCTCCCCTTGAGTCACGAGGCTCGGAAAGGACCCCCTTGCTTTCTAAACTCCTTCTCCGAGAGGAGTCTAGCTGCGGCTGGATCCCATCCTTGCCCCGGCCTTGGGCAACCCTTTCCCTCTAAAGGATTCTATCTGCGCCATCGACCCGTTCTATCACTCAGCTAAGATTGCAAAGCTCTGCATGCTATTAGTCACTTACCCAGATTCTGCTGCGGCAAGGCGTCTCTCAACCTCGAGGAGCAGAAACTTACGTGAGCGTCCCCGCTCAAGCGGAGGAGGTGGCGAACAGGCCGCTGCCGGGCAGGAAGGCTCCAAGGGCTCTCTTCCTGCCCACTATCTGTAGAGGCAGCTAATTGACTTCTAGTCAGATCAGCCTGGGAACAAAATAGCTCAGTCCCCACTCCAGAAGGAGTGTTGACTCTGTTGCCTGCGGGGAGGAGAGAAAGGGGGGTTGGGGGGGTGACGGGGTGGGAAACGGCGGGGGGCAGGGCACCGCACCACCACGCCGGTCAAACAAAGAACAACCGATTCAATAATTCACAACACAGTGCAGTACAATCCCAGACAGTCTAAAACAACAGTCGAAACAATGATAGACCAATACAATGCAAGACATAACACACCACGGGGCAGCACGAGGCAATACGCAGCCAAATTAAGAACGACCGATCAACACACCCACGATAGCGTGCAGTCCTGCGACAGAATGTTTCAAGTGACCGTCAAAACAACGATGGGGCAATGCAATGCAATGCCTAACAATACAGGACGCTACGATGGAACACACAACCCAAGAACTCATTCAGAAACTCACAATACCGCGCAGTACAATCCCAGACAAGCTCAAATAACAAGCAAGACAACGTCAGGGCAATACAATGCAAGACAAAGTTACACAGGGCAGTACAACGCCATACACAATCAAATAAACAGCAGCCAAGGAAAGAATTCACAGTACAGTGCCATACAATGCCAGACTATCACTCAGATGGCAGTCGAGACAACGACACAGCAACACAGCGCAAGGCGTAACACAATACGGGGCACTTCAAGACACTGCACGGTCAAAGAAACAACAACCTATTAGAGAAGTCACAATACAGTGCAGTCCTCTGACAGAACGTCTATAAAAAGACCGTCTAGACAATGACAGGGTAATACAACGCAAGACGAAACACGATACAGGGCACTACAAGGCAAAACACACTCACATCAACAACCGCCCCTTAAAAAAAAACGACAGCTCAGTGCAGCACCCTGCCAGAATATACATCACGTGGCACTCAGGACAATTCCATGGCAATACAATGCGAAACGTAACACAACACAGGGCAGCACAATGCAAAACAGAATGAAAGAAAGAACAACCTGACAAAACCCCTACATACCCGTCAGTACCATCCCACAGGGCGTCACGTGGCGGTCGAGACAGTTACAGGACAACAGAATCCGAGACGTAACATTACACAGCGCAGTACAGTGCAATAGTCAGTCAAATAAACAACCCACGAAGGGACCCACAATACTGCGCGTTCCAGCGCCAACAGATGTCAGACAGCAGGCAAGATACCGACAGAGCAATACAGCGCACAACGTAAGACAACAGAGGACGGTCTAATGCTCAGACGCATCAGATGGCAGTCAAAACAATGACGCGGCAATACAATTCGAGACCCAACACAAAGGCGGTAGCACGGCAATACACGGTGGTCAAAGAAAGAGCACCCGGTAAAACCCCCACGATACAGATGGCTACTATCCCAGAGTGTCTACAATGACAGTGAAGAGAACGACGGGGCAATGCAACGCAAGACAGAACGCCATACAGGGCACTGCAAGGCAATACGCAGCCAAATCAAGAACAAACGTTTAAAAAAACCGCAAGACCGAGCGGCACATACCGGAACGGACCAGACGGTCGTCAGGGCGATTACAGGGCAATACAATGCAAGACAAAACACAACACGGGGCAGGATGAGGCAAGAGGTAGTCAAATAATGAACCGCCGATCGAAAACCCACAGACGAGTGCGCTGCAATCCCGGTCGCAGATGGCACTCCATAAAATGACTGAGCAATAGAATCCAAGACATAACATTATACGGTGCCGTAGAATGCAATATGCAGTCAAACAGAGAACAACCCATTACAAAACCGACGAGACAGCGCACTGCAATGAGAGACCATATCAGATATCCATCAAGACGGGTCCAGAGCAATACAATGCAAGACCTAACAGTATACCGGGCTCTACAATATGATACACCGTGAAAGAAAAAGAAAACGAGTGCAGAACTGCACGGTCTTGAGAATTTTTTAACACGATGGCTGAAATGACAATCCAAACGATGACAGGGTAATCCAACACCAGACATAGCACTATACGGGTCAGCACAACCCAATACCCGCTCAAATAATCAGCAAACATTTCTAGGACTGCACAGGATGGGGAATTGTTTAACGAATACACAGTTCAATAAACAACAGCCAATTGTCGGACTGCAGTGGACTGTGAAAGTTTTAAACACAAAGTCTAAAGTCACAAACCCGACACTGACAGGACGATACAATGCGAGACAGCGTAACAGCGTACATGGCAGTACAATGCAATACACCGTCAAATAGAAAACAGCTGATGAAGGAAGTGACAATACGGTGGCATACAATGGCAGAATAGATCAGATGACAGTCAAGACAACAACAGAGCCATACAACGCAAGTCGTAACACCACACGGCGACAGACAAGGCAAGATGCAGTTGTGGCGGGCAGAGCGATTCACTTCACTCCTAAGAGAGAAGGAAACATTTAGAAACACACACACACAGGGATTCAACAAAGGTAGCAGTGCACGTGACAGCGCTTCACCAGATTGCACGGCCACGTACCCCGGGTTATTTACTGCCTAGGGGCCGGGGTCAGACGAGCTGTCAGGGAGACCCTCCCCTTGAGTCACGAGGCTCGGAAAGGACCCCCTTGCTTTCTAAACTCCGTCTCCGAGAGGAGTCTAGCTGCGGCTGGATCCCATCCTTGCCCCGGCCTTGGGCAACCCTTTCCCTCTAAAGGATTCTATCTGCGCCATCGACCCGTTCTATCACTCAGCTAAGATTGCAAAGCTCTGCATGCTATTAGTCACTTACCCAGATTCTGCTGCGGCAAGGCGTCTCTCAACCTCGAGGAGCAGAAACTTACGTGAGCGTCCCCGCTCAAGCGGAGGAGGTGGCGAACAGGCCGCTGCCGGGCAGGAAGGCTCCAAGGGCTCTCTTCCTGCCCACTATCTGTAGAGGCAGCTAATTGACTTCTAGTCAGATCAGCCTGGGAACAAAATAGCTCAGTCCCCACTCCAGAAGGAGTGTTGACTCTGTTGCCTGCGGGGAGGAGAGAAAGGGGGGTTGGGGGGGTGACGGGGTGGGAAACGGCGGGGGGCAGGGCACCGCACCACCACGCCGGTCAAACAAAGAACAACCGATTCAATAATTCACAACACAGTGCAGTACAATCCCAGACAGTCTAAAACAACAGTCGAAACAATGATAGACCAATACAATGCAAGACATAACACACCACGGGGCAGCACGAGGCAATACGCAGCCAAATTAAGAACGACCGATCAACACACCCACGATAGCGTGCAGTCCTGCGACAGAATGTTTCAAGTGACCGTCAAAACAACGATGGGGCAATGCAATGCAATGCCTAACAATACAGGACGCTACGATGGAACACACAACCCAAGAACTCATTCAGAAACTCACAATACCGCGCAGTACAATCCCAGACAAGCTCAAATAACAAGCAAGACAACGTCAGGGCAATACAATGCAAGACAAAGTTACACAGGGCAGTACAACGCCATACACAATCAAATAAACAGCAGCCAAGGAAAGAATTCACAGTACAGTGCCATACAATGCCAGACTATCACTCAGATGGCAGTCGAGACAACGACACAGCAACACAGCGCAAGGCGTAACACAATACGGGGCACTTCAAGACACTGCACGGTCAAAGAAACAACAACCTATTAGAGAAGTCACAATACAGTGCAGTCCTCTGACAGAACGTCTATAAAAAGACCGTCTAGACAATGACAGGGTAATACAACGCAAGACGAAACACGATACAGGGCACTACAAGGCAAAACACACTCACATCAACAACCGCCCCTTAAAAAAAAACGACAGCTCAGTGCAGCACCCTGCCAGAATATACATCACGTGGCACTCAGGACAATTCCATGGCAATACAATGCGAAACGTAACACAACACAGGGCAGCACAATGCAAAACAGAATGAAAGAAAGAACAACCTGACAAAACCCCTACATACCCGTCAGTACCATCCCACAGGGCGTCACGTGGCGGTCGAGACAGTTACAGGACAACAGAATCCGAGACGTAACATTACACAGCGCAGTACAGTGCAATAGTCAGTCAAATAAACAACCCACGAAGGGACCCACAATACTGCGCGTTCCAGCGCCAACAGATGTCAGACAGCAGGCAAGATACCGACAGAGCAATACAGCGCACAACGTAAGACAACAGAGGACGGTCTAATGCTCAGACGCATCAGATGGCAGTCAAAACAATGACGCGGCAATACAATTCGAGACCCAACACAAAGGCGGTAGCACGGCAATACACGGTGGTCAAAGAAAGAGCACCCGGTAAAACCCCCACGATACAGATGGCTACTATCCCAGAGTGTCTACAATGACAGTGAAGAGAACGACGGGGCAATGCAACGCAAGACAGAACGCCATACAGGGCACTGCAAGGCAATACGCAGCCAAATCAAGAACAAACGTTTAAAAAAACCGCAAGACCGAGCGGCACATACCGGAACGGACCAGACGGTCGTCAGGGCGATTACAGGGCAATACAATGCAAGACAAAACACAACACGGGGCAGGACGAGGCAAGAGGTAGTCAAATAATGAACCGCCGATCGAAAACCCACAGACGAGTGCGCTGCAATCCCGGTCGCAGATGGCACTCCATAAAATGACTGAGCAATAGAATCCAAGACATAACATTATACGGTGCCGTAGAATGCAATATGCAGTCAAACAGAGAACAACCCATTACAAAACCGACGAGACAGCGCACTGCAATGAGAGACCGTATCAGATATCCATCAAGACGGGTCCAGAGCAATACAATGCAAGACCTAACAGTATACCGGGCTCTACAATATGATACACCGTGAAAGAAAAAGAAAACGAGTGCAGAACTGCACGGTCTTGAGAATTTTTTAACACGATGGCTGAAATGACAATCCAAACGATGACAGGGTAATCCAACACCAGACATAGCACTATACGGGTCAGCACAACCCAATACCCGCTCAAATAATCAGCAAACATTTCTAGGACTGCACAGGATGGGGAATTGTTTAACGAATACACAGTTCAATAAACAACAGCCAATTGTCGGACTGCAGTGGACTGTGAAAGTTTTAAACACAAAGTCTAAAGTCACAAACCCGACACTGACAGGACGATACAATGCGAGACAGCGTAACAGCGTACATGGCAGTACAATGCAATACACCGTCAAATAGAAAACAGCTGATGAAGGAAGTGACAATACGGTGGCATACAATGGCAGAATAGATCAGATGACAGTCAAGACAACAACAGAGCCATACAACGCAAGTCGTAACACCACACGGCAACAGACAAGGCAAGATGCAGTTGTGGCGGGCAGAGCGATTCACTTCACTCCTAAGAGAGAAGGAAACATTTAGAAACACACACACACAGGGATTCAACAAAGGTAGCAGTGCACGTGACAGCGCTTCACCAGATTGCACGGCCACGTACCCCGGGTTATTTACTGCCTAGGGGCCGGGGTCAGACGAGCTGTCAGGGAGACCCTCCCCTTGAGTCACGAGGCTCGGAAAGGACCCCCTTGCTTTCTAAACTCCTTCTCCGAGAGGAGTCTAGCTGCGGCTGGATCCCATCCTTGCCCCGGCCTTGGGCAACCCTTTCCCTCTAAAGGATTCTATCTGCGCCATCGACCCGTTCTATCACTCAGCTAAGATTGCAAAGCTCTGCATGCTATTAGTCACTTACCCAGATTCTGCTGCGGCAAGGCGTCTCTCAACCTCGAGGAGCAGAAACTTACGTGAGCGTCCCCGCTCAAGCGGAGGAGGTGGCGAACAGGCCGCTGCCGGGCAGGAAGGCTCCAAGGGCTCTCTTCCTGCCCACTATCTGTAGAGGCAGCTAATTGACTTCTAGTCAGATCAGCCTGGGAACAAAATAGCTCAGTCCCCACTCCAGAAGGAGTGTTGACTCTGTTGCCTGCGGGGAGGAGAGAAAGGGGGGTTGGGGGGGTGACGGGGTGGGAAACGGCGGGGGGCAGGGCACCGCACCACCACGCCGGTCAAACAAAGAACAACCGATTCAATAATTCACAACACAGTGCAGTACAATCCCAGACAGTCTAAAACAACAGTCGAAACAATGATAGACCAATACAATGCAAGACATAACACACCACGGGGCAGCACGAGGCAATACGCAGCCAAATTAAGAACGACCGATCAACACACCCACGATAGCGTGCAGTCCTGCGACAGAATGTTTCAAGTGACCGTCAAAACAACGATGGGGCAATGCAATGCAATGCCTAACAATACAGGACGCTACGATGGAACACACAACCCAAGAACTCATTCAGAAACTCACAATACCGCGCAGTACAATCCCAGACAAGCTCAAATAACAAGCAAGACAACGTCAGGGCAATACAATGCAAGACAAAGTTACACAGGGCAGTACAACGCCATACACAATCAAATAAACAGCAGCCAAGGAAAGAATTCACAGTACAGTGCCATACAATGCCAGACTATCACTCAGATGGCAGTCGAGACAACGACACAGCAACACAGCGCAAGGCGTAACACAATACGGGGCACTTCAAGACACTGCACGGTCAAAGAAACAACAACCTATTAGAGAAGTCACAATACAGTGCAGTCCTCTGACAGAACGTCTATAAAAAGACCGTCTAGACAATGACAGGGTAATACAACGCAAGACGAAACACGATACAGGGCACTACAAGGCAAAACACACTCACATCAACAACCGCCCCTTAAAAAAAAACGACAGCTCAGTGCAGCACCCTGCCAGAATATACATCACGTGGCACTCAGGACAATTCCATGGCAATACAATGCGAAACGTAACACAACACAGGGCAGCACAATGCAAAACAGAATGAAAGAAAGAACAACCTGACAAAACCCCTACATACCCGTCAGTACCATCCCACAGGGCGTCACGTGGCGGTCGAGACAGTTACAGGACAACAGAATCCGAGACGTAACATTACACAGCGCAGTACAGTGCAATAGTCAGTCAAATAAACAACCCACGAAGGGACCCACAATACTGCGCGTTCCAGCGCCAACAGATGTCAGACAGCAGGCAAGATACCGACAGAGCAATACAGCGCACAACGTAAGACAACAGAGGACGGTCTAATGCTCAGACGCATCAGATGGCAGTCAAAACAATGACGCGGCAATACAATTCGAGACCCAACACAAAGGCGGTAGCACGGCAATACACGGTGGTCAAAGAAAGAGCACCCGGTAAAACCCCCACGATACAGATGGCTACTATCCCAGAGTGTCTACAATGACAGTGAAGAGAACGACGGGGCAATGCAACGCAAGACAGAACGCCATACAGGGCACTGCAAGGCAATACGCAGCCAAATCAAGAACAAACGTTTAAAAAAACCGCAAGACCGAGCGGCACATACCGGAACGGACCAGACGGTCGTCAGGGCGATTACAGGGCAATACAATGCAAGACAAAACACAACACGGGGCAGGACGAGGCAAGAGGTAGTCAAATAATGAACCGCCGATCGAAAACCCACAGACGAGTGCGCTGCAATCCCGGTCGCAGATGGCACTCCATAAAATGACTGAGCAATAGAATCCAAGACATAACATTATACGGTGCCGTAGAATGCAATATGCAGTCAAACAGAGAACAACCCATTACAAAACCGACGAGACAGCGCACTGCAATGAGAGACCGTATCAGATATCCATCAAGACGGGTCCAGAGCAATACAATGCAAGACCTAACAGTATACCGGGCTCTACAATATGATACACCGTGAAAGAAAAAGAAAACGAGTGCAGAACTGCACGGTCTTGAGAATTTTTTAACACGATGGCTGAAATGACAATCCAAACGATGACAGGGTAATCCAACACCAGACATAGCACTATACGGGTCAGCACAACCCAATACCCGCTCAAATAATCAGCAAACATTTCTAGGACTGCACAGGATGGGGAATTGTTTAACGAATACACAGTTCAATAAACAACAGCCAATTGTCGGACTGCAGTGGACTGTGAAAGTTTTAAACACAAAGTCTAAAGTCACAAACCCGACACTGACAGGACGATACAATGCGAGACAGCGTAACAGCGTACATGGCAGTACAATGCAATACACCGTCAAATAGAAAACAGCTGATGAAGGAAGTGACAATACGGTGGCATACAATGGCAGAATAGATCAGATGACAGTCAAGACAACAACAGAGCCATACAACGCAAGTCGTAACACCACACGGCGACAGACAAGGCAAGATGCAGTTGTGGCGGGCAGAGCGATTCACTTCACTCCTAAGAGAGAAGGAAACATTTAGAAACACACACACACAGGGATTCAACAAAGGTAGCAGTGCACGTGACAGCGCTTCACCAGATTGCACGGCCACGTACCCCGGGTTATTTACTGCCTAGGGGCCGGGGTCAGACGAGCTGTCAGGGAGACCCTCCCCTTGAGTCACGAGGCTCGGAAAGGACCCCCTTGCTTTCTAAACTCCTTCTCCGAGAGGAGTCTAGCTGCGGCTGGATCCCATCCTTGCCCCGGCCTTGGGCAACCCTTTCCCTCTAAAGGATTCTATCTGCGCCATCGACCCGTTCTATCACTCAGCTAAGATTGCAAAGCTCTGCATGCTATTAGTCACTTACCCAGATTCTGCTGCGGCAAGGCGTCTCTCAACCTCGAGGAGCAGAAACTTACGTGAGCGTCCCCGCTCAAGCGGAGGAGGTGGCGAACAGGCCGCTGCCGGGCAGGAAGGCTCCAAGGGCTCTCTTCCTGCCCACTATCTGTAGAGGCAGCTAATTGACTTCTAGTCAGATCAGCCTGGGAACAAAATAGCTCAGTCCCCACTCCAGAAGGAGTGTTGACTCTGTTGCCTGCGGGGAGGAGAGAAAGGGGGGTTGGGGGGGTGACGGGGTGGGAAACGGCGGGGGGCAGGGCACCGCACCACCACGCCGGTCAAACAAAGAACAACCGATTCAATAATTCACAACACAGTGCAGTACAATCCCAGACAGTCTAAAACAACAGTCGAAACAATGATAGACCAATACAATGCAAGACATAACACACCACGGGGCAGCACGAGGCAATACGCAGCCAAATTAAGAACGACCGATCAACACACCCACGATAGCGTGCAGTCCTGCGACAGAATGTTTCAAGTGACCGTCAAAACAACGATGGGGCAATGCAATGCAATGCCTAACAATACAGGACGCTACGATGGAACACACAACCCAAGAACTCATTCAGAAACTCACAATACCGCGCAGTACAATCCCAGACAAGCTCAAATAACAAGCAAGACAACGTCAGGGCAATACAATGCAAGACAAAGTTACACAGGGCAGTACAACGCCATACACAATCAAATAAACAGCAGCCAAGGAAAGAATTCACAGTACAGTGCCATACAATGCCAGACTATCACTCAGATGGCAGTCGAGACAACGACAGAGCGACACATCGCAAGGCGTAACACGATAAGGGGCACTACAAGACACTGCACGGTCAAAGAAACAAGAACCTATTAGAGAAGTCACAATACAGTGCAGTCCTAGTACAGAACGTCTATAAAATGACCGTCTAGACAATGACAAG
This sequence comes from Larus michahellis, assembly GCF_964199755.1. Classification (NCBI taxonomy): domain Eukaryota; kingdom Metazoa; phylum Chordata; class Aves; order Charadriiformes; family Laridae; genus Larus; species Larus michahellis. The sequence continues at coordinate 58,242,422 of NC_133903.1, read as the reverse complement.
GCACTACAACGCAAGACGAAACACGATACAGGGCACTACAAGGCAAAACACACTCACATCAACAACCGCCCCTTAAAAAAAAACGACAGCTCAGTGCAGCACCCTGCCAGAATATACATCACGTGGCACTCAGGACAATTCCATGGCAATACAATGCGAAACGTAACACAACACAGGGCAGCACAATGCAAAACAGAATGAAAGAAAGAACAACCTGACAAAACCCCTACATACCCGTCAGTACCATCCCACAGGGCGTCACGTGGCGGTCGAGACAGTTACAGGACAACAGAATCCGAGACGTAACATTACACAGCGCAGTACAGTGCAATAGTCAGTCAAATAAACAACCCACGAAGGGACCCACAATACTGCGCGTTCCAGCGCCAACAGATGTCAGACAGCAGGCAAGATACCGACAGAGCAATACAGCGCACAACGTAAGACAACAGAGGACGGTCTAATGCTCAGACGCATCAGATGGCAGTCAAAACAATGACGCGGCAATACAATTCGAGACCCAACACAAAGGCGGTAGCACGGCAATACACGGTGGTCAAAGAAAGAGCACCCGGTAAAACCCCCACGATACAGATGGCTACTATCCCAGAGTGTCTACAATGACAGTGAAGAGAACGACGGGGCAATGCAACGCAAGACAGAACGCCATACAGGGCACTGCAAGGCAATACGCAGCCAAATCAAGAACAAACGTTTAAAAAAACCGCAAGACCGAGCGGCACATACCGGAACGGACCAGACGGTCGTCAGGGCGATTACAGGGCAATACAATGCAAGACAAAACACAACACGGGGCAGGACGAGGCAAGAGGTAGTCAAATAATGAACCGCCGATCGAAAACCCACAGACGAGTGCGCTGCAATCCCGGTCGCAGATGGCACTCCATAAAATGACTGAGCAATAGAATCCAAGACATAACATTATACGGTGCCGTAGAATGCAATATGCAGTCAAACAGAGAACAACCCATTACAAAACCGACGAGACAGCGCACTGCAATGAGAGACCATATCAGATATCCATCAAGACGGGTCCAGAGCAATACAATGCAAGACCTAACAGTATACCGGGCTCTACAATATGATACACCGTGAAAGAAAAAGAAAACGAGTGCAGAACTGCACGGTCTTGAGAATTTTTTAACACGATGGCTGAAATGACAATCCAAACGATGACAGGGTAATCCAACACCAGACATAGCACTATACGGGTCAGCACAACCCAATACCCGCTCAAATAATCAGCAAACATTTCTAGGACTGCACAGGATGGGGAATTGTTTAACGAATACACAGTTCAATAAACAACAGCCAATTGTCGGACTGCAGTGGACTGTGAAAGTTTTAAACACAAAGTCTAAAGTCACAAACCCGACACTGACAGGACGATACAATGCGAGACAGCGTAACAGCGTACATGGCAGTACAATGCAATACACCGTCAAATAGAAAACAGCTGATGAAGGAAGTGACAATACGGTGGCATACAATGGCAGAATAGATCAGATGACAGTCAAGACAACAACAGAGCCATACAACGCAAGTCGTAACACCACACGGCGACAGACAAGGCAAGATGCAGTTGTGGCGGGCAGAGCGATTCACTTCACTCCTAAGAGAGAAGGAAACATTTAGAAACACACACACACAGGGATTCAACAAAGGTAGCAGTGCACGTGACAGCGCTTCACCAGATTGCACGGCCACGTACCCCGGGTTATTTACTGCCTAGGGGCCGGGGTCAGACGAGCTGTCAGGGAGACCCTCCCCTTGAGTCACGAGGCTCGGAAAGGACCCCCTTGCTTTCTAAACTCCTTCTCCGAGAGGAGTCTAGCTGCGGCTGGATCCCATCCTTGCCCCGGCCTTGGGCAACCCTTTCCCTCTAAAGGATTCTATCTGCGCCATCGACCCGTTCTATCACTCAGCTAAGATTGCAAAGCTCTGCATGCTATTAGTCACTTACCCAGATTCTGCTGCGGCAAGGCGTCTCTCAACCTCGAGGAGCAGAAACTTACGTGAGCGTCCCCGCTCAAGCGGAGGAGGTGGCGAACAGGCCGCTGCCGGGCAGGAAGGCTCCAAGGGCTCTCTTCCTGCCCACTATCTGTAGAGGCAGCTAATTGACTTCTAGTCAGATCAGCCTGGGAACAAAATAGCTCAGTCCCCACTCCAGAAGGAGTGTTGACTCTGTTGCCTGCGGGGAGGAGAGAAAGGGGGGTTGGGGGGGTGACGGGGTGGGAAACGGCGGGGGGCAGGGCACCGCACCACCATGCCGGTCAAACAAAGAACAACCGATTCAATAATTCACAACACAGTGCAGTACAATCCCAGACAGTCTAAAACAACAGTCGAAACAATGATAGACCAATACAATGCAAGACATAACACACCACGGGGCAGCACGAGGCAATACGCAGCCAAATTAAGAACGACCGATCAACACACCCACGATAGCGTGCAGTCCTGCGACAGAATGTTTCAAGTGACCGTCAAAACAACGATGGGGCAATGCAATGCAATGCCTAACAATACAGGACGCTACGATGGAACACACAACCCAAGAACTCATTCAGAAACTCACAATACCGCGCAGTACAATCCCAGACAAGCTCAAATAACAAGCAAGACAACGTCAGGGCAATACAATGCAAGACAAAGTTACACAGGGCAGTACAACGCCATACACAATCAAATAAACAGCAGCCAAGGAAAGAATTCACAGTACAGTGCCATACAATGCCAGACTATCACTCAGATGGCAGTCGAGACAACGACAGAGCGACACATCGCAAGGCGTAACACGATAAGGGGCACTACAAGACACTGCACGGTCAAAGAAACAAGAACCTATTAGAGAAGTCACAATACAGTGCAGTCCTAGTACAGAACGTCTATAAAATGACCGTCTAGACAATGACAAGGCACTACAACGCAAGACGAAACACGATACAGGGCACTACAAGGCAAAACACACTCACATCAACAACCGCCCCTTAAAAAAAAACGACAGCTCAGTGCAGCACCCTGCCAGAATATACATCACGTGGCACTCAGGACAATTCCATGGCAATACAATGCGAAACGTAACACAACACAGGGCAGCACAATGCAAAACAGAATGAAAGAAAGAACAACCTGACAAAACCCCTACATACCCGTCAGTACCATCCCACAGGGCGTCACGTGGCGGTCGAGACAGTTACAGGACAACAGAATCCGAGACGTAACATTACACAGCGCAGTACAGTGCAATAGTCAGTCAAATAAACAACCCACGAAGGGACCCACAATACTGCGCGTTCCAGCGCCAACAGATGTCAGACAGCAGGCAAGATACCGACAGAGCAATACAGCGCACAACGTAAGACAACAGAGGACGGTCTAATGCTCAGACGCATCAGATGGCAGTCAAAACAATGACGCGGCAATACAATTCGAGACCCAACACAAAGGCGGTAGCACGGCAATACACGGTGGTCAAAGAAAGAGCACCCGGTAAAACCCCCACGATACAGATGGCTACTATCCCAGAGTGTCTACAATGACAGTGAAGAGAACGACGGGGCAATGCAACGCAAGACAGAACGCCATACAGGGCACTGCAAGGCAATACGCAGCCAAATCAAGAACAAACGTTTAAAAAAACCGCAAGACCGAGCGGCACATACCGGAACGGACCAGACGGTTGTCAGGGCGATTACAGGGCAATACAATGCAAGACAAAACACAACACGGGGCAGGACGAGGCAAGAGGTAGTCAAATAATGAACCGCCGATCGAAAACCCACAGACGAGTGCGCTGCAATCCCGGTCGCAGATGGCACTCCATAAAATGACTGAGCAATAGAATCCAAGACATAACATTATACGGTGCCGTAGAATGCAATATGCAGTCAAACAGAGAACAACCCATTACAAAACCGACGAGACAGCGCACTGCAATGAGAGACCATATCAGATATCCATCAAGACGGGTCCAGAGCAATACAATGCAAGACCTAACAGTATACCGGGCTCTACAATATGATACACCGTGAAAGAAAAAGAAAACGAGTGCAGAACTGCACGGTCTTGAGAATTTTTTAACACGATGGCTGAAATGACAATCCAAACGATGACAGGGTAATCCAACACCAGACATAGCACTATACGGGTCAGCACAACCCAATACCCGCTCAAATAAACAGCAAACATTTCTAGGACTGCACAGGATGGGGAATTGTTTAACGAATACACAGTTCAATAAACAACAGCCAATTGTCGGACTGCAGTGGACTGTGAAAGTTTTAAACACAAAGTCTAAAGTCACAAACCCGACACTGACAGGACGATACAATGCGAGACAGCGTAACAGCGTACATGGCAGTACAATGCAATACACCGTCAAATAGAAAACAGCTGATGAAGGAAGTGACAATACGGTGGCATACAATGGCAGAATAGATCAGATGACAGTCAAGACAACAACAGAGCCATACAACGCAAGTCGTAACACCACACGGCGACAGACAAGGCAAGATGCAGTTGTGGCGGGCAGAGCGATTCACTTCACTCCTAAGAGAGAAGGAAACATTTAGAAACACACACACACAGGGATTCAACAAAGGTAGCAGTGCACGTGACAGCGCTTCACCAGATTGCACGGCCACGTACCCCGGGTTATTTACTGCCTAGGGGCCGGGGTCAGACGAGCTGTCAGGGAGACCCTCCCCTTGAGTCACGAGGCTCGGAAAGGACCCCCTTGCTTTCTAAACTCCTTCTCCGAGAGGAGTCTAGCTGCGGCTGGATCCCATCCTTGCCCCGGCCTTGGGCAACCCTTTCCCTCTAAAGGATTCTATCTGCGCCATCGACCCGTTCTATCACTCAGCTAAGATTGCAAAGCTCTGCATGCTATTAGTCACTTACCCAGATTCTGCTGCGGCAAGGCGTCTCTCAACCTCGAGGAGCAGAAACTTACGTGAGCGTCCCCGCTCAAGCGGAGGAGGTGGCGAACAGGCCGCTGCCGGGCAGGAAGGCTCCAAGGGCTCTCTTCCTGCCCACTATCTGTAGAGGCAGCTAATTGACTTCTAGTCAGATCAGCCTGGGAACAAAATAGCTCAGTCCCCACTCCAGAAGGAGTGTTGACTCTGTTGCCTGCGGGGAGGAGAGAAAGGGGGGTTGGGGGGGTGACGGGGTGGGAAACGGCGGGGGGCAGGGCACCGCACCACCACGCCGGTCAAACAAAGAACAACCGATTCAATAATTCACAACACAGTGCAGTACAATCCCAGACAGTCTAAAACAACAGTCGAAACAATGATAGACCAATACAATGCAAGACATAACACACCACGGGGCAGCACGAGGCAATACGCAGCCAAATTAAGAACGACCGATCAACACACCCACGATAGCGTGCAGTCCTGCGACAGAATGTTTCAAGTGACCGTCAAAACAACGATGGGGCAATGCAATGCAATGCCTAACAATACAGGACGCTACGATGGAACACACAACCCAAGAACTCATTCAGAAACTCACAATACCGCGCAGTACAATCCCAGACAAGCTCAAATAACAAGCAAGACAACGTCAGGGCAATACAATGCAAGACAAAGTTACACAGGGCAGTACAACGCCATACACAATCAAATAAACAGCAGCCAAGGAAAGAATTCACAGTACAGTGCCATACAATGCCAGACTATCACTCAGATGGCAGTCGAGACAACGACACAGCAACACAGCGCAAGGCGTAACACAATACGGGGCACTTCAAGACACTGCACGGTCAAAGAAACAACAACCTATTAGAGAAGTCACAATACAGTGCAGTCCTCTGACAGAACGTCTATAAAAAGACCGTCTAGACAATGACAGGGTAATACAACGCAAGACGAAACACGATACAGGGCACTACAAGGCAAAACACACTCACATCAACAACCGCCCCTTAAAAAAAAACGACAGCTCAGTGCAGCACCCTGCCAGAATATACATCACGTGGCACTCAGGACAATTCCATGGCAATACAATGCGAAACGTAACACAACACAGGGCAGCACAATGCAAAACAGAATGAAAGAAAGAACAACCTGACAAAACCCCTACATACCCGTCAGTACCATCCCACAGGGCGTCACGTGGCGGTCGAGACAGTTACAGGACAACAGAATCCGAGACGTAACATTACACAGCGCAGTACAGTGCAATAGTCAGTCAAATAAACAACCCACGAAGGGACCCACAATACTGCGCGTTCCAGCGCCAACAGATGTCAGACAGCAGGCAAGATACCGACAGAGCAATACAGCGCACAACGTAAGACAACAGAGGACGGTCTAATGCTCAGACGCATCAGATGGCAGTCAAAACAATGACGCGGCAATACAATTCGAGACCCAACACAAAGGCGGTAGCACGGCAATACACGGTGGTCAAAGAAAGAGCACCCGGTAAAACCCCCACGATACAGATGGCTACTATCCCAGAGTGTCTACAATGACAGTGAAGAGAACGACGGGGCAATGCAACGCAAGACAGAACGCCATACAGGGCACTGCAAGGCAATACGCAGCCAAATCAAGAACAAACGTTTAAAAAAACCGCAAGACCGAGCGGCACATACCGGAACGGACCAGACGGTCGTCAGGGCGATTACAGGGCAATACAATGCAAGACAAAACACAACACGGGGCAGGACGAGGCAAGAGGTAGTCAAATAATGAACCGCCGATCGAAAACCCACAGACGAGTGCGCTGCAATCCCGGTCGCAGATGGCACTCCATAAAATGACTGAGCAATAGAATCCAAGACATAACATTATACGGTGCCGTAGAATGCAATATGCAGTCAAACAGAGAACAACCCATTACAAAACCGACGAGACAGCGCACTGCAATGAGAGACCATATCAGATATCCATCAAGACGGGTCCAGAGCAATACAATGCAAGACCTAACAGTATACCGGGCTCTACAATATGATACACCGTGAAAGAAAAAGAAAACGAGTGCAGAACTGCACGGTCTTGAGAATTTTTTAACACGATGGCTGAAATGACAATCCAAACGATGACAGGGTAATCCAACACCAGACATAGCACTATACGGGTCAGCACAACCCAATACCCGCTCAAATAATCAGCAAACATTTCTAGGACTGCACAGGATGGGGAATTGTTTAACGAATACACAGTTCAATAAACAACAGCCAATTGTCGGACTGCAGTGGACTGTGAAAGTTTTAAACACAAAGTCTAAAGTCACAAACCCGACACTGACAGGACGATACAATGCGAGACAGCGTAACAGCGTACATGGCAGTACAATGCAATACACCGTCAAATAGAAAACAGCTGATGAAGGAAGTGACAATACGGTGGCATACAATGGCAGAATAGATCAGATGACAGTCAAGACAACAACAGAGCCATACAACGCAAGACGTAACACCACACGGCGACAGACAAGGCAAGATGCAGTTGTGGCGGGCAGAGCGATTCACTTCACTCCTAAGAGAGAAGGAAACATTTAGAAACACACACACACAGGGATTCAACAAAGGTAGCAGTGCACGTGACAGCGCTTCACCAGATTGCACGGCCACGTACCCCGGGTTATTTACTGCCTAGGGGCCGGGGTCAGACGAGCTGTCAGGGAGACCCTCCCCTTGAGTCACGAGGCTCGGAAAGGACCCCCTTGCTTTCTAAACTCCTTCTCCGAGAGGAGTCTAGCTGCGGCTGGATCCCATCCTTGCCCCGGCCTTGGGCAACCCTTTCCCTCTAAAGGATTCTATCTGCGCCATCGACCCGTTCTATCACTCAGCTAAGATTGCAAAGCTCTGCATGCTATTAGTCACTTACCCAGATTCTGCTGCGGCAAGGCGTCTCTCAACCTCGAGGAGCAGAAACTTACGTGAGCGTCCCCGCTCAAGCGGAGGAGGTGGCGAACAGGCCGCTGCCGGGCAGGAAGGCTCCAAGGGCTCTCTTCCTGCCCACTATCTGTAGAGGCAGCTAATTGACTTCTAGTCAGATCAGCCTGGGAACAAAATAGCTCAGTCCCCACTCCAGAAGGAGTGTTGACTCTGTTGCCTGCGGGGAGGAGAGAAAGGGGGGTTGGGGGGGTGACGGGGTGGGAAACGGCGGGGGGCAGGGCACCGCACCACCACGCCGGTCAAACAAAGAACAACCGATTCAATAATTCACAACACAGTGCAGTACAATCCCAGACAGTCTAAAACAACAGTCGAAACAATGATAGACCAATACAATGCAAGACATAACACACCACGGGGCAGCACGAGGCAATACGCAGCCAAATTAAGAACGACCGATCAACACACCCACGATAGCGTGCAGTCCTGCGACAGAATGTTTCAAGTGACCGTCAAAACAACGATGGGGCAATGCAATGCAATGCCTAACAATACAGGACGCTACGATGGAACACACAACCCAAGAACTCATTCAGAAACTCACAATACCGCGCAGTACAATCCCAGACAAGCTCAAATAACAAGCAAGACAACGTCAGGGCAATACAATGCAAGACAAAGTTACACAGGGCAGTACAACGCCATACACAATCAAATAAACAGCAGCCAAGGAAAGAATTCACAGTACAGTGCCATACAATGCCAGACTATCACTCAGATGGCAGTCGAGACAACGACACAGCAACACAGCGCAAGGCGTAACACAATACGGGGCACTTCAAGACACTGCACGGTCAAAGAAACAACAACCTATTAGAGAAGTCACAATACAGTGCAGTCCTCTGACAGAACGTCTATAAAAAGACCGTCTAGACAATGACAAGGCACTACAACGCAAGACGAAACACGATACAGGGCACTACAAGGCAAAACACACTCACATCAACAACCGCCCCTTAAAAAAAAACGACAGCTCAGTGCAGCACCCTGCCAGAATATACATCACGTGGCACTCAGGACAATTCCATGGCAATACAATGCCAAACGTAACACAACACAGGGCAGCACAATGCAAAACAGAATGAAAGAAAGAACAACCTGACAAAACCCCTACATACCCGTCAGTACCATCCCACAGGGCATCACGTGGCGGTCGAGACAGTTACAGGACAACAGAATCCGAGACGTAACATTACACAGCGCAGTACAGTGCAATAGTCAGTCAAATAAACAACCCACGAAGGGACCCACAATACTGCGCGTTCCAGCGCCAACAGATGTCAGACAGCAGGCAAGATACCGACAGAGCAATACAGCGCACAACGTAAGACAACAGAGGACGGTCTAATGCTCAGACGCATCAGATGGCAGTCAAAACAATGACGCGGCAATACAATTCGAGACCCAACACAAAGGCGGTAGCACGGCAATACACGGTGGTCAAAGAAAGAGCACCCGGTAAAACCCCCACGATACAGATGGCTACTATCCCAGAGTGTCTACAATGACAGTGAAGAGAACGACGGGGCAATGCAACGCAAGACAGAACGCCATACAGGGCACTGCAAGGCAATACGCAGCCAAATCAAGAACAAACGTTTAAAAAAACCGCAAGACCGAGCGGCACATACCGGAACGGACCAGACGGTCGTCAGGGCGATTACAGGGCAATACAATGCAAGACAAAACACAACACGGGGCAGGACGAGGCAAGAGGTAGTCAAATAATGAACCGCCGATCGAAAACCCACAGACGAGTGCGCTGCAATCCCGGTCGCAGATGGCACTCCATAAAATGACTGAGCAATAGAATCCAAGACATAACATTATACGGTGCCGCAGAATGCAATATGCAGTCAAACAGAGAACAACCCATTACAAAACCGACGAGACAGCGCACTGCAATGAGAGACCATATCAGATATCCATCAAGACGGGTCCAGAGCAATACAATGCAAGACCTAACAGTATACCGGGCTCTACAATATGATACACCGTGAAAGAAAAAGAAAACGAGTGCAGAACTGCACGGTCTTGAGAATTTTTTAACACGATGGCTGAAATGACAATCCAAACGATGACAGGGTAATCCAACACCAGACATAGCACTATACGGGTCAGCACAACCCAATACCCGCTCAAATAAACAGCAAACATTTCTAGGACTGCACAGGATGGGGAATTGTTTAACGAATACACAGTTCAATAAACAACAGCCAATTGTCGGACTGCAGTGGACTGTGAAAGTTTTAAACACAAAGTCTAAAGTCACAAACCCGACACTGACAGGACGATACAATGCGAGACAGCGTAACAGCGTACATGGCAGTACAATGCAATACACCGTCAAATAGAAAACAGCTGATGAAGGAAGTGACAATACGGTGGCATACAATGGCAGAATAGATCAGATGACAGTCAAGACAACAACAGAGCCATACAACGCAAGACGTAACACCACACGGCGACAGACAAGGCAAGATGCAGTTGTGGCGGGCAGAGCGATTCACTTCACTCCTAAGAGAGAAGGAAACATTTAGAAACACACACACACAGGGATTCAACAAAGGTAGCAGTGCACGTGACAGCGCTTCACCAGATTGCACGGCCACGTACCCCGGGTTATTTACTGCCTAGGGGCCGGGGTCAGACGAGCTGTCAGGGAGACCCTCCCCTTGAGTCACGAGGCTCGGAAAGGACCCCCTTGCTTTCTAAACTCCTTCTCCGAGAGGAGTCTAGCTGCGGCTGGATCCCATCCTTGCCCCGGCCTTGGGCAACCCTTTCCCTCTAAAGGATTCTATCTGCGCCATCGACCCGTTCTATCACTCAGCTAAGATTGCAAAGCTCTGCATGCTATTAGTCACTTACCCAGATTCTGCTGCGGCAAGGCGTCTCTCAACCTCGAGGAGCAGAAACTTACGTGAGCGTCCCCGCTCAAGCGGAGGAGGTGGCGAACAGGCCGCTGCCGGGCAGGAAGGCTCCAAGGGCTCTCTTCCTGCCCACTATCTGTAGAGGCAGCTAATTGACTTCTAGTCAGATCAGCCTGGGAACAAAATAGCTCAGTCCCCACTCCAGAAGGAGTGTTGACTCTGTTGCCTGCGGGGAGGAGAGAAAGGGGGGTTGGGGGGGTGACGGGGTGGGAAACGGCGGGGGGCAGGGCACCGCACCACCACGCCGGTCAAACAAAGAACAACCGATTCAATAATTCACAACACAGTGCAGTACAATCCCAGACAGTCTAAAACAACAGTCGAAACAATGATAGACCAATACAATGCAAGACATAACACACCACGGGGCAGCACGAGGCAATACGCAGCCAAATTAAGAACGACCGATCAACACACCCACGATAGCGTGCAGTCCTGCGACAGAATGTTTCAAGTGACCGTCAAAACAACGATGGGGCAATGCAATGCAATGCCTAACAATACAGGACGCTACGATGGAACACACAACCCAAGAACTCATTCAGAAACTCACAATACCGCGCAGTACAATCCCAGACAAGCTCAAATAACAAGCAAGACAACGTCAGGGCAATACAATGCAAGACAAAGTTACACAGGGCAGTACAACGCCATACACAATCAAATAAACAGCAGCCAAGGAAAGAATTCACAGTACAGTGCCATACAATGCCAGACTATCACTCAGATGGCAGTCGAGACAACGACACAGCAACACAGCGCAAGGCGTAACACAATACGGGGCACTTCAAGACACTGCACGGTCAAAGAAACAACAACCTATTAGAGAAGTCACAATACAGTGCAGTCCTCTGACAGAACGTCTATAAAAAGACCGTCTAGACAATGACAGGGTAATACAACGCAAGACGAAACACGATACAGGGCACTACAAGGCAAAACACACTCACATCAACAACCGCCCCTTAAAAAAAAACGACAGCTCAGTGCAGCACCCTGCCAGAATATACATCACGTGGCACTCAGGACAATTCCATGGCAATACAATGCGAAACGTAACACAACACAGGGCAGCACAATGCAAAACAGAATGAAAGAAAGAACAACCTGACAAAACCCCTACATACCCGTCAGTACCATCCCACAGGGCGTCACGTGGCGGTCGAGACAGTTACAGGACAACAGAATCCGAGACGTAACATTACACAGCGCAGTACAGTGCAATAGTCAGTCAAATAAACAACCCACGAAGGGACCCACAATACTGCGCGTTCCAGCGCCAACAGATGTCAGACAGCAGGCAAGATACCGACAGAGCAATACAGCGCACAACGTAAGACAACAGAGGACGGTCTAATGCTCAGACGCATCAGATGGCAGTCAAAACAATGACGCGGCAATACAATTCGAGACCCAACACAAAGGCGGTAGCACGGCAATACACGGTGGTCAAAGAAAGAGCACCCGGTAAAACCCCCACGATACAGATGGCTACTATCCCAGAGTGTCTACAATGACAGTGAAGAGAACGACGGGGCAATGCAACGCAAGACAGAACGCCATACAGGGCACTGCAAGGCAATACGCAGCCAAATCAAGAACAAACGTTTAAAAAAACCGCAAGACCGAGCGGCACATACCGGAACGGACCAGACGGTCGTCAGGGCGATTACAGGGCAATACAATGCAAGACAAAACACAACACGGGGCAGGACGAGGCAAGAGGTAGTCAAATAATGAACCGCCGATCGAAAACCCACAGACGAGTGCGCTGCAATCCCGGTCGCAGATGGCACTCCATAAAATGACTGAGCAATAGAATCCAAGACATAACATTATACGGTGCCGTAGAATGCAATATGCAGTCAAACAGAGAACAACCCATTACAAAACCGACGAGACAGCGCACTGCAATGAGAGACCATATCAGATATCCATCAAGACGGGTCCAGAGCAATACAATGCAAGACCTAACAGTATACCGGGCTCTACAATATGATACACCGTGAAAGAAAAAGAAAACGAGTGCAGAACTGCACGGTCTTGAGAATTTTTTAACACGATGGCTGAAATGACAATCCAAACGATGACAGGGTAATCCAACACCAGACATAGCACTATACGGGTCAGCACAACCCAATACCCGCTCAAATAATCAGCAAACATTTCTAGGACTGCACAGGATGGGGAATTGTTTAACGAATACACAGTTCAATAAACAACAGCCAATTGTCGGACTGCAGTGGACTGTGAAAGTTTTAAACACAAAGTCTAAAGTCACAAACCCGACACTGACAGGACGATACAATGCGAGACAGCGTAACAGCGTACATGGCAGTACAATGCAATACACCGTCAAATAGAAAACAGCTGATGAAGGAAGTGACAATACGGTGGCATACAATGGCAGAATAGATCAGATGACAGTCAAGACAACAACAGAGCCATACAACGCAAGTCGTAACACCACACGGCGACAGACAAGGCAAGATGCAGTTGTGGCGGGCAGAGCGATTCACTTCACTCCTAAGAGAGAAGGAAACATTTAGAAACACACACACACAGGGATTCAACAAAGGTAGCAGTGCACGTGACAGCGCTTCACCAGATTGCACGGCCACGTACCCCGGGTTATTTACTGCCTAGGGGCCGGGGTCAGACGAGCTGTCAGGGAGACCCTCCCCTTGAGTCACGAGGCTCGGAAAGGACCCCCTTGCTTTCTAAACTCCGTCTCCGAGAGGAGTCTAGCTGCGGCTGGATCCCATCCTTGCCCCGGCCTTGGGCAACCCTTTCCCTCTAAAGGATTCTATCTGCGCCATCGACCCGTTCTATCACTCAGCTAAGATTGCAAAGCTCTGCATGCTATTAGTCACTTACCCAGATTCTGCTGCGGCAAGGCGTCTCTCAACCTCGAGGAGCAGAAACTTACGTGAGCGTCCCCGCTCAAGCGGAGGAGGTGGCGAACAGGCCGCTGCCGGGCAGGAAGGCTCCAAGGGCTCTCTTCCTGCCCACTATCTGTAGAGGCAGCTAATTGACTTCTAGTCAGATCAGCCTGGGAACAAAATAGCTCAGTCCCCACTCCAGAAGGAGTGTTGACTCTGTTGCCTGCGGGGAGGAGAGAAAGGGGGGTTGGGGGGGTGACGGGGTGGGAAACGGCGGGGGGCAGGGCACCGCACCACCACGCCGGTCAAACAAAGAACAACCGATTCAATAATTCACAACACAGTGCAGTACAATCCCAGACAGTCTAAAACAACAGTCGAAACAATGATAGACCAATACAATGCAAGACATAACACACCACGGGGCAGCACGAGGCAATACGCAGCCAAATTAAGAACGACCGATCAACACACCCACGATAGCGTGCAGTCCTGCGACAGAATGTTTCAAGTGACCGTCAAAACAACGATGGGGCAATGCAATGCAATGCCTAACAATACAGGACGCTACGATGGAACACACAACCCAAGAACTCATTCAGAAACTCACAATACCGCGCAGTACAATCCCAGACAAGCTCAAATAACAAGCAAGACAACGTCAGGGCAATACAATGCAAGACAAAGTTACACAGGGCAGTACAACGCCATACACAATCAAATAAACAGCAGCCAAGGAAAGAATTCACAGTACAGTGCCATACAATGCCAGACTATCACTCAGATGGCAGTCGAGACAACGACACAGCAACACAGCGCAAGGCGTAACACAATACGGGGCACTTCAAGACACTGCACGGTCAAAGAAACAACAACCTATTAGAGAAGTCACAATACAGTGCAGTCCTCTGACAGAACGTCTATAAAAAGACCGTCTAGACAATGACAGGGTAATACAACGCAAGACGAAACACGATACAGGGCACTACAAGGCAAAACACACTCACATCAACAACCGCCCCTTAAAAAAAAACGACAGCTCAGTGCAGCACCCTGCCAGAATATACATCACGTGGCACTCAGGACAATTCCATGGCAATACAATGCGAAACGTAACACAACACAGGGCAGCACAATGCAAAACAGAATGAAAGAAAGAACAACCTGACAAAACCCCTACATACCCGTCAGTACCATCCCACAGGGCGTCACGTGGCGGTCGAGACAGTTACAGGACAACAGAATCCGAGACGTAACATTACACAGCGCAGTACAGTGCAATAGTCAGTCAAATAAACAACCCACGAAGGGACCCACAATACTGCGCGTTCCAGCGCCAACAGATGTCAGACAGCAGGCAAGATACCGACAGAGCAATACAGCGCACAACGTAAGACAACAGAGGACGGTCTAATGCTCAGACGCATCAGATGGCAGTCAAAACAATGACGCGGCAATACAATTCGAGACCCAACACAAAGGCGGTAGCACGGCAATACACGGTGGTCAAAGAAAGAGCACCCGGTAAAACCCCCACGATACAGATGGCTACTATCCCAGAGTGTCTACAATGACAGTGAAGAGAACGACGGGGCAATGCAACGCAAGACAGAACGCCATACAGGGCACTGCAAGGCAATACGCAGCCAAATCAAGAACAAACGTTTAAAAAAACCGCAAGACCGAGCGGCACATACCGGAACGGACCAGACGGTCGTCAGGGCGATTACAGGGCAATACAATGCAAGACAAAACACAACACGGGGCAGGACGAGGCAAGAGGTAGTCAAATAATGAACCGCCGATCGAAAACCCACAGACGAGTGCGCTGCAATCCCGGTCGCAGATGGCACTCCATAAAATGACTGAGCAATAGAATCCAAGACATAACATTATACGGTGCCGTAGAATGCAATATGCAGTCAAACAGAGAACAACCCATTACAAAACCGACGAGACAGCGCACTGCAATGAGAGACCATATCAGATATCCATCAAGACGGGTCCAGAGCAATACAATGCAAGACCTAACAGTATACCGGGCTCTACAATATGATACACCGTGAAAGAAAAAGAAAACGAGTGCAGAACTGCACGGTCTTGAGAATTTTTTAACACGATGGCTGAAATGACAATCCAAACGATGACAGGGTAATCCAACACCAGACATAGCACTATACGGGTCAGCACAACCCAATACCCGCTCAAATAATCAGCAAACATTTCTAGGACTGCACAGGATGGGGAATTGTTTAACGAATACACAGTTCAATAAACAACAGCCAATTGTCGGACTGCAGTGGACTGTGAAAGTTTTAAACACAAAGTCTAAAGTCACAAACCCGACACTGACAGGACGATACAATGCGAGACAGCGTAACAGCGTACATGGCAGTACAATGCAATACACCGTCAAATAGAAAACAGCTGATGAAGGAAGTGACAATACGGTGGCATACAATGGCAGAATAGATCAGATGACAGTCAAGACAACAACAGAGCCATACAACGCAAGTCGTAACACCACACGGCGACAGACAAGGCAAGATGCAGTTGTGGCGGGCAGAGCGATTCACTTCACTCCTAAGAGAGAAGGAAACATTTAGAAACACACACACACAGGGATTCAACAAAGGTAGCAGTGCACGTGACAGCGCTTCACCAGATTGCACGGCCACGTACCCCGGGTTATTTACTGCCTAGGGGCCGGGGTCAGACGAGCTGTCAGGGAGACCCTCCCCTTGAGTCACGAGGCTCGGAAAGGACCCCCTTGCTTTCTAAACTCCTTCTCCGAGAGGAGTCTAGCTGCGGCTGGATCCCATCCTTGCCCCGGCCTTGGGCAACCCTTTCCCTCTAAAGGATTCTATCTGCGCCATCGACCCGTTCTATCACTCAGCTAAGATTGCAAAGCTCTGCATGCTATTAGTCACTTACCCAGATTCTGCTGCGGCAAGGCGTCTCTCAACCTCGAGGAGCAGAAACTTACGTGAGCGTCCCCGCTCAAGCGGAGGAGGTGGCGAACAGGCCGCTGCCGGGCAGGAAGGCTCCAAGGGCTCTCTTCCTGCCCACTATCTGTAGAGGCAGCTAATTGACTTCTAGTCAGATCAGCCTGGGAACAAAATAGCTCAGTCCCCACTCCAGAAGGAGTGTTGACTCTGTTGCCTGCGGGGAGGAGAGAAAGGGGGGTTGGGGGGGTGACGGGGTGGGAAACGGCGGGGGGCAGGGCACCGCACCACCACGCCGGTCAAACAAAGAACAACCGATTCAATAATTCACAACACAGTGCAGTACAATCCCAGACAGTCTAAAACAACAGTCGAAACAATGATAGACCAATACAATGCAAGACATAACACACCACGGGGCAGCACGAGGCAATACGCAGCCAAATTAAGAACGACCGATCAACACACCCACGATAGCGTGCAGTCCTGCGACAGAATGTTTCAAGTGACCGTCAAAACAACGATGGGGCAATGCAATGCAATGCCTAACAATACAGGACGCTACGATGGAACACACAACCCAAGAACTCATTCAGAAACTCACAATACCGCGCAGTACAATCCCAGACAAGCTCAAATAACAAGCAAGACAACGTCAGGGCAATACAATGCAAGACAAAGTTACACAGGGCAGTACAACGCCATACACAATCAAATAAACAGCAGCCAAGGAAAGAATTCACAGTACAGTGCCATACAATGCCAGACTATCACTCAGATGGCAGTCGAGACAACGACACAGCAACACAGCGCAAGGCGTAACACAATACGGGGCACTTCAAGACACTGCACGGTCAAAGAAACAACAACCTATTAGAGAAGTCACAATACAGTGCAGTCCTCTGACAGAACGTCTATAAAAAGACCGTCTAGACAATGACAGGGTAATACAACGCAAGACGAAACACGATACAGGGCACTACAAGGCAAAACACACTCACATCAACAACCGCCCCTTAAAAAAAAACGACAGCTCAGTGCAGCACCCTGCCAGAATATACATCACGTGGCACTCAGGACAATTCCATGGCAATACAATGCGAAACGTAACACAACACAGGGCAGCACAATGCAAAACAGAATGAAAGAAAGAACAACCTGACAAAACCCCTACATACCCGTCAGTACCATCCCACAGGGCGTCACGTGGCGGTCGAGACAGTTACAGGACAACAGAATCCGAGACGTAACATTACACAGCGCAGTACAGTGCAATAGTCAGTCAAATAAACAACCCACGAAGGGACCCACAATACTGCGCGTTCCAGCGCCAACAGATGTCAGACAGCAGGCAAGATACCGACAGAGCAATACAGCGCACAACGTAAGACAACAGAGGACGGTCTAATGCTCAGACGCATCAGATGGCAGTCAAAACAATGACGCGGCAATACAATTCGAGACCCAACACAAAGGCGGTAGCACGGCAATACACGGTGGTCAAAGAAAGAGCACCCGGTAAAACCCCCACGATACAGATGGCTACTATCCCAGAGTGTCTACAATGACAGTGAAGAGAACGACGGGGCAATGCAACGCAAGACAGAACGCCATACAGGGCACTGCAAGGCAATACGCAGCCAAATCAAGAACAAACGTTTAAAAAAACCGCAAGACCGAGCGGCACATACCGGAACGGACCAGACGGTCGTCAGGGCGATTACAGGGCAATACAATGCAAGACAAAACACAACACGGGGCAGGACGAGGCAAGAGGTAGTCAAATAATGAACCGCCGATCGAAAACCCACAGACGAGTGCGCTGCAATCCCGGTCGCAGATGGCACTCCATAAAATGACTGAGCAATAGAATCCAAGACATAACATTATACGGTGCCGTAGAATGCAATATGCAGTCAAACAGAGAACAACCCATTACAAAACCGACGAGACAGCGCACTGCAATGAGAGACCATATCAGATATCCATCAAGACGGGTCCAGAGCAATACAATGCAAGACCTAACAGTATACCGGGCTCTACAATATGATACACCGTGAAAGAAAAAGAAAACGAGTGCAGAACTGCACGGTCTTGAGAATTTTTTAACACGATGGCTGAAATGACAATCCAAACGATGACAGGGTAATCCAACACCAGACATAGCACTATACGGGTCAGCACAACCCAATACCCGCTCAAATAATCAGCAAACATTTCTAGGACTGCACAGGATGGGGAATTGTTTAACGAATACACAGTTCAATAAACAACAGCCAATTGTCGGACTGCAGTGGACTGTGAAAGTTTTAAACACAAAGTCTAAAGTCACAAACCCGACACTGACAGGACGATACAATGCGAGACAGCGTAACAGCGTACATGGCAGTACAATGCAATACACCGTCAAATAGAAAACAGCTGATGAAGGAAGTGACAATACGGTGGCATACAATGGCAGAATAGATCAGATGACAGTCAAGACAACAACAGAGCCATACAACGCAAGTCGTAACACCACACGGCGACAGACAAGGCAAGATGCAGTTGTGGCGGGCAGAGCGATTCACTTCACTCCTAAGAGAGAAGGAAACATTTAGAAACACACACACACAGGGATTCAACAAAGGTAGCAGTGCACGTGACAGCGCTTCACCAGATTGCACGGCCACGTACCCCGGGTTATTTACTGCCTAGGGGCCGGGGTCAGACGAGCTGTCAGGGAGACCCTCCCCTTGAGTCACGAGGCTCGGAAAGGACCCCCTTGCTTTCTAAACTCCGTCTCCGAGAGGAGTCTAGCTGCGGCTGGATCCCATCCTTGCCCCGGCCTTGGGCAACCCTTTCCCTCTAAAGGATTCTATCTGCGCCATCGACCCGTTCTATCACTCAGCTAAGATTGCAAAGCTCTGCATGCTATTAGTCACTTACCCAGATTCTGCTGCGGCAAGGCGTCTCTCAACCTCGAGGAGCAGAAACTTACGTGAGCGTCCCCGCTCAAGCGGAGGAGGTGGCGAACAGGCCGCTGCCGGGCAGGAAGGCTCCAAGGGCTCTCTTCCTGCCCACTATCTGTAGAGGCAGCTAATTGACTTCTAGTCAGATCAGCCTGGGAACAAAATAGCTCAGTCCCCACTCCAGAAGGAGTGTTGACTCTGTTGCCTGCGGGGAGGAGAGAAAGGGGGGTTGGGGGGGTGACGGGGTGGGAAACGGCGGGGGGCAGGGCACCGCACCACCACGCCGGTCAAACAAAGAACAACCGATTCAATAATTCACAACACAGTGCAGTACAATCCCAGACAGTCTAAAACAACAGTCGAAACAATGATAGACCAATACAATGCAAGACATAACACACCACGGGGCAGCACGAGGCAATACGCAGCCAAATTAAGAACGACCGATCAACACACCCACGATAGCGTGCAGTCCTGCGACAGAATGTTTCAAGTGACCGTCAAAACAACGATGGGGCAATGCAATGCAATGCCTAACAATACAGGACGCTACGATGGAACACACAACCCAAGAACTCATTCAGAAACTCACAATACCGCGCAGTACAATCCCAGACAAGCTCAAATAACAAGCAAGACAACGTCAGGGCAATACAATGCAAGACAAAGTTACACAGGGCAGTACAACGCCATACACAATCAAATAAACAGCAGCCAAGGAAAGAATTCACAGTACAGTGCCATACAATGCCAGACTATCACTCAGATGGCAGTCGAGACAACGACACAGCAACACAGCGCAAGGCGTAACACAATACGGGGCACTTCAAGACACTGCACGGTCAAAGAAACAACAACCTATTAGAGAAGTCACAATACAGTGCAGTCCTCTGACAGAACGTCTATAAAAAGACCGTCTAGACAATGACAGGGTAATACAACGCAAGACGAAACACGATACAGGGCACTACAAGGCAAAACACACTCACATCAACAACCGCCCCTTAAAAAAAAACGACAGCTCAGTGCAGCACCCTGCCAGAATATACATCACGTGGCACTCAGGACAATTCCATGGCAATACAATGCGAAACGTAACACAACACAGGGCAGCACAATGCAAAACAGAATGAAAGAAAGAACAACCTGACAAAACCCCTACATACCCGTCAGTACCATCCCACAGGGCGTCACGTGGCGGTCGAGACAGTTACAGGACAACAGAATCCGAGACGTAACATTACACAGCGCAGTACAGTGCAATAGTCAGTCAAATAAACAACCCACGAAGGGACCCACAATACTGCGCGTTCCAGCGCCAACAGATGTCAGACAGCAGGCAAGATACCGACAGAGCAATACAGCGCACAACGTAAGACAACAGAGGACGGTCTAATGCTCAGACGCATCAGATGGCAGTCAAAACAATGACGCGGCAATACAATTCGAGACCCAACACAAAGGCGGTAGCACGGCAATACACGGTGGTCAAAGAAAGAGCACCCGGTAAAACCCCCACGATACAGATGGCTACTATCCCAGAGTGTCTACAATGACAGTGAAGAGAACGACGGGGCAATGCAACGCAAGACAGAACGCCATACAGGGCACTGCAAGGCAATACGCAGCCAAATCAAGAACAAACGTTTAAAAAAACCGCAAGACCGAGCGGCACATACCAGAACGGACCAGACGGTCGTCAGGGCGATTACAGGGCAATACAATGCAAGACAAAACACAACACGGGGCAGGACGAGGCAAGAGGTAGTCAAATAATGAACCGCCGATCGAAAACCCACAGACGAGTGCGCTGCAATCCCGGTCGCAGATGGCACTCCATAAAATGACTGAGCAATAGAATCCAAGACATAACATTATACGGTGCCGTAGAATGCAATATGCAGTCAAACAGAGAACAACCCATTACAAAACCGACGAGACAGCGCACTGCAATGAGAGACCATATCAGATATCCATCAAGACGGGTCCAGAGCAATACAATGCAAGACCTAACAGTATACCGGGCTCTACAATATGATACACCGTGAAAGAAAAAGAAAACGAGTGCAGAACTGCACGGTCTTGAGAATTTTTTAACACGATGGCTGAAATGACAATCCAAACGATGACAGGGTAATCCAACACCAGACATAGCACTATACGGGTCAGCACAACCCAATACCCGCTCAAATAAACAGCAAACATTTCTAGGACTGCACAGGATGGGGAATTGTTTAACGAATACACAGTTCAATAAACAACAGCCAATTGTCGGACTGCAGTGGACTGTGAAAGTTTTAAACACAAAGTCTAAAGTCACAAACCCGACACTGACAGGACGATACAATGCGAGACAGCGTAACAGCGTACATGGCAGTACAATGCAATACACCGTCAAATAGAAAACAGCTGATGAAGGAAGTGACAATACGGTGGCATACAATGGCAGAATAGATCAGATGACAGTCAAGACAACAACAGAGCCATACAACGCAAGACGTAACACCACACGGCGACAGACAAGGCAAGATGCAGTTGTGGCGGGCAGAGCGATTCACTTCACTCCTAAGAGAGAAGGAAACATTTAGAAACACACACACACAGGGATTCAACAAAGGTAGCAGTGCACGTGACAGCGCTTCACCAGATTGCACGGCCACGTACCCCGGGTTATTTACTGCCTAGGGGCCGGGGTCAGACGAGCTGTCAGGGAGACCCTCCCCTTGAGTCACGAGGCTCGGAAAGGACCCCCTTGCTTTCTAAACTCCTTCTCCGAGAGGAGTCTAGCTGCGGCTGGATCCCATCCTTGCCCCGGCCTTGGGCAACCCTTTCCCTCTAAAGGATTCTATCTGCGCCATCGACCCGTTCTATCACTCAGCTAAGATTGCAAAGCTCTGCATGCTATTAGTCACTTACCCAGATTCTGCTGCGGCAAGGCGTCTCTCAACCTCGAGGAGCAGAAACTTACGTGAGCGTCCCCGCTCAAGCGGAGGAGGTGGCGAACAGGCCGCTGCCGGGCAGGAAGGCTCCAAGGGCTCTCTTCCTGCCCACTATCTGTAGAGGCAGCTAATTGACTTCTAGTCAGATCAGCCTGGGAACAAAATAGCTCAGTCCCCACTCCAGAAGGAGTGTTGACTCTGTTGCCTGCGGGGAGGAGAGAAAGGGGGGTTGGGGGGGTGACGGGGTGGGAAACGGCGGGGGGCAGGGCACCGCACCACCACGCCGGTCAAACAAAGAACAACCGATTCAATAATTCACAACACAGTGCAGTACAATCCCAGACAGTCTAAAACAACAGTCGAAACAATGATAGACCAATACAATGCAAGACATAACACACCACGGGGCAGCACGAGGCAATACGCAGCCAAATTAAGAACGACCGATCAACACACCCACGATAGCGTGCAGTCCTGCGACAGAATGTTTCAAGTGACCGTCAAAACAACGATGGGGCAATGCAATGCAATGCCTAACAATACAGGACGCTACGATGGAACACACAACCCAAGAACTCATTCAGAAACTCACAATACCGCGCAGTACAATCCCAGACAAGCTCAAATAACAAGCAAGACAACGTCAGGGCAATACAATGCAAGACAAAGTTACACAGGGCAGTACAACGCCATACACAATCAAATAAACAGCAGCCAAGGAAAGAATTCACAGTACAGTGCCATACAATGCCAGACTATCACTCAGATGGCAGTCGAGACAACGACACAGCAACACAGCGCAAGGCGTAACACGATAAGGGGCACTACAAGACACTGCACGGTCAAAGAAACAAGAACCTATTAGAGAAGTCACAATACAGTGCAGTCCTAGTACAGAACGTCTATAAAATGACCGTCTAGACAATGACAAGGCACTACAACGCAAGACAAAACACGATACAGGGCACTACAAGGCAAAACACACTCACATCAACAACCGCCCCTTAAAAAAAAACGACAGCTCAGTGCAGCACCCTGCCAGAATATACATCACGTGGCACTCAGGACAATTCCATGGCAATACAATGCGAAACGTAACACAACACAGGGCAGCACAATGCAAAACAGAATGAAAGAAAGAACAACCTGACAAAACCCCTACATACCCGTCAGTACCATCCCACAGGGCGTCACGTGGCGGTCGAGACAGTTACAGGACAACAGAATCCGAGACGTAACATTACACAGCGCAGTACAGTGCAATAGTCAGTCAAATAAACAACCCACGAAGGGACCCACAATACTGCACGTTCCAGCGCCAACAGATGTCAGACAGCAGGCAAGATACCGACAGAGCAATACAGCGCACAACGTAAGACAACAGAGGACGGTCTAATGCTCAGACGCATCAGATGGCAGTCAAAACAATGACGCGGCAATACAATTCGAGACCCAACACAAAGGCGGTAGCACGGCAATACACGGTGGTCAAAGAAAGAGCACCCGGTAAAACCCCCACGATACAGATGGCTACTATCCCAGAGTGTCTACAATGACAGTGAAGAGAACGACGGGGCAATGCAACGCAAGACAGAACGCCATACAGGGCACTGCAAGGCAATACGCAGCCAAATCAAGAACAAACGTTTAAAAAAACCGCAAGACCGAGCGGCACATACCGGAACGGACCAGACGGTCGTCAGGGCGATTACAGGGCAATACAATGCAAGACAAAACACAACACGGGGCAGGACGAGGCAAGAGGTAGTCAAATAATGAACCGCCGATCGAAAACCCACAGACGAGTGCGCTGCAATCCCGGTCGCAGATGGCACTCCATAAAATGACTGAGCAATAGAATCCAAGACATAACATTATACGGTGCCGCAGAATGCAATATGCAGTCAAACAGAGAACAACCCATTACAAAACCGACGAGACAGCGCACTGCAATGAGAGACCATATCAGATATCCATCAAGACGGGTCCAGAGCAATACAATGCAAGACCTAACAGTATACCGGGCTCTACAATATGATACACCGTGAAAGAAAAAGAAAACGAGTGCAGAACTGCACGGTCTTGAGAATTTTTTAACACGATGGCTGAAATGACAATCCAAACGATGACAGGGTAATCCAACACCAGACATAGCACTATACGGGTCAGCACAACCCAATACCCGCTCAAATAATCAGCAAACATTTCTAGGACTGCACAGGATGGGGAATTGTTTAACGAATACACAGTTCAATAAACAACAGCCAATTGTCGGACTGCAGTGGACTGTGAAAGTTTTAAACACAAAGTCTAAAGTCACAAACCCGACACTGACAGGACGATACAATGCGAGACAGCGTAACAGCGTACATGGCAGTACAATGCAATACACCGTCAAATAGAAAACAGCTGATGAAGGAAGTGACAATACGGTGGCATACAATGGCAGAATAGATCAGATGACAGTCAAGACAACAACAGAGCCATACAACGCAAGTCGTAACACCACACGGCGACAGACAAGGCAAGATGCAGTTGTGGCGGGCAGAGCGATTCACTTCACTCCTAAGAGAGAAGGAAACATTTAGAAACACACACACACAGGGATTCAACAAAGGTAGCAGTGCACGTGACAGCGCTTCACCAGATTGCACGGCCACGTACCCCGGGTTATTTACTGCCTAGGGGCCGGGGTCAGACGAGCTGTCAGGGAGACCCTCCCCTTGAGTCACGAGGCTCGGAAAGGACCCCCTTGCTTTCTAAACTCCTTCTCCGAGAGGAGTCTAGCTGCGGCTGGATCCCATCCTTGCCCCGGCCTTGGGCAACCCTTTCCCTCTAAAGGATTCTATCTGCGCCATCGACCCGTTCTATCACTCAGCTAAGATTGCAAAGCTCTGCATGCTATTAGTCACTTACCCAGATTCTGCTGCGGCAAGGCGTCTCTCAACCTCGAGGAGCAGAAACTTACGTGAGCGTCCCCGCTCAAGCGGAGGAGGTGGCGAACAGGCCGCTGCCGGGCAGGAAGGCTCCAAGGGCTCTCTTCCTGTCCACTATCTGTAGAGGCAGCTAATTGACTTCTAGTCAGATCAGCCTGGGAACAAAATAGCTCAGTCCCCACTCCAGAAGGAGTGTTGACTCTGTTGCCTGCGGGGAGGAGAGAAAGGGGGGTTGGGGGGGTGACGGGGTGGGAAACGGCGGGGGGCAGGGCACCGCACCACCACGCCGGTCAAACAAAGAACAACCGATTCAATAATTCACAACACAGTGCAGTACAATCCCAGACAGTCTAAAACAACAGTCGAAACAATGATAGACCAATACAATGCAAGACATAACACACCACGGGGCAGCACGAAGCAATACGCAGCCAAATTAAGAACGACCGATCAACACACCCACGATAGCGTGCAGTCCTGCGACAGAATGTTTCAAGTGACCGTCAAAACAACGATGGGGCAATGCAATGCAATGCCTAACAATACAGGACGCTACGATGGAACACACAACCCAAGAACTCATTCAGAAACTCACAATACCGCGCAGTACAATCCCAGACAAGCTCAAATAACAAGCAAGACAACGTCAGGGCAATACAATGCAAGACAAAGTTACACAGGGCAGTACAACGCCATACACAATCAAATAAACAGCAGCCAAGGAAAGAATTCACAGTACAGTGCCATACAATGCCAGACTATCACTCAGATGGCAGTCGAGACAACGACACAGCAACACAGCGCAAGGCGTAACACAATACGGGGCACTTCAAGACACTGCACGGTCAAAGAAACAACAACCTATTAGAGAAGTCACAATACAGTGCAGTCCTCTGACAGAACGTCTATAAAAAGACCGTCTAGACAATGACAGGGTAATACAACGCAAGACGAAACACGATACAGGGCACTACAAGGCAAAACACACTCACATCAACAACCGCCCCTTAAAAAAAAACGACAGCTCAGTGCAGCACCCTGCCAGAATATACATCACGTGGCACTCAGGACAATTCCATGGCAATACAATGCGAAACGTAACACAACACAGGGCAGCACAATGCAAAACAGAATGAAAGAAAGAACAACCTGACAAAACCCCTACATACCCGTCAGTACCATCCCACAGGGCGTCACGTGGCGGTCGAGACAGTTACAGGACAACAGAATCCGAGACGTAACATTACACAGCGCAGTACAGTGCAATAGTCAGTCAAATAAACAACCCACGAAGGGACCCACAATACTGCGCGTTCCAGCGCCAACAGATGTCAGACAGCAGGCAAGATACCGACAGAGCAATACAGCGCACAACGTAAGACAACAGAGGACGGTCTAATGCTCAGACGCATCAGATGGCAGTCAAAACAATGACGCGGCAATACAATTCGAGACCCAACACAAAGGCGGTAGCACGGCAATACACGGTGGTCAAAGAACGAGCACCCGGTAAAACCCCCACGATACAGATGGCTACTATCCCAGAGTGTCTACAATGACAGTGAAGAGAACGACGGGGCAATGCAACGCAAGACAGAACGCCATACAGGGCACTGCAAGGCAATACGCAGCCAAATCAAGAACAAACGTTTAAAAAAACCGCAAGACCGAGCGGCACATACCGGAACGGACCAGACGGTCGTCAGGGCGATTACAGGGCAATACAATGCAAGACAAAACACAACACGGGGCAGGACGAGGCAAGAGGTAGTCAAATAATGAACCGCCGATCGAAAACCCACAGACGAGTGCGCTGCAATCCCGGTCGCAGATGGCACTCCATAAAATGACTGAGCAATAGAATCCAAGACATAACATTATACGGTGCCGCAGAATGCAATATGCAGTCAAACAGAGAACAACCCATTACAAAACCGACGAGACAGCGCACTGCAATGAGAGACCATATCAGATATCCATCAAGACGGGTCCAGAGCAATACAATGCAAGACCTAACAGTATACCGGGCTCTACAATATGATACACCGTGAAAGAAAAAGAAAACGAGTGCAGAACTGCACGGTCTTGAGAATTTTTTAACACGATGGCTGAAATGACAATCCAAACGATGACAGGGTAATCCAACACCAGACATAGCACTATACGGGTCAGCACAACCCAATACCCGCTCAAATAATCAGCAAACATTTCTAGGACTGCACAGGATGGGGAATTGTTTAACGAATACACAGTTCAATAAACAACAGCCAATTGTCGGACTGCAGTGGACTGTGAAAGTTTTAAACACAAAGTCTAAAGTCACAAACCCGACACTGACAGGACGATACAATGCGAGACAGCGTAACAGCGTACATGGCAGTACAATGCAATACACCGTCAAATAGAAAACAGCTGATGAAGGAAGTGACAATACGGTGGCATACAATGGCAGAATAGATCAGATGACAGTCAAGACAACAACAGAGCCATACAACGCAAGTCGTAACACCACACGGCGACAGACAAGGCAAGATGCAGTTGTGGCGGGCAGAGCGATTCACTTCACTCCTAAGAGAGAAGGAAACATTTAGAAACACACACACACAGGGATTCAACAAAGGTAGCAGTGCACGTGACAGCGCTTCACCAGATTGCACGGCCACGTACCCCGGGTTATTTACTGCCTAGGGGCCGGGGTCAGACGAGCTGTCAGGGAGACCCTCCCCTTGAGTCACGAGGCTCGGAAAGGACCCCCTTGCTTTCTAAACTCCTTCTCCGAGAGGAGTCTAGCTGCGGCTGGATCCCATCCTTGCCCCGGCCTTGGGCAACCCTTTCCCTCTAAAGGATTCTATCTGCGCCATCGACCCGTTCTATCACTCAGCTAAGATTGCAAAGCTCTGCATGCTATTAGTCACTTACCCAGATTCTGCTGCGGCAAGGCGTCTCTCAACCTCGAGGAGCAGAAACTTACGTGAGCGTCCCCGCTCAAGCGGAGGAGGTGGCGAACAGGCCGCTGCCGGGCAGGAAGGCTCCAAGGGCTCTCTTCCTGTCCACTATCTGTAGAGGCAGCTAATTGACTTCTAGTCAGATCAGCCTGGGAACAAAATAGCTCAGTCCCCACTCCAGAAGGAGTGTTGACTCTGTTGCCTGCGGGGAGGAGAGAAAGGGGGGTTGGGGGGGTGACGGGGTGGGAAACGGCGGGGGGCAGGGCACCGCACCACCACGCCGGTCAAACAAAGAACAACCGATTCAATAATTCACAACACAGTGCAGTACAATCCCAGACAGTCTAAAACAACAGTCGAAACAATGATAGACCAATACAATGCAAGACATAACACACCACGGGGCAGCACGAAGCAATACGCAGCCAAATTAAGAACGACCGATCAACACACCCACGATAGCGTGCAGTCCTGCGACAGAATGTTTCAAGTGACCGTCAAAACAACGATGGGGCAATGCAATGCAATGCCTAACAATACAGGACGCTACGATGGAACACACAACCCAAGAACTCATTCAGAAACTCACAATACCGCGCAGTACAATCCCAGACAAGCTCAAATAACAAGCAAGACAACGTCAGGGCAATACAATGCAAGACAAAGTTACACAGGGCAGTACAACGCCATACACAATCAAATAAACAGCAGCCAAGGAAAGAATTCACAGTACAGTGCCATACAATGCCAGACTATCACTCAGATGGCAGTCGAGACAACGACACAGCAACACAGCGCAAGGCGTAACACAATACGGGGCACTTCAAGACACTGCACGGTCAAAGAAACAACAACCTATTAGAGAAGTCACAATACAGTGCAGTCCTCTGACAGAACGTCTATAAAAAGACCGTCTAGACAATGACAGGGTAATACAACGCAAGACGAAACACGATACAGGGCACTACAAGGCAAAACACACTCACATCAACAACCGCCCCTTAAAAAAAAACGACAGCTCAGTGCAGCACCCTGCCAGAATATACATCACGTGGCACTCAGGACAATTCCATGGCAATACAATGCGAAACGTAACACAACACAGGGCAGCACAATGCAAAACAGAATGAAAGAAAGAACAACCTGACAAAACCCCTACATACCCGTCAGTACCATCCCACAGGGCGTCACGTGGCGGTCGAGACAGTTACAGGACAACAGAATCCGAGACGTAACATTACACAGCGCAGTACAGTGCAATAGTCAGTCAAATAAACAACCCACGAAGGGACCCACAATACTGCGCGTTCCAGCGCCAACAGATGTCAGACAGCAGGCAAGATACCGACAGAGCAATACAGCGCACAACGTAAGACAACAGAGGACGGTCTAATGCTCAGACGCATCAGATGGCAGTCAAAACAATGACGCGGCAATACAATTCGAGACCCAACACAAAGGCGCTAGCACGGCAATACACGGTGGTCAAAGAAAGAGCACCCGGTAAAACCCCCACGATACAGATGGCTACTATCCCAGAGTGTCTACAATGACAGTGAAGAGAACGACGGGGCAATGCAACGCAAGACAGAACGCCATACAGGGCACTGCAAGGCAATACGCAGCCAAATCAAGAACAAACGTTTAAAAAAACCGCAAGACCGAGCGGCACATACCGGAACGGACCAGACGGTCGTCAGGGCGATTACAGGGCAATACAATGCAAGACAAAACACAACACGGGGCAGGACGAGGCAAGAGGTAGTCAAATAATGAACCGCCGATCGAAAACCCACAGACGAGTGCGCTGCAATCCCGGTCGCAGATGGCACTCCATAAAATGACTGAGCAATAGAATCCAAGACATAACATTATACGGTGCCGCAGAATGCAATATGCAGTCAAACAGAGAACAACCCATTACAAAACCGACGAGACAGCGCACTGCAATGAGAGACCATATCAGATATCCATCAAGACGGGTCCAGAGCAATACAATGCAAGACCTAACAGTATACCGGGCTCTACAATATGATACACCGTGAAAGAAAAAGAAAACGAGTGCAGAACTGCACGGTCTTGAGAATTTTTTAACACGATGGCTGAAATGACAATCCAAACGATGACAGGGTAATCCAACACCAGACATAGCACTATACGGGTCAGCACAACCCAATACCCGCTCAAATAAACAGCAAACATTTCTAGGACTGCACAGGATGGGGAATTGTTTAACGAATACACAGTTCAATAAACAACAGCCAATTGTCGGACTGCAGTGGACTGTGAAAGTTTTAAACACAAAGTCTAAAGTCACAAACCCGACACTGACAGGACGATACAATACGAGACAGCGTAACAGCGTACATGGCAGTACAATGCAATACACCGTCAAATAGAAAACAGCTGATGAAGGAAGTGACAATACGGTGGCATACAATGGCAGAATAGATCAGATGACAGTCAAGACAACAACAGAGCCATACAACGCAAGACGTAACACCACACGGCGACAGACAAGGCAAGATGCAGTTGTGGCGGGCAGAGCGATTCACTTCACTCCTAAGAGAGAAGGAAACATTTAGAAACACACACACACAGGGATTCAACAAAGGTAGCAGTGCACGTGACAGCGCTTCACCAGATTGCACGGCCACGTACCCCGGGTTATTTACTGCCTAGGGGCCGGGGTCAGACGAGCTGTCAGGGAGACCCTCCCCTTGAGTCACGAGGCTCGGAAAGGACCCCCTTGCTTTCTAAACTCCGTCTCCGAGAGGAGTCTAGCTGCGGCTGGATCCCATCCTTGCCCCGGCCTTGGGCAACCCTTTCCCTCTAAAGGATTCTATCTGCGCCATCGACCCGTTCTATCACTCAGCTAAGATTGCAAAGCTCTGCATGCTATTAGTCACTTACCCAGATTCTGCTGCGGCAAGGCGTCTCTCAACCTCGAGGAGCAGAAACTTACGTGAGCGTCCCCGCTCAAGCGGAGGAGGTGGCGAACAGGCCGCTGCCGGGCAGGAAGGCTCCAAGGGCTCTCTTCCTGCCCACTATCTGTAGAGGCAGCTAATTGACTTCTAGTCAGATCAGCCTGGGAACAAAATAGCTCAGTCCCCACTCCAGAAGGAGTGTTGACTCTGTTGCCTGCGGGGAGGAGAGAAAGGGGGGTTGGGGGGGTGACGGGGTGGGAAACGGCGGGGGGCAGGGCACCGCACCACCACGCCGGTCAAACAAAGAACAACCGATTCAATAATTCACAACACAGTGCAGTACAATCCCAGACAGTCTAAAACAACAGTCGAAACAATGATAGACCAATACAATGCAAGACATAACACACCACGGGGCAGCACGAGGCAATACGCAGCCAAATTAAGAACGACCGATCAACACACCCACGATAGCGTGCAGTCCTGCGACAGAATGTTTCAAGTGACCGTCAAAACAACGATGGGGCAATGCAATGCAATGCCTAACAATACAGGACGCTACGATGGAACACACAACCCAAGAACTCATTCAGAAACTCACAATACCGCGCAGTACAATCCCAGACAAGCTCAAATAACAAGCAAGACAACGTCAGGGCAATACAATGCAAGACAAAGTTACACAGGGCAGTACAACGCCATACACAATCAAATAAACAGCAGCCAAGGAAAGAATTCACAGTACAGTGCCATACAATGCCAGACTATCACTCAGATGGCAGTCGAGACAACGACACAGCAACACAGCGCAAGGCGTAACACAATACGGGGCACTTCAAGACACTGCACGGTCAAAGAAACAAGAACC
Organism: Larus michahellis; assembly: GCF_964199755.1. Classification (NCBI taxonomy): domain Eukaryota; kingdom Metazoa; phylum Chordata; class Aves; order Charadriiformes; family Laridae; genus Larus; species Larus michahellis. The sequence goes on along the minus strand of NC_133903.1, from coordinate 58,210,166 downwards.
TATTAGAGAAGTCACAATACAGTGCAGTCCTAGTACAGAACGTCTATAAAATGACCGTCTAGACAATGACAAGGCACTACAACGCAAGACAAAACACGATACAGGGCACTACAAGGCAAAACACACTCACATCAACAACCGCCCCTTAAAAAAAAACGACAGCTCAGTGCAGCACCCTGCCAGAATATACATCACGTGGCACTCAGGACAATTCCATGGCAATACAATGCGAAACGTAACACAACACAGGGCAGCACAATGCAAAACAGAATGAAAGAAAGAACAACCTGACAAAACCCCTACATACCCGTCAGTACCATCCCACAGGGCGTCACGTGGCGGTCGAGACAGTTACAGGACAACAGAATCCGAGACGTAACATTACACAGCGCAGTACAGTGCAATAGTCAGTCAAATAAACAACCCACGAAGGGACCCACAATACTGCGCGTTCCAGCGCCAACAGATGTCAGACAGCAGGCAAGATACCGACAGAGCAATACAGCGCACAACGTAAGACAACAGAGGACGGTCTAATGCTCAGACGCATCAGATGGCAGTCAAAACAATGACGCGGCAATACAATTCGAGACCCAACACAAAGGCGGTAGCACGGCAATACACGGTGGTCAAAGAAAGAGCACCCGGTAAAACCCCCACGATACAGATGGCTACTATCCCAGAGTGTCTACAATGACAGTGAAGAGAACGACGGGGCAATGCAACGCAAGACAGAACGCCATACAGGGCACTGCAAGGCAATACGCAGCCAAATCAAGAACAAACGTTTAAAAAAACCGCAAGACCGAGCGGCACATACCGGAACGGACCAGACGGTCGTCAGGGCGATTACAGGGCAATACAATGCAAGACAAAACACAACACGGGGCAGGACGAGGCAAGAGGTAGTCAAATAATGAACCGCCGATCGAAAACCCACAGACGAGTGCGCTGCAATCCCGGTCGCAGATGGCACTCCATAAAATGACTGAGCAATAGAATCCAAGACATAACATTATACGGTGCCGCAGAATGCAATATGCAGTCAAACAGAGAACAACCCATTACAAAACCGACGAGACAGCGCACTGCAATGAGAGACCATATCAGATATCCATCAAGACGGGTCCAGAGCAATACAATGCAAGACCTAACAGTATACCGGGCTCTACAATATGATACACCGTGAAAGAAAAAGAAAACGAGTGCAGAACTGCACGGTCTTGAGAATTTTTTAACACGATGGCTGAAATGACAATCCAAACGATGACAGGGTAATCCAACACCAGACATAGCACTATACGGGTCAGCACAACCCAATACCCGCTCAAATAATCAGCAAACATTTCTAGGACTGCACAGGATGGGGAATTGTTTAACGAATACACAGTTCAATAAACAACAGCCAATTGTCGGACTGCAGTGGACTGTGAAAGTTTTAAACACAAAGTCTAAAGTCACAAACCCGACACTGACAGGACGATACAATGCGAGACAGCGTAACAGCGTACATGGCAGTACAATGCAATACACCGTCAAATAGAAAACAGCTGATGAAGGAAGTGACAATACGGTGGCATACAATGGCAGAATAGATCAGATGACAGTCAAGACAACAACAGAGCCATACAACGCAAGTCGTAACACCACACGGCGACAGACAAGGCAAGATGCAGTTGTGGCGGGCAGAGCGATTCACTTCACTCCTAAGAGAGAAGGAAACATTTAGAAACACACACACACAGGGATTCAACAAAGGTAGCAGTGCACGTGACAGCGCTTCACCAGATTGCACGGCCACGTACCCCGGGTTATTTACTGCCTAGGGGCCGGGGTCAGACGAGCTGTCAGGGAGACCCTCCCCTTGAGTCACGAGGCTCGGAAAGGACCCCCTTGCTTTCTAAACTCCTTCTCCGAGAGGAGTCTAGCTGCGGCTGGATCCCATCCTTGCCCCGGCCTTGGGCAACCCTTTCCCTCTAAAGGATTCTATCTGCGCCATCGACCCGTTCTATCACTCAGCTAAGATTGCAAAGCTCTGCATGCTATTAGTCACTTACCCAGATTCTGCTGCGGCAAGGCGTCTCTCAACCTCGAGGAGCAGAAACTTACGTGAGCGTCCCCGCTCAAGCGGAGGAGGTGGCGAACAGGCCGCTGCCGGGCAGGAAGGCTCCAAGGGCTCTCTTCCTGCCCACTATCTGTAGAGGCAGCTAATTGACTTCTAGTCAGATCAGCCTGGGAACAAAATAGCTCAGTCCCCACTCCAGAAGGAGTGTTGACTCTGTTGCCTGCGGGGAGGAGAGAAAGGGGGGTTGGGGGGGTGACGGGGTGGGAAACGGCGGGGGGCAGGGCACCGCACCACCACGCCGGTCAAACAAAGAACAACCGATTCAATAATTCACAACACAGTGCAGTACAATCCCAGACAGTCTAAAACAACAGTCGAAACAATGATAGACCAATACAATGCAAGACATAACACACCACGGGGCAGCACGAGGCAATACGCAGCCAAATTAAGAACGACCGATCAACACACCCACGATAGCGTGCAGTCCTGCGACAGAATGTTTCAAGTGACCGTCAAAACAACGATGGGGCAATGCAATGCAATGCCTAACAATACAGGACGCTACGATGGAACACACAACCCAAGAACTCATTCAGAAACTCACAATACCGCGCAGTACAATCCCAGACAAGCTCAAATAACAAGCAAGACAACGTCAGGGCAATACAATGCAAGACAAAGTTACACAGGGCAGTACAACGCCATACACAATCAAATAAACAGCAGCCAAGGAAAGAATTCACAGTACAGTGCCATACAATGCCAGACTATCACTCAGATGGCAGTCGAGACAACGACACAGCAACACAGCGCAAGGCGTAACACAATACGGGGCACTTCAAGACACTGCACGGTCAAAGAAACAACAACCTATTAGAGAAGTCACAATACAGTGCAGTCCTCTGACAGAACGTCTATAAAAAGACCGTCTAGACAATGACAGGGTAATACAACGCAAGACGAAACACGATACAGGGCACTACAAGGCAAAACACACTCACATCAACAACCGCCCCTTAAAAAAAAACGACAGCTCAGTGCAGCACCCTGCCAGAATATACATCACGTGGCACTCAGGACAATTCCATGGCAATACAATGCGAAACGTAACACAACACAGGGCAGCACAATGCAAAACAGAATGAAAGAAAGAACAACCTGACAAAACCCCTACATACCCGTCAGTACCATCCCACAGGGCGTCACGTGGCGGTCGAGACAGTTACAGGACAACAGAATCCGAGACGTAACATTACACAGCGCAGTACAGTGCAATAGTCAGTCAAATAAACAACCCACGAAGGGACCCACAATACTGCGCGTTCCAGCGCCAACAGATGTCAGACAGCAGGCAAGATACCGACAGAGCAATACAGCGCACAACGTAAGACAACAGAGGACGGTCTAATGCTCAGACGCATCAGATGGCAGTCAAAACAATGACGCGGCAATACAATTCGAGACCCAACACAAAGGCGGTAGCACGGCAATACACGGTGGTCAAAGAAAGAGCACCCGGTAAAACCCCCACGATACAGATGGCTACTATCCCAGAGTGTCTACAATGACAGTGAAGAGAACGACGGGGCAATGCAACGCAAGACAGAACGCCATACAGGGCACTGCAAGGCAATACGCAGCCAAATCAAGAACAAACGTTTAAAAAAACCGCAAGACCGAGCGGCACATACCGGAACGGACCAGACGGTCGTCAGGGCGATTACAGGGCAATACAATGCAAGACAAAACACAACACGGGGCAGGACGAGGCAAGAGGTAGTCAAATAATGAACCGCCGATCGAAAACCCACAGACGAGTGCGCTGCAATCCCGGTCGCAGATGGCACTCCATAAAATGACTGAGCAATAGAATCCAAGACATAACATTATACGGTGCCGCAGAATGCAATATGCAGTCAAACAGAGAACAACCCATTACAAAACCGACGAGACAGCGCACTGCAATGAGAGACCATATCAGATATCCATCAAGACGGGTCCAGAGCAATACAATGCAAGACCTAACAGTATACCGGGCTCTACAATATGATACACCGTGAAAGAAAAAGAAAACGAGTGCAGAACTGCACGGTCTTGAGAATTTTTTAACACGATGGCTGAAATGACAATCCAAACGATGACAGGGTAATCCAACACCAGACATAGCACTATACGGGTCAGCACAACCCAATACCCGCTCAAATAATCAGCAAACATTTCTAGGACTGCACAGGATGGGGAATTGTTTAACGAATACACAGTTCAATAAACAACAGCCAATTGTCGGACTGCAGTGGACTGTGAAAGTTTTAAACACAAAGTCTAAAGTCACAAACCCGACACTGACAGGACGATACAATGCGAGACAGCGTAACAGCGTACATGGCAGTACAATGCAATACACCGTCAAATAGAAAACAGCTGATGAAGGAAGTGACAATACGGTGGCATACAATGGCAGAATAGATCAGATGACAGTCAAGACAACAACAGAGCCATACAACGCAAGTCGTAACACCACACGGCGACAGACAAGGCAAGATGCAGTTGTGGCGGGCAGAGCGATTCACTTCACTCCTAAGAGAGAAGGAAACATTTAGAAACACACACACACAGGGATTCAACAAAGGTAGCAGTGCACGTGACAGCGCTTCACCAGATTGCACGGCCACGTACCCCGGGTTATTTACTGCCTAGGGGCCGGGGTCAGACGAGCTGTCAGGGAGACCCTCCCCTTGAGTCACGAGGCTCGGAAAGGACCCCCTTGCTTTCTAAACTCCTTCTCCGAGAGGAGTCTAGCTGCGGCTGGATCCCATCCTTGCCCCGGCCTTGGGCAACCCTTTCCCTCTAAAGGATTCTATCTGCGCCATCGACCCGTTCTATCACTCAGCTAAGATTGCAAAGCTCTGCATGCTATTAGTCACTTACCCAGATTCTGCTGCGGCAAGGCGTCTCTCAACCTCGAGGAGCAGAAACTTACGTGAGCGTCCCCGCTCAAGCGGAGGAGGTGGCGAACAGGCCGCTGCCGGGCAGGAAGGCTCCAAGGGCTCTCTTCCTGCCCACTATCTGTAGAGGCAGCTAATTGACTTCTAGTCAGATCAGCCTGGGAACAAAATAGCTCAGTCCCCACTCCAGAAGGAGTGTTGACTCTGTTGCCTGCGGGGAGGAGAGAAAGGGGGGTTGGGGGGGTGACGGGGTGGGAAACGGCGGGGGGCAGGGCACCGCACCACCACGCCGGTCAAACAAAGAACAACCGATTCAATAATTCACAACACAGTGCAGTACAATCCCAGACAGTCTAAAACAACAGTCGAAACAATGATAGACCAATACAATGCAAGACATAACACACCACGGGGCAGCACGAGGCAATACGCAGCCAAATTAAGAACGACCGATCAACACACCCACGATAGCGTGCAGTCCTGCGACAGAATGTTTCAAGTGACCGTCAAAACAACGATGGGGCAATGCAATGCAATGCCTAACAATACAGGACGCTACGATGGAACACACAACCCAAGAACTCATTCAGAAACTCACAATACCGCGCAGTACAATCCCAGACAAGCTCAAATAACAAGCAAGACAACGTCAGGGCAATACAATGCAAGACAAAGTTACACAGGGCAGTACAACGCCATACACAATCAAATAAACAGCAGCCAAGGAAAGAATTCACAGTACAGTGCCATACAATGCCAGACTATCACTCAGATGGCAGTCGAGACAACGACAGAGCGACACATCGCAAGGCGTAACACAATACGGGGCACTTCAAGACACTGCACGGTCAAAGAAACAACAACCTATTAGAGAAGTCACAATACAGTGCAGTCCTCTGACAGAACGTCTATAAAAAGACCGTCTAGACAATGACAAGGCACTACAACGCAAGACGAAACACGATACAGGGCACTACAAGGCAAAACACACTCACATCAACAACCGCCCCTTAAAAAAAAACGACAGCTCAGTGCAGCACCCTGCCAGAATATACATCACGTGGCACTCAGGACAATTCCATGGCAATACAATGCGAAACGTAACACAACACAGGGCAGCACAATGCAAAACAGAATGAAAGAAAGAACAACCTGACAAAACCCCTACATACCCGTCAGTACCATCCCACAGGGCGTCACGTGGCGGTCGAGACAGTTACAGGACAACAGAATCCGAGACGTAACATTACACAGCGCAGTACAGTGCAATAGTCAGTCAAATAAACAACCCACGAAGGGACCCACAATACTGCGCGTTCCAGCGCCAACAGATGTCAGACAGCAGGCAAGATACCGACAGAGCAATACAGCGCACAACGTAAGACAACAGAGGACGGTCTAATGCTCAGACGCATCAGATGGCAGTCAAAACAATGACGCGGCAATACAATTCGAGACCCAACACAAAGGCGGTAGCACGGCAATACACGGTGGTCAAAGAACGAGCACCCGGTAAAACCCCCACGATACAGATGGCTACTATCCCAGAGTGTCTACAATGACAGTGAAGAGAACGACGGGGCAATGCAACGCAAGACAGAACGCCATACAGGGCACTGCAAGGCAATACGCAGCCAAATCAAGAACAAACGTTTAAAAAAACCGCAAGACCGAGCGGCACATACCGGAACGGACCAGACGGTCGTCAGGGCGATTACAGGGCAATACAATGCAAGACAAAACACAACACGGGGCAGGACGAGGCAAGAGGTAGTCAAATAATGAACCGCCGATCGAAAACCCACAGACGAGTGCGCTGCAATCCCGGTCGCAGATGGCACTCCATAAAATGACTGAGCAATAGAATCCAAGACATAACATTATACGGTGCCGTAGAATGCAATATGCAGTCAAACAGAGAACAACCCATTACAAAACCGACGAGACAGCGCACTGCAATGAGAGACCATATCAGATATCCATCAAGACGGGTCCAGAGCAATACAATGCAAGACCTAACAGTATACCGGGCTCTGCAATATGATACACCGTGAAAGAAAAAGAAAACGAGTGCAGAACTGCACGGTCTTGAGAATTTTTTAACACGATGGCTGAAATGACAATCCAAACGATGACAGGGTAATCCAACACCAGACATAGCACTATACGGGTCAGCACAACCCAATACCCGCTCAAATAATCAGCAAACATTTCTAGGACTGCACAGGATGGGGAATTGTTTAACGAATACACAGTTCAATAAACAACAGCCAATTGTCGGACTGCAGTGGACTGTGAAAGTTTTAAACACAAAGTCTAAAGTCACAAACCCGACACTGACAGGACGATACAATGCGAGACAGCGTAACAGCGTACATGGCAGTACAATGCAATACACCGTCAAATAGAAAACAGCTGATGAAGGAAGTGACGATACGGTGGCATACAATGGCAGAATAGATCAGATGACAGTCAAGACAACAACAGAGCCATACAACGCAAGACGTAACACCACACGGCGACAGACAAGGCAAGATGCAGTTGTGGCGGGCAGAGCGATTCACTTCACTCCTAAGAGAGAAGGAAACATTTAGAAACACACACACACAGGGATTCAACAAAGGTAGCAGTGCACGTGACAGCGCTTCACCAGATTGCACGGCCACGTACCCCGGGTTATTTACTGCCTAGGGGCCGGGGTCAGACGAGCTGTCAGGGAGACCCTCCCCTTGAGTCACGAGGCTCGGAAAGGACCCCCTTGCTTTCTAAACTCCTTCTCCGAGAGGAGTCTAGCTGCGGCTGGATCCCATCCTTGCCCCGGCCTTGGGCAACCCTTTCCCTCTAAAGGATTCTATCTGCGCCATCGACCCGTTCTATCACTCAGCTAAGATTGCAAAGCTCTGCATGCTATTAGTCACTTACCCAGATTCTGCTGCGGCAAGGCGTCTCTCAACCTCGAGGAGCAGAAACTTACGTGAGCGTCCCCGCTCAAGCGGAGGAGGTGGCGAACAGGCCGCTGCCGGGCAGGAAGGCTCCAAGGGCTCTCTTCCTGCCCACTATCTGTAGAGGCAGCTAATTGACTTCTAGTCAGATCAGCCTGGGAACAAAATAGCTCAGTCCCCACTCCAGAAGGAGTGTTGACTCTGTTGCCTGCGGGGAGGAGAGAAAGGGGGGTTGGGGGGGTGACGGGGTGGGAAACGGCGGGGGGCAGGGCACCGCACCACCACGCCGGTCAAACAAAGAACAACCGATTCAATAATTCACAACACAGTGCAGTACAATCCCAGACAGTCTAAAACAACAGTCGAAACAATGATAGACCAATACAATGCAAGACATAACACACCACGGGGCAGCACGAGGCAATACGCAGCCAAATTAAGAACGACCGATCAACACACCCACGATAGCGTGCAGTCCTGCGACAGAATGTTTCAAGTGACCGTCAAAACAACGATGGGGCAATGCAATGCAATGCCTAACAATACAGGACGCTACGATGGAACACACAACCCAAGAACTCATTCAGAAACTCACAATACCGCGCAGTACAATCCCAGACAAGCTCAAATAACAAGCAAGACAACGTCAGGGCAATACAATGCAAGACAAAGTTACACAGGGCAGTACAACGCCATACACAATCAAATAAACAGCAGCCAAGGAAAGAATTCACAGTACAGTGCCATACAATGCCAGACTATCACTCAGATGGCAGTCGAGACAACGACACAGCAACACAGCGCAAGGCGTAACACAATACGGGGCACTTCAAGACACTGCACGGTCAAAGAAACAACAACCTATTAGAGAAGTCACAATACAGTGCAGTCCTCTGACAGAACGTCTATAAAAAGACCGTCTAGACAATGACAGGGTAATACAACGCAAGACGAAACACGATACAGGGCACTACAAGGCAAAACACACTCACATCAACAACCGCCCCTTAAAAAAAAACGACAGCTCAGTGCAGCACCCTGCCAGAATATACATCACGTGGCACTCAGGACAATTCCATGGCAATACAATGCGAAACGTAACACAACACAGGGCAGCACAATGCAAAACAGAATGAAAGAAAGAACAACCTGACAAAACCCCTACATACCCGTCAGTACCATCCCACAGGGCGTCACGTGGCGGTCGAGACAGTTACAGGACAACAGAATCCGAGACGTAACATTACACAGCGCAGTACAGTGCAATAGTCAGTCAAATAAACAACCCACGAAGGGACCCACAATACTGCGCGTTCCAGCGCCAACAGATGTCAGACAGCAGGCAAGATACCGACAGAGCAATACAGCGCACAACGTAAGACAACAGAGGACGGTCTAATGCTCAGACGCATCAGATGGCAGTCAAAACAATGACGCGGCAATACAATTCGAGACCCAACACAAAGGCGGTAGCACGGCAATACACGGTGGTCAAAGAAAGAGCACCCGGTAAAACCCCCACGATACAGATGGCTACTATCCCAGAGTGTCTACAATGACAGTGAAGAGAACGACGGGGCAATGCAACGCAAGACAGAACGCCATACAGGGCACTGCAAGGCAATACGCAGCCAAATCAAGAACAAACGTTTAAAAAAACCGCAAGACCGAGCGGCACATACCGGAACGGACCAGACGGTCGTCAGGGCGATTACAGGGCAATACAATGCAAGACAAAACACAACACGGGGCAGGACGAGGCAAGAGGTAGTCAAATAATGAACCGCCGATCGAAAACCCACAGACGAGTGCGCTGCAATCCCGGTCGCAGATGGCACTCCATAAAATGACTGAGCAATAGAATCCAAGACATAACATTATACGGTGCCGTAGAATGCAATATGCAGTCAAACAGAGAACAACCCATTACAAAACCGACGAGACAGCGCACTGCAATGAGAGACCATATCAGATATCCATCAAGACGGGTCCAGAGCAATACAATGCAAGACCTAACAGTATACCGGGCTCTACAATATGATACACCGTGAAAGAAAAAGAAAACGAGTGCAGAACTGCACGGTCTTGAGAATTTTTTAACACGATGGCTGAAATGACAATCCAAACGATGACAGGGTAATCCAACACCAGACATAGCACTATACGGGTCAGCACAACCCAATACCCGCTCAAATAATCAGCAAACATTTCTAGGACTGCACAGGATGGGGAATTGTTTAACGAATACACAGTTCAATAAACAACAGCCAATTGTCGGACTGCAGTGGACTGTGAAAGTTTTAAACACAAAGTCTAAAGTCACAAACCCGACACTGACAGGACGATACAATGCGAGACAGCGTAACAGCGTACATGGCAGTACAATGCAATACACCGTCAAATAGAAAACAGCTGATGAAGGAAGTGACAATACGGTGGCATACAATGGCAGAATAGATCAGATGACAGTCAAGACAACAACAGAGCCATACAACGCAAGTCGTAACACCACACGGCGACAGACAAGGCAAGATGCAGTTGTGGCGGGCAGAGCGATTCACTTCACTCCTAAGAGAGAAGGAAACATTTAGAAACACACACACACAGGGATTCAACAAAGGTAGCAGTGCACGTGACAGCGCTTCACCAGATTGCACGGCCACGTACCCCGGGTTATTTACTGCCTAGGGGCCGGGGTCAGACGAGCTGTCAGGGAGACCCTCCCCTTGAGTCACGAGGCTCGGAAAGGACCCCCTTGCTTTCTAAACTCCTTCTCCGAGAGGAGTCTAGCTGCGGCTGGATCCCATCCTTGCCCCGGCCTTGGGCAACCCTTTCCCTCTAAAGGATTCTATCTGCGCCATCGACCCGTTCTATCACTCAGCTAAGATTGCAAAGCTCTGCATGCTATTAGTCACTTACCCAGATTCTGCTGCGGCAAGGCGTCTCTCAACCTCGAGGAGCAGAAACTTACGTGAGCGTCCCCGCTCAAGCGGAGGAGGTGGCGAACAGGCCGCTGCCGGGCAGGAAGGCTCCAAGGGCTCTCTTCCTGCCCACTATCTGTAGAGGCAGCTAATTGACTTCTAGTCAGATCAGCCTGGGAACAAAATAGCTCAGTCCCCACTCCAGAAGGAGTGTTGACTCTGTTGCCTGCGGGGAGGAGAGAAAGGGGGGTTGGGGGGGTGACGGGGTGGGAAACGGCGGGGGGCAGGGCACCGCACCACCACGCCGGTCAAACAAAGAACAACCGATTCAATAATTCACAACACAGTGCAGTACAATCCCAGACAGTCTAAAACAACAGTCGAAACAATGATAGACCAATACAATGCAAGACATAACACACCACGGGGCAGCACGAGGCAATACGCAGCCAAATTAAGAACGACCGATCAACACACCCACGATAGCGTGCAGTCCTGCGACAGAATGTTTCAAGTGACCGTCAAAACAACGATGGGGCAATGCAATGCAATGCCTAACAATACAGGACGCTACGATGGAACACACAACCCAAGAACTCATTCAGAAACTCACAATACCGCGCAGTACAATCCCAGACAAGCTCAAATAACAAGCAAGACAACGTCAGGGCAATACAATGCAAGACAAAGTTACACAGGGCAGTACAACGCCATACACAATCAAATAAACAGCAGCCAAGGAAAGAATTCACAGTACAGTGCCATACAATGCCAGACTATCACTCAGATGGCAGTCGAGACAACGACAGAGCGACACATCGCAAGGCGTAACACAATACGGGGCACTTCAAGACACTGCACGGTCAAAGAAACAACAACCTATTAGAGAAGTCACAATACAGTGCAGTCCTCTGACAGAACGTCTATAAAAAGACCGTCTAGACAATGACAAGGCACTACAACGCAAGACGAAACACGATACAGGGCACTACAAGGCAAAACACACTCACATCAACAACCGCCCCTTAAAAAAAAACGACAGCTCAGTGCAGCACCCTGCCAGAATATACATCACGTGGCACTCAGGACAATTCCATGGCAATACAATGCCAAACGTAACACAACACAGGGCAGCACAATGCAAAACAGAATGAAAGAAAGAACAACCTGACAAAACCCCTACATACCCGTCAGTACCATCCCACAGGGCGTCACGTGGCGGTCGAGACAGTTACAGGACAACAGAATCCGAGACGTAACATTACACAGCGCAGTACAGTGCAATAGTCAGTCAAATAAACAACCCACGAAGGGACCCACAATACTGCGCGTTCCAGCGCCAACAGATGTCAGACAGCAGGCAAGATACCGACAGAGCAATACAGCGCACAACGTAAGACAACAGAGGATGGTCTAATGCTCAGACGCATCAGATGGCAGTCAAAACAATGACGCGGCAATACAATTCGAGACCCAACACAAAGGCGCTAGCACGGCAATACACGGTGGTCAAAGAAAGAGCACCCGGTAAAACCCCCACGATACAGATGGCTACTATCCCAGAGTGTCTACAATGACAGTGAAGAGAACGACGGGGCAATGCAACGCAAGACAGAACGCCATACAGGGCACTGCAAGGCAATACGCAGCCAAATCAAGAACAAACGTTTAAAAAAACCGCAAGACCGAGCGGCACATACCGGAACGGACCAGACGGTCGTCAGGGCGATTACAGGGCAATACAATGCAAGACAAAACACAACACGGGGCAGGACGAGGCAAGAGGTAGTCAAATAATGAACCGCCGATCGAAAACCCACAGACGAGTGCGCTGCAATCCCGGTCGCAGATGGCACTCCATAAAATGACTGAGCAATAGAATCCAAGACATAACATTATACGGTGCCGCAGAATGCAATATGCAGTCAAACAGAGAACAACCCATTACAAAACCGACGAGACAGCGCACTGCAATGAGAGACCATATCAGATATCCATCAAGACGGGTCCAGAGCAATACAATGCAAGACCTAACAGTATACCGGGCTCTACAATATGATACACCGTGAAAGAAAAAGAAAACGAGTGCAGAACTGCACGGTCTTGAGAATTTTTTAACACGATGGCTGAAATGACAATCCAAACGATGACAGGGTAATCCAACACCAGACATAGCACTATACGGGTCAGCACAACCCAATACCCGCTCAAATAAACAGCAAACATTTCTAGGACTGCACAGGATGGGGAATTGTTTAACGAATACACAGTTCAATAAACAACAGCCAATTGTCGGACTGCAGTGGACTGTGAAAGTTTTAAACACAAAGTCTAAAGTCACAAACCCGACACTGACAGGACGATACAATGCGAGACAGCGTAACAGCGTACATGGCAGTACAATGCAATACACCGTCAAATAGAAAACAGCTGATGAAGGAAGTGACAATACGGTGGCATACAATGGCAGAATAGATCAGATGACAGTCAAGACAACAACAGAGCCATACAACGCAAGACGTAACACCACACGGCGACAGACAAGGCAAGATGCAGTTGTGGCGGGCAGAGCGATTCACTTCACTCCTAAGAGAGAAGGAAACATTTAGAAACACACACACACAGGGATTCAACAAAGGTAGCAGTGCACGTGACAGCGCTTCACCAGATTGCACGGCCACGTACCCCGGGTTATTTACTGCCTAGGGGCCGGGGTCAGACGAGCTGTCAGGGAGACCCTCCCCTTGAGTCACGAGGCTCGGAAAGGACCCCCTTGCTTTCTAAACTCCTTCTCCGAGAGGAGTCTAGCTGCGGCTGGATCCCATCCTTGCCCCGGCCTTGGGCAACCCTTTCCCTCTAAAGGATTCTATCTGCGCCATCGACCCGTTCTATCACTCAGCTAAGATTGCAAAGCTCTGCATGCTATTAGTCACTTACCCAGATTCTGCTGCGGCAAGGCGTCTCTCAACCTCGAGGAGCAGAAACTTACGTGAGCGTCCCCGCTCAAGCGGAGGAGGTGGCGAACAGGCCGCTGCCGGGCAGGAAGGCTCCAAGGGCTCTCTTCCTGCCCACTATCTGTAGAGGCAGCTAATTGACTTCTAGTCAGATCAGCCTGGGAACAAAATAGCTCAGTCCCCACTCCAGAAGGAGTGTTGACTCTGTTGCCTGCGGGGAGGAGAGAAAGGGGGGTTGGGGGGGTGACGGGGTGGGAAACGGCGGGGGGCAGGGCACCGCACCACCATGCCGGTCAAACAAAGAACAACCGATTCAATAATTCACAACACAGTGCAGTACAATCCCAGACAGTCTAAAACAACAGTCGAAACAATGATAGACCAATACAATGCAAGACATAACACACCACGGGGCAGCACGAGGCAATACGCAGCCAAATTAAGAACGACCGATCAACACACCCACGATAGCGTGCAGTCCTGCGACAGAATGTTTCAAGTGACCGTCAAAACAACGATGGGGCAATGCAATGCAATGCCTAACAATACAGGACGCTACGATGGAACACACAACCCAAGAACTCATTCAGAAACTCACAATACCGCGCAGTACAATCCCAGACAAGCTCAAATAACAAGCAAGACAACGTCAGGGCAATACAATGCAAGACAAAGTTACACAGGGCAGTACAACGCCATACACAATCAAATAAACAGCAGCCAAGGAAAGAATTCACAGTACAGTGCCATACAATGCCAGACTATCACTCAGATGGCAGTCGAGACAACGACAGAGCGACACATCGCAAGGCGTAACACAATACGGGGCACTTCAAGACACTGCACGGTCAAAGAAACAAGAACCTATTAGAGAAGTCACAATACAGTGCAGTCCTCTGACAGAACGTCTATAAAAAGACCGTCTAGACAATGACAAGGCACTACAACGCAAGACGAAACACGATACAGGGCACTACAAGGCAAAACACACTCACATCAACAACCGCCCCTTAAAAAAAAACGACAGCTCAGTGCAGCACCCTGCCAGAATATACATCACGTGGCACTCAGGACAATTCCATGGCAATACAATGCCAAACGTAACACAACACAGGGCAGCACAATGCAAAACAGAATGAAAGAAAGAACAACCTGACAAAACCCCTACATACCCGTCAGTACCATCCCACAGGGCGTCACGTGGCGGTCGAGACAGTTACAGGACAACAGAATCCGAGACGTAACATTACACAGCGCAGTACAGTGCAATAGTCAGTCAAATAAACAACCCACGAAGGGACCCACAATACTGCGCGTTCCAGCGCCAACAGATGTCAGACAGCAGGCAAGATACCGACAGAGCAATACAGCGCACAACGTAAGACAACAGAGGACGGTCTAATGCTCAGACGCATCAGATGGCAGTCAAAACAATGACGCGGCAATACAATTCGAGACCCAACACAAAGGCGCTAGCACGGCAATACACGGTGGTCAAAGAAAGAGCACCCGGTAAAACCCCCACGATACAGATGGCTACTATCCCAGAGTGTCTACAATGACAGTGAAGAGAACGACGGGGCAATGCAACGCAAGACAGAACGCCATACAGGGCACTGCAAGGCAATACGCAGCCAAATCAAGAACAAACGTTTAAAAAAACCGCAAGACCGAGCGGCACATACCGGAACGGACCAGACGGTCGTCAGGGCGATTACAGGGCAATACAATGCAAGACAAAACACAACACGGGGCAGGACGAGGCAAGAGGTAGTCAAATAATGAACCGCCGATCGAAAACCCACAGACGAGTGCGCTGCAATCCCGGTCGCAGATGGCACTCCATAAAATGACTGAGCAATAGAATCCAAGACATAACATTATACGGTGCCGCAGAATGCAATATGCAGTCAAACAGAGAACAACCCATTACAAAACCGACGAGACAGCGCACTGCAATGAGAGACCATATCAGATATCCATCAAGACGGGTCCAGAGCAATACAATGCAAGACCTAACAGTATACCGGGCTCTACAATATGATACACCGTGAAAGAAAAAGAAAACGAGTGCAGAACTGCACGGTCTTGAGAATTTTTTAACACGATGGCTGAAATGACAATCCAAACGATGACAGGGTAATCCAACACCAGACATAGCACTATACGGGTCAGCACAACCCAATACCCGCTCAAATAAACAGCAAACATTTCTAGGACTGCACAGGATGGGGAATTGTTTAACGAATACACAGTTCAATAAACAACAGCCAATTGTCGGACTGCAGTGGACTGTGAAAGTTTTAAACACAAAGTCTAAAGTCACAAACCCGACACTGACAGGACGATACAATGCGAGACAGCGTAACAGCGTACATGGCAGTACAATGCAATACACCGTCAAATAGAAAACAGCTGATGAAGGAAGTGACAATACGGTGGCATACAATGGCAGAATAGATCAGATGACAGTCAAGACAACAACAGAGCCATACAACGCAAGACGTAACACCACACGGCGACAGACAAGGCAAGATGCAGTTGTGGCGGGCAGAGCGATTCACTTCACTCCTAAGAGAGAAGGAAACATTTAGAAACACACACACACAGGGATTCAACAAAGGTAGCAGTGCACGTGACAGCGCTTCACCAGATTGCACGGCCACGTACCCCGGGTTATTTACTGCCTAGGGGCCGGGGTCAGACGAGCTGTCAGGGAGACCCTCCCCTTGAGTCACGAGGCTCGGAAAGGACCCCCTTGCTTTCTAAACTCCTTCTCCGAGAGGAGTCTAGCTGCGGCTGGATCCCATCCTTGCCCCGGCCTTGGGCAACCCTTTCCCTCTAAAGGATTCTATCTGCGCCATCGACCCGTTCTATCACTCAGCTAAGATTGCAAAGCTCTGCATGCTATTAGTCACTTACCCAGATTCTGCTGCGGCAAGGCGTCTCTCAACCTCGAGGAGCAGAAACTTACGTGAGCGTCCCCGCTCAAGCGGAGGAGGTGGCGAACAGGCCGCTGCCGGGCAGGAAGGCTCCAAGGGCTCTCTTCCTGCCCACTATCTGTAGAGGCAGCTAATTGACTTCTAGTCAGATCAGCCTGGGAACAAAATAGCTCAGTCCCCACTCCAGAAGGAGTGTTGACTCTGTTGCCTGCGGGGAGGAGAGAAAGGGGGGTTGGGGGGGTGACGGGGTGGGAAACGGCGGGGGGCAGGGCACCGCACCACCACGCCGGTCAAACAAAGAACAACCGATTCAATAATTCACAACACAGTGCAGTACAATCCCAGACAGTCTAAAACAACAGTCGAAACAATGATAGACCAATACAATGCAAGACATAACACACCACGGGGCAGCACGAGGCAATACGCAGCCAAATTAAGAACGACCGATCAACACACCCACGATAGCGTGCAGTCCTGCGACAGAATGTTTCAAGTGACCGTCAAAACAACGATGGGGCAATGCAATGCAATGCCTAACAATACAGGACGCTACGATGGAACACACAACCCAAGAACTCATTCAGAAACTCACAATACCGCGCAGTACAATCCCAGACAAGCTCAAATAACAAGCAAGACAACGTCAGGGCAATACAATGCAAGACAAAGTTACACAGGGCAGTACAACGCCATACACAATCAAATAAACAGCAGCCAAGGAAAGAATTCACAGTACAGTGCCATACAATGCCAGACTATCACTCAGATGGCAGTCGAGACAACGACACAGCAACACAGCGCAAGGCGTAACACAATACGGGGCACTTCAAGACACTGCACGGTCAAAGAAACAACAACCTATTAGAGAAGTCACAATACAGCGCAGTCCTCTGACAGAACGTCTATAAAAAGACCGTCTAGACAATGACAGGGTAATACAACGCAAGACGAAACACGATACAGGGCACTACAAGGCAAAACACACTCACATCAACAACCGCCCCTTAAAAAAAAACGACAGCTCAGTGCAGCACCCTGCCAGAATATACATCACGTGGCACTCAGGACAATTCCATGGCAATACAATGCCAAACGTAACACAACACAGGGCAGCACAATGCAAAACAGAATGAAAGAAAGAACAACCTGACAAAACCCCTACATACCCGTCAGTACCATCCCACAGGGCGTCACGTGGCGGTCGAGACAGTTACAGGACAACAGAATCCGAGACGTAACATTACACAGCGCAGTACAGTGCAATAGTCAGTCAAATAAACAACCCACGAAGGGACCCACAATACTGCGCGTTCCAGCGCCAACAGATGTCAGACAGCAGGCAAGATACCGACAGAGCAATACAGCGCACAACGTAAGACAACAGAGGACGGTCTAATGCTCAGACGCATCAGATGGCAGTCAAAACAATGACGCGGCAATACAATTCGAGACCCAACACAAAGGCGGTAGCACGGCAATACACGGTGGTCAAAGAAAGAGCACCCGGTAAAACCCCCACGATACAGATGGCTACTATCCCAGAGTGTCTACAATGACAGTGAAGAGAACGACGGGGCAATGCAACGCAAGACAGAACGCCATACAGGGCACTGCAAGGCAATACGCAGCCAAATCAAGAACAAACGTTTAAAAAAACCGCAAGACCGAGCGGCACATACCGGAACGGACCAGACGGTCGTCAGGGCGATTACAGGGCAATACAATGCAAGACAAAACACAACACGGGGCAGGACGAGGCAAGAGGTAGTCAAATAATGAACCGCCGATCGAAAACCCACAGACGAGTGCGCTGCAATCCCGGTCGCAGATGGCACTCCATAAAATGACTGAGCAATAGAATCCAAGACATAACATTATACGGTGCCGCAGAATGCAATATGCAGTCAAACAGAGAACAACCCATTACAAAACCGACGAGACAGCGCACTGCAATGAGAGACCATATCAGATATCCATCAAGACGGGTCCAGAGCAATACAATGCAAGACCTAACAGTATACCGGGCTCTACAATATGATACACCGTGAAAGAAAAAGAAAACGAGTGCAGAACTGCACGGTCTTGAGAATTTTTTAACACGATGGCTGAAATGACAATCCAAACGATGACAGGGTAATCCAACACCAGACATAGCACTATACGGGTCAGCACAACCCAATACCCGCTCAAATAAACAGCAAACATTTCTAGGACTGCACAGGATGGGGAATTGTTTAACGAATACACAGTTCAATAAACAACAGCCAATTGTCGGACTGCAGTGGACTGTGAAAGTTTTAAACACAAAGTCTAAAGTCACAAACCCGACACTGACAGGACGATACAATGCGAGACAGCGTAACAGCGTACATGGCAGTACAATGCAATACACCGTCAAATAGAAAACAGCTGATGAAGGAAGTGACAATACGGTGGCATACAATGGCAGAATAGATCAGATGACAGTCAAGACAACAACAGAGCCATACAACGCAAGACGTAACACCACACGGCGACAGACAAGGCAAGATGCAGTTGTGGCGGGCAGAGCGATTCACTTCACTCCTAAGAGAGAAGGAAACATTTAGAAACACACACACACAGGGATTCAACAAAGGTAGCAGTGCACGTGACAGCGCTTCACCAGATTGCACGGCCACGTACCCCGGGTTATTTACTGCCTAGGGGCCGGGGTCAGACGAGCTGTCAGGGAGACCCTCCCCTTGAGTCACGAGGCTCGGAAAGGACCCCCTTGCTTTCTAAACTCCTTCTCCGAGAGGAGTCTAGCTGCGGCTGGATCCCATCCTTGCCCCGGCCTTGGGCAACCCTTTCCCTCTAAAGGATTCTATCTGCGCCATCGACCCGTTCTATCACTCAGCTAAGATTGCAAAGCTCTGCATGCTATTAGTCACTTACCCAGATTCTGCTGCGGCAAGGCGTCTCTCAACCTCGAGGAGCAGAAACTTACGTGAGCGTCCCCGCTCAAGCGGAGGAGGTGGCGAACAGGCCGCTGCCGGGCAGGAAGGCTCCAAGGGCTCTCTTCCTGCCCACTATCTGTAGAGGCAGCTAATTGACTTCTAGTCAGATCAGCCTGGGAACAAAATAGCTCAGTCCCCACTCCAGAAGGAGTGTTGACTCTGTTGCCTGCGGGGAGGAGAGAAAGGGGGGTTGGGGGGGTGACGGGGTGGGAAACGGCGGGGGGCAGGGCACCGCACCACCACGCCGGTCAAACAAAGAACAACCGATTCAATAATTCACAACACAGTGCAGTACAATCCCAGACAGTCTAAAACAACAGTCGAAACAATGATAGACCAATACAATGCAAGACATAACACACCACGGGGCAGCACGAGGCAATACGCAGCCAAATTAAGAACGACCGATCAACACACCCACGATAGCGTGCAGTCCTGCGACAGAATGTTTCAAGTGACCGTCAAAACAACGATGGGGCAATGCAATGCAATGCCTAACAATACAGGACGCTACGATGGAACACACAACCCAAGAACTCATTCAGAAACTCACAATACCGCGCAGTACAATCCCAGACAAGCTCAAATAACAAGCAAGACAACGTCAGGGCAATACAATGCAAGACAAAGTTACACAGGGCAGTACAACGCCATACACAATCAAATAAACAGCAGCCAAGGAAAGAATTCACAGTACAGTGCCATACAATGCCAGACTATCACTCAGATGGCAGTCGAGACAACGACACAGCAACACAGCGCAAGGCGTAACACAATACGGGGCACTTCAAGACACTGCACGGTCAAAGAAACAACAACCTATTAGAGAAGTCACAATACAGTGCAGTCCTCTGACAGAACGTCTATAAAAAGACCGTCTAGACAATGACAGGGTAATACAACGCAAGACGAAACACGATACAGGGCACTACAAGGCAAAACACACTCACATCAACAACCGCCCCTTAAAAAAAAACGACAGCTCAGTGCAGCACCCTGCCAGAATATACATCACGTGGCACTCAGGACAATTCCATGGCAATACAATGCGAAACGTAACACAACACAGGGCAGCACAATGCAAAACAGAATGAAAGAAAGAACAACCTGACAAAACCCCTACATACCCGTCAGTACCATCCCACAGGGCGTCACGTGGCGGTCGAGACAGTTACAGGACAACAGAATCCGAGACGTAACATTACACAGCGCAGTACAGTGCAATAGTCAGTCAAATAAACAACCCACGAAGGGACCCACAATACTGCGCGTTCCAGCGCCAACAGATGTCAGACAGCAGGCAAGATACCGACAGAGCAATACAGCGCACAACGTAAGACAACAGAGGACGGTCTAATGCTCAGACGCATCAGATGGCAGTCAAAACAATGACGCGGCAATACAATTCGAGACCCAACACAAAGGCGGTAGCACGGCAATACACGGTGGTCAAAGAAAGAGCACCCGGTAAAACCCCCACGATACAGATGGCTACTATCCCAGAGTGTCTACAATGACAGTGAAGAGAACGACGGGGCAATGCAACGCAAGACAGAACGCCATACAGGGCACTGCAAGGCAATACGCAGCCAAATCAAGAACAAACGTTTAAAAAAACCGCAAGACCGAGCGGCACATACCGGAACGGACCAGACGGTCGTCAGGGCGATTACAGGGCAATACAATGCAAGACAAAACACAACACGGGGCAGGACGAGGCAAGAGGTAGTCAAATAATGAACCGCCGATCGAAAACCCACAGACGAGTGCGCTGCAATCCCGGTCGCAGATGGCACTCCATAAAATGACTGAGCAATAGAATCCAAGACATAACATTATACGGTGCCGTAGAATGCAATATGCAGTCAAACAGAGAACAACCCATTACAAAACCGACGAGACAGCGCACTGCAATGAGAGACCATATCAGATATCCATCAAGACGGGTCCAGAGCAATACAATGCAAGACCTAACAGTATACCGGGCTCTACAATATGATACACCGTGAAAGAAAAAGAAAACGAGTGCAGAACTGCACGGTCTTGAGAATTTTTTAACACGATGGCTGAAATGACAATCCAAACGATGACAGGGTAATCCAACACCAGACATAGCACTATACGGGTCAGCACAACCCAATACCCGCTCAAATAATCAGCAAACATTTCTAGGACTGCACAGGATGGGGAATTGTTTAACGAATACACAGTTCAATAAACAACAGCCAATTGTCGGACTGCAGTGGACTGTGAAAGTTTTAAACACAAAGTCTAAAGTCACAAACCCGACACTGACAGGACGATACAATGCGAGACAGCGTAACAGCGTACATGGCAGTACAATGCAATACACCGTCAAATAGAAAACAGCTGATGAAGGAAGTGACAATACGGTGGCATACAATGGCAGAATAGATCAGATGACAGTCAAGACAACAACAGAGCCATACAACGCAAGTCGTAACACCACACGGCGACAGACAAGGCAAGATGCAGTTGTGGCGGGCAGAGCGATTCACTTCACTCCTAAGAGAGAAGGAAACATTTAGAAACACACACACACAGGGATTCAACAAAGGTAGCAGTGCACGTGACAGCGCTTCACCAGATTGCACGGCCACGTACCCCGGGTTATTTACTGCCTAGGGGCCGGGGTCAGACGAGCTGTCAGGGAGACCCTCCCCTTGAGTCACGAGGCTCGGAAAGGACCCCCTTGCTTTCTAAACTCCTTCTCCGAGAGGAGTCTAGCTGCGGCTGGATCCCATCCTTGCCCCGGCCTTGGGCAACCCTTTCCCTCTAAAGGATTCTATCTGCGCCATCGACCCGTTCTATCACTCAGCTAAGATTGCAAAGCTCTGCATGCTATTAGTCACTTACCCAGATTCTGCTGCGGCAAGGCGTCTCTCAACCTCGAGGAGCAGAAACTTACGTGAGCGTCCCCGCTCAAGCGGAGGAGGTGGCGAACAGGCCGCTGCCGGGCAGGAAGGCTCCAAGGGCTCTCTTCCTGCCCACTATCTGTAGAGGCAGCTAATTGACTTCTAGTCAGATCAGCCTGGGAACAAAATAGCTCAGTCCCCACTCCAGAAGGAGTGTTGACTCTGTTGCCTGCGGGGAGGAGAGAAAGGGGGGTTGGGGGGGTGACGGGGTGGGAAACGGCGGGGGGCAGGGCACCGCACCACCACGCCGGTCAAACAAAGAACAACCGATTCAATAATTCACAACACAGTGCAGTACAATCCCAGACAGTCTAAAACAACAGTCGAAACAATGATAGACCAATACAATGCAAGACATAACACACCACGGGGCAGCACGAGGCAATACGCAGCCAAATTAAGAACGACCGATCAACACACCCACGATAGCGTGCAGTCCTGCGACAGAATGTTTCAAGTGACCGTCAAAACAACGATGGGGCAATGCAATGCAATGCCTAACAATACAGGACGCTACGATGGAACACACAACCCAAGAACTCATTCAGAAACTCACAATACCGCGCAGTACAATCCCAGACAAGCTCAAATAACAAGCAAGACAACGTCAGGGCAATACAATGCAAGACAAAGTTACACAGGGCAGTACAACGCCATACACAATCAAATAAACAGCAGCCAAGGAAAGAATTCACAGTACAGTGCCATACAATGCCAGACTATCACTCAGATGGCAGTCGAGACAACGACAGAGCGACACATCGCAAGGCGTAACACAATACGGGGCACTTCAAGACACTGCACGGTCAAAGAAACAAGAACCTATTAGAGAAGTCACAATACAGTGCAGTCCTCTGACAGAACGTCTATAAAAAGACCGTCTAGACAATGACAAGGCACTACAACGCAAGACGAAACACGATACAGGGCACTACAAGGCAAAACACACTCACATCAACAACCGCCCCTTAAAAAAAAACGACAGCTCAGTGCAGCACCCTGCCAGAATATACATCACGTGGCACTCAGGACAATTCCATGGCAATACAATGCCAAACGTAACACAACACAGGGCAGCACAATGCAAAACAGAATGAAAGAAAGAACAACCTGACAAAACCCCTACATACCCGTCAGTACCATCCCACAGGGCGTCACGTGGCGGTCGAGACAGTTACAGGACAACAGAATCCGAGACGTAACATTACACAGCGCAGTACAGTGCAATAGTCAGTCAAATAAACAACCCACGAAGGGACCCACAATACTGCGCGTTCCAGCGCCAACAGATGTCAGACAGCAGGCAAGATACCGACAGAGCAATACAGCGCACAACGTAAGACAACAGAGGACGGTCTAATGCTCAGACGCATCAGATGGCAGTCAAAACAATGACGCGGCAATACAATTCGAGACCCAACACAAAGGCGCTAGCACGGCAATACACGGTGGTCAAAGAAAGAGCACCCGGTAAAACCCCCACGATACAGATGGCTACTATCCCAGAGTGTCTACAATGACAGTGAAGAGAACGACGGGGCAATGCAACGCAAGACAGAACGCCATACAGGGCACTGCAAGGCAATACGCAGCCAAATCAAGAACAAACGTTTAAAAAAACCGCAAGACCGAGCGGCACATACCGGAACGGACCAGACGGTCGTCAGGGCGATTACAGGGCAATACAATGCAAGACAAAACACAACACGGGGCAGGACGAGGCAAGAGGTAGTCAAATAATGAACCGCCGATCGAAAACCCACAGACGAGTGCGCTGCAATCCCGGTCGCAGATGGCACTCCATAAAATGACTGAGCAATAGAATCCAAGACATAACATTATACGGTGCCGCAGAATGCAATATGCAGTCAAACAGAGAACAACCCATTACAAAACCGACGAGACAGCGCACTGCAATGAGAGACCATATCAGATATCCATCAAGACGGGTCCAGAGCAATACAATGCAAGACCTAACAGTATACCGGGCTCTACAATATGATACACCGTGAAAGAAAAAGAAAACGAGTGCAGAACTGCACGGTCTTGAGAATTTTTTAACACGATGGCTGAAATGACAATCCAAACGATGACAGGGTAATCCAACACCAGACATAGCACTATACGGGTCAGCACAACCCAATACCCGCTCAAATAAACAGCAAACATTTCTAGGACTGCACAGGATGGGGAATTGTTTAACGAATACACAGTTCAATAAACAACAGCCAATTGTCGGACTGCAGTGGACTGTGAAAGTTTTAAACACAAAGTCTAAAGTCACAAACCCGACACTGACAGGACGATACAATGCGAGACAGCGTAACAGCGTACATGGCAGTACAATGCAATACACCGTCAAATAGAAAACAGCTGATGAAGGAAGTGACAATACGGTGGCATACAATGGCAGAATAGATCAGATGACAGTCAAGACAACAACAGAGCCATACAACGCAAGACGTAACACCACACGGCGACAGACAAGGCAAGATGCAGTTGTGGCGGGCAGAGCGATTCACTTCACTCCTAAGAGAGAAGGAAACATTTAGAAACACACACACACAGGGATTCAACAAAGGTAGCAGTGCACGTGACAGCGCTTCACCAGATTGCACGGCCACGTACCCCGGGTTATTTACTGCCTAGGGGCCGGGGTCAGACGAGCTGTCAGGGAGACCCTCCCCTTGAGTCACGAGGCTCGGAAAGGACCCCCTTGCTTTCTAAACTCCTTCTCCGAGAGGAGTCTAGCTGCGGCTGGATCCCATCCTTGCCCCGGCCTTGGGCAACCCTTTCCCTCTAAAGGATTCTATCTGCGCCATCGACCCGTTCTATCACTCAGCTAAGATTGCAAAGCTCTGCATGCTATTAGTCACTTACCCAGATTCTGCTGCGGCAAGGCGTCTCTCAACCTCGAGGAGCAGAAACTTACGTGAGCGTCCCCGCTCAAGCGGAGGAGGTGGCGAACAGGCCGCTGCCGGGCAGGAAGGCTCCAAGGGCTCTCTTCCTGCCCACTATCTGTAGAGGCAGCTAATTGACTTCTAGTCAGATCAGCCTGGGAACAAAATAGCTCAGTCCCCACTCCAGAAGGAGTGTTGACTCTGTTGCCTGCGGGGAGGAGAGAAAGGGGGGTTGGGGGGGTGACGGGGTGGGAAACGGCGGGGGGCAGGGCACCGCACCACCACGCCGGTCAAACAAAGAACAACCGATTCAATAATTCACAACACAGTGCAGTACAATCCCAGACAGTCTAAAACAACAGTCGAAACAATGATAGACCAATACAATGCAAGACATAACACACCACGGGGCAGCACGAGGCAATACGCAGCCAAATTAAGAACGACCGATCAACACACCCACGATAGCGTGCAGTCCTGCGACAGAATGTTTCAAGTGACCGTCAAAACAACGATGGGGCAATGCAATGCAATGCCTAACAATACAGGACGCTACGATGGAACACACAACCCAAGAACTCATTCAGAAACTCACAATACCGCGCAGTACAATCCCAGACAAGCTCAAATAACAAGCAAGACAACGTCAGGGCAATACAATGCAAGACAAAGTTACACAGGGCAGTACAACGCCATACACAATCAAATAAACAGCAGCCAAGGAAAGAATTCACAGTACAGTGCCATACAATGCCAGACTATCACTCAGATGGCAGTCGAGACAACGACACAGCAACACAGCGCAAGGCGTAACACAATACGGGGCACTTCAAGACACTGCACGGTCAAAGAAACAACAACCTATTAGAGAAGTCACAATACAGCGCAGTCCTCTGACAGAACGTCTATAAAAAGACCGTCTAGACAATGACAGGGTAATACAACGCAAGACGAAACACGATACAGGGCACTACAAGGCAAAACACACTCACATCAACAACCGCCCCTTAAAAAAAAACGACAGCTCAGTGCAGCACCCTGCCAGAATATACATCACGTGGCACTCAGGACAATTCCATGGCAATACAATGCGAAACGTAACACAACACAGGGCAGCACAATGCAAAACAGAATGAAAGAAAGAACAACCTGACAAAACCCCTACATACCCGTCAGTACCATCCCACAGGGCGTCACGTGGCGGTCGAGACAGTTACAGGACAACAGAATCCGAGACGTAACATTACACAGCGCAGTACAGTGCAATAGTCAGTCAAATAAACAACCCACGAAGGGACCCACAATACTGCGCGTTCCAGCGCCAACAGATGTCAGACAGCAGGCAAGATACCGACAGAGCAATACAGCGCACAACGTAAGACAACAGAGGACGGTCTAATGCTCAGACGCATCAGATGGCAGTCAAAACAATGACGCGGCAATACAATTCGAGACCCAACACAAAGGCGGTAGCACGGCAATACACGGTGGTCAAAGAAAGAGCACCCGGTAAAACCCCCACGATACAGATGGCTACTATCCCAGAGTGTCTACAATGACAGTGAAGAGAACGACGGGGCAA
Source organism: Larus michahellis (assembly GCF_964199755.1). NCBI lineage: Eukaryota > Metazoa > Chordata > Aves > Charadriiformes > Laridae > Larus > Larus michahellis. The sequence goes on along the minus strand of NC_133903.1, from coordinate 58,182,995 downwards.
TGCAACGCAAGACAGAACGCCATACAGGGCACTGCAAGGCAATACGCAGCCAAATCAAGAACAAACGTTTAAAAAAACCGCAAGACCGAGCGGCACATACCGGAACGGACCAGACGGTCGTCAGGGCGATTACAGGGCAATACAATGCAAGACAAAACACAACACGGGGCAGGACGAGGCAAGAGGTAGTCAAATAATGAACCGCCGATCGAAAACCCACAGACGAGTGCGCTGCAATCCCGGTCGCAGATGGCACTCCATAAAATGACTGAGCAATAGAATCCAAGACATAACATTATACGGTGCCGTAGAATGCAATATGCAGTCAAACAGAGAACAACCCATTACAAAACCGACGAGACAGCGCACTGCAATGAGAGACCATATCAGATATCCATCAAGACGGGTCCAGAGCAATACAATGCAAGACCTAACAGTATACCGGGCTCTACAATATGATACACCGTGAAAGAAAAAGAAAACGAGTGCAGAACTGCACAGTCTTGAGAATTTTTTAACACGATGGCTGAAATGACAATCCAAACGATGACAGGGTAATCCAACACCAGACATAGCACTATACGGGTCAGCACAACCCAATACCCGCTCAAATAATCAGCAAACATTTCTAGGACTGCACAGGATGGGGAATTGTTTAACGAATACACAGTTCAATAAACAACAGCCAATTGTCGGACTGCAGTGGACTGTGAAAGTTTTAAACACAAAGTCTAAAGTCACAAACCCGACACTGACAGGACGATACAATGCGAGACAGCGTAACAGCGTACATGGCAGTACAATGCAATACACCGTCAAATAGAAAACAGCTGATGAAGGAAGTGACAATACGGTGGCATACAATGGCAGAATAGATCAGATGACAGTCAAGACAACAACAGAGCCATACAACGCAAGTCGTAACACCACACGGCGACAGACAAGGCAAGATGCAGTTGTGGCGGGCAGAGCGATTCACTTCACTCCTAAGAGAGAAGGAAACATTTAGAAACACACACACACAGGGATTCAACAAAGGTAGCAGTGCACGTGACAGCGCTTCACCAGATTGCACGGCCACGTACCCCGGGTTATTTACTGCCTAGGGGCCGGGGTCAGACGAGCTGTCAGGGAGACCCTCCCCTTGAGTCACGAGGCTCGGAAAGGACCCCCTTGCTTTCTAAACTCCGTCTCCGAGAGGAGTCTAGCTGCGGCTGGATCCCATCCTTGCCCCGGCCTTGGGCAACCCTTTCCCTCTAAAGGATTCTATCTGCGCCATCGACCCGTTCTATCACTCAGCTAAGATTGCAAAGCTCTGCATGCTATTAGTCACTTACCCAGATTCTGCTGCGGCAAGGCGTCTCTCAACCTCGAGGAGCAGAAACTTACGTGAGCGTCCCCGCTCAAGCGGAGGAGGTGGCGAACAGGCCGCTGCCGGGCAGGAAGGCTCCAAGGGCTCTCTTCCTGCCCACTATCTGTAGAGGCAGCTAATTGACTTCTAGTCAGATCAGCCTGGGAACAAAATAGCTCAGTCCCCACTCCAGAAGGAGTGTTGACTCTGTTGCCTGCGGGGAGGAGAGAAAGGGGGGTTGGGGGGGTGACGGGGTGGGAAACGGCGGGGGGCAGGGCACCGCACCACCACGCCGGTCAAACAAAGAACAACCGATTCAATAATTCACAACACAGTGCAGTACAATCCCAGACAGTCTAAAACAACAGTCGAAACAATGATAGACCAATACAATGCAAGACATAACACACCACGGGGCAGCACGAGGCAATACGCAGCCAAATTAAGAACGACCGATCAACACACCCACGATAGCGTGCAGTCCTGCGACAGAATGTTTCAAGTGACCGTCAAAACAACGATGGGGCAATGCAATGCAATGCCTAACAATACAGGACGCTACGATGGAACACACAACCCAAGAACTCATTCAGAAACTCACAATACCGCGCAGTACAATCCCAGACAAGCTCAAATAACAAGCAAGACAACGTCAGGGCAATACAATGCAAGACAAAGTTACACAGGGCAGTACAACGCCATACACAATCAAATAAACAGCAGCCAAGGAAAGAATTCACAGTACAGTGCCATACAATGCCAGACTATCACTCAGATGGCAGTCGAGACAACGACACAGCAACACAGCGCAAGGCGTAACACAATACGGGGCACTTCAAGACACTGCACGGTCAAAGAAACAACAACCTATTAGAGAAGTCACAATACAGCGCAGTCCTCTGACAGAACGTCTATAAAAAGACCGTCTAGACAATGACAGGGTAATACAACGCAAGACGAAACACGATACAGGGCACTACAAGGCAAAACACACTCACATCAACAACCGCCCCTTAAAAAAAAACGACAGCTCAGTGCAGCACCCTGCCAGAATATACATCACGTGGCACTCAGGACAATTCCATGGCAATACAATGCCAAACGTAACACAACACAGGGCAGCACAATGCAAAACAGAATGAAAGAAAGAACAACCTGACAAAACCCCTACATACCCGTCAGTACCATCCCACAGGGCGTCACGTGGCGGTCGAGACAGTTACAGGACAACAGAATCCGAGACGTAACATTACACAGCGCAGTACAGTGCAATAGTCAGTCAAATAAACAACCCACGAAGGGACCCACAATACTGCGCGTTCCAGCGCCAACAGATGTCAGACAGCAGGCAAGATACCGACAGAGCAATACAGCGCACAACGTAAGACAACAGAGGACGGTCTAATGCTCAGACGCATCAGATGGCAGTCAAAACAATGACGCGGCAATACAATTCGAGACCCAACACAAAGGCGGTAGCACGGCAATACACGGTGGTCAAAGAAAGAGCACCCGGTAAAACCCCCACGATACAGATGGCTACTATCCCAGAGTGTCTACAATGACAGTGAAGAGAACGACGGGGCAATGCAACGCAAGACAGAACGCCATACAGGGCACTGCAAGGCAATACGCAGCCAAATCAAGAACAAACGTTTAAAAAAACCGCAAGACCGAGCGGCACATACCGGAACGGACCAGACGGTCGTCAGGGCGATTACAGGGCAATACAATGCAAGACAAAACACAACACGGGGCAGGACGAGGCAAGAGGTAGTCAAATAATGAACCGCCGATCGAAAACCCACAGACGAGTGCGCTGCAATCCCGGTCGCAGATGGCACTCCATAAAATGACTGAGCAATAGAATCCAAGACATAACATTATACGGTGCCGTAGAATGCAATATGCAGTCAAACAGAGAACAACCCATTACAAAACCGACGAGACAGCGCACTGCAATGAGAGACCATATCAGATATCCATCAAGACGGGTCCAGAGCAATACAATGCAAGACCTAACAGTATACCGGGCTCTACAATATGATACACCGTGAAAGAAAAAGAAAACGAGTGCAGAACTGCACAGTCTTGAGAATTTTTTAACACGATGGCTGAAATGACAATCCAAACGATGACAGGGTAATCCAACACCAGACATAGCACTATACGGGTCAGCACAACCCAATACCCGCTCAAATAATCAGCAAACATTTCTAGGACTGCACAGGATGGGGAATTGTTTAACGAATACACAGTTCAATAAACAACAGCCAATTGTCGGACTGCAGTGGACTGTGAAAGTTTTAAACACAAAGTCTAAAGTCACAAACCCGACACTGACAGGACGATACAATGCGAGACAGCGTAACAGCGTACATGGCAGTACAATGCAATACACCGTCAAATAGAAAACAGCTGATGAAGGAAGTGACAATACGGTGGCATACAATGGCAGAATAGATCAGATGACAGTCAAGACAACAACAGAGCCATACAACGCAAGTCGTAACACCACACGGCGACAGACAAGGCAAGATGCAGTTGTGGCGGGCAGAGCGATTCACTTCACTCCTAAGAGAGAAGGAAACATTTAGAAACACACACACACAGGGATTCAACAAAGGTAGCAGTGCACGTGACAGCGCTTCACCAGATTGCACGGCCACGTACCCCGGGTTATTTACTGCCTAGGGGCCGGGGTCAGACGAGCTGTCAGGGAGACCCTCCCCTTGAGTCACGAGGCTCGGAAAGGACCCCCTTGCTTTCTAAACTCCGTCTCCGAGAGGAGTCTAGCTGCGGCTGGATCCCATCCTTGCCCCGGCCTTGGGCAACCCTTTCCCTCTAAAGGATTCTATCTGCGCCATCGACCCGTTCTATCACTCAGCTAAGATTGCAAAGCTCTGCATGCTATTAGTCACTTACCCAGATTCTGCTGCGGCAAGGCGTCTCTCAACCTCGAGGAGCAGAAACTTACGTGAGCGTCCCCGCTCAAGCGGAGGAGGTGGCGAACAGGCCGCTGCCGGGCAGGAAGGCTCCAAGGGCTCTCTTCCTGCCCACTATCTGTAGAGGCAGCTAATTGACTTCTAGTCAGATCAGCCTGGGAACAAAATAGCTCAGTCCCCACTCCAGAAGGAGTGTTGACTCTGTTGCCTGCGGGGAGGAGAGAAAGGGGGGTTGGGGGGGTGACGGGGTGGGAAACGGCGGGGGGCAGGGCACCGCACCACCACGCCGGTCAAACAAAGAACAACCGATTCAATAATTCACAACACAGTGCAGTACAATCCCAGACAGTCTAAAACAACAGTCGAAACAATGATAGACCAATACAATGCAAGACATAACACACCACGGGGCAGCACGAGGCAATACGCAGCCAAATTAAGAACGACCGATCAACACACCCACGATAGCGTGCAGTCCTGCGACAGAATGTTTCAAGTGACCGTCAAAACAACGATGGGGCAATGCAATGCAATGCCTAACAATACAGGACGCTACGATGGAACACACAACCCAAGAACTCATTCAGAAACTCACAATACCGCGCAGTACAATCCCAGACAAGCTCAAATAACAAGCAAGACAACGTCAGGGCAATACAATGCAAGACAAAGTTACACAGGGCAGTACAACGCCATACACAATCAAATAAACAGCAGCCAAGGAAAGAATTCACAGTACAGTGCCATACAATGCCAGACTATCACTCAGATGGCAGTCGAGACAACGACACAGCAACACAGCGCAAGGCGTAACACAATACGGGGCACTTCAAGACACTGCACGGTCAAAGAAACAACAACCTATTAGAGAAGTCACAATACAGTGCAGTCCTCTGACAGAACGTCTATAAAAAGACCGTCTAGACAATGACAGGGTAATACAACGCAAGACGAAACACGATACAGGGCACTACAAGGCAAAACACACTCACATCAACAACCGCCCCTTAAAAAAAAACGACAGCTCAGTGCAGCACCCTGCCAGAATATACATCACGTGGCACTCAGGACAATTCCATGGCAATACAATGCCAAACGTAACACAACACAGGGCAGCACAATGCAAAACAGAATGAAAGAAAGAACAACCTGACAAAACCCCTACATACCCGTCAGTACCATCCCACAGGGCGTCACGTGGCGGTCGAGACAGTTACAGGACAACAGAATCCGAGACGTAACATTACACAGCGCAGTACAGTGCAATAGTCAGTCAAATAAACAACCCACGAAGGGACCCACAATACTGCGCGTTCCAGCGCCAACAGATGTCAGACAGCAGGCAAGATACCGACAGAGCAATACAGCGCACAACGTAAGACAACAGAGGACGGTCTAATGCTCAGACGCATCAGATGGCAGTCAAAACAATGACGCGGCAATACAATTCGAGACCCAACACAAAGGCGGTAGCACGGCAATACACGGTGGTCAAAGAAAGAGCACCCGGTAAAACCCCCACGATACAGATGGCTACTATCCCAGAGTGTCTACAATGACAGTGAAGAGAACGACGGGGCAATGCAACGCAAGACAGAACGCCATACAGGGCACTGCAAGGCAATACGCAGCCAAATCAAGAACAAACGTTTAAAAAAACCGCAAGACCGAGCGGCACATACCGGAACGGACCAGACGGTCGTCAGGGCGATTACAGGGCAATACAATGCAAGACAAAACACAACACGGGGCAGGACGAGGCAAGAGGTAGTCAAATAATGAACCGCCGATCGAAAACCCACAGACGAGTGCGCTGCAATCCCGGTCGCAGATGGCACTCCATAAAATGACTGAGCAATAGAATCCAAGACATAACATTATACGGTGCCGTAGAATGCAATATGCAGTCAAACAGAGAACAACCCATTACAAAACCGACGAGACAGCGCACTGCAATGAGAGACCATATCAGATATCCATCAAGACGGGTCCAGAGCAATACAATGCAAGACCTAACAGTATACCGGGCTCTACAATATGATACACCGTGAAAGAAAAAGAAAACGAGTGCAGAACTGCACAGTCTTGAGAATTTTTTAACACGATGGCTGAAATGACAATCCAAACGATGACAGGGTAATCCAACACCAGACATAGCACTATACGGGTCAGCACAACCCAATACCCGCTCAAATAATCAGCAAACATTTCTAGGACTGCACAGGATGGGGAATTGTTTAACGAATACACAGTTCAATAAACAACAGCCAATTGTCGGACTGCAGTGGACTGTGAAAGTTTTAAACACAAAGTCTAAAGTCACAAACCCGACACTGACAGGACGATACAATGCGAGACAGCGTAACAGCGTACATGGCAGTACAATGCAATACACCGTCAAATAGAAAACAGCTGATGAAGGAAGTGACAATACGGTGGCATACAATGGCAGAATAGATCAGATGACAGTCAAGACAACAACAGAGCCATACAACGCAAGTCGTAACACCACACGGCGACAGACAAGGCAAGATGCAGTTGTGGCGGGCAGAGCGATTCACTTCACTCCTAAGAGAGAAGGAAACATTTAGAAACACACACACACAGGGATTCAACAAAGGTAGCAGTGCACGTGACAGCGCTTCACCAGATTGCACGGCCACGTACCCCGGGTTATTTACTGCCTAGGGGCCGGGGTCAGACGAGCTGTCAGGGAGACCCTCCCCTTGAGTCACGAGGCTCGGAAAGGACCCCCTTGCTTTCTAAACTCCTTCTCCGAGAGGAGTCTAGCTGCGGCTGGATCCCATCCTTGCCCCGGCCTTGGGCAACCCTTTCCCTCTAAAGGATTCTATCTGCGCCATCGACCCGTTCTATCACTCAGCTAAGATTGCAAAGCTCTGCATGCTATTAGTCACTTACCCAGATTCTGCTGCGGCAAGGCGTCTCTCAACCTCGAGGAGCAGAAACTTACGTGAGCGTCCCCGCTCAAGCGGAGGAGGTGGCGAACAGGCCGCTGCCGGGCAGGAAGGCTCCAAGGGCTCTCTTCCTGCCCACTATCTGTAGAGGCAGCTAATTGACTTCTAGTCAGATCAGCCTGGGAACAAAATAGCTCAGTCCCCACTCCAGAAGGAGTGTTGACTCTGTTGCCTGCGGGGAGGAGAGAAAGGGGGGTTGGGGGGGTGACGGGGTGGGAAACGGCGGGGGGCAGGGCACCGCACCACCACGCCGGTCAAACAAAGAACAACCGATTCAATAATTCACAACACAGTGCAGTACAATCCCAGACAGTCTAAAACAACAGTCGAAACAATGATAGACCAATACAATGCAAGACATAACACACCACGGGGCAGCACGAGGCAATACGCAGCCAAATTAAGAACGACCGATCAACACACCCACGATAGCGTGCAGTCCTGCGACAGAATGTTTCAAGTGACCGTCAAAACAACGATGGGGCAATGCAATGCAATGCCTAACAATACAGGACGCTACGATGGAACACACAACCCAAGAACTCATTCAGAAACTCACAATACCGCGCAGTACAATCCCAGACAAGCTCAAATAACAAGCAAGACAACGTCAGGGCAATACAATGCAAGACAAAGTTACACAGGGCAGTACAACGCCATACACAATCAAATAAACAGCAGCCAAGGAAAGAATTCACAGTACAGTGCCATACAATGCCAGACTATCACTCAGATGGCAGTCGAGACAACGACAGAGCGACACATCGCAAGGCGTAACACAATACGGGGCACTTCAAGACACTGCACGGTCAAAGAAACAAGAACCTATTAGAGAAGTCACAATACAGTGCAGTCCTCTGACAGAACGTCTATAAAAAGACCGTCTAGACAATGACAAGGCACTACAACGCAAGACGAAACACGATACAGGGCACTACAAGGCAAAACACACTCACATCAACAACCGCCCCTTAAAAAAAAACGACAGCTCAGTGCAGCACCCTGCCAGAATATACATCACGTGGCACTCAGGACAATTCCATGGCAATACAATGCCAAACGTAACACAACACAGGGCAGCACAATGCAAAACAGAATGAAAGAAAGAACAACCTGACAAAACCCCTACATACCCGTCAGTACCATCCCACAGGGCGTCACGTGGCGGTCGAGACAGTTACAGGACAACAGAATCCGAGACGTAACATTACACAGCGCAGTACAGTGCAATAGTCAGTCAAATAAACAACCCACGAAGGGACCCACAATACTGCGCGTTCCAGCGCCAACAGATGTCAGACAGCAGGCAAGATACCGACAGAGCAATACAGCGCACAACGTAAGACAACAGAGGACGGTCTAATGCTCAGACGCATCAGATGGCAGTCAAAACAATGACGCGGCAATACAATTCGAGACCCAACACAAAGGCGGTAGCACGGCAATACACGGTGGTCAAAGAAAGAGCACCCGGTAAAACCCCCACGATACAGATGGCTACTATCCCAGAGTGTCTACAATGACAGTGAAGAGAACGACGGGGCAATGCAACGCAAGACAGAACGCCATACAGGGCACTGCAAGGCAATACGCAGCCAAATCAAGAACAAACGTTTAAAAAAACCGCAAGACCGAGCGGCACATACCGGAACGGACCAGACGGTCGTCAGGGCGATTACAGGGCAATACAATGCAAGACAAAACACAACACGGGGCAGGACAAGGCAAGAGGTAGTCAAATAATGAACCGCCGATCGAAAACCCACAGACGAGTGCGCTGCAATCCCGGTCGCAGATGGCACTCCATAAAATGACTGAGCAATAGAATCCAAGACATAACATTATACGGTGCCGTAGAATGCAATATGCAGTCAAACAGAGAACAACCCATTACAAAACCGACGAGACAGCGCACTGCAATGAGAGACCATATCAGATATCCATCAAGACGGGTCCAGAGCAATACAATGCAAGACCTAACAGTATACCGGGCTCTACAATATGATACACCGTGAAAGAAAAAGAAAACGAGTGCAGAACTGCACAGTCTTGAGAATTTTTTAACACGATGGCTGAAATGACAATCCAAACGATGACAGGGTAATCCAACACCAGACATAGCACTATACGGGTCAGCACAACCCAATACCCGCTCAAATAATCAGCAAACATTTCTAGGACTGCACAGGATGGGGAATTGTTTAACGAATACACAGTTCAATAAACAACAGCCAATTGTCGGACTGCAGTGGACTGTGAAAGTTTTAAACACAAAGTCTAAAGTCACAAACCCGACACTGACAGGACGATACAATGCGAGACAGCGTAACAGCGTACATGGCAGTACAATGCAATACACCGTCAAATAGAAAACAGCTGATGAAGGAAGTGACAATACGGTGGCATACAATGGCAGAATAGATCAGATGACAGTCAAGACAACAACAGAGCCATACAACGCAAGTCGTAACACCACACGGCGACAGACAAGGCAAGATGCAGTTGTGGCGGGCAGAGCGATTCACTTCACTCCTAAGAGAGAAGGAAACATTTAGAAACACACACACACAGGGATTCAACAAAGGTAGCAGTGCACGTGACAGCGCTTCACCAGATTGCACGGCCACGTACCCCGGGTTATTTACTGCCTAGGGGCCGGGGTCAGACGAGCTGTCAGGGAGACCCTCCCCTTGAGTCACGAGGCTCGGAAAGGACCCCCTTGCTTTCTAAACTCCTTCTCCGAGAGGAGTCTAGCTGCGGCTGGATCCCATCCTTGCCCCGGCCTTGGGCAACCCTTTCCCTCTAAAGGATTCTATCTGCGCCATCGACCCGTTCTATCACTCAGCTAAGATTGCAAAGCTCTGCATGCTATTAGTCACTTACCCAGATTCTGCTGCGGCAAGGCGTCTCTCAACCTCGAGGAGCAGAAACTTACGTGAGCGTCCCCGCTCAAGCGGAGGAGGTGGCGAACAGGCCGCTGCCGGGCAGGAAGGCTCCAAGGGCTCTCTTCCTGCCCACTATCTGTAGAGGCAGCTAATTGACTTCTAGTCAGATCAGCCTGGGAACAAAATAGCTCAGTCCCCACTCCAGAAGGAGTGTTGACTCTGTTGCCTGCGGGGAGGAGAGAAAGGGGGGTTGGGGGGGTGACGGGGTGGGAAACGGCGGGGGGCAGGGCACCGCACCACCACGCCGGTCAAACAAAGAACAACCGATTCAATAATTCACAACACAGTGCAGTACAATCCCAGACAGTCTAAAACAACAGTCGAAACAATGATAGACCAATACAATGCAAGACATAACACACCACGGGGCAGCACGAGGCAATACGCAGCCAAATTAAGAACGACCGATCAACACACCCACGATAGCGTGCAGTCCTGCGACAGAATGTTTCAAGTGACCGTCAAAACAACGATGGGGCAATGCAATGCAATGCCTAACAATACAGGACGCTACGATGGAACACACAACCCAAGAACTCATTCAGAAACTCACAATACCGCGCAGTACAATCCCAGACAAGCTCAAATAACAAGCAAGACAACGTCAGGGCAATACAATGCAAGACAAAGTTACACAGGGCAGTACAACGCCATACACAATCAAATAAACAGCAGCCAAGGAAAGAATTCACAGTACAGTGCCATACAATGCCAGACTATCACTCAGATGGCAGTCGAGACAACGACACAGCAACACAGCGCAAGGCGTAACACAATACGGGGCACTTCAAGACACTGCACGGTCAAAGAAACAACAACCTATTAGAGAAGTCACAATACAGTGCAGTCCTCTGACAGAACGTCTATAAAAAGACCGTCTAGACAATGACAGGGTAATACAACGCAAGACGAAACACGATACAGGGCACTACAAGGCAAAACACACTCACATCAACAACCGCCCCTTAAAAAAAAACGACAGCTCAGTGCAGCACCCTGCCAGAATATACATCACGTGGCACTCAGGACAATTCCATGGCAATACAATGCCAAACGTAACACAACACAGGGCAGCACAATGCAAAACAGAATGAAAGAAAGAACAACCTGACAAAACCCCTACATACCCGTCAGTACCATCCCACAGGGCGTCACGTGGCGGTCGAGACAGTTACAGGACAACAGAATCCGAGACGTAACATTACACAGCGCAGTACAGTGCAATAGTCAGTCAAATAAACAACCCACGAAGGGACCCACAATACTGCGCGTTCCAGCGCCAACAGATGTCAGACAGCAGGCAAGATACCGACAGAGCAATACAGCGCACAACGTAAGACAACAGAGGACGGTCTAATGCTCAGACGCATCAGATGGCAGTCAAAACAATGACGCGGCAATACAATTCGAGACCCAACACAAAGGCGGTAGCACGGCAATACACGGTGGTCAAAGAAAGAGCACCCGGTAAAACCCCCACGATACAGATGGCTACTATCCCAGAGTGTCTACAATGACAGTGAAGAGAACGACGGGGCAATGCAACGCAAGACAGAACGCCATACAGGGCACTGCAAGGCAATACGCAGCCAAATCAAGAACAAACGTTTAAAAAAACCGCAAGACCGAGCGGCACATACCGGAACGGACCAGACGGTCGTCAGGGCGATTACAGGGCAATACAATGCAAGACAAAACACAACACGGGGCAGGACGAGGCAAGAGGTAGTCAAATAATGAACCGCCGATCGAAAACCCACAGACGAGTGCGCTGCAATCCCGGTCGCAGATGGCACTCCATAAAATGACTGAGCAATAGAATCCAAGACATAACATTATACGGTGCCGTAGAATGCAATATGCAGTCAAACAGAGAACAACCCATTACAAAACCGACGAGACAGCGCACTGCAATGAGAGACCGTATCAGATATCCATCAAGACGGGTCCAGAGCAATACAATGCAAGACCTAACAGTATACCGGGCTCTACAATATGATACACCGTGAAAGAAAAAGAAAACGAGTGCAGAACTGCACGGTCTTGAGAATTTTTTAACACGATGGCTGAAATGACAATCCAAACGATGACAGGGTAATCCAACACCAGACATAGCACTATACGGGTCAGCACAACCCAATACCCGCTCAAATAAACAGCAAACATTTCTAGGACTGCACAGGATGGGGAATTGTTTAACGAATACACAGTTCAATAAACAACAGCCAATTGTCGGACTGCAGTGGACTGTGAAAGTTTTAAACACAAAGTCTAAAGTCACAAACCCGACACTGACAGGACGATACAATGCGAGACAGCGTAACAGCGTACATGGCAGTACAATGCAATACACCGTCAAATAGAAAACAGCTGATGAAGGAAGTGACAATACGGTGGCATACAATGGCAGAATAGATCAGATGACAGTCAAGACAACAACAGAGCCATACAACGCAAGACGTAACACCACACGGCGACAGACAAGGCAAGATGCAGTTGTGGCGGGCAGAGCGATTCACTTCACTCCTAAGAGAGAAGGAAACATTTAGAAACACACACACACAGGGATTCAACAAAGGTAGCAGTGCACGTGACAGCGCTTCACCAGATTGCACGGCCACGTACCCCGGGTTATTTACTGCCTAGGGGCCGGGGTCAGACGAGCTGTCAGGGAGACCCTCCCCTTGAGTCACGAGGCTCGGAAAGGACCCCCTTGCTTTCTAAACTCCTTCTCCGAGAGGAGTCTAGCTGCGGCTGGATCCCATCCTTGCCCCGGCCTTGGGCAACCCTTTCCCTCTAAAGGATTCTATCTGCGCCATCGACCCGTTCTATCACTCAGCTAAGATTGCAAAGCTCTGCATGCTATTAGTCACTTACCCAGATTCTGCTGCGGCAAGGCGTCTCTCAACCTCGAGGAGCAGAAACTTACGTGAGCGTCCCCGCTCAAGCGGAGGAGGTGGCGAACAGGCCGCTGCCGGGCAGGAAGGCTCCAAGGGCTCTCTTCCTGCCCACTATCTGTAGAGGCAGCTAATTGACTTCTAGTCAGATCAGCCTGGGAACAAAATAGCTCAGTCCCCACTCCAGAAGGAGTGTTGACTCTGTTGCCTGCGGGGAGGAGAGAAAGGGGGGTTGGGGGGGTGACGGGGTGGGAAACGGCGGGGGGCAGGGCACCGCACCACCACGCCGGTCAAACAAAGAACAACCGATTCAATAATTCACAACACAGTGCAGTACAATCCCAGACAGTCTAAAACAACAGTCGAAACAATGATAGACCAATACAATGCAAGACATAACACACCACGGGGCAGCACGAGGCAATACGCAGCCAAATTAAGAACGACCGATCAACACACCCACGATAGCGTGCAGTCCTGCGACAGAATGTTTCAAGTGACCGTCAAAACAACGATGGGGCAATGCAATGCAATGCCTAACAATACAGGACGCTACGATGGAACACACAACCCAAGAACTCATTCAGAAACTCACAATACCGCGCAGTACAATCCCAGACAAGCTCAAATAACAAGCAAGACAACGTCAGGGCAATACAATGCAAGACAAAGTTACACAGGGCAGTACAACGCCATACACAATCAAATAAACAGCAGCCAAGGAAAGAATTCACAGTACAGTGCCATACAATGCCAGACTATCACTCAGATGGCAGTCGAGACAACGACACAGCAACACAGCGCAAGGCGTAACACAATACGGGGCACTTCAAGACACTGCACGGTCAAAGAAACAACAACCTATTAGAGAAGTCACAATACAGTGCAGTCCTCTGACAGAACGTCTATAAAAAGACCGTCTAGACAATGACAGGGTAATACAACGCAAGACGAAACACGATACAGGGCACTACAAGGCAAAACACACTCACATCAACAACCGCCCCTTAAAAAAACCCGACAGCTCAGTGCAGCACCCTGCCAGAATATACATCACGTGGCACTCAGGACAATTACATGGCAATACAATGCCAAACGTAACACAACACAGGGCAGCACAATGCAAAACAGAATGAAAGAAAGAACAACCTGACAAAACCCCTACATACCCGTCAGTACCATCCCACAGGGCGTCACGTGGCGGTCGAGACAGTTACAGGACAACAGAATCCGAGACGTAACATTACACAGCGCAGTACAGTGCAATAGTCAGTCAAATAAACAACCCACGAAGGGACCCACAATACTGCGCGTTCCAGCGCCAACAGATGTCAGACAGCAGGCAAGATACCGACAGAGCAATACAGCGCACAACGTAAGACAACAGAGGACGGTCTAATGCTCAGACGCATCAGATGGCAGTCAAAACAATGACGCGGCAATACAATTCGAGACCCAACACAAAGGCGGTAGCACGGCAATACACGGTGGTCAAAGAAAGAGCACCCGGTAAAACCCCCACGATACAGATGGCTACTATCCCAGAGTGTCTACAATGACAGTGAAGAGAACGACGGGGCAATGCAACGCAAGACAGAACGCCATACAGGGCACTGCAAGGCAATACGCAGCCAAATCAAGAACAAACGTTTAAAAAAACCGCAAGACCGAGCGGCACATACCGGAACGGACCAGACGGTCGTCAGGGCGATTACAGGGCAATACAATGCAAGACAAAACACAACACGGGGCAGGACGAGGCAAGAGGTAGTCAAATAATGAACCGCCGATCGAAAACCCACAGACGAGTGCGCTGCAATCCCGGTCGCAGATGGCACTCCATAAAATGACTGAGCAATAGAATCCAAGACATAACATTATACGGTGCCGTAGAATGCAATATGCAGTCAAACAGAGAACAACCCATTACAAAACCGACGAGACAGCGCACTGCAATGAGAGACCATATCAGATATCCATCAAGACGGGTCCAGAGCAATACAATGCAAGACCTAACAGTATACCGGGCTCTACAATATGATACACCGTGAAAGAAAAAGAAAACGAGTGCAGAACTGCACGGTCTTGAGAATTTTTTAACACGATGGCTGAAATGACAATCCAAACGATGACAGGGTAATCCAACACCAGACATAGCACTATACGGGTCAGCACAACCCAATACCCGCTCAAATAAACAGCAAACATTTCTAGGACTGCACAGGATGGGGAATTGTTTAACGAATACACAGTTCAATAAACAACAGCCAATTGTCGGACTGCAGTGGACTGTGAAAGTTTTAAACACAAAGTCTAAAGTCACAAACCCGACACTGACAGGACGATACAATGCGAGACAGCGTAACAGCGTACATGGCAGTACAATGCAATACACCGTCAAATAGAAAACAGCTGATGAAGGAAGTGACAATACGGTGGCATACAATGGCAGAATAGATCAGATGACAGTCAAGACAACAACAGAGCCATACAACGCAAGTCGTAACACCACACGGCGACAGACAAGGCAAGATGCAGTTGTGGCGGGCAGAGCGATTCACTTCACTCCTAAGAGAGAAGGAAACATTTAGAAACACACACACACAGGGATTCAACAAAGGTAGCAGTGCACGTGACAGCGCTTCACCAGATTGCACGGCCACGTACCCCGGGTTATTTACTGCCTAGGGGCCGGGGTCAGACGAGCTGTCAGGGAGACCCTCCCCTTGAGTCACGAGGCTCGGAAAGGACCCCCTTGCTTTCTAAACTCCTTCTCCGAGAGGAGTCTAGCTGCGGCTGGATCCCATCCTTGCCCCGGCCTTGGGCAACCCTTTCCCTCTAAAGGATTCTATCTGCGCCATCGACCCGTTCTATCACTCAGCTAAGATTGCAAAGCTCTGCATGCTATTAGTCACTTACCCAGATTCTGCTGCGGCAAGGCGTCTCTCAACCTCGAGGAGCAGAAACTTACGTGAGCGTCCCCGCTCAAGCGGAGGAGGTGGCGAACAGGCCGCTGCCGGGCAGGAAGGCTCCAAGGGCTCTCTTCCTGCCCACTATCTGTAGAGGCAGCTAATTGACTTCTAGTCAGATCAGCCTGGGAACAAAATAGCTCAGTCCCCACTCCAGAAGGAGTGTTGACTCTGTTGCCTGCGGGGAGGAGAGAAAGGGGGGTTGGGGGGGTGACGGGGTGGGAAACGGCGGGGGGCAGGGCACCGCACCACCACGCCGGTCAAACAAAGAACAACCGATTCAATAATTCACAACACAGTGCAGTACAATCCCAGACAGTCTAAAACAACAGTCGAAACAATGATAGACCAATACAATGCAAGACATAACACACCACGGGGCAGCACGAGGCAATACGCAGCCAAATTAAGAACGACCGATCAACACACCCACGATAGCGTGCAGTCCTGCGACAGAATGTTTCAAGTGACCGTCAAAACAACGATGGGGCAATGCAATGCAATGCCTAACAATACAGGACGCTACGATGGAACACACAACCCAAGAACTCATTCAGAAACTCACAATACCGCGCAGTACA
This sequence comes from Larus michahellis, assembly GCF_964199755.1. NCBI lineage: Eukaryota > Metazoa > Chordata > Aves > Charadriiformes > Laridae > Larus > Larus michahellis. The sequence continues at coordinate 58,166,332 of NC_133903.1, read as the reverse complement.
ATCCCAGACAAGCTCAAATAACAAGCAAGACAACGTCAGGGCAATACAATGCAAGACAAAGTTACACAGGGCAGTACAACGCCATACACAATCAAATAAACAGCAGCCAAGGAAAGAATTCACAGTACAGTGCCATACAATGCCAGACTATCACTCAGATGGCAGTCGAGACAACGACACAGCAACACAGCGCAAGGCGTAACACAATACGGGGCACTTCAAGACACTGCACGGTCAAAGAAACAACAACCTATTAGAGAAGTCACAATACAGTGCAGTCCTCTGACAGAACGTCTATAAAAAGACCGTCTAGACAATGACAGGGTAATACAACGCAAGACGAAACACGATACAGGGCACTACAAGGCAAAACACACTCACATCAACAACCGCCCCTTAAAAAAACCCGACAGCTCAGTGCAGCACCCTGCCAGAATATACATCACGTGGCACTCAGGACAATTCCATGGCAATACAATGCCAAACGTAACACAACACAGGGCAGCACAATGCAAAACAGAATGAAAGAAAGAACAACCTGACAAAACCCCTACATACCCGTCAGTACCATCCCACAGGGCGTCACGTGGCGGTCGAGACAGTTACAGGACAACAGAATCCGAGACGTAACATTACACAGCGCAGTACAGTGCAATAGTCAGTCAAATAAACAACCCACGAAGGGACCCACAATACTGCGCGTTCCAGCGCCAACAGATGTCAGACAGCAGGCAAGATACCGACAGAGCAATACAGCGCACAACGTAAGACAACAGAGGACGGTCTAATGCTCAGACGCATCAGATGGCAGTCAAAACAATGACGCGGCAATACAATTCGAGACCCAACACAAAGGCGCTAGCACGGCAATACACGGTGGTCAAAGAAAGAGCACCCGGTAAAACCCCCACGATACAGATGGCTACTATCCCAGAGTGTCTACAATGACAGTGAAGAGAACGACGGGGCAATGCAACGCAAGACAGAACGCCATACAGGGCACTGCAAGGCAATACGCAGCCAAATCAAGAACAAACGTTTAAAAAAACCGCAAGACCGAGCGGCACATACCGGAACGGACCAGACGGTCGTCAGGGCGATTACAGGGCAATACAATGCAAGACAAAACACAACACGGGGCAGGACGAGGCAAGAGGTAGTCAAATAATGAACCGCCGATCGAAAACCCACAGACGAGTGCGCTGCAATCCCGGTCGCAGATGGCACTCCATAAAATGACTGAGCAATAGAATCCAAGACATAACATTATACGGTGCCGTAGAATGCAATATGCAGTCAAACAGAGAACAACCCATTACAAAACCGACGAGACAGCGCACTGCAATGAGAGACCATATCAGATATCCATCAAGACGGGTCCAGAGCAATACAATGCAAGACCTAACAGTATACCGGGCTCTACAATATGATACACCGTGAAAGAAAAAGAAAACGAGTGCAGAACTGCACGGTCTTGAGAATTTTTTAACACGATGGCTGAAATGACAATCCAAACGATGACAGGGTAATCCAACACCAGACATAGCACTATACGGGTCAGCACAACCCAATACCCGCTCAAATAATCAGCAAACATTTCTAGGACTGCACAGGATGGGGAATTGTTTAACGAATACACAGTTCAATAAACAACAGCCAATTGTCGGACTGCAGTGGACTGTGAAAGTTTTAAACACAAAGTCTAAAGTCACAAACCCGACACTGACAGGACGATACAATGCGAGACAGCGTAACAGCGTACATGGCAGTACAATGCAATACACCGTCAAATAGAAAACAGCTGATGAAGGAAGTGACAATACGGTGGCATACAATGGCAGAATAGATCAGATGACAGTCAAGACAACAACAGAGCCATACAACGCAAGTCGTAACACCACACGGCGACAGACAAGGCAAGATGCAGTTGTGGCGGGCAGAGCGATTCACTTCACTCCTAAGAGAGAAGGAAACATTTAGAAACACACACACACAGGGATTCAACAAAGGTAGCAGTGCACGTGACAGCGCTTCACCAGATTGCACGGCCACGTACCCCGGGTTATTTACTGCCTAGGGGCCGGGGTCAGACGAGCTGTCAGGGAGGCCCTCCCCTTGAGTCACGAGGCTCGGAAAGGACCCCCTTGCTTTCTAAACTCCTTCTCCGAGAGGAGTCTAGCTGCGGCTGGATCCCATCCTTGCCCCGGCCTTGGGCAACCCTTTCCCTCTAAAGGATTCTATCTGCGCCATCGACCCGTTCTATCACTCAGCTAAGATTGCAAAGCTCTGCATGCTATTAGTCACTTACCCAGATTCTGCTGCGGCAAGGCGTCTCTCAACCTCGAGGAGCAGAAACTTACGTGAGCGTCCCCGCTCAAGCGGAGGAGGTGGCGAACAGGCCGCTGCCGGGCAGGAAGGCTCCAAGGGCTCTCTTCCTGCCCACTATCTGTAGAGGCAGCTAATTGACTTCTAGTCAGATCAGCCTGGGAACAAAATAGCTCAGTCCCCACTCCAGAAGGAGTGTTGACTCTGTTGCCTGCGGGGAGGAGAGAAAGGGGGGTTGGGGGGGTGACGGGGTGGGAAACGGCGGGGGGCAGGGCACCGCACCACCACGCCGGTCAAACAAAGAACAACCGATTCAATAATTCACAACACAGTGCAGTACAATCCCAGACAGTCTAAAACAACAGTCGAAACAATGATAGACCAATACAATGCAAGACATAACACACCACGGGGCAGCACGAGGCAATACGCAGCCAAATTAAGAACGACCGATCAACACACCCACGATAGCGTGCAGTCCTGCGACAGAATGTTTCAAGTGACCGTCAAAACAACGATGGGGCAATGCAATGCAATGCCTAACAATACAGGACGCTACGATGGAACACACAACCCAAGAACTCATTCAGAAACTCACAATACCGCGCAGTACAATCCCAGACAAGCTCAAATAACAAGCAAGACAACGTCAGGGCAATACAATGCAAGACAAAGTTACACAGGGCAGTACAACGCCATACACAATCAAATAAACAGCAGCCAAGGAAAGAATTCACAGTACAGTGCCATACAATGCCAGACTATCACTCAGATGGCAGTCGAGACAACGACACAGCAACACAGCGCAAGGCGTAACACAATACGGGGCACTTCAAGACACTGCACGGTCAAAGAAACAACAACCTATTAGAGAAGTCACAATACAGTGCAGTCCTCTGACAGAACGTCTATAAAAAGACCGTCTAGACAATGACAGGGTAATACAACGCAAGACGAAACACGATACAGGGCACTACAAGGCAAAACACACTCACATCAACAACCGCCCCTTAAAAAAAAACGACAGCTCAGTGCAGCACCCTGCCAGAATATACATCACGTGGCACTCAGGACAATTCCATGGCAATACAATGCCAAACGTAACACAACACAGGGCAGCACAATGCAAAACAGAATGAAAGAAAGAACAACCTGACAAAACCCCTACATACCCGTCAGTACCATCCCACAGGGCGTCACGTGGCGGTCGAGACAGTTACAGGACAACAGAATCCGAGACGTAACATTACACAGCGCAGTACAGTGCAATAGTCAGTCAAATAAACAACCCACGAAGGGACCCACAATACTGCGCGTTCCAGCGCCAACAGATGTCAGACAGCAGGCAAGATACCGACAGAGCAATACAGCGCACAACGTAAGACAACAGAGGACGGTCTAATGCTCAGACGCATCAGATGGCAGTCAAAACAATGACGCGGCAATACAATTCGAGACCCAACACAAAGGCGGTAGCACGGCAATACACGGTGGTCAAAGAAAGAGCACCCGGTAAAACCCCCACGATACAGATGGCTACTATCCCAGAGTGTCTACAATGACAGTGAAGAGAACGACGGGGCAATGCAACGCAAGACAGAACGCCATACAGGGCACTGCAAGGCAATACGCAGCCAAATCAAGAACAAACGTTTAAAAAAACCGCAAGACCGAGCGGCACATACCGGAACGGACCAGACGGTCGTCAGGGCGATTACAGGGCAATACAATGCAAGACAAAACACAACACGGGGCAGGACGAGGCAAGAGGTAGTCAAATAATGAACCGCCGATCGAAAACCCACAGACGAGTGCGCTGCAATCCCGGTCGCAGATGGCACTCCATAAAATGACTGAGCAATAGAATCCAAGACATAACATTATACGGTGCCGCAGAATGCAATATGCAGTCAAACAGAGAACAACCCATTACAAAACCGACGAGACAGCGCACTGCAATGAGAGACCATATCAGATATCCATCAAGACGGGTCCAGAGCAATACAATGCAAGACCTAACAGTATACCGGGCTCTACAATATGATACACCGTGAAAGAAAAAGAAAACGAGTGCAGAACTGCACGGTCTTGAGAATTTTTTAACACGATGGCTGAAATGACAATCCAAACGATGACAGGGTAATCCAACACCAGACATAGCACTATACGGGTCAGCACAACCCAATACCCGCTCAAATAATCAGCAAACATTTCTAGGACTGCACAGGATGGGGAATTGTTTAACGAATACACAGTTCAATAAACAACAGCCAATTGTCGGACTGCAGTGGACTGTGAAAGTTTTAAACACAAAGTCTAAAGTCACAAACCCGACACTGACAGGACGATACAATGCGAGACAGCGTAACAGCGTACATGGCAGTACAATGCAATACACCGTCAAATAGAAAACAGCTGATGAAGGAAGTGACAATACGGTGGCATACAATGGCAGAATAGATCAGATGACAGTCAAGACAACAACAGAGCCATACAACGCAAGTCGTAACACCACACGGCGACAGACAAGGCAAGATGCAGTTGTGGCGGGCAGAGCGATTCACTTCACTCCTAAGAGAGAAGGAAACATTTAGAAACACACACACACAGGGATTCAACAAAGGTAGCAGTGCACGTGACAGCGCTTCACCAGATTGCACGGCCACGTACCCCGGGTTATTTACTGCCTAGGGGCCGGGGTCAGACGAGCTGTCAGGGAGACCCTCCCCTTGAGTCACGAGGCTCGGAAAGGACCCCCTTGCTTTCTAAACTCCTTCTCCGAGAGGAGTCTAGCTGCGGCTGGATCCCGTCCTTGCCCCGGCCTTGGGCAACCCTTTCCCTCTAAAGGATTCTATCTGCGCCATCGACCCGTTCTATCACTCAGCTAAGATTGCAAAGCTCTGCATGCTATTAGTCACTTACCCAGATTCTGCTGCGGCAAGGCGTCTCTCAACCTCGAGGAGCAGAAACTTACGTGAGCGTCCCCGCTCAAGCGGAGGAGGTGGCGAACAGGCCGCTGCCGGGCAGGAAGGCTCCAAGGGCTCTCTTCCTGCCCACTATCTGTAGAGGCAGCTAATTGACTTCTAGTCAGATCAGCCTGGGAACAAAATAGCTCAGTCCCCACTCCAGAAGGAGTGTTGACTCTGTTGCCTGCGGGGAGGAGAGAAAGGGGGGTTGGGGGGGTGACGGGGTGGGAAACGGCGGGGGGCAGGGCACCGCACCACCACGCCGGTCAAACAAAGAACAACCGATTCAATAATTCACAACACAGTGCAGTACAATCCCAGACAGTCTAAAACAACAGTCGAAACAATGATAGACCAATACAATGCAAGACATAACACACCACGGGGCAGCACGAGGCAATACGCAGCCAAATTAAGAACGACCGATCAACACACCCACGATAGCGTGCAGTCCTGCGACAGAATGTTTCAAGTGACCGTCAAAACAACGATGGGGCAATGCAATGCAATGCCTAACAATACAGGACGCTACGATGGAACACACAACCCAAGAACTCATTCAGAAACTCACAATACCGCGCAGTACAATCCCAGACAAGCTCAAATAACAAGCAAGACAACGTCAGGGCAATACAATGCAAGACAAAGTTACACAGGGCAGTACAACGCCATACACAATCAAATAAACAGCAGCCAAGGAAAGAATTCACAGTACAGTGCCATACAATGCCAGACTATCACTCAGATGGCAGTCGAGACAACGACACAGCAACACAGCGCAAGGCGTAACACAATACGGGGCACTTCAAGACACTGCACGGTCAAAGAAACAACAACCTATTAGAGAAGTCACAATACAGTGCAGTCCTCTGACAGAACGTCTATAAAAAGACCGTCTAGACAATGACAGGGTAATACAACGCAAGACGAAACACGATACAGGGCACTACAAGGCAAAACACACTCACATCAACAACCGCCCCTTAAAAAAAAACGACAGCTCAGTGCAGCACCCTGCCAGAATATACATCACGTGGCACTCAGGACAATTCCATGGCAATACAATGCGAAACGTAACACAACACAGGGCAGCACAATGCAAAACAGAATGAAAGAAAGAACAACCTGACAAAACCCCTACATACCCGTCAGTACCATCCCACAGGGCGTCACGTGGCGGTCGAGACAGTTACAGGACAACAGAATCCGAGACGTAACATTACACAGCGCAGTACAGTGCAATAGTCAGTCAAATAAACAACCCACGAAGGGACCCACAATACTGCGCGTTCCAGCGCCAACAGATGTCAGACAGCAGGCAAGATACCGACAGAGCAATACAGCGCACAACGTAAGACAACAGAGGACGGTCTAATGCTCAGACGCATCAGATGGCAGTCAAAACAATGACGCGGCAATACAATTCGAGACCCAACACAAAGGCGGTAGCACGGCAATACACGGTGGTCAAAGAAAGAGCACCCGGTAAAACCCCCACGATACAGATGGCTACTATCCCAGAGTGTCTACAATGACAGTGAAGAGAACGACGGGGCAATGCAACGCAAGACAGAACGCCATACAGGGCACTGCAAGGCAATACGCAGCCAAATCAAGAACAAACGTTTAAAAAAACCGCAAGACCGAGCGGCACATACCGGAACGGACCAGACGGTCGTCAGGGCGATTACAGGGCAATACAATGCAAGACAAAACACAACACGGGGCAGGACGAGGCAAGAGGTAGTCAAATAATGAACCGCCGATCGAAAACCCACAGACGAGTGCGCTGCAATCCCGGTCGCAGATGGCACTCCATAAAATGACTGAGCAATAGAATCCAAGACATAACATTATACGGTGCCGCAGAATGCAATATGCAGTCAAACAGAGAACAACCCATTACAAAACCGACGAGACAGCGCACTGCAATGAGAGACCATATCAGATATCCATCAAGACGGGTCCAGAGCAATACAATGCAAGACCTAACAGTATACCGGGCTCTACAATATGATACACCGTGAAAGAAAAAGAAAACGAGTGCAGAACTGCACGGTCTTGAGAATTTTTTAACACGATGGCTGAAATGACAATCCAAACGATGACAGGGTAATCCAACACCAGACATAGCACTATACGGGTCAGCACAACCCAATACCCGCTCAAATAATCAGCAAACATTTCTAGGACTGCACAGGATGGGGAATTGTTTAACGAATACACAGTTCAATAAACAACAGCCAATTGTCGGACTGCAGTGGACTGTGAAAGTTTTAAACACAAAGTCTAAAGTCACAAACCCGACACTGACAGGACGATACAATGCGAGACAGCGTAACAGCGTACATGGCAGTACAATGCAATACACCGTCAAATAGAAAACAGCTGATGAAGGAAGTGACAATACGGTGGCATACAATGGCAGAATAGATCAGATGACAGTCAAGACAACAACAGAGCCATACAACGCAAGTCGTAACACCACACGGCGACAGACAAGGCAAGATGCAGTTGTGGCGGGCAGAGCGATTCACTTCACTCCTAAGAGAGAAGGAAACATTTAGAAACACACACACACAGGGATTCAACAAAGGTAGCAGTGCACGTGACAGCGCTTCACCAGATTGCACGGCCACGTACCCCGGGTTATTTACTGCCTAGGGGCCGGGGTCAGACGAGCTGTCAGGGAGACCCTCCCCTTGAGTCACGAGGCTCGGAAAGGACCCCCTTGCTTTCTAAACTCCTTCTCCGAGAGGAGTCTAGCTGCGGCTGGATCCCGTCCTTGCCCCGGCCTTGGGCAACCCTTTCCCTCTAAAGGATTCTATCTGCGCCATCGACCCGTTCTATCACTCAGCTAAGATTGCAAAGCTCTGCATGCTATTAGTCACTTACCCAGATTCTGCTGCGGCAAGGCGTCTCTCAACCTCGAGGAGCAGAAACTTACGTGAGCGTCCCCGCTCAAGCGGAGGAGGTGGCGAACAGGCCGCTGCCGGGCAGGAAGGCTCCAAGGGCTCTCTTCCTGCCCACTATCTGTAGAGGCAGCTAATTGACTTCTAGTCAGATCAGCCTGGGAACAAAATAGCTCAGTCCCCACTCCAGAAGGAGTGTTGACTCTGTTGCCTGCGGGGAGGAGAGAAAGGGGGGTTGGGGGGGTGACGGGGTGGGAAACGGCGGGGGGCAGGGCACCGCACCACCACGCCGGTCAAACAAAGAACAACCGATTCAATAATTCACAACACAGTGCAGTACAATCCCAGACAGTCTAAAACAACAGTCGAAACAATGATAGACCAATACAATGCAAGACATAACGCACCACGGGGCAGCACGAGGCAATACGCAGCCAAATTAAGAACGACCGATCAACACACCCACGATAGCGTGCAGTCCTGCGACAGAATGTTTCAAGTGACCGTCAAAACAACGATGGGGCAATGCAATGCAATGCCTAACAATACAGGACGCTACGATGGAACACACAACCCAAGAACTCATTCAGAAACTCACAATACCGCGCAGTACAATCCCAGACAAGCTCAAATAACAAGCAAGACAACGTCAGGGCAATACAATGCAAGACAAAGTTACACAGGGCAGTACAACGCCATACACAATCAAATAAACAGCAGCCAAGGAAAGAATTCACAGTACAGTGCCATACAATGCCAGACTATCACTCAGATGGCAGTCGAGACAACGACACAGCAACACAGCGCAAGGCGTAACACAATACGGGGCACTTCAAGACACTGCACGGTCAAAGAAACAACAACCTATTAGAGAAGTCACAATACAGTGCAGTCCTCTGACAGAACGTCTATAAAAAGACCGTCTAGACAATGACAGGGTAATACAACGCAAGACGAAACACGATACAGGGCACTACAAGGCAAAACACACTCACATCAACAACCGCCCCTTAAAAAAAAACGACAGCTCAGTGCAGCACCCTGCCAGAATATACATCACGTGGCACTCAGGACAATTCCATGGCAATACAATGCGAAACGTAACACAACACAGGGCAGCACAATGCAAAACAGAATGAAAGAAAGAACAACCTGACAAAACCCCTACATACCCGTCAGTACCATCCCACAGGGCGTCACGTGGCGGTCGAGACAGTTACAGGACAACAGAATCCGAGACGTAACATTACACAGCGCAGTACAGTGCAATAGTCAGTCAAATAAACAACCCACGAAGGGACCCACAATACTGCGCGTTCCAGCGCCAACAGATGTCAGACAGCAGGCAAGATACCGACAGAGCAATACAGCGCACAACGTAAGACAACAGAGGACGGTCTAATGCTCAGACGCATCAGATGGCAGTCAAAACAATGACGCGGCAATACAATTCGAGACCCAACACAAAGGCGGTAGCACGGCAATACACGGTGGTCAAAGAAAGAGCACCCGGTAAAACCCCCACGATACAGATGGCTACTATCCCAGAGTGTCTACAATGACAGTGAAGAGAACGACGGGGCAATGCAACGCAAGACAGAACGCCATACAGGGCACTGCAAGGCAATACGCAGCCAAATCAAGAACAAACGTTTAAAAAAACCGCAAGACCGAGCGGCACATACCGGAACGGACCAGACGGTCGTCAGGGCGATTACAGGGCAATACAATGCAAGACAAAACACAACACGGGGCAGGACGAGGCAAGAGGTAGTCAAATAATGAACCGCCGATCGAAAACCCACAGACGAGTGCGCTGCAATCCCGGTCGCAGATGGCACTCCATAAAATGACTGAGCAATAGAATCCAAGACATAACATTATACGGTGCCGCAGAATGCAATATGCAGTCAAACAGAGAACAACCCATTACAAAACCGACGAGACAGCGCACTGCAATGAGAGACCATATCAGATATCCATCAAGACGGGTCCAGAGCAATACAATGCAAGACCTAACAGTATACCGGGCTCTACAATATGATACACCGTGAAAGAAAAAGAAAACGAGTGCAGAACTGCACGGTCTTGAGAATTTTTTAACACGATGGCTGAAATGACAATCCAAACGATGACAGGGTAATCCAACACCAGACATAGCACTATACGGGTCAGCACAACCCAATACCCGCTCAAATAATCAGCAAACATTTCTAGGACTGCACAGGATGGGGAATTGTTTAACGAATACACAGTTCAATAAACAACAGCCAATTGTCGGACTGCAGTGGACTGTGAAAGTTTTAAACACAAAGTCTAAAGTCACAAACCCGACACTGACAGGACGATACAATGCGAGACAGCGTAACAGCGTACATGGCAGTACAATGCAATACACCGTCAAATAGAAAACAGCTGATGAAGGAAGTGACAATACGGTGGCATACAATGGCAGAATAGATCAGATGACAGTCAAGACAACAACAGAGCCATACAACGCAAGACGTAACACCACACGGCGACAGACAAGGCAAGATGCAGTTGTGGCGGGCAGAGCGATTCACTTCACTCCTAAGAGAGAAGGAAACATTTAGAAACACACACACACAGGGATTCAACAAAGGTAGCAGTGCACGTGACAGCGCTTCACCAGATTGCACGGCCACGTACCCCGGGTTATTTACTGCCTAGGGGCCGGGGTCAGACGAGCTGTCAGGGAGACCCTCCCCTTGAGTCACGAGGCTCGGAAAGGACCCCCTTGCTTTCTAAACTCCTTCTCCGAGAGGAGTCTAGCTGCGGCTGGATCCCGTCCTTGCCCCGGCCTTGGGCAACCCTTTCCCTCTAAAGGATTCTATCTGCGCCATCGACCCGTTCTATCACTCAGCTAAGATTGCAAAGCTCTGCATGCTATTAGTCACTTACCCAGATTCTGCTGCGGCAAGGCGTCTCTCAACCTCGAGGAGCAGAAACTTACGTGAGCGTCCCCGCTCAAGCGGAGGAGGTGGCGAACAGGCCGCTGCCGGGCAGGAAGGCTCCAAGGGCTCTCTTCCTGCCCACTATCTGTAGAGGCAGCTAATTGACTTCTAGTCAGATCAGCCTGGGAACAAAATAGCTCAGTCCCCACTCCAGAAGGAGTGTTGACTCTGTTGCCTGCGGGGAGGAGAGAAAGGGGGGTTGGGGGGGTGACGGGGTGGGAAACGGCGGGGGGCAGGGCACCGCACCACCACGCCGGTCAAACAAAGAACAACCGATTCAATAATTCACAACACAGTGCAGTACAATCCCAGACAGTCTAAAACAACAGTCGAAACAATGATAGACCAATACAATGCAAGACATAACGCACCACGGGGCAGCACGAGGCAATACGCAGCCAAATTAAGAACGACCGATCAACACACCCACGATAGCGTGCAGTCCTGCGACAGAATGTTTCAAGTGACCGTCAAAACAACGATGGGGCAATGCAATGCAATGCCTAACAATACAGGACGCTACGATGGAACACACAACCCAAGAACTCATTCAGAAACTCACAATACCGCGCAGTACAATCCCAGACAAGCTCAAATAACAAGCAAGACAACGTCAGGGCAATACAATGCAAGACAAAGTTACACAGGGCAGTACAACGCCATACACAATCAAATAAACAGCAGCCAAGGAAAGAATTCACAGTACAGTGCCATACAATGCCAGACTATCACTCAGATGGCAGTCGAGACAACGACACAGCAACACAGCGCAAGGCGTAACACAATACGGGGCACTTCAAGACACTGCACGGTCAAAGAAACAACAACCTATTAGAGAAGTCACAATACAGTGCAGTCCTCTGACAGAACGTCTATAAAAAGACCGTCTAGACAATGACAGGGTAATACAACGCAAGACGAAACACGATACAGGGCACTACAAGGCAAAACACACTCACATCAACAACCGCCCCTTAAAAAAAACCGACAGCTCAGTGCAGCACCCTGCCAGAATATACATCACGTGGCACTCAGGACAATTACATGGCAATACAATGCCAAACGTAACACAACACAGGGCAGCACAATGCAAAACAGAATGAAAGAAAGAACAACCTGACAAAACCCCTACATACCCGTCAGTACCATCCCACAGGGCGTCACGTGGCGGTCGAGACAGTTACAGGACAACAGAATCCGAGACGTAACATTACACAGCGCAGTACAGTGCAATAGTCAGTCAAATAAACAACCCACGAAGGGACCCACAATACTGCGCGTTCCAGCGCCAACAGATGTCAGACAGCAGGCAAGATACCGACAGAGCAATACAGCGCACAACGTAAGACAACAGAGGACGGTCTAATGCTCAGACGCATCAGATGGCAGTCAAAACAATGACGCGGCAATACAATTCGAGACCCAACACAAAGGCGGTAGCACGGCAATACACGGTGGTCAAAGAAAGAGCACCCGGTAAAACCCCCACGATACAGATGGCTACTATCCCAGAGTGTCTACAATGACAGTGAAGAGAACGACGGGGCAATGCAACGCAAGACAGAACGCCATACAGGGCACTGCAAGGCAATACGCAGCCAAATCAAGAACAAACGTTTAAAAAAACCGCAAGACCGAGCGGCACATACCGGAACGGACCAGACGGTCGTCAGGGCGATTACAGGGCAATACAATGCAAGACAAAACACAACACGGGGCAGGACGAGGCAAGAGGTAGTCAAATAATGAACCGCCGATCGAAAACCCACAGTCGAGTGCGCTGCAATCCCGGTCGCAGATGGCACTCCATAAAATGACTGAGCAATAGAATCCAAGACATAACATTATACGGTGCCGTAGAATGCAATATGCAGTCAAACAGAGAACAACCCATTACAAAACCGACGAGACAGCGCACTGCAATGAGAGACCATATCAGATATCCATCAAGACGGGTCCAGAGCAATACAATGCAAGACCTAACAGTATACCGGGCTCTACAATATGATACACCGTGAAAGAAAAAGAAAACGAGTGCAGAACTGCACGGTCTTGAGAATTTTTTAACACGATGGCTGAAATGACAATCCAAACGATGACAGGGTAATCCAACACCAGACATAGCACTATACGGGTCAGCACAACCCAATACCCGCTCAAATAATCAGCAAACATTTCTAGGACTGCACAGGATGGGGAATTGTTTAACGAATACACAGTTCAATAAACAACAGCCAATTGTCGGACTGCAGTGGACTGTGAAAGTTTTAAACACAAAGTCTAAAGTCACAAACCCGACACTGACAGGACGATACAATGCGAGACAGCGTAACAGCGTACATGGCAGTACAATGCAATACACCGTCAAATAGAAAACAGCTGATGAAGGAAGTGACAATACGGTGGCATACAATGGCAGAATAGATCAGATGACAGTCAAGACAACAACAGAGCCATACAACGCAAGTCGTAACACCACACGGCGACAGACAAGGCAAGATGCAGTTGTGGCGGGCAGAGCGATTCACTTCACTCCTAAGAGAGAAGGAAACATTTAGAAACACACACACACAGGGATTCAACAAAGGTAGCAGTGCACGTGACAGCGCTTCACCAGATTGCACGGCCACGTACCCCGGGTTATTTACTGCCTAGGGGCCGGGGTCAGACGAGCTGTCAGGGAGACCCTCCCCTTGAGTCACGAGGCTCGGAAAGGACCCCCTTGCTTTCTAAACTCCTTCTCCGAGAGGAGTCTAGCTGCGGCTGGATCCCGTCCTTGCCCCGGCCTTGGGCAACCCTTTCCCTCTAAAGGATTCTATCTGCGCCATCGACCCGTTCTATCACTCAGCTAAGATTGCAAAGCTCTGCATGCTATTAGTCACTTACCCAGATTCTGCTGCGGCAAGGCGTCTCTCAACCTCGAGGAGCAGAAACTTACGTGAGCGTCCCCGCTCAAGCGGAGGAGGTGGCGAACAGGCCGCTGCCGGGCAGGAAGGCTCCAAGGGCTCTCTTCCTGCCCACTATCTGTAGAGGCAGCTAATTGACTTCTAGTCAGATCAGCCTGGGAACAAAATAGCTCAGTCCCCACTCCAGAAGGAGTGTTGACTCTGTTGCCTGCGGGGAGGAGAGAAAGGGGGGTTGGGGGGGTGACGGGGTGGGAAACGGCGGGGGGCAGGGCACCGCACCACCACGCCGGTCAAACAAAGAACAACCGATTCAATAATTCACAACACAGTGCAGTACAATCCCAGACAGTCTAAAACAACAGTCGAAACAATGATAGACCAATACAATGCAAGACATAACACACCACGGGGCAGCACGAGGCAATACGCAGCCAAATTAAGAACGACCGATCAACACACCCACGATAGCGTGCAGTCCTGCGACAGAATGTTTCAAGTGACCGTCAAAACAACGATGGGGCAATGCAATGCAATGCCTAACAATACAGGACGCTACGATGGAACACACAACCCAAGAACTCATTCAGAAACTCACAATACCGCGCAGTACAATCCCAGACAAGCTCAAATAACAAGCAAGACAACGTCAGGGCAATACAATGCAAGACAAAGTTACACAGGGCAGTACAACGCCATACACAATCAAATAAACAGCAGCCAAGGAAAGAATTCACAGTACAGTGCCATACAATGCCAGACTATCACTCAGATGGCAGTCGAGACAACGACACAGCAACACAGCGCAAGGCGTAACACAATACGGGGCACTTCAAGACACTGCACGGTCAAAGAAACAACAACCTATTAGAGAAGTCACAATACAGTGCAGTCCTCTGACAGAACGTCTATAAAAAGACCGTCTAGACAATGACAGGGTAATACAACGCAAGACGAAACACGATACAGGGCACTACAAGGCAAAACACACTCACATCAACAACCGCCCCTTAAAAAAAAACGACAGCTCAGTGCAGCACCCTGCCAGAATATACATCACGTGGCACTCAGGACAATTACATGGCAATACAATGCCAAACGTAACACAACACAGGGCAGCACAATGCAAAACAGAATGAAAGAAAGAACAACCTGACAAAACCCCTACATACCCGTCAGTACCATCCCACAGGGCGTCACGTGGCGGTCGAGACAGTTACAGGACAACAGAATCCGAGACGTAACATTACACAGCGCAGTACAGTGCAATAGTCAGTCAAATAAACAACCCACGAAGGGACCCACAATACTGCGCGTTCCAGCGCCAACAGATGTCAGACAGCAGGCAAGATACCGACAGAGCAATACAGCGCACAACGTAAGACAACAGAGGACGGTCTAATGCTCAGACGCATCAGATGGCAGTCAAAACAATGACGCGGCAATACAATTCGAGACCCAACACAAAGGCGGTAGCACGGCAATACACGGTGGTCAAAGAAAGAGCACCCGGTAAAACCCCCACGATACAGATGGCTACTATCCCAGAGTGTCTACAATGACAGTGAAGAGAACGACGGGGCAATGCAACGCAAGACAGAATGCCATACAGGGCACTGCAAGGCAATACGCAGCCAAATCAAGAACAAACGTTTAAAAAAACCGCAAGACCGAGCGGCACATACCGGAACGGACCAGACGGTCGTCAGGGCGATTACAGGGCAATACAATGCAAGACAAAACACAACACGGGGCAGGACGAGGCAAGAGGTAGTCAAATAATGAACCGCCGATCGAAAACCCACAGACGAGTGCGCTGCAATCCCGGTCGCAGATGGCACTCCATAAAATGACTGAGCAATAGAATCCAAGACATAACATTATACGGTGCCGTAGAATGCAATATGCAGTCAAACAGAGAACAACCCATTACAAAACCGACGAGACAGCGCACTGCAATGAGAGACCGTATCAGATATCCATCAAGACGGGTCCAGAGCAATACAATGCAAGACCTAACAGTATACCGGGCTCTACAATATGATACACCGTGAAAGAAAAAGTAAACGAGTGCAGAACTGCACGGTCTTGAGAATTTTTTAACACGATGGCTGAAATGACAATCCAAACGATGACAGGGTAATCCAACACCAGACATAGCACTATACGGGTCAGCACAACCCAATACCCGCTCAAATAATCAGCAAACATTTCTAGGACTGCACAGGATGGGGAATTGTTTAACGAATACACAGTTCAATAAACAACAGCCAATTGTCGGACTGCAGTGGACTGTGAAAGTTTTAAACACAAAGTCTAAAGTCACAAACCCGACACTGACAGGACGATACAATGCGAGACAGCGTAACAGCGTACATGGCAGTACAATGCAATACACCGTCAAATAGAAAACAGCTGATGAAGGAAGTGACAATACGGTGGCATACAATGGCAGAATAGATCAGATGACAGTCAAGACAACAACAGAGCCATACAACGCAAGTCGTAACACCACACGGCGACAGACAAGGCAAGATGCAGTTGTGGCGGGCAGAGCGATTCACTTCACTCCTAAGAGAGAAGGAAACATTTAGAAACACACACACACAGGGATTCAACAAAGGTAGCAGTGCACGTGACAGCGCTTCACCAGATTGCACGGCCACGTACCCCGGGTTATTTACTGCCTAGGGGCCGGGGTCAGACGAGCTGTCAGGGAGACCCTCCCCTTGAGTCACGAGGCTCGGAAAGGACCCCCTTGCTTTCTAAACTCCTTCTCCGAGAGGAGTCTAGCTGCGGCTGGATCCCGTCCTTGCCCCGGCCTTGGGCAACCCTTTCCCTCTAAAGGATTCTATCTGCGCCATCGACCCGTTCTATCACTCAGCTAAGATTGCAAAGCTCTGCATGCTATTAGTCACTTACCCAGATTCTGCTGCGGCAAGGCGTCTCTCAACCTCGAGGAGCAGAAACTTACGTGAGCGTCCCCGCTCAAGCGGAGGAGGTGGCGAACAGGCCGCTGCCGGGCAGGAAGGCTCCAAGGGCTCTCTTCCTGCCCACTATCTGTAGAGGCAGCTAATTGACTTCTAGTCAGATCAGCCTGGGAACAAAATAGCTCAGTCCCCACTCCAGAAGGAGTGTTGACTCTGTTGCCTGCGGGGAGGAGAGAAAGGGGGGTTGGGGGGGTGACGGGGTGGGAAACGGCGGGGGGCAGGGCACCGCACCACCACGCCGGTCAAACAAAGAACAACCGATTCAATAATTCACAACACAGTGCAGTACAATCCCAGACAGTCTAAAACAACAGTCGAAACAATGATAGACCAATACAATGCAAGACATAACACACCACGGGGCAGCACGAGGCAATACGCAGCCAAATTAAGAACGACCGATCAACACACCCACGATAGCGTGCAGTCCTGCGACAGAATGTTTCAAGTGACCGTCAAAACAACGATGGGGCAATGCAATGCAATGCCTAACAATACAGGACGCTACGATGGAACACACAACCCAAGAACTCATTCAGAAACTCACAATACCGCGCAGTACAATCCCAGACAAGCTCAAATAACAAGCAAGACAACGTCAGGGCAATACAATGCAAGACAAAGTTACACAGGGCAGTACAACGCCATACACAATCAAATAAACAGCAGCCAAGGAAAGAATTCACAGTACAGTGCCATACAATGCCAGACTATCACTCAGATGGCAGTCGAGACAACGACACAGCAACACAGCGCAAGGCGTAACACAATACGGGGCACTTCAAGACACTGCACGGTCAAAGAAACAACAACCTATTAGAGAAGTCACAATACAGTGCAGTCCTCTGACAGAACGTCTATAAAAAGACCGTCTAGACAATGACAGGGTAATACAACGCAAGACGAAACACGATACAGGGCACTACAAGGCAAAACACACTCACATCAACAACCGCCCCTTAAAAAAAAACGACAGCTCAGTGCAGCACCCTGCCAGAATATACATCACGTGGCACTCAGGACAATTCCATGGCAATACAATGCCAAACGTAACACAACACAGGGCAGCACAATGCAAAACAGAATGAAAGAAAGAACAACCTGACAAAACCCCTACACACCCGTCAGTACCATCCCACAGGGCGTCACGTGGCGGTCGAGACAGTTACAGGACAACAGAATCCGAGACGTAACATTACACAGCGCAGTACAGTGCAATAGTCAGTCAAATAAACAACCCACGAAGGGACCCACAATACTGCGCGTTCCAGCGCCAACAGATGTCAGACAGCAGGCAAGATACCGACAGAGCAATACAGCGCACAACGTAAGACAACAGAGGACGGTCTAATGCTCAGACGCATCAGATGGCAGTCAAAACAATGACGCGGCAATACAATTCGAGACCCAACACAAAGGCGGTAGCACGGCAATACACGGTGGTCAAAGAAAGAGCACCCGGTAAAACCCCCACGATACAGATGGCTACTATCCCAGAGTGTCTACAATGACAGTGAAGAGAACGACGGGGCAATGCAACGCAAGACAGAACGCCATACAGGGCACTGCAAGGCAATACGCAGCCAAATCAAGAACAAACGTTTAAAAAAACCGCAAGACCGAGCGGCACATACCGGAACGGACCAGACGGTCGTCAGGGCGATTACAGGGCAATACAATGCAAGACAAAACACAACACGGGGCAGGACGAGGCAAGAGGTAGTCAAATAATGAACCGCCGATCGAAAACCCACAGACGAGTGCGCTGCAATCCCGGTCGCAGATGGCACTCCATAAAATGACTGAGCAATAGAATCCAAGACATAACATTATACGGTGCCGTAGAATGCAATATGCAGTCAAACAGAGAACAACCCATTACAAAACCGACGAGACAGCGCACTGCAATGAGAGACCATATCAGATATCCATCAAGACGGGTCCAGAGCAATACAATGCAAGACCTAACAGTATACCGGGCTCTACAATATGATACACCGTGAAAGAAAAAGAAAACGAGTGCAGAACTGCACGGTCTTGAGAATTTTTTAACACGATGGCTGAAATGACAATCCAAACGATGACAGGGTAATCCAACACCAGACATAGCACTATACGGGTCAGCACAACCCAATACCCGCTCAAATAATCAGCAAACATTTCTAGGACTGCACAGGATGGGGAATTGTTTAACGAATACACAGTTCAATAAACAACAGCCAATTGTCGGACTGCAGTGGACTGTGAAAGTTTTAAACACAAAGTCTAAAGTCACAAACCCGACACTGACAGGACGATACAATGCGAGACAGCGTAACAGCGTACATGGCAGTACAATGCAATACACCGTCAAATAGAAAACAGCTGATGAAGGAAGTGACAATACGGTGGCATACAATGGCAGAATAGATCAGATGACAGTCAAGACAACAACAGAGCCATACAACGCAAGTCGTAACACCACACGGCGACAGACAAGGCAAGATGCAGTTGTGGCGGGCAGAGCGATTCACTTCACTCCTAAGAGAGAAGGAAACATTTAGAAACACACACACACAGGGATTCAACAAAGGTAGCAGTGCACGTGACAGCGCTTCACCAGATTGCACGGCCACGTACCCCGGGTTATTTACTGCCTAGGGGCCGGGGTCAGACGAGCTGTCAGGGAGACCCTCCCCTTGAGTCACGAGGCTCGGAAAGGACCCCCTTGCTTTCTAAACTCCTTCTCCGAGAGGAGTCTAGCTGCGGCTGGATCCCGTCCTTGCCCCGGCCTTGGGCAACCCTTTCCCTCTAAAGGATTCTATCTGCGCCATCGACCCGTTCTATCACTCAGCTAAGATTGCAAAGCTCTGCATGCTATTAGTCACTTACCCAGATTCTGCTGCGGCAAGGCGTCTCTCAACCTCGAGGAGCAGAAACTTACGTGAGCGTCCCCGCTCAAGCGGAGGAGGTGGCGAACAGGCCGCTGCCGGGCAGGAAGGCTCCAAGGGCTCTCTTCCTGCCCACTATCTGTAGAGGCAGCTAATTGACTTCTAGTCAGATCAGCCTGGGAACAAAATAGCTCAGTCCCCACTCCAGAAGGAGTGTTGACTCTGTTGCCTGCGGGGAGGAGAGAAAGGGGGGTTGGGGGGGTGACGGGGTGGGAAACGGCGGGGGGCAGGGCACCGCACCACCACGCCGGTCAAACAAAGAACAACCGATTCAATAATTCACAACACAGTGCAGTACAATCCCAGACAGTCTAAAACAACAGTCGAAACAATGATAGACCAATACAATGCAAGACATAACACACCACGGGGCAGCACGAGGCAATACGCAGCCAAATTAAGAACGACCGATCAACACACCCACGATAGCGTGCAGTCCTGCGACAGAATGTTTCAAGTGACCGTCAAAACAACGATGGGGCAATGCAATGCAATGCCTAACAATACAGGACGCTACGATGGAACACACAACCCAAGAACTCATTCAGAAACTCACAATACCGCGCAGTACAATCCCAGACAAGCTCAAATAACAAGCAAGACAACGTCAGGGCAATACAATGCAAGACAAAGTTACACAGGGCAGTACAACGCCATACACAATCAAATAAACAGCAGCCAAGGAAAGAATTCACAGTACAGTGCCATACAATGCCAGACTATCACTCAGATGGCAGTCGAGACAACGACACAGCAACACAGCGCAAGGCGTAACACAATACGGGGCACTTCAAGACACTGCACGGTCAAAGAAACAACAACCTATTAGAGAAGTCACAATACAGTGCAGTCCTCTGACAGAACGTCTATAAAAAGACCGTCTAGACAATGACAGGGTAATACAACGCAAGACGAAACACGATACAGGGCACTACAAGGCAAAACACACTCACATCAACAACCGCCCCTTAAAAAAAACCGACAGCTCAGTGCAGCACCCTGCCAGAATATACATCACGTGGCACTCAGGACAATTCCATGGCAATACAATGCCAAACGTAACACAACACAGGGCAGCACAATGCAAAACAGAATGAAAGAAAGAACAACCTGACAAAACCCCTACATACCCGTCAGTACCATCCCACAGGGCGTCACGTGGCGGTCGAGACAGTTACAGGACAACAGAATCCGAGACGTAACATTACACAGCGCAGTACAGTGCAATAGTCAGTCAAATAAACAACCCACGAAGGGACCCACAATACTGCGCGTTCCAGCGCCAACAGATGTCAGACAGCAGGCAAGATACCGACAGAGCAATACAGCGCACAACGTAAGACAACAGAGGACGGTCTAATGCTCAGACGCATCAGATGGCAGTCAAAACAATGACGCGGCAATACAATTCGAGACCCAACACAAAGGCGGTAGCACGGCAATACACGGTGGTCAAAGAAAGAGCACCCGGTAAAACCCCCACGATACAGATGGCTACTATCCCAGAGTGTCTACAATGACAGTGAAGAGAACGACGGGGCAATGCAACGCAAGACAGAACGCCATACAGGGCACTGCAAGGCAATACGCAGCCAAATCAAGAACAAACGTTTAAAAAAACCGCAAGACCGAGCGGCACATACCGGAACGGACCAGACGGTCGTCAGGGCGATTACAGGGCAATACAATGCAAGACAAAACACAACACGGGGCAGGACGAGGCAAGAGGTAGTCAAATAATGAACCGCCGATCGAAAACCCACAGACGAGTGCGCTGCAATCCCGGTCGCAGATGGCACTCCATAAAATGACTGAGCAATAGAATCCAAGACATAACATTATACGGTGCCGTAGAATGCAATATGCAGTCAAACAGAGAACAACCCATTACAAAACCGACGAGACAGCGCACTGCAATGAGAGACCATATCAGATATCCATCAAGACGGGTCCAGAGCAATACAATGCAAGACCTAACAGTATACCGGGCTCTACAATATGATACACCGTGAAAGAAAAAGAAAACGAGTGCAGAACTGCACGGTCTTGAGAATTTTTTAACACGATGGCTGAAATGACAATCCAAACGATGACAGGGTAATCCAACACCAGACATAGCACTATACGGGTCAGCACAACCCAATACCCGCTCAAATAATCAGCAAACATTTCTAGGACTGCACAGGATGGGGAATTGTTTAACGAATACACAGTTCAATAAACAACAGCCAATTGTCGGACTGCAGTGGACTGTGAAAGTTTTAAACACAAAGTCTAAAGTCACAAACCCGACACTGACAGGACGATACAATGCGAGACAGCGTAACAGCGTACATGGCAGTACAATGCAATACACCGTCAAATAGAAAACAGCTGATGAAGGAAGTGACAATACGGTGGCATACAATGGCAGAATAGATCAGATGACAGTCAAGACAACAACAGAGCCATACAACGCAAGTCGTAACACCACACGGCGACAGACAAGGCAAGATGCAGTTGTGGCGGGCAGAGCGATTCACTTCACTCCTAAGAGAGAAGGAAACATTTAGAAACACACACACACAGGGATTCAACAAAGGTAGCAGTGCACGTGACAGCGCTTCACCAGATTGCACGGCCACGTACCCCGGGTTATTTACTGCCTAGGGGCCGGGGTCAGACGAGCTGTCAGGGAGACCCTCCCCTTGAGTCACGAGGCTCGGAAAGGACCCCCTTGCTTTCTAAACTCCTTCTCCGAGAGGAGTCTAGCTGCGGCTGGATCCCATCCTTGCCCCGGCCTTGGGCAACCCTTTCCCTCTAAAGGATTCTATCTGCGCCATCGACCCGTTCTATCACTCAGCTAAGATTGCAAAGCTCTGCATGCTATTAGTCACTTACCCAGATTCTGCTGCGGCAAGGCGTCTCTCAACCTCGAGGAGCAGAAACTTACGTGAGCGTCCCCGCTCAAGCGGAGGAGGTGGCGAACAGGCCGCTGCCGGGCAGGAAGGCTCCAAGGGCTCTCTTCCTGCCCACTATCTGTAGAGGCAGCTAATTGACTTCTAGTCAGATCAGCCTGGGAACAAAATAGCTCAGTCCCCACTCCAGAAGGAGTGTTGACTCTGTTGCCTGCGGGGAGGAGAGAAAGGGGGGTTGGGGGGGTGACGGGGTGGGAAACGGCGGGGGGCAGGGCACCGCACCACCACGCCGGTCAAACAAAGAACAACCGATTCAATAATTCACAACACAGTGCAGTACAATCCCAGACAGTCTAAAACAACAGTCGAAACAATGATAGACCAATACAATGCAAGACATAACACACCACGGGGCAGCACGAGGCAATACGCAGCCAAATTAAGAACGACCGATCAACACACCCACGATAGCGTGCAGTCCTGCGACAGAATGTTTCAAGTGACCGTCAAAACAACGATGGGGCAATGCAATGCAATGCCTAACAATACAGGACGCTACGATGGAACACACAACCCAAGAACTCATTCAGAAACTCACAATACCGCGCAGTACAATCCCAGACAAGCTCAAATAACAAGCAAGACAACGTCAGGGCAATACAATGCAAGACAAAGTTACACAGGGCAGTACAACGCCATACACAATCAAATAAACAGCAGCCAAGGAAAGAATTCACAGTACAGTGCCATACAATGCCAGACTATCACTCAGATGGCAGTCGAGACAACGACACAGCAACACAGCGCAAGGCGTAACACAATACGGGGCACTTCAAGACACTGCACGGTCAAAGAAACAACAACCTATTAGAGAAGTCACAATACAGTGCAGTCCTCTGACAGAACGTCTATAAAAAGACCGTCTAGACAATGACAGGGTAATACAACGCAAGACGAAACACGATACAGGGCACTACAAGGCAAAACACACTCACATCAACAACCGCCCCTTAAAAAAAAACGACAGCTCAGTGCAGCACCCTGCCAGAATATACATCACGTGGCACTCAGGACAATTACATGGCAATACAATGCCAAACGTAACACAACACAGGGCAGCACAATGCAAAACAGAATGAAAGAAAGAACAACCTGACAAAACCCCTACATACCCGTCAGTACCATCCCACAGGGCGTCACGTGGCGGTCGAGACAGTTACAGGACAACAGAATCCGAGACGTAACATTACACAGCGCAGTACAGTGCAATAGTCAGTCAAATAAACAACCCACGAAGGGACCCACAATACTGCGCGTTCCAGCGCCAACAGATGTCAGACAGCAGGCAAGATACCGACAGAGCAATACAGCGCACAACGTAAGACAACAGAGGACGGTCTAATGCTCAGACGCATCAGATGGCAGTCAAAACAATGACGCGGCAATACAATTCGAGACCCAACACAAAGGCGGTAGCACGGCAATACACGGTGGTCAAAGAACGAGCACCCGGTAAAACCCCCACGATACAGATGGCTACTATCCCAGAGTGTCTACAATGACAGTGAAGAGAACGACGGGGCAATGCAACGCAAGACAGAACGCCATACAGGGCACTGCAAGGCAATACGCAGCCAAATCAAGAACAAACGTTTAAAAAAACCGCAAGACCGAGCGGCACATACCGGAACGGACCAGACGGTCGTCAGGGCGATTACAGGGCAATACAATGCAAGACAAAACACAACACGGGGCAGGACGAGGCAAGAGGTAGTCAAATAATGAACCGCCGATCGAAAACCCACAGTCGAGTGCGCTGCAATCCCGGTCGCAGATGGCACTCCATAAAATGACTGAGCAATAGAATCCAAGACATAACATTATACGGTGCCGTAGAATGCAATATGCAGTCAAACAGAGAACAACCCATTACAAAACCGACGAGACAGCGCACTGCAATGAGAGACCATATCAGATATCCATCAAGACGGGTCCAGAGCAATACAATGCAAGACCTAACAGTATACCAGGCTCTACAATATGATACACCGTGAAAGAAAAAGAAAACGAGTGCAGAACTGCACGGTCTTGAGAATTTTTTAACACGATGGCTGAAATGACAATCCAAACGATGACAGGGTAATCCAACACCAGACATAGCACTATACGGGTCAGCACAACCCAATACCCGCTCAAATAAACAGCAAACATTTCTAGGACTGCACAGGATGGGGAATTGTTTAACGAATACACAGTTCAATAAACAACAGCCAATTGTCGGACTGCAGTGGACTGTGAAAGTTTTAAACACAAAGTCTAAAGTCACAAACCCGACACTGACAGGACGATACAATGCGAGACAGCGTAACAGCGTACATGGCAGTACAATGCAATACACCGTCAAATAGAAAACAGCTGATGAAGGAAGTGACAATACGGTGGCATACAATGGCAGAATAGATCAGATGACAGTCAAGACAACAACAGAGCCATACAACGCAAGTCGTAACACCACACGGCGACAGACAAGGCAAGATGCAGTTGTGGCGGGCAGAGCGATTCACTTCACTCCTAAGAGAGAAGGAAACATTTAGAAACACACACACACAGGGATTCAACAAAGGTAGCAGTGCACGTGACAGCGCTTCACCAGATTGCACGGCCACGTACCCCGGGTTATTTACTGCCTAGGGGCCGGGGTCAGACGAGCTGTCAGGGAGACCCTCCCCTTGAGTCACGAGGCTCGGAAAGGACCCCCTTGCTTTCTAAACTCCTTCTCCGAGAGGAGTCTAGCTGCGGCTGGATCCCATCCTTGCCCCGGCCTTGGGCAACCCTTTCCCTCTAAAGGATTCTATCTGCGCCATCGACCCGTTCTATCACTCAGCTAAGATTGCAAAGCTCTGCATGCTATTAGTCACTTACCCAGATTCTGCTGCGGCAAGGCGTCTCTCAACCTCGAGGAGCAGAAACTTACGTGAGCGTCCCCGCTCAAGCGGAGGAGGTGGCGAACAGGCCGCTGCCGGGCAGGAAGGCTCCAAGGGCTCTCTTCCTGCCCACTATCTGTAGAGGCAGCTAATTGACTTCTAGTCAGATCAGCCTGGGAACAAAATAGCTCAGTCCCCACTCCAGAAGGAGTGTTGACTCTGTTGCCTGCGGGGAGGAGAGAAAGGGGGGTTGGGGGGGTGACGGGGTGGGAAACGGCGGGGGGCAGGGCACCGCACCACCACGCCGGTCAAACAAAGAACAACCGATTCAATAATTCACAACACAGTGCAGTACAATCCCAGACAGTCTAAAACAACAGTCGAAACAATGATAGACCAATACAATGCAAGACATAACACACCACGGGGCAGCACGAGGCAATACGCAGCCAAATTAAGAACGACCGATCAACACACCCACGATAGCGTGCAGTCCTGCGACAGAATGTTTCAAGTGACCGTCAAAACAACGATGGGGCAATGCAATGCAATGCCTAACAATACAGGACGCTACGATGGAACACACAACCCAAGAACTCATTCAGAAACTCACAATACCGCGCAGTACAATCCCAGACAAGCTCAAATAACAAGCAAGACAACGTCAGGGCAATACAATGCAAGACAAAGTTACACAGGGCAGTACAACGCCATACACAATCAAATAAACAGCAGCCAAGGAAAGAATTCACAGTACAGTGCCATACAATGCCAGACTATCACTCAGATGGCAGTCGAGACAACGACACAGCAACACAGCGCAAGGCGTAACACAATACGGGGCACTTCAAGACACTGCACGGTCAAAGAAACAACAACCTATTAGAGAAGTCACAATACAGTGCAGTCCTCTGACAGAACGTCTATAAAAAGACCGTCTAGACAATGACAGGGTAATACAACGCAAGACGAAACACGATACAGGGCACTAAAAGGCAAAACACACTCACATCAACAACCGCCCCTTAAAAAAAACCGACAGCTCAGTGCAGCACCCTGCCAGAATATACATCACGTGGCACTCAGGACAATTACATGGCAATACAATGCCAAACGTAACACAACACAGGGCAGCACAATGCAAAACAGAATGAAAGAAAGAACAACCTGACAAAACCCCTACATACCCGTCAGTACCATCCCACAGGGCGTCACGTGGCGGTCGAGACAGTTACAGGACAACAGAATCCGAGACGTAACATTACACAGCGCAGTACAGTGCAATAGTCAGTCAAATAAACAACCCACGAAGGGACCCACAATACTGCGCGTTCCAGCGCCAACAGATGTCAGACAGCAGGCAAGATACCGACAGAGCAATACAGCGCACAACGTAAGACAACAGAGGACGGTCTAATGCTCAGACGCATCAGATGGCAGTCAAAACAATGACGCGGCAATACAATTCGAGACCCAACACAAAGGCGGTAGCACGGCAATACACGGTGGTCAAAGAAAGAGCACCCGGTAAAACCCCCACGATACAGATGGCTACTATCCCAGAGTGTCTACAATGACAGTGAAGAGAACGACGGGGCAATGCAACGCAAGACAGAACGCCATACAGGGCACTGCAAGGCAATACGCAGCCAAATCAAGAACAAACGTTTAAAAAAACCGCAAGACCGAGCGGCACATACCGGAACGGACCAGACGGTCGTCAGGGCGATTACAGGGCAATACAATGCAAGACAAAACACAACACGGGGCAGGACGAGGCAAGAGGTAGTCAAATAATGAACCGCCGATCGAAAACCCACAGACGAGTGCGCTGCAATCCCGGTCGCAGATGGCACTCCATAAAATGACTGAGCAATAGAATCCAAGACATAACATTATACGGTGCCGTAGAATGCAATATGCAGTCAAACAGAGAACAACCCATTACAAAACCGACGAGACAGCGCACTGCAATGAGAGACCATATCAGATATCCATCAAGACGGGTCCAGAGCAATACAATGCAAGACCTAACAGTATACCAGGCTCTACAATATGATACACCGTGAAAGAAAAAGAAAACGAGTGCAGAACTGCACGGTCTTGAGAATTTTTTAACACGATGGCTGAAATGACAATCCAAACGATGACAGGGTAATCCAACACCAGACATAGCACTATACGGGTCAGCACAACCCAATACCCGCTCAAATAATCAGCAAACATTTCTAGGACTGCACAGGATGGGGAATTGTTTAACGAATACACAGTTCAATAAACAACAGCCAATTGTCGGACTGCAGTGGACTGTGAAAGTTTTAAACACAAAGTCTAAAGTCACAAACCCGACACTGACAGGACGATACAATGCGAGACAGCGTAACAGCGTACATGGCAGTACAATGCAATACACCGTCAAATAGAAAACAGCTGATGAAGGAAGTGACAATACGGTGGCATACAATGGCAGAATAGATCAGATGACAGTCAAGACAACAACAGAGCCATACAACGCAAGTCGTAACACCACACGGCGACAGACAAGGCAAGATGCAGTTGTGGCGGGCAGAGCGATTCACTTCACTCCTAAGAGAGAAGGAAACATTTAGAAACACACACACACAGGGATTCAACAAAGGTAGCAGTGCACGTGACAGCGCTTCACCAGATTGCACGGCCACGTACCCCGGGTTATTTACTGCCTAGGGGCCGGGGTCAGACGAGCTGTCAGGGAGACCCTCCCCTTGAGTCACGAGGCTCGGAAAGGACCCCCTTGCTTTCTAAACTCCTTCTCCGAGAGGAGTCTAGCTGCGGCTGGATCCCATCCTTGCCCCGGCCTTGGGCAACCCTTTCCCTCTAAAGGATTCTATCTGCGCCATCGACCCGTTCTATCACTCAGCTAAGATTGCAAAGCTCTGCATGCTATTAGTCACTTACCCAGATTCTGCTGCGGCAAGGCGTCTCTCAACCTCGAGGAGCAGAAACTTACGTGAGCGTCCCCGCTCAAGCGGAGGAGGTGGCGAACAGGCCGCTGCCGGGCAGGAAGGCTCCAAGGGCTCTCTTCCTGCCCACTATCTGTAGAGGCAGCTAATTGACTTCTAGTCAGATCAGCCTGGGAACAAAATAGCTCAGTCCCCACTCCAGAAGGAGTGTTGACTCTGTTGCCTGCGGGGAGGAGAGAAAGGGGGGTTGGGGGGGTGACGGGGTGGGAAACGGCGGGGGGCAGGGCACCGCACCACCACGCCGGTCAAACAAAGAACAACCGATTCAATAATTCACAACACAGTGCAGTACAATCCCAGACAGTCTAAAACAACAGTCGAAACAATGATAGACCAATACAATGCAAGACATAACACACCACGGGGCAGCACGAGGCAATACGCAGCCAAATTAAGAACGACCGATCAACACACCCACGATAGCGTGCAGTCCTGCGACAGAATGTTTCAAGTGACCGTCAAAACAACGATGGGGCAATGCAATGCAATGCCTAACAATACAGGACGCTACGATGGAACACACAACCCAAGAACTCATTCAGAAACTCACAATACCGCGCAGTACAATCCCAGACAAGCTCAAATAACAAGCAAGACAACGTCAGGGCAATACAATGCAAGACAAAGTTACACAGGGCAGTACAACGCCATACACAATCAAATAAACAGCAGCCAAGGAAAGAATTCACAGTACAGTGCCATACAATGCCAGACTATCACTCAGATGGCAGTCGAGACAACGACACAGCAACACAGCGCAAGGCGTAACACAATACGGGGCACTTCAAGACACTGCACGGTCAAAGAAACAACAACCTATTAGAGAAGTCACAATACAGTGCAGTCCTCTGACAGAACGTCTATAAAAAGACCGTCTAGACAATGACAGGGTAATACAACGCAAGACGAAACACGATACAGGGCACTACAAGGCAAAACACACTCACATCAACAACCGCCCCTTAAAAAAAACCGACAGCTCAGTGCAGCACCCTGCCAGAATATACATCACGTGGCACTCAGGACAATTCCATGGCAATACAATGCCAAACGTAACACAACACAGGGCAGCACAATGCAAAACAGAATGAAAGAAAGAACAACCTGACAAAACCCCTACATACCCGTCAGTACCATCCCACAGGGCGTCACGTGGCGGTCGAGACAGTTACAGGACAACAGAATCCGAGACGTAACATTACACAGCGCAGTACAGTGCAATAGTCAGTCAAATAAACAACCCACGAAGGGACCCACAATACTGCGCGTTCCAGCGCCAACAGATGTCAGACAGCAGGCAAGATACCGACAGAGCAATACAGCGCACAACGTAAGACAACAGAGGACGGTCTAATGCTCAGATGCATCAGATGGCAGTCAAAACAATGACGCGGCAATACAATTCGAGACCCAACACAAAGGCGGTAGCACGGCAATACACGGTGGTCAAAGAAAGAGCACCCGGTAAAACCCCCACGATACAGATGGCTACTATCCCAGAGTGTCTACAATGACAGTGAAGAGAACGACGGGGCAATGCAACGCAAGACAGAACGCCATACAGGGCACTGCAAGGCAATACGCAGCCAAATCAAGAACAAACGTTTAAAAAAACCGCAAGACCGAGCGGCACATACCGGAACGGACCAGACGGTCGTCAGGGCGATTACAGGGCAATACAATGCAAGACAAAACACAACACGGGGCAGGACGAGGCAAGAGGTAGTCAAATAATGAACCGCCGATCGAAAACCCACAGACGAGTGCGCTGCAATCCCGGTCGCAGATGGCACTCCATAAAATGACTGAGCAATAGAATCCAAGACATAACATTATACGGTGCCGTAGAATGCAATATGCAGTCAAACAGAGAACAACCCATTACAAAACCGACGAGACAGCGCACTGCAATGAGAGACCATATCAGATATCCATCAAGACGGGTCCAGAGCAATACAATGCAAGACCTAACAGTATACCGGGCTCTACAATATGATACACCGTGAAAGAAAAAGAAAACGAGTGCAGAACTGCACGGTCTTGAGAATTTTTTAACACGATGGCTGAAATGACAATCCAAACGATGACAGGGTAATCCAACACCAGACATAGCACTATACGGGTCAGCACAACCCAATACCCGCTCAAATAATCAGCAAACATTTCTAGGACTGCACAGGATGGGGAATTGTTTAACGAATACACAGTTCAATAAACAACAGCCAATTGTCGGACTGCAGTGGACTGTGAAAGTTTTAAACACAAAGTCTAAAGTCACAAACCCGACACTGACAGGACGATACAATGCGAGACAGCGTAACAGCGTACATGGCAGTACAATGCAATACACCGTCAAATAGAAAACAGCTGATGAAGGAAGTGACAATACGGTGGCATACAATGGCAGAATAGATCAGATGACAGTCAAGACAACAACAGAGCCATACAACGCAAGTCGTAACACCACACGGCGACAGACAAGGCAAGATGCAGTTGTGGCGGGCAGAGCGATTCACTTCACTCCTAAGAGAGAAGGAAACATTTAGAAACACACACACACAGGGATTCAACAAAGGTAGCAGTGCACGTGACAGCGCTTCACCAGATTGCACGGCCACGTACCCCGGGTTATTTACTGCCTAGGGGCCGGGGTCAGACGAGCTGTCAGGGAGACCCTCCCCTTGAGTCACGAGGCTCGGAAAGGACCCCCTTGCTTTCTAAACTCCTTCTCCGAGAGGAGTCTAGCTGCGGCTGGATCCCATCCTTGCCCCGGCCTTGGGCAACCCTTTCCCTCTAAAGGATTCTATCTGCGCCATCGACCCGTTCTATCACTCAGCTAAGATTGCAAAGCTCTGCATGCTATTAGTCACTTACCCAGATTCTGCTGCGGCAAGGCGTCTCTCAACCTCGAGGAGCAGAAACTTACGTGAGCGTCCCCGCTCAAGCGGAGGAGGTGGCGAACAGGCCGCTGCCGGGCAGGAAGGCTCCAAGGGCTCTCTTCCTGCCCACTATCTGTAGAGGCAGCTAATTGACTTCTAGTCAGATCAGCCTGGGAACAAAATAGCTCAGTCCCCACTCCAGAAGGAGTGTTGACTCTGTTGCCTGCGGGGAGGAGAGAAAGGGGGGTTGGGGGGGTGACGGGGTGGGAAACGGCGGGGGGCAGGGCACCGCACCACCACGCCGGTCAAACAAAGAACAACCGATTCAATAATTCACAACACAGTGCAGTACAATCCCAGACAGTCTAAAACAACAGTCGAAACAATGATAGACCAATACAATGCAAGACATAACACACCACGGGGCAGCACGAGGCAATACGCAGCCAAATTAAGAACGACCGATCAACACACCCACGATAGCGTGCAGTCCTGCGACAGAATGTTTCAAGTGACCGTCAAAACAACGATGGGGCAATGCAATGCAATGCCTAACAATACAGGACGCTACGATGGAACACACAACCCAAGAACTCATTCAGAAACTCACAATACCGCGCAGTACAATCCCAGACAAGCTCAAATAACAAGCAAGACAACGTCAGGGCAATACAATGCAAGACAAAGTTACACAGGGCAGTACAACGCCATACACAATCAAATAAACAGCAGCCAAGGAAAGAATTCACAGTACAGTGCCATACAATGCCAGACTATCACTCAGATGGCAGTCGAGACAACGACACAGCAACACAGCGCAAGGCGTAACACAATACGGGGCACTTCAAGACACTGCACGGTCAAAGAAACAACAACCTATTAGAGAAGTCACAATACAGTGCAGTCCTCTGACAGAACGTCTATAAAAAGACCGTCTAGACAATGACAGGGTAATACAACGCAAGACGAAACACGATACAGGGCACTACAAGGCAAAACACACTCACATCAACAACCGCCCCTTAAAAAAAACCGACAGCTCAGTGCAGCACCCTGCCAGAATATACATCACGTGGCACTCAGGACAATTACATGGCAATACAATGCCAAACGTAACACAACACAGGGCAGCACAATGCAAAACAGAATGAAAGAAAGAACAACCTGACAAAACCCCTACATACCCGTCAGTACCATCCCACAGGGCGTCACGTGGCGGTCGAGACAGTTACAGGACAACAGAATCCGAGACGTAACATTACACAGCGCAGTACAGTGCAATAGTCAGTCAAATAAACAACCCACGAAGGGACCCACAATACTGCGCGTTCCAGCGCCAACAGATGTCAGACAGCAGGCAAGATACCGACAGAGCAATACAGCGCACAACGTAAGACAACAGAGGACGGTCTAATGCTCAGACGCATCAGATGGCAGTCAAAACAATGACGCGGCAATACAATTCGAGACCCAACACAAAGGCGGTAGCACGGCAATACACGGTGGTCAAAGAAAGAGCACCCGGTAAAACCCCCACGATACAGATGGCTACTATCCCAGAGTGTCTACAATGACAGTGAAGAGAACGACGGGGCAATGCAACGCAAGACAGAACGCCATACAGGGCACTGCAAGGCAATACGCAGCCAAATCAAGAACAAACGTTTAAAAAAACCGCAAGACCGAGCGGCACATACCGGAACGGACCAGACGGTCGTCAGGGCGATTACAGGGCAATACAATGCAAGACAAAACACAACACGGGGCAGGACGAGGCAAGAGGTAGTCAAATAATGAACCGCCGATCGAAAACCCACAGACGAGTGCGCTGCAATCCCGGTCGCAGATGGCACTCCATAAAATGACTGAGCAATAGAATCCAAGACATAACATTATACGGTGCCGTAGAATGCAATATGCAGTCAAACAGAGAACAACCCATTACAAAACCGACGAGACAGCGCACTGCAATGAGAGACCATATCAGATATCCATCAAGACGGGTCCAGAGCAATACAATGCAAGACCTAACAGTATACCAGGCTCTACAATATGATACACCGTGAAAGAAAAAGAAAACGAGTGCAGAACTGCACGGTCTTGAGAATTTTTTAACACGATGGCTGAAATGACAATCCAAACGATGACAGGGTAATCCAACACCAGACATAGCACTATACGGGTCAGCACAACCCAATACCCGCTCAAATAATCAGCAAACATTTCTAGGACTGCACAGGATGGGGAATTGTTTAACGAATACACAGTTCAATAAACAACAGCCAATTGTCGGACTGCAGTGGACTGTGAAAGTTTTAAACACAAAGTCTAAAGTCACAAACCCGACACTGACAGGACGATACAATGCGAGACAGCGTAACAGCGTACATGGCAGTACAATGCAATACACCGTCAAATAGAAAACAGCTGATGAAGGAAGTGACAATACGGTGGCATACAATGGCAGAATAGATCAGATGACAGTCAAGACAACAACAGAGCCATACAACGCAAGTCGTAACACCACACGGCGACAGACAAGGCAAGATGCAGTTGTGGCGGGCAGAGCGATTCACTTCACTCCTAAGAGAGAAGGAAACATTTAGAAACACACACACACAGGGATTCAACAAAGGTAGCAGTGCACGTGACAGCGCTTCACCAGATTGCACGGCCACGTACCCCGGGTTATTTACTGCCTAGGGGCCGGGGTCAGACGAGCTGTCAGGGAGACCCTCCCCTTGAGTCACGAGGCTCGGAAAGGACCCCCTTGCTTTCTAAACTCCTTCTCCGAGAGGAGTCTAGCTGCGGCTGGATCCCATCCTTGCCCCGGCCTTGGGCAACCCTTTCCCTCTAAAGGATTCTATCTGCGCCATCGACCCGTTCTATCACTCAGCTAAGATTGCAAAGCTCTGCATGCTATTAGTCACTTACCCAGATTCTGCTGCGGCAAGGCGTCTCTCAACCTCGAGGAGCAGAAACTTACGTGAGCGTCCCCGCTCAAGCGGAGGAGGTGGCGAACAGGCCGCTGCCGGGCAGGAAGGCTCCAAGGGCTCTCTTCCTGCCCACTATCTGTAGAGGCAGCTAATTGACTTCTAGTCAGATCAGCCTGGGAACAAAATAGCTCAGTCCCCACTCCAGAAGGAGTGTTGACTCTGTTGCCTGCGGGGAGGAGAGAAAGGGGGGTTGGGGGGGTGACGGGGTGGGAAACGGCGGGGGGCAGGGCACCGCACCACCACGCCGGTCAAACAAAGAACAACCGATTCAATAATTCACAACACAGTGCAGTACAATCCCAGACAGTCTAAAACAACAGTCGAAACAATGATAGACCAATACAATGCAAGACATAACACACCACGGGGCAGCACGAGGCAATACGCAGCCAAATTAAGAACGACCGATCAACACACCCACGATAGCGTGCAGTCCTGCGACAGAATGTTTCAAGTGACCGTCAAAACAACGATGGGGCAATGCAATGCAATGCCTAACAATACAGGACGCTACGATGGAACACACAACCCAAGAACTCATTCAGAAACTCACAA
This sequence comes from Larus michahellis, assembly GCF_964199755.1. NCBI lineage: Eukaryota > Metazoa > Chordata > Aves > Charadriiformes > Laridae > Larus > Larus michahellis. The sequence goes on along the minus strand of NC_133903.1, from coordinate 58,131,078 downwards.
TACCGCGCAGTACAATCCCAGACAAGCTCAAATAACAAGCAAGACAACGTCAGGGCAATACAATGCAAGACAAAGTTACACAGGGCAGTACAACGCCATACACAATCAAATAAACAGCAGCCAAGGAAAGAATTCACAGTACAGTGCCATACAATGCCAGACTATCACTCAGATGGCAGTCGAGACAACGACACAGCAACACAGCGCAAGGCGTAACACAATACGGGGCACTTCAAGACACTGCACGGTCAAAGAAACAACAACCTATTAGAGAAGTCACAATACAGTGCAGTCCTCTGACAGAACGTCTATAAAAAGACCGTCTAGACAATGACAGGGTAATACAACGCAAGACGAAACACGATACAGGGCACTACAAGGCAAAACACACTCACATCAACAACCGCCCCTTAAAAAAAAACGACAGCTCAGTGCAGCACCCTGCCAGAATATACATCACGTGGCACTCAGGACAATTACATGGCAATACAATGCCAAACGTAACACAACACAGGGCAGCACAATGCAAAACAGAATGAAAGAAAGAACAACCTGACAAAACCCCTACATACCCGTCAGTACCATCCCACAGGGCGTCACGTGGCGGTCGAGACAGTTACAGGACAACAGAATCCGAGACGTAACATTACACAGCGCAGTACAGTGCAATAGTCAGTCAAATAAACAACCCACGAAGGGACCCACAATACTGCGCGTTCCAGCGCCAACAGATGTCAGACAGCAGGCAAGATACCGACAGAGCAATACAGCGCACAACGTAAGACAACAGAGGACGGTCTAATGCTCAGACGCATCAGATGGCAGTCAAAACAATGACGCGGCAATACAATTCGAGACCCAACACAAAGGCGGTAGCACGGCAATACACGGTGGTCAAAGAAAGAGCACCCGGTAAAACCCCCACGATACAGATGGCTACTATCCCAGAGTGTCTACAATGACAGTGAAGAGAACGACGGGGCAATGCAACGCAAGACAGAACGCCATACAGGGCACTGCAAGGCAATACGCAGCCAAATCAAGAACAAACGTTTAAAAAAACCGCAAGACCGAGCGGCACATACCGGAACGGACCAGACGGTCGTCAGGGCGATTACAGGGCAATACAATGCAAGACAAAACACAACACGGGGCAGGACGAGGCAAGAGGTAGTCAAATAATGAACCGCCGATCGAAAACCCACAGACGAGTGCGCTGCAATCCCGGTCGCAGATGGCACTCCATAAAATGACTGAGCAATAGAATCCAAGACATAACATTATACGGTGCCGTAGAATGCAATATGCAGTCAAACAGAGAACAACCCATTACAAAACCGACGAGACAGCGCACTGCAATGAGAGACCATATCAGATATCCATCAAGACGGGTCCAGAGCAATACAATGCAAGACCTAACAGTATACCGGGCTCTACAATATGATACACCGTGAAAGAAAAAGAAAACGAGTGCAGAACTGCACGGTCTTGAGAATTTTTTAACACGATGGCTGAAATGACAATCCAAACGATGACAGGGTAATCCAACACCAGACATAGCACTATACGGGTCAGCACAACCCAATACCCGCTCAAATAATCAGCAAACATTTCTAGGACTGCACAGGATGGGGAATTGTTTAACGAATACACAGTTCAATAAACAACAGCCAATTGTCGGACTGCAGTGGACTGTGAAAGTTTTAAACACAAAGTCTAAAGTCACAAACCCGACACTGACAGGACGATACAATGCGAGACAGCGTAACAGCGTACATGGCAGTACAATGCAATACACCGTCAAATAGAAAACAGCTGATGAAGGAAGTGACAATACGGTGGCATACAATGGCAGAATAGATCAGATGACAGTCAAGACAACAACAGAGCCATACAACGCAAGTCGTAACACCACACGGCGACAGACAAGGCAAGATGCAGTTGTGGCGGGCAGAGCGATTCACTTCACTCCTAAGAGAGAAGGAAACATTTAGAAACACACACACACAGGGATTCAACAAAGGTAGCAGTGCACGTGACAGCGCTTCACCAGATTGCACGGCCACGTACCCCGGGTTATTTACTGCCTAGGGGCCGGGGTCAGACGAGCTGTCAGGGAGACCCTCCCCTTGAGTCACGAGGCTCGGAAAGGACCCCCTTGCTTTCTAAACTCCTTCTCCGAGAGGAGTCTAGCTGCGGCTGGATCCCATCCTTGCCCCGGCCTTGGGCAACCCTTTCCCTCTAAAGGATTCTATCTGCGCCATCGACCCGTTCTATCACTCAGCTAAGATTGCAAAGCTCTGCATGCTATTAGTCACTTACCCAGATTCTGCTGCGGCAAGGCGTCTCTCAACCTCGAGGAGCAGAAACTTACGTGAGCGTCCCCGCTCAAGCGGAGGAGGTGGCGAACAGGCCGCTGCCGGGCAGGAAGGCTCCAAGGGCTCTCTTCCTGCCCACTATCTGTAGAGGCAGCTAATTGACTTCTAGTCAGATCAGCCTGGGAACAAAATAGCTCAGTCCCCACTCCAGAAGGAGTGTTGACTCTGTTGCCTGCGGGGAGGAGAGAAAGGGGGGTTGGGGGGGTGACGGGGTGGGAAACGGCGGGGGGCAGGGCACCGCACCACCACGCCGGTCAAACAAAGAACAACCGATTCAATAATTCACAACACAGTGCAGTACAATCCCAGACAGTCTAAAACAACAGTCGAAACAATGATAGACCAATACAATGCAAGACATAACACACCACGGGGCAGCACGAGGCAATACGCAGCCAAATTAAGAACGACCGATCAACACACCCACGATAGCGTGCAGTCCTGCGACAGAATGTTTCAAGTGACCGTCAAAACAACGATGGGGCAATGCAATGCAATGCCTAACAATACAGGACGCTACGATGGAACACACAACCCAAGAACTCATTCAGAAACTCACAATACCGCGCAGTACAATCCCAGACAAGCTCAAATAACAAGCAAGACAACGTCAGGGCAATACAATGCAAGACAAAGTTACACAGGGCAGTACAACGCCATACACAATCAAATAAACAGCAGCCAAGGAAAGAATTCACAGTACAGTGCCATACAATGCCAGACTATCACTCAGATGGCAGTCGAGACAACGACACAGCAACACAGCGCAAGGCGTAACACAATACGGGGCACTTCAAGACACTGCACGGTCAAAGAAACAACAACCTATTAGAGAAGTCACAATACAGTGCAGTCCTCTGACAGAACGTCTATAAAAAGACCGTCTAGACAATGACAGGGTAATACAACGCAAGACGAAACACGATACAGGGCACTACAAGGCAAAACACACTCACATCAACAACCGCCCCTTAAAAAAAACCGACAGCTCAGTGCAGCACCCTGCCAGAATATACATCACGTGGCACTCAGGACAATTACATGGCAATACAATGCCAAACGTAACACAACACAGGGCAGCACAATGCAAAACAGAATGAAAGAAAGAACAACCTGACAAAACCCCTACATACCCGTCAGTACCATCCCACAGGGCGTCACGTGGCGGTCGAGACAGTTACAGGACAACAGAATCCGAGACGTAACATTACACAGCGCAGTACAGTGCAATAGTCAGTCAAATAAACAACCCACGAAGGGACCCACAATACTGCGCGTTCCAGCGCCAACAGATGTCAGACAGCAGGCAAGATACCGACAGAGCAATACAGCGCACAACGTAAGACAACAGAGGACGGTCTAATGCTCAGACGCATCAGATGGCAGTCAAAACAATGACGCGGCAATACAATTCGAGACCCAACACAAAGGCGGTAGCACGGCAATACACGGTGGTCAAAGAAAGAGCACCCGGTAAAACCCCCACGATACAGATGGCTACTATCCCAGAGTGTCTACAATGACAGTGAAGAGAACGACGGGGCAATGCAACGCAAGACAGAACGCCATACAGGGCACTGCAAGGCAATACGCAGCCAAATCAAGAACAAACGTTTAAAAAAACCGCAAGACCGAGCGGCACATACCGGAACGGACCAGACGGTCGTCAGGGCGATTACAGGGCAATACAATGCAAGACAAAACACAACACGGGGCAGGACGAGGCAAGAGGTAGTCAAATAATGAACCGCCGATCGAAAACCCCCAGACGAGTGCGCTGCAATCCCGGTCGCAGATGGCACTCCATAAAATGACTGAGCAATAGAATCCAAGACATAACATTATACGGTGCCGTAGAATGCAATATGCAGTCAAACAGAGAACAACCCATTACAAAACCGACGAGACAGCGCACTGCAATGAGAGACCATATCAGATATCCATCAAGACGGGTCCAGAGCAATACAATGCAAGACCTAACAGTATACCAGGCTCTACAATATGATACACCGTGAAAGAAAAAGAAAACGAGTGCAGAACTGCACGGTCTTGAGAATTTTTTAACACGATGGCTGAAATGACAATCCAAACGATGACAGGGTAATCCAACACCAGACATAGCACTATACGGGTCAGCACAACCCAATACCCGCTCAAATAATCAGCAAACATTTCTAGGACTGCACAGGATGGGGAATTGTTTAACGAATACACAGTTCAATAAACAACAGCCAATTGTCGGACTGCAGTGGACTGTGAAAGTTTTAAACACAAAGTCTAAAGTCACAAACCCGACACTGACAGGACGATACAATGCGAGACAGCGTAACAGCGTACATGGCAGTACAATGCAATACACCGTCAAATAGAAAACAGCTGATGAAGGAAGTGACAATACGGTGGCATACAATGGCAGAATAGATCAGATGACAGTCAAGACAACAACAGAGCCATACAACGCAAGTCGTAACACCACACGGCGACAGACAAGGCAAGATGCAGTTGTGGCGGGCAGAGCGATTCACTTCACTCCTAAGAGAGAAGGAAACATTTAGAAACACACACACACAGGGATTCAACAAAGGTAGCAGTGCACGTGACAGCGCTTCACCAGATTGCACGGCCACGTACCCCGGGTTATTTACTGCCTAGGGGCCGGGGTCAGACGAGCTGTCAGGGAGACCCTCCCCTTGAGTCACGAGGCTCGGAAAGGACCCCCTTGCTTTCTAAACTCCTTCTCCGAGAGGAGTCTAGCTGCGGCTGGATCCCATCCTTGCCCCGGCCTTGGGCAACCCTTTCCCTCTAAAGGATTCTATCTGCGCCATCGACCCGTTCTATCACTCAGCTAAGATTGCAAAGCTCTGCATGCTATTAGTCACTTACCCAGATTCTGCTGCGGCAAGGCGTCTCTCAACCTCGAGGAGCAGAAACTTACGTGAGCGTCCCCGCTCAAGCGGAGGAGGTGGCGAACAGGCCGCTGCCGGGCAGGAAGGCTCCAAGGGCTCTCTTCCTGCCCACTATCTGTAGAGGCAGCTAATTGACTTCTAGTCAGATCAGCCTGGGAACAAAATAGCTCAGTCCCCACTCCAGAAGGAGTGTTGACTCTGTTGCCTGCGGGGAGGAGAGAAAGGGGGGTTGGGGGGGTGACGGGGTGGGAAACGGCGGGGGGCAGGGCACCGCACCACCACGCCGGTCAAACAAAGAACAACCGATTCAATAATTCACAACACAGTGCAGTACAATCCCAGACAGTCTAAAACAACAGTCGAAACAATGATAGACCAATACAATGCAAGACATAACACACCACGGGGCAGCACGAGGCAATACGCAGCCAAATTAAGAACGACCGATCAACACACCCACGATAGCGTGCAGTCCTGCGACAGAATGTTTCAAGTGACCGTCAAAACAACGATGGGGCAATGCAATGCAATGCCTAACAATACAGGACGCTACGATGGAACACACAACCCAAGAACTCATTCAGAAACTCACAATACCGCGCAGTACAATCCCAGACAAGCTCAAATAACAAGCAAGACAACGTCAGGGCAATACAATGCAAGACAAAGTTACACAGGGCAGTACAACGCCATACACAATCAAATAAACAGCAGCCAAGGAAAGAATTCACAGTACAGTGCCATACAATGCCAGACTATCACTCAGATGGCAGTCGAGACAACGACACAGCAACACAGCGCAAGGCGTAACACAATACGGGGCACTTCAAGACACTGCACGGTCAAAGAAACAACAACCTATTAGAGAAGTCACAATACAGTGCAGTCCTCTGACAGAACGTCTATAAAAAGACCGTCTAGACAATGACAGGGTAATACAACGCAAGACGAAACACGATACAGGGCACTACAAGGCAAAACACACTCACATCAACAACCGCCCCTTAAAAAAAAACGACAGCTCAGTGCAGCACCCTGCCAGAATATACATCACGTGGCACTCAGGACAATTACATGGCAATACAATGCCAAACGTAACACAACACAGGGCAGCACAATGCAAAACAGAATGAAAGAAAGAACAACCTGACAAAACCCCTACATACCCGTCAGTACCATCCCACAGGGCGTCACGTGGCGGTCGAGACAGTTACAGGACAACAGAATCCGAGACGTAACATTACACAGCGCAGTACAGTGCAATAGTCAGTCAAATAAACAACCCACGAAGGGACCCACAATACTGCGCGTTCCAGCGCCAACAGATGTCAGACAGCAGGCAAGATACCGACAGAGCAATACAGCGCACAACGTAAGACAACAGAGGACGGTCTAATGCTCAGACGCATCAGATGGCAGTCAAAACAATGACGCGGCAATACAATTCGAGACCCAACACAAAGGCGGTAGCACGGCAATACACGGTGGTCAAAGAAAGAGCACCCGGTAAAACCCCCACGATACAGATGGCTACTATCCCAGAGTGTCTACAATGACAGTGAAGAGAACGACGGGGCAATGCAACGCAAGACAGAACGCCATACAGGGCACTGCAAGGCAATACGCAGCCAAATCAAGAACAAACGTTTAAAAAAACCGCAAGACCGAGCGGCACATACCGGAACGGACCAGACGGTCGTCAGGGCGATTACAGGGCAATACAATGCAAGACAAAACACAACACGGGGCAGGACGAGGCAAGAGGTAGTCAAATAATGAACCGCCGATCGAAAACCCACAGACGAGTGCGCTGCAATCCCGGTCGCAGATGGCACTCCATAAAATGACTGAGCAATAGAATCCAAGACATAACATTATACGGTGCCGTAGAATGCAATATGCAGTCAAACAGAGAACAACCCATTACAAAACCGACGAGACAGCGCACTGCAATGAGAGACCATATCAGATATCCATCAAGACGGGTCCAGAGCAATACAATGCAAGACCTAACAGTATACCAGGCTCTACAATATGATACACCGTGAAAGAAAAAGAAAACGAGTGCAGAACTGCACGGTCTTGAGAATTTTTTAACACGATGGCTGAAATGACAATCCAAACGATGACAGGGTAATCCAACACCAGACATAGCACTATACGGGTCAGCACAACCCAATACCCGCTCAAATAATCAGCAAACATTTCTAGGACTGCACAGGATGGGGAATTGTTTAACGAATACACAGTTCAATAAACAACAGCCAATTGTCGGACTGCAGTGGACTGTGAAAGTTTTAAACACAAAGTCTAAAGTCACAAACCCGACACTGACAGGACGATACAATGCGAGACAGCGTAACAGCGTACATGGCAGTACAATGCAATACACCGTCAAATAGAAAACAGCTGATGAAGGAAGTGACAATACGGTGGCATACAATGGCAGAATAGATCAGATGACAGTCAAGACAACAACAGAGCCATACAACGCAAGTCGTAACACCACACGGCGACAGACAAGGCAAGATGCAGTTGTGGCGGGCAGAGCGATTCACTTCACTCCTAAGAGAGAAGGAAACATTTAGAAACACACACACACAGGGATTCAACAAAGGTAGCAGTGCACGTGACAGCGCTTCACCAGATTGCACGGCCACGTACCCCGGGTTATTTACTGCCTAGGGGCCGGGGTCAGACGAGCTGTCAGGGAGACCCTCCCCTTGAGTCACGAGGCTCGGAAAGGACCCCCTTGCTTTCTAAACTCCTTCTCCGAGAGGAGTCTAGCTGCGGCTGGATCCCATCCTTGCCCCGGCCTTGGGCAACCCTTTCCCTCTAAAGGATTCTATCTGCGCCATCGACCCGTTCTATCACTCAGCTAAGATTGCAAAGCTCTGCATGCTATTAGTCACTTACCCAGATTCTGCTGCGGCAAGGCGTCTCTCAACCTCGAGGAGCAGAAACTTACGTGAGCGTCCCCGCTCAAGCGGAGGAGGTGGCGAACAGGCCGCTGCCGGGCAGGAAGGCTCCAAGGGCTCTCTTCCTGCCCACTATCTGTAGAGGCAGCTAATTGACTTCTAGTCAGATCAGCCTGGGAACAAAATAGCTCAGTCCCCACTCCAGAAGGAGTGTTGACTCTGTTGCCTGCGGGGAGGAGAGAAAGGGGGGTTGGGGGGGTGACGGGGTGGGAAACGGCGGGGGGCAGGGCACCGCACCACCACGCCGGTCAAACAAAGAACAACCGATTCAATAATTCACAACACAGTGCAGTACAATCCCAGACAGTCTAAAACAACAGTCGAAACAATGATAGACCAATACAATGCAAGACATAACACACCACGGGGCAGCACGAGGCAATACGCAGCCAAATTAAGAACGACCGATCAACACACCCACGATAGCGTGCAGTCCTGCGACAGAATGTTTCAAGTGACCGTCAAAACAACGATGGGGCAATGCAATGCAATGCCTAACAATACAGGACGCTACGATGGAACACACAACCCAAGAACTCATTCAGAAACTCACAATACCGCGCAGTACAATCCCAGACAAGCTCAAATAACAAGCAAGACAACGTCAGGGCAATACAATGCAAGACAAAGTTACACAGGGCAGTACAACGCCATACACAATCAAATAAACAGCAGCCAAGGAAAGAATTCACAGTACAGTGCCATACAATGCCAGACTATCACTCAGATGGCAGTCGAGACAACAACACAGCAACACAGCGCAAGGCGTAACACAATACGGGGCACTTCAAGACACTGCACGGTCAAAGAAACAACAACCTATTAGAGAAGTCACAATACAGTGCAGTCCTCTGACAGAACGTCTATAAAAAGACCGTCTAGACAATGACAGGGTAATACAACGCAAGACGAAACACGATACAGGGCACTACAAGGCAAAACACACTCACATCAACAACCGCCCCTTAAAAAAAACCGACAGCTCAGTGCAGCACCCTGCCAGAATATACATCACGTGGCACTCAGGACAATTCCATGGCAATACAATGCCAAACGTAACACAACACAGGGCAGCACAATGCAAAACAGAATGAAAGAAAGAACAACCTGACAAAACCCCTACATACCCGTCAGTACCATCCCACAGGGCGTCACGTGGCGGTCGAGACAGTTACAGGACAACAGAATCCGAGACGTAACATTACACAGCGCAGTACAGTGCAATAGTCAGTCAAATAAACAACCCACGAAGGGACCCACAATACTGCGCGTTCCAGCGCCAACAGATGTCAGACAGCAGGCAAGATACCGACAGAGCAATACAGCGCACAACGTAAGACAACAGAGGACGGTCTAATGCTCAGACGCATCAGATGGCAGTCAAAACAATGACGCGGCAATACAATTCGAGACCCAACACAAAGGCGGTAGCACGGCAATACACGGTGGTCAAAGAAAGAGCACCCGGTAAAACCCCCACGATACAGATGGCTACTATCCCAGAGTGTCTACAATGACAGTGAAGAGAACGACGGGGCAATGCAACGCAAGACAGAACGCCATACAGGGCACTGCAAGGCAATACGCAGCCAAATCAAGAACAAACGTTTAAAAAAACCGCAAGACCGAGCGGCACATACCGGAACGGACCAGACGGTTGTCAGGGCGATTACAGGGCAATACAATGCAAGACAAAACACAACACGGGGCAGGACGAGGCAAGAGGTAGTCAAATAATGAACCGCCGATCGAAAACCCACAGACGAGTGCGCTGCAATCCCGGTCGCAGATGGCACTCCATAAAATGACTGAGCAATAGAATCCAAGACATAACATTATACGGTGCCGTAGAATGCAATATGCAGTCAAACAGAGAACAACCCATTACAAAACCGACGAGACAGCGCACTGCAATGAGAGACCATATCAGATATCCATCAAGACGGGTCCAGAGCAATACAATGCAAGACCTAACAGTATACCGGGCTCTACAATATGATACACCGTGAAAGAAAAAGAAAACGAGTGCAGAACTGCACGGTCTTGAGAATTTTTTAACACGATGGCTGAAATGACAATCCAAACGATGACAGGGTAATCCAACACCAGACATAGCACTATACGGGTCAGCACAACCCAATACCCGCTCAAATAAACAGCAAACATTTCTAGGACTGCACAGGATGGGGAATTGTTTAACGAATACACAGTTCAATAAACAACAGCCAATTGTCGGACTGCAGTGGACTGTGAAAGTTTTAAACACAAAGTCTAAAGTCACAAACCCGACACTGACAGGACGATACAATGCGAGACAGCGTAACAGCGTACATGGCAGTACAATGCAATACACCGTCAAATAGAAAACAGCTGATGAAGGAAGTGACAATACGGTGGCATACAATGGCAGAATAGATCAGATGACAGTCAAGACAACAACAGAGCCATACAACGCAAGTCGTAACACCACACGGCGACAGACAAGGCAAGATGCAGTTGTGGCGGGCAGAGCGATTCACTTCACTCCTAAGAGAGAAGGAAACATTTAGAAACACACACACACAGGGATTCAACAAAGGTAGCAGTGCACGTGACAGCGCTTCACCAGATTGCACGGCCACGTACCCCGGGTTATTTACTGCCTAGGGGCCGGGGTCAGACGAGCTGTCAGGGAGACCCTCCCCTTGAGTCACGAGGCTCGGAAAGGACCCCCTTGCTTTCTAAACTCCTTCTCCGAGAGGAGTCTAGCTGCGGCTGGATCCCATCCTTGCCCCGGCCTTGGGCAACCCTTTCCCTCTAAAGGATTCTATCTGCGCCATCGACCCGTTCTATCACTCAGCTAAGATTGCAAAGCTCTGCATGCTATTAGTCACTTACCCAGATTCTGCTGCGGCAAGGCGTCTCTCAACCTCGAGGAGCAGAAACTTACGTGAGCGTCCCCGCTCAAGCGGAGGAGGTGGCGAACAGGCCGCTGCCGGGCAGGAAGGCTCCAAGGGCTCTCTTCCTGCCCACTATCTGTAGAGGCAGCTAATTGACTTCTAGTCAGATCAGCCTGGGAACAAAATAGCTCAGTCCCCACTCCAGAAGGAGTGTTGACTCTGTTGCCTGCGGGGAGGAGAGAAAGGGGGGTTGGGGGGGTGACGGGGTGGGAAACGGCGGGGGGCAGGGCACCGCACCACCACGCCGGTCAAACAAAGAACAACCGATTCAATAATTCACAACACAGTGCAGTACAATCCCAGACAGTCTAAAACAACAGTCGAAACAATGATAGACCAATACAATGCAAGACATAACACACCACGGGGCAGCACGAGGCAATACGCAGCCAAATTAAGAACGACCGATCAACACACCCACGATAGCGTGCAGTCCTGCGACAGAATGTTTCAAGTGACCGTCAAAACAACGATGGGGCAATGCAATGCAATGCCTAACAATACAGGACGCTACGATGGAACACACAACCCAAGAACTCATTCAGAAACTCACAATACCGCGCAGTACAATCCCAGACAAGCTCAAATAACAAGCAAGACAACGTCAGGGCAATACAATGCAAGACAAAGTTACACAGGGCAGTACAACGCCATACACAATCAAATAAACAGCAGCCAAGGAAAGAATTCACAGTACAGTGCCATACAATGCCAGACTATCACTCAGATGGCAGTCGAGACAACGACACAGCAACACAGCGCAAGGCGTAACACAATACGGGGCACTTCAAGACACTGCACGGTCAAAGAAACAACAACCTATTAGAGAAGTCACAATACAGTGCAGTCCTCTGACAGAACGTCTATAAAAAGACCGTCTAGACAATGACAGGGTAATACAACGCAAGACGAAACACGATACAGGGCACTACAAGGCAAAACACACTCACATCAACAACCGCCCCTTAAAAAAAACCGACAGCTCAGTGCAGCACCCTGCCAGAATATACATCACGTGGCACTCAGGACAATTACATGGCAATACAATGCCAAACGTAACACAACACAGGGCAGCACAATGCAAAACAGAATGAAAGAAAGAACAACCTGACAAAACCCCTACATACCCGTCAGTACCATCCCACAGGGCGTCACGTGGCGGTCGAGACAGTTACAGGACAACAGAATCCGAGACGTAACATTACACAGCGCAGTACAGTGCAATAGTCAGTCAAATAAACAACCCACGAAGGGACCCACAATACTGCGCGTTCCAGCGCCAACAGATGTCAGACAGCAGGCAAGATACCGACAGAGCAATACAGCGCACAACGTAAGACAACAGAGGACGGTCTAATGCTCAGACGCATCAGATGGCAGTCAAAACAATGACGCGGCAATACAATTCGAGACCCAACACAAAGGCGGTAGCACGGCAATACACGGTGGTCAAAGAAAGAGCACCCGGTAAAACCCCCACGATACAGATGGCTACTATCCCAGAGTGTCTACAATGACAGTGAAGAGAACGACGGGGCAATGCAACGCAAGACAGAACGCCATACAGGGCACTGCAAGGCAATACGCAGCCAAATCAAGAACAAACGTTTAAAAAAACCGCAAGACCGAGCGGCACATACCGGAACGGACCAGACGGTCGTCAGGGCGATTACAGGGCAATACAATGCAAGACAAAACACAACACGGGGCAGGACGAGGCAAGAGGTAGTCAAATAATGAACCGCCGATCGAAAACCCACAGACGAGTGCGCTGCAATCCCGGTCGCAGATGGCACTCCATAAAATGACTGAGCAATAGAATCCAAGACATAACATTATACGGTGCCGTAGAATGCAATATGCAGTCAAACAGAGAACAACCCATTACAAAACCGACGAGACAGCGCACTGCAATGAGAGACCATATCAGATATCCATCAAGACGGGTCCAGAGCAATACAATGCAAGACCTAACAGTATACCAGGCTCTACAATATGATACACCGTGAAAGAAAAAGAAAACGAGTGCAGAACTGCACGGTCTTGAGAATTTTTTAACACGATGGCTGAAATGACAATCCAAACGATGACAGGGTAATCCAACACCAGACATAGCACTATACGGGTCAGCACAACCCAATACCCGCTCAAATAATCAGCAAACATTTCTAGGACTGCACAGGATGGGGAATTGTTTAACGAATACACAGTTCAATAAACAACAGCCAATTGTCGGACTGCAGTGGACTGTGAAAGTTTTAAACACAAAGTCTAAAGTCACAAACCCGACACTGACAGGACGATACAATGCGAGACAGCGTAACAGCGTACATGGCAGTACAATGCAATACACCGTCAAATAGAAAACAGCTGATGAAGGAAGTGACAATACGGTGGCATACAATGGCAGAATAGATCAGATGACAGTCAAGACAACAACAGAGCCATACAACGCAAGTCGTAACACCACACGGCGACAGACAAGGCAAGATGCAGTTGTGGCGGGCAGAGCGATTCACTTCACTCCTAAGAGAGAAGGAAACATTTAGAAACACACACACACAGGGATTCAACAAAGGTAGCAGTGCACGTGACAGCGCTTCACCAGATTGCACGGCCACGTACCCCGGGTTATTTACTGCCTAGGGGCCGGGGTCAGACGAGCTGTCAGGGAGACCCTCCCCTTGAGTCACGAGGCTCGGAAAGGACCCCCTTGCTTTCTAAACTCCTTCTCCGAGAGGAGTCTAGCTGCGGCTGGATCCCATCCTTGCCCCGGCCTTGGGCAACCCTTTCCCTCTAAAGGATTCTATCTGCGCCATCGACCCGTTCTATCACTCAGCTAAGATTGCAAAGCTCTGCATGCTATTAGTCACTTACCCAGATTCTGCTGCGGCAAGGCGTCTCTCAACCTCGAGGAGCAGAAACTTATGTGAGCGTCCCCGCTCAAGCGGAGGAGGTGGCGAACAGGCCGCTGCCGGGCAGGAAGGCTCCAAGGGCTCTCTTCCTGCCCACTATCTGTAGAGGCAGCTAATTGACTTCTAGTCAGATCAGCCTGGGAACAAAATAGCTCAGTCCCCACTCCAGAAGGAGTGTTGACTCTGTTGCCTGCGGGGAGGAGAGAAAGGGGGGTTGGGGGGGTGACGGGGTGGGAAACGGCGGGGGGCAGGGCACCGCACCACCACGCCGGTCAAACAAAGAACAACCGATTCAATAATTCACAACACAGTGCAGTACAATCCCAGACAGTCTAAAACAACAGTCGAAACAATGATAGACCAATACAATGCAAGACATAACACACCACGGGGCAGCACGAGGCAATACGCAGCCAAATTAAGAACGACCGATCAACACACCCACGATAGCGTGCAGTCCTGCGACAGAATGTTTCAAGTGACCGTCAAAACAACGATGGGGCAATGCAATGCAATGCCTAACAATACAGGACGCTACGATGGAACACACAACCCAAGAACTCATTCAGAAACTCACAATACCGCGCAGTACAATCCCAGACAAGCTCAAATAACAAGCAAGACAACGTCAGGGCAATACAATGCAAGACAAAGTTACACAGGGCAGTACAACGCCATACACAATCAAATAAACAGCAGCCAAGGAAAGAATTCACAGTACAGTGCCATACAATGCCAGACTATCACTCAGATGGCAGTCGAGACAACGACACAGCAACACAGCGCAAGGCGTAACACAATACGGGGCACTTCAAGACACTGCACGGTCAAAGAAACAACAACCTATTAGAGAAGTCACAATACAGTGCAGTCCTCTGACAGAACGTCTATAAAAAGACCGTCTAGACAATGACAGGGTAATACAACGCAAGACGAAACACGATACAGGGCACTACAAGGCAAAACACACTCACATCAACAACCGCCCCTTAAAAAAAAACGACAGCTCAGTGCAGCACCCTGCCAGAATATACATCACGTGGCACTCAGGACAATTACATGGCAATACAATGCCAAACGTAACACAACACAGGGCAGCACAATGCAAAACAGAATGAAAGAAAGAACAACCTGACAAAACCCCTACATACCCGTCAGTACCATCCCACAGGGCGTCACGTGGCGGTCGAGACAGTTACAGGACAACAGAATCCGAGACGTAACATTACACAGCGCAGTACAGTGCAATAGTCAGTCAAATAAACAACCCACGAAGGGACCCACAATACTGCGCGTTCCAGCGCCAACAGATGTCAGACAGCAGGCAAGATACCGACAGAGCAATACAGCGCACAACGTAAGACAACAGAGGACGGTCTAATGCTCAGACGCATCAGATGGCAGTCAAAACAATGACGCGGCAATACAATTCGAGACCCAACACAAAGGCGGTAGCACGGCAATACACGGTGGTCAAAGAAAGAGCACCCGGTAAAACCCCCACGATACAGATGGCTACTATCCCAGAGTGTCTACAATGACAGTGAAGAGAACGACGGGGCAATGCAACGCAAGACAGAACGCCATACAGGGCACTGCAAGGCAATACGCAGCCAAATCAAGAACAAACGTTTAAAAAAACCGCAAGACCGAGCGGCACATACCGGAACGGACCAGACGGTCGTCAGGGCGATTACAGGGCAATACAATGCAAGACAAAACACAACACGGGGCAGGACGAGGCAAGAGGTAGTCAAATAATGAACCGCCGATCGAAAACCCACAGACGAGTGCGCTGCAATCCCGGTCGCAGATGGCACTCCATAAAATGACTGAGCAATAGAATCCAAGACATAACATTATACGGTGCCGTAGAATGCAATATGCAGTCAAACAGAGAACAACCCATTACAAAACCGACGAGACAGCGCACTGCAATGAGAGACCATATCAGATATCCATCAAGACGGGTCCAGAGCAATACAATGCAAGACCTAACAGTATACCGGGCTCTACAATATGATACACCGTGAAAGAAAAAGAAAACGAGTGCAGAACTGCACGGTCTTGAGAATTTTTTAACACGATGGCTGAAATGACAATCCAAACGATGACAGGGTAATCCAACACCAGACATAGCACTATACGGGTCAGCACAACCCAATACCCGCTCAAATAATCAGCAAACATTTCTAGGACTGCACAGGATGGGGAATTGTTTAACGAATACACAGTTCAATAAACAACAGCCAATTGTCGGACTGCAGTGGACTGTGAAAGTTTTAAACACAAAGTCTAAAGTCACAAACCCGACACTGACAGGACGATACAATGCGAGACAGCGTAACAGCGTACATGGCAGTACAATGCAATACACCGTCAAATAGAAAACAGCTGATGAAGGAAGTGACAATACGGTGGCATACAATGGCAGAATAGATCAGATGACAGTCAAGACAACAACAGAGCCATACAACGCAAGTCGTAACACCACACGGCGACAGACAAGGCAAGATGCAGTTGTGGCGGGCAGAGCGATTCACTTCACTCCTAAGAGAGAAGGAAACATTTAGAAACACACACACACAGGGATTCAACAAAGGTAGCAGTGCACGTGACAGCGCTTCACCAGATTGCACGGCCACGTACCCCGGGTTATTTACTGCCTAGGGGCCGGGGTCAGACGAGCTGTCAGGGAGACCCTCCCCTTGAGTCACGAGGCTCGGAAAGGACCCCCTTGCTTTCTAAACTCCTTCTCCGAGAGGAGTCTAGCTGCGGCTGGATCCCATCCTTGCCCCGGCCTTGGGCAACCCTTTCCCTCTAAAGGATTCTATCTGCGCCATCGACCCGTTCTATCACTCAGCTAAGATTGCAAAGCTCTGCATGCTATTAGTCACTTACCCAGATTCTGCTGCGGCAAGGCGTCTCTCAACCTCGAGGAGCAGAAACTTACGTGAGCGTCCCCGCTCAAGCGGAGGAGGTGGCGAACAGGCCGCTGCCGGGCAGGAAGGCTCCAAGGGCTCTCTTCCTGCCCACTATCTGTAGAGGCAGCTAATTGACTTCTAGTCAGATCAGCCTGGGAACAAAATAGCTCAGTCCCCACTCCAGAAGGAGTGTTGACTCTGTTGCCTGCGGGGAGGAGAGAAAGGGGGGTTGGGGGGGTGACGGGGTGGGAAACGGCGGGGGGCAGGGCACCGCACCACCACGCCGGTCAAACAAAGAACAACCGATTCAATAATTCACAACACAGTGCAGTACAATCCCAGACAGTCTAAAACAACAGTCGAAACAATGATAGACCAATACAATGCAAGACATAACACACCACGGGGCAGCACGAGGCAATACGCAGCCAAATTAAGAACGACCGATCAACACACCCACGATAGCGTGCAGTCCTGCGACAGAATGTTTCAAGTGACCGTCAAAACAACGATGGGGCAATGCAATGCAATGCCTAACAATACAGGACGCTACGATGGAACACACAACCCAAGAACTCATTCAGAAACTCACAATACCGCGCAGTACAATCCCAGACAAGCTCAAATAACAAGCAAGACAACGTCAGGGCAATACAATGCAAGACAAAGTTACACAGGGCAGTACAACGCCATACACAATCAAATAAACAGCAGCCAAGGAAAGAATTCACAGTACAGTGCCATACAATGCCAGACTATCACTCAGATGGCAGTCGAGACAACGACACAGCAACACAGCGCAAGGCGTAACACAATACGGGGCACTTCAAGACACTGCACGGTCAAAGAAACAACAACCTATTAGAGAAGTCACAATACAGTGCAGTCCTCTGACAGAACGTCTATAAAAAGACCGTCTAGACAATGACAGGGTAATACAACGCAAGACGAAACACGATACAGGGCACTACAAGGCAAAACACACTCACATCAACAACCGCCCCTTAAAAAAAACCGACAGCTCAGTGCAGCACCCTGCCAGAATATACATCACGTGGCACTCAGGACAATTCCATGGCAATACAATGCCAAACGTAACACAACACAGGGCAGCACAATGCAAAACAGAATGAAAGAAAGAACAACCTGACAAAACCCCTACATACCCGTCAGTACCATCCCACAGGGTGTCACGTGGCGGTCGAGACAGTTACAGGACAACAGAATCCGAGACGTAACATTACACAGCGCAGTACAGTGCAATAGTCAGTCAAATAAACAACCCACGAAGGGACCCACAATACTGCGCGTTCCAGCGCCAACAGATGTCAGACAGCAGGCAAGATACCGACAGAGCAATACAGCGCACAACGTAAGACAACAGAGGACGGTCTAATGCTCAGACGCATCAGATGGCAGTCAAAACAATGACGCGGCAATACAATTCGAGACCCAACACAAAGGCGGTAGCACGGCAATACACGGTGGTCAAAGAAAGAGCACCCGGTAAAACCCCCACGATACAGATGGCTACTATCCCAGAGTGTCTACAATGACAGTGAAGAGAACGACGGGGCAATGCAACGCAAGACAGAACGCCATACAGGGCACTGCAAGGCAATACGCAGCCAAATCAAGAACAAACGTTTAAAAAAACCGCAAGACCGAGCGGCACATACCGGAACGGACCAGACGGTCGTCAGGGCGATTACAGGGCAATACAATGCAAGACAAAACACAACACGGGGCAGGACGAGGCAAGAGGTAGTCAAATAATGAACCGCCGATCGAAAACCCACAGACGAGTGCGCTGCAATCCCGGTCGCAGATGGCACTCCATAAAATGACTGAGCAATAGAATCCAAGACATAACATTATACGGTGCCGTAGAATGCAATATGCAGTCAAACAGAGAACAACCCATTACAAAACCGACGAGACAGCGCACTGCAATGAGAGACCATATCAGATATCCATCAAGACGGGTCCAGAGCAATACAATGCAAGACCTAACAGTATACCGGGCTCTACAATATGATACACCGTGAAAGAAAAAGAAAACGAGTGCAGAACTGCACGGTCTTGAGAATTTTTTAACACGATGGCTGAAATGACAATCCAAACGATGACAGGGTAATCCAACACCAGACATAGCACTATACGGGTCAGCACAACCCAATACCCGCTCAAATAATCAGCAAACATTTCTAGGACTGCACAGGATGGGGAATTGTTTAACGAATACACAGTTCAATAAACAACAGCCAATTGTCGGACTGCAGTGGACTGTGAAAGTTTTAAACACAAAGTCTAAAGTCACAAACCCGACACTGACAGGACGATACAATGCGAGACAGCGTAACAGCGTACATGGCAGTACAATGCAATACACCGTCAAATAGAAAACAGCTGATGAAGGAAGTGACAATACGGTGGCATACAATGGCAGAATAGATCAGATGACAGTCAAGACAACAACAGAGCCATACAACGCAAGTCGTAACACCACACGGCGACAGACAAGGCAAGATGCAGTTGTGGCGGGCAGAGCGATTCACTTCACTCCTAAGAGAGAAGGAAACATTTAGAAACACACACACACAGGGATTCAACAAAGGTAGCAGTGCACGTGACAGCGCTTCACCAGATTGCACGGCCACGTACCCCGGGTTATTTACTGCCTAGGGGCCGGGGTCAGACGAGCTGTCAGGGAGACCCTCCCCTTGAGTCACGAGGCTCGGAAAGGACCCCCTTGCTTTCTAAACTCCTTCTCCGAGAGGAGTCTAGCTGCGGCTGGATCCCATCCTTGCCCCGGCCTTGGGCAACCCTTTCCCTCTAAAGGATTCTATCTGCGCCATCGACCCGTTCTATCACTCAGCTAAGATTGCAAAGCTCTGCATGCTATTAGTCACTTACCCAGATTCTGCTGCGGCAAGGCGTCTCTCAACCTCGAGGAGCAGAAACTTACGTGAGCGTCCCCGCTCAAGCGGAGGAGGTGGCGAACAGGCCGCTGCCGGGCAGGAAGGCTCCAAGGGCTCTCTTCCTGCCCACTATCTGTAGAGGCAGCTAATTGACTTCTAGTCAGATCAGCCTGGGAACAAAATAGCTCAGTCCCCACTCCAGAAGGAGTGTTGACTCTGTTGCCTGCGGGGAGGAGAGAAAGGGGGGTTGGGGGGGTGACGGGGTGGGAAACGGCGGGGGGCAGGGCACCGCACCACCACGCCGGTCAAACAAAGAACAACCGATTCAATAATTCACAACACAGTGCAGTACAATCCCAGACAGTCTAAAACAACAGTCGAAACAATGATAGACCAATACAATGCAAGACATAACACACCACGGGGCAGCACGAGGCAATACGCAGCCAAATTAAGAACGACCGATCAACACACCCACGATAGCGTGCAGTCCTGCGACAGAATGTTTCAAGTGACCGTCAAAACAACGATGGGGCAATGCAATGCAATGCCTAACAATACAGGACGCTACGATGGAACACACAACCCAAGAACTCATTCAGAAACTCACAATACCGCGCAGTACAATCCCAGACAAGCTCAAATAACAAGCAAGACAACGTCAGGGCAATACAATGCAAGACAAAGTTACACAGGGCAGTACAACGCCATACACAATCAAATAAACAGCAGCCAAGGAAAGAATTCACAGTACAGTGCCATACAATGCCAGACTATCACTCAGATGGCAGTCGAGACAACGACACAGCAACACAGCGCAAGGCGTAACACAATACGGGGCACTTCAAGACACTGCACGGTCAAAGAAACAACAACCTATTAGAGAAGTCACAATACAGTGCAGTCCTCTGACAGAACGTCTATAAAAAGACCGTCTAGACAATGACAGGGTAATACAACGCAAGACGAAACACGATACAGGGCACTACAAGGCAAAACACACTCACATCAACAACCGCCCCTTAAAAAAAACCGACAGCTCAGTGCAGCACCCTGCCAGAATATACATCACGTGGCACTCAGGACAATTCCATGGCAATACAATGCCAAACGTAACACAACACAGGGCAGCACAATGCAAAACAGAATGAAAGAAAGAACAACCTGACAAAACCCCTACATACCCGTCAGTACCATCCCACAGGGTGTCACGTGGCGGTCGAGACAGTTACAGGACAACAGAATCCGAGACGTAACATTACACAGCGCAGTACAGTGCAATAGTCAGTCAAATAAACAACCCACGAAGGGACCCACAATACTGCGCGTTCCAGCGCCAACAGATGTCAGACAGCAGGCAAGATACCGACAGAGCAATACAGCGCACAACGTAAGACAACAGAGGACGGTCTAATGCTCAGACGCATCAGATGGCAGTCAAAACAATGACGCGGCAATACAATTCGAGACCCAACACAAAGGCGGTAGCACGGCAATACACGGTGGTCAAAGAAAGAGCACCCGGTAAAACCCCCACGATACAGATGGCTACTATCCCAGAGTGTCTACAATGACAGTGAAGAGAACGACGGGGCAATGCAACGCAAGACAGAACGCCATACAGGGCACTGCAAGGCAATACGCAGCCAAATCAAGAACAAACGTTTAAAAAAACCGCAAGACCGAGCGGCACATACCGGAACGGACCAGACGGTCGTCAGGGCGATTACAGGGCAATACAATGCAAGACAAAACACAACACGGGGCAGGACGAGGCAAGAGGTAGTCAAATAATGAACCGCCGATCGAAAACCCACAGACGAGTGCGCTGCAATCCCGGTCGCAGATGGCACTCCATAAAATGACTGAGCAATAGAATCCAAGACATAACATTATACGGTGCCGTAGAATGCAATATGCAGTCAAACAGAGAACAACCCATTACAAAACCGACGAGACAGCGCACTGCAATGAGAGACCATATCAGATATCCATCAAGACGGGTCCAGAGCAATACAATGCAAGACCTAACAGTATACCGGGCTCTACAATATGATACACCGTGAAAGAAAAAGAAAACGAGTGCAGAACTGCACGGTCTTGAGAATTTTTTAACACGATGGCTGAAATGACAATCCAAACGATGACAGGGTAATCCAACACCAGACATAGCACTATACGGGTCAGCACAACCCAATACCCGCTCAAATAATCAGCAAACATTTCTAGGACTGCACAGGATGGGGAATTGTTTAACGAATACACAGTTCAATAAACAACAGCCAATTGTCGGACTGCAGTGGACTGTGAAAGTTTTAAACACAAAGTCTAAAGTCACAAACCCGACACTGACAGGACGATACAATGCGAGACAGTGTAACAGCATACATGGCAGTACAATGCAATACACCGTCAAATAGAAAACAGCTGATGAAGGAAGTGACAATACGGTGGCATACAATGGCAGAATAGATCAGATGACAGTCAAGACAACAACAGAGCCATACAACGCAAGTCGTAACACCACACGGCGACAGACAAGGCAAGATGCAGTTGTGGCGGGCAGAGCGATTCACTTCACTCCTAAGAGAGAAGGAAACATTTAGAAACACACACACACAGGGATTCAACAAAGGTAGCAGTGCACGTGACAGCGCTTCACCAGATTGCACGGCCACGTACCCCGGGTTATTTACTGCCTAGGGGCCGGGGTCAGACGAGCTGTCAGGGAGACCCTCCCCTTGAGTCACGAGGCTCGGAAAGGACCCCCTTGCTTTCTAAACTCCTTCTCCGAGAGGAGTCTAGCTGCGGCTGGATCCCATCCTTGCCCCGGCCTTGGGCAACCCTTTCCCTCTAAAGGATTCTATCTGCGCCATCGACCCGTTCTATCACTCAGCTAAGATTGCAAAGCTCTGCATGCTATTAGTCACTTACCCAGATTCTGCTGCGGCAAGGCGTCTCTCAACCTCGAGGAGCAGAAACTTACGTGAGCGTCCCCGCTCAAGCGGAGGAGGTGGCGAACAGGCCGCTGCCGGGCAGGAAGGCTCCAAGGGCTCTCTTCCTGCCCACTATCTGTAGAGGCAGCTAATTGACTTCTAGTCAGATCAGCCTGGGAACAAAATAGCTCAGTCCCCACTCCAGAAGGAGTGTTGACTCTGTTGCCTGCGGGGAGGAGAGAAAGGGGGGTTGGGGGGGTGACGGGGTGGGAAACGGCGGGGGGCAGGGCACCGCACCACCACGCCGGTCAAACAAAGAACAACCGATTCAATAATTCACAACACAGTGCAGTACAATCCCAGACAGTCTAAAACAACAGTCGAAACAATGATAGACCAATACAATGCAAGACATAACACACCACGGGGCAGCACGAGGCAATACGCAGCCAAATTAAGAACGACCGATCAACACACCCACGATAGCGTGCAGTCCTGCGACAGAATGTTTCAAGTGACCGTGAAAACAACGATGGGGCAATGCAATGCAATGCCTAACAATACAGGACGCTACGATGGAACACACAACCCAAGAACTCATTCAGAAACTCACAATACCGCGCAGTACAATCCCAGACAAGCTCAAATAACAAGCAAGACAACGTCAGGGCAATACAATGCAAGACAAAGTTACACAGGGCAGTACAACGCCATACACAATCAAATAAACAGCAGCCAAGGAAAGAATTCACAGTACAGTGCCATACAATGCCAGACTATCACTCAGATGGCAGTCGAGACAACGACACAGCAACACAGCGCAAGGCGTAACACAATACGGGGCACTTCAAGACACTGCACGGTCAAAGAAACAACAACCTATTAGAGAAGTCACAATACAGTGCAGTCCTCTGACAGAACGTCTATAAAAAGACCGTCTAGACAATGACAGGGTAATACAACGCAAGACGAAACACGATACAGGGCACTACAAGGCAAAACACACTCACATCAACAACCGCCCCTTAAAAAAAACCGACAGCTCAGTGCAGCACCCTGCCAGAATATACATCACGTGGCACTCAGGACAATTCCATGGCAATACAATGCCAAACGTAACACAACACAGGGCAGCACAATGCAAAACAGAATGAAAGAAAGAACAACCTGACAAAACCCCTACATACCCGTCAGTACCATCCCACAGGGCGTCACGTGGCGGTCGAGACAGTTACAGGACAACAGAATCCGAGACGTAACATTACACAGCGCAGTACAGTGCAATAGTCAGTCAAATAAACAACCCACGAAGGGACCCACAATACTGCGCGTTCCAGCGCCAACAGATGTCAGACAGCAGGCAAGATACCGACAGAGCAATACAGCGCACAACGTAAGACAACAGAGGACGGTCTAATGCTCAGACGCATCAGATGGCAGTCAAAACAATGACGCGGCAATACAATTCGAGACCCAACACAAAGGCGGTAGCACGGCAATACACGGTGGTCAAAGAAAGAGCACCCGGTAAAACCCCCACGATACAGATGGCTACTATCCCAGAGTGTCTACAATGACAGTGAAGAGAACGACGGGGCAATGCAACGCAAGACAGAACGCCATACAGGGCACTGCAAGGCAATACGCAGCCAAATCAAGAACAAACGTTTAAAAAAACCGCAAGACCGAGCGGCACATACCGGAACGGACCAGACGGTCGTCAGGGCGATTACAGGGCAATACAATGCAAGACAAAACACAACACGGGGCAGGACGAGGCAAGAGGTAGTCAAATAATGAACCGCCGATCGAAAACCCACAGACGAGTGCGCTGCAATCCCGGTCGCAGATGGCACTCCATAAAATGACTGAGCAATAGAATCCAAGACATAACATTATACGGTGCCGCAGAATGCAATATGCAGTCAAACAGAGAACAACCCATTACAAAACCGACGAGACAGCGCACTGCAATGAGAGACCATATCAGATATCCATCAAGACGGGTCCAGAGCAATACAATGCAAGACCTAACAGTATACCGGGCTCTACAATATGATACACCGTGAAAGAAAAAGAAAACGAGTGCAGAACTGCACGGTCTTGAGAATTTTTTAACACGATGGCTGAAATGACAATCCAAACGATGACAGGGTAATCCAACACCAGACATAGCACTATACGGGTCAGCACAACCCAATACCCGCTCAAATAAACAGCAAACATTTCTAGGACTGCACAGGATGGGGAATTGTTTAACGAATACACAGTTCAATAAACAACAGCCAATTGTCGGACTGCAGTGGACTGTGAAAGTTTTAAACACAAAGTCTAAAGTCACAAACCCGACACTGACAGGACGATACAATGCGAGACAGCGTAACAGCGTACATGGCAGTACAATGCAATACACCGTCAAATAGAAAACAGCTGATGAAGGAAGTGACAATACGGTGGCATACAATGGCAGAATAGATCAGATGACAGTCAAGACAACAACAGAGCCATACAACGCAAGTCGTAACACCACACGGCGACAGACAAGGCAAGATGCAGTTGTGGCGGGCAGAGCGATTCACTTCACTCCTAAGAGAGAAGGAAACATTTAGAAACACACACACACAGGGATTCAACAAAGGTAGCAGTGCACGTGACAGCGCTTCACCAGATTGCACGGCCACGTACCCCGGGTTATTTACTGCCTAGGGGCCGGGGTCAGACGAGCTGTCAGGGAGACCCTCCCCTTGAGTCACGAGGCTCGGAAAGGACCCCCTTGCTTTCTAAACTCCTTCTCCGAGAGGAGTCTAGCTGCGGCTGGATCCCATCCTTGCCCCGGCCTTGGGCAACCCTTTCCCTCTAAAGGATTCTATCTGCGCCATCGACCCGTTCTATCACTCAGCTAAGATTGCAAAGCTCTGCATGCTATTAGTCACTTACCCAGATTCTGCTGCGGCAAGGCGTCTCTCAACCTCGAGGAGCAGAAGCTTACGTGAGCGTCCCCGCTCAAGCGGAGGAGGTGGCGAACAGGCCGCTGCCGGGCAGGAAGGCTCCAAGGGCTCTCTTCCTGCCCACTATCTGTAGAGGCAGCTAATTGACTTCTAGTCAGATCAGCCTGGGAACAAAATAGCTCAGTCCCCACTCCAGAAGGAGTGTTGACTCTGTTGCCTGCGGGGAGGAGAGAAAGGGGGGTTGGGGGGGTGACGGGGTGGGAAACGGCGGGGGGCAGGGCACCGCACCACCACGCCGGTCAAACAAAGAACAACCGATTCAATAATTCACAACACAGTGCAGTACAATCCCAGACAGTCTAAAACAACAGTCGAAACAATGATAGACCAATACAATGCAAGACATAACACACCACGGGGCAGCACGAGGCAATACGCAGCCAAATTAAGAACGACCGATCAACACACCCACGATAGCGTGCAGTCCTGCGACAGAATGTTTCAAGTGACCGTCAAAACAACGATGGGGCAATGCAATGCAATGCCTAACAATACAGGACGCTACGATGGAACACACAACCCAAGAACTCATTCAGAAACTCACAATACCGCGCAGTACAATCCCAGACAAGCTCAAATAACAAGCAAGACAACGTCAGGGCAATACAATGCAAGACAAAGTTACACAGGGCAGTACAACGCCATACACAATCAAATAAACAGCAGCCAAGGAAAGAATTCACAGTACAGTGCCATACAATGCCAGACTATCACTCAGATGGCAGTCGAGACAACGACACAGCAACACAGCGCAAGGCGTAACACAATACGGGGCACTTCAAGACACTGCACGGTCAAAGAAACAACAACCTATTAGAGAAGTCACAATACAGTGCAGTCCTCTGACAGAACGTCTATAAAAAGACCGTCTAGACAATGACAGGGTAATACAACGCAAGACGAAACACGATACAGGGCACCACAAGGCAAAACACACTCACATCAACAACCGCCCCTTAAAAAAACCCGACAGCTCAGTGCAGCACCCTGCCAGAATATACATCACGTGGCACTCAGGACAATTACATGGCAATACAATGCCAAACGTAACACAACACAGGGCAGCACAATGCAAAACAGAATGAAAGAAAGAACAACCTGACAAAACCCCTACATACCCGTCAGTACCATCCCACAGGGCGTCACGTGGCGGTCGAGACAGTTACAGGACAACAGAATCCGAGACGTAACATTACACAGCGCAGTACAGTGCAATAGTCAGTCAAATAAACAACCCACGAAGGGACCCACAATACTGCGCGTTCCAGCGCCAACAGATGTCAGACAGCAGGCAAGATACCGACAGAGCAATACAGCGCACAACGTAAGACAACAGAGGACGGTCTAATGCTCAGACGCATCAGATGGCAGTCAAAACAATGACGCGGCAATACAATTCGAGACCCAACACAAAGGCGGTAGCACGGCAATACACGGTGGTCAAAGAAAGAGCACCCGGTAAAACCCCCACGATACAGATGGCTACTATCCCAGAGTGTCTACAATGACAGTGAAGAGAACGACGGGGCAATGCAACGCAAGACAGAACGCCATACAGGGCACTGCAAGGCAATACGCAGCCAAATCAAGAACAAACGTTTAAAAAAACCGCAAGACCGAGCGGCACATACCGGAACGGACCAGACGGTCGTCAGGGCGATTACAGGGCAATACAATGCAAGACAAAACACAACACGGGGCAGGACGAGGCAAGAGGTAGTCAAATAATGAACCGCCGATCGAAAACCCACAGATGAGTGCGCTGCAATCCCGGTCGCAGATGGCACTCCATAAAATGACTGAGCAATAGAATCCAAGACATAACATTATACGGTGCCGCAGAATGCAATATGCAGTCAAACAGAGAACAACCCATTACAAAACCGACGAGACAGCGCACTGCAATGAGAGACCATATCAGATATCCATCAAGACGGGTCCAGAGCAATACAATGCAAGACCTAACAGTATACCGGGCTCTACAATATGATACACCGTGAAAGAAAAAGAAAACGAGTGCAGAACTGCACGGTCTTGAGAATTTTTTAACACGATGGCTGAAATGACAATCCAAACGATGACAGGGTAATCCAACACCAGACATAGCACTATACGGGTCAGCACAACCCAATACCCGCTCAAATAATCAGCAAACATTTCTAGGACTGCACAGGATGGGGAATTGTTTAACGAATACACAGTTCAATAAACAACAGCCAATTGTCGGACTGCAGTGGACTGTGAAAGTTTTAAACACAAAGTCTAAAGTCACAAACCCGACACTGACAGGACGATACAATGCGAGACAGCGTAACAGCGTACATGGCAGTACAATGCAATACACCGTCAAATAGAAAACAGCTGATGAAGGAAGTGACAATACGGTGGCATACAATGGCAGAATAGATCAGATGACAGTCAAGACAACAACAGAGCCATACAACGCAAGACGTAACACCACACGGCGACAGACAAGGCAAGATGCAGTTGTGGCGGGCAGAGCGATTCACTTCACTCCTAAGAGAGAAGGAAACATTTAGAAACACACACACACAGGGATTCAACAAAGGTAGCAGTGCACGTGACAGCGCTTCACCAGATTGCACGGCCACGTACCCCGGGTTATTTACTGCCTAGGGGCCGGGGTCAGACGAGCTGTCAGGGAGACCCTCCCCTTGAGTCACGAGGCTCGGAAAGGACCCCCTTGCTTTCTAAACTCCTTCTCCGAGAGGAGTCTAGCTGCGGCTGGATCCCATCCTTGCCCCGGCCTTGGGCAACCCTTTCCCTCTAAAGGATTCTATCTGCGCCATCGACCCGTTCTATCACTCAGCTAAGATTGCAAAGCTCTGCATGCTATTAGTCACTTACCCAGATTCTGCTGCGGCAAGGCGTCTCTCAACCTCGAGGAGCAGAAACTTACGTGAGCGTCCCCGCTCAAGCGGAGGAGGTGGCGAACAGGCCGCTGCCGGGCAGGAAGGCTCCAAGGGCTCTCTTCCTGTCCACTATCTGTAGAGGCAGCTAATTGACTTCTAGTCAGATCAGCCTGGGAACAAAATAGCTCAGTCCCCACTCCAGAAGGAGTGTTGACTCTGTTGCCTGCGGGGAGGAGAGAAAGGGGGGTTGGGGGGGTGACGGGGTGGGAAACGGCGGGGGGCAGGGCACCGCACCACCACGCCGGTCAAACAAAGAACAACCGATTCAATAATTCACAACACAGTGCAGTACAATCCCAGACAGTCTAAAACAACAGTCGAAACAATGATAGACCAATACAATGCAAGACATAACACACCACGGGGCAGCACGAGGCAATACGCAGCCAAATTAAGAACGACCGATCAACACACCCACGATAGCGTGCAGTCCTGCGACAGAATGTTTCAAGTGACCGTCAAAACAACGATGGGGCAATGCAATGCAATGCCTAACAATACAGGACGCTACGATGGAACACACAACCCAAGAACTCATTCAGAAACTCACAATACCGCGCAGTACAATCCCAGACAAGCTCAAATAACAAGCAAGACAACGTCAGGGCAATACAATGCAAGACAAAGTTACACAGGGCAGTACAACGCCATACACAATCAAATAAACAGCAGCCAAGGAAAGAATTCACAGTACAGTGCCATACAATGCCAGACTATCACTCAGATGGCAGTCGAGACAACGACACAGCAACACAGCGCAAGGCGTAACACAATACGGGGCACTTCAAGACACTGCACGGTCAAAGAAACAACAACCTATTAGAGAAGTCACAATACAGTGCAGTCCTCTGACAGAACGTCTATAAAAAGACCGTCTAGACAATGACAGGGTAATACAACGCAAGACGAAACACGATACAGGGCACTACAAGGCAAAACACACTCACATCAACAACCGCCCCTTAAAAAAAAACGACAGCTCAGTGCAGCACCCTGCCAGAATATACATCACGTGGCACTCAGGACAATTACATGGCAATACAATGCCAAACGTAACACAACACAGGGCAGCACAATGCAAAACAGAATGAAAGAAAGAACAACCTGACAAAACCCCTACATACCCGTCAGTACCATCCCACAGGGCGTCACGTGGCGGTCGAGACAGTTACAGGACAACAGAATCCGAGACGTAACATTACACAGCGCAGTACAGTGCAATAGTCAGTCAAATAAACAACCCACGAAGGGACCCACAATACTGCGCGTTCCAGCGCCAACAGATGTCAGACAGCAGGCAAGATACCGACAGAGCAATACAGCGCACAACGTAAGACAACAGAGGACGGTCTAATGCTCAGACGCATCAGATGGCAGTCAAAACAATGACGCGGCAATACAATTCGAGACCCAACACAAAGGCGGTAGCACGGCAATACGCGGTGGTCAAAGAAAGAGCACCCGGTAAAACCCCCACGATACAGATGGCTACTATCCCAGAGTGTCTACAATGACAGTGAAGAGAACGACGGGGCAATGCAACGCAAGACAGAACGCCATACAGGGCACTGCAAGGCAATACGCAGCCAAATCAAGAACAAACGTTTAAAAAAACCGCAAGACCGAGCGGCACATACCGGAACGGACCAGACGGTCGTCAGGGCGATTACAGGGCAATACAATGCAAGACAAAACACAACACGGGGCAGGACGAGGCAAGAGGTAGTCAAATAATGAACCGCCGATCGAAAACCCACAGATGAGTGCGCTGCAATCCCGGTCGCAGATGGCACTCCATAAAATGACTGAGCAATAGAATCCAAGACATAACATTATACGGTGCCGCAGAATGCAATATGCAGTCAAACAGAGAACAACCCATTACAAAACCGACGAGACAGCGCACTGCAATGAGAGACCATATCAGATATCCATCAAGACGGGTCCAGAGCAATACAATGCAAGACCTAACAGTATACCGGGCTCTACAATATGATACACCGTGAAAGAAAAAGAAAACGAGTGCAGAACTGCACGGTCTTGAGAATTTTTTAACACGATGGCTGAAATGACAATCCAAACGATGACAGGGTAATCCAACACCAGACATAGCACTATACGGGTCAGCACAACCCAATACCCGCTCAAATAAACAGCAAACATTTCTAGGACTGCACAGGATGGGGAATTGTTTAACGAATACACAGTTCAATAAACAACAGCCAATTGTCGGACTGCAGTGGACTGTGAAAGTTTTAAACACAAAGTCTAAAGTCACAAACCCGACACTGACAGGACGATACAATGCGAGACAGTGTAACAGCGTACATGGCAGTACAATGCAATACACCGTCAAATAGAAAACAGCTGATGAAGGAAGTGACAATACGGTGGCATACAATGGCAGAATAGATCAGATGACAGTCAAGACAACAACAGAGCCATACAACGCAAGTCGTAACACCACACGGCAACAGACAAGGCAAGATGCAGTTGTGGCGGGCAGAGCGATTCACTTCACTCCTAAGAGAGAAGGAAACATTTAGAAACACACACACACAGGGATTCAACAAAGGTAGCAGTGCACGTGACAGCGCTTCACCAGATTGCACGGCCACGTACCCCGGGTTATTTACTGCCTAGGGGCCGGGGTCAGACGAGCTGTCAGGGAGACCCTCCCCTTGAGTCACGAGGCTCGGAAAGGACCCCCTTGCTTTCTAAACTCCTTCTCCGAGAGGAGTCTAGCTGCGGCTGGATCCCATCCTTGCCCCGGCCTTGGGCAACCCTTTCCCTCTAAAGGATTCTATCTGCGCCATCGACCCGTTCTATCACTCAGCTAAGATTGCAAAGCTCTGCATGCTATTAGTCACTTACCCAGATTCTGCTGCGGCAAGGCGTCTCTCAACCTCGAGGAGCAGAAACTTACGTGAGCGTCCCCGCTCAAGCGGAGGAGGTGGCGAACAGGCCGCTGCCGGGCAGGAAGGCTCCAAGGGCTCTCTTCCTGCCCACTATCTGTAGAGGCAGCTAATTGACTTCTAGTCAGATCAGCCTGGGAACAAAATAGCTCAGTCCCCACTCCAGAAGGAGTGTTGACTCTGTTGCCTGCGGGGAGGAGAGAAAGGGGGGTTGGGGGGGTGACGGGGTGGGAAACGGCGGGGGGCAGGGCACCGCACCACCACGCCGGTCAAACAAAGAACAACCGATTCAATAATTCACAACACAGTGCAGTACAATCCCAGACAGTCTAAAACAACAGTCGAAACAATGATAGACCAATACAATGCAAGACATAACACACCACGGGGCAGCACGAGGCAATACGCAGCCAAATTAAGAACGACCGATCAACACACCCACGATAGCGTGCAGTCCTGCGACAGAATGTTTCAAGTGACCGTCAAAACAACGATGGGGCAATGCAATGCAATGCCTAACAATACAGGACGCTACGATGGAACACACAACCCAAGAACTCATTCAGAAACTCACAATACCGCGCAGTACAATCCCAGACAAGCTCAAATAACAAGCAAGACAACGTCAGGGCAATACAATGCAAGACAAAGTTACACAGGGCAGTACAACGCCATACACAATCAAATAAACAGCAGCCAAGGAAAGAATTCACAGTACAGTGCCATACAATGCCAGACTATCACTCAGATGGCAGTCGAGACAACGACACAGCAACACAGCGCAAGGCGTAACACAATACGGGGCACTTCAAGACACTGCACGGTCAAAGAAACAACAACCTATTAGAGAAGTCACAATACAGTGCAGTCCTCTGACAGAACGTCTATAAAAAGACCGTCTAGACAATGACAGGGTAATACAACGCAAGACGAAACACGATACAGGGCACTACAAGGCAAAACACACTCACATCAACAACCGCCCCTTAAAAAAAAACGACAGCTCAGTGCAGCACCCTGCCAGAATATACATCACGTGGCACTCAGGACAATTACATGGCAATACAATGCGAAACGTAACACAACACAGGGCAGCACAATGCAAAACAGAATGAAAGAAAGAACAACCTGACAAAACCCCTACATACCCGTCAGTACCATCCCACAGGGCGTCACGTGGCGGTCGAGACAGTTACAGGACAACAGAATCCGAGACGTAACATTACACAGCGCAGTACAGTGCAATAGTCAGTCAAATAAACAACCCATGAAGGGACCCACAATACTGCGCGTTCCAGCGCCAACAGATGTCAGACAGCAGGCAAGATACCGACAGAGCAATACAGCGCACAACGTAAGACAACAGAGGACGGTCTAATGCTCAGACGCATCAGATGGCAGTCAAAACAATGACGCGGCAATACAATTCGAGACCCAACACAAAGGCGGTAGCACGGCAATACACGGTGGTCAAAGAAAGAGCACCCGGTAAAACCCCCACGATACAGATGGCTACTATCCCAGAGTGTCTACAATGACAGTGAAGAGAACGACGGGGCAATGCAACGCAAGACAGAACGCCATACAGGGCACTGCAAGGCAATACGCAGCCAAATCAAGAACAAACGTTTAAAAAAACCGCAAGACCGAGCGGCACATACCGGAACGGACCAGACGGTCGTCAGGGCGATTACAGGGCAATACAATGCAAGACAAAACACAACACGGGGCAGGACGAGGCAAGAGGTAGTCAAATAATGAACCGCCGATCGAAAACCCACAGACGAGTGCGCTGCAATCCCGGTCGCAGATGGCACTCCATAAAATGACTGAGCAATAGAATCCAAGACATAACATTATACGGTGCCGTAGAATGCAATATGCAGTCAAACAGAGAACAACCCATTACAAAACCGACGAGACAGCGCACTGCAATGAGAGACCATATCAGATATCCATCAAGACGGGTCCAGAGCAATACAATGCAAGACCTAACAGTATACCGGGCTCTACAATATGATACACCGTGAAAGAAAAAGAAAACGAGTGCAGAACTGCACGGTCTTGAGAATTTTTTAACACGATGGCTGAAATGACAATCCAAACGATGACAGGGTAATCCAACACCAGACATAGCACTATACGGGTCAGCACAACCCAATACCCGCTCAAATAATCAGCAAACATTTCTAGGACTGCACAGGATGGGGAATTGTTTAACGAATACACAGTTCAATAAACAACAGCCAATTGTCGGACTGCAGTGGACTGTGAAAGTTTTAAACACAAAGTCTAAAGTCACAAACCCGACACTGACAGGACGATACAATGCGAGACAGCGTAACAGCGTACATGGCAGTACAATGCAATACACCGTCAAATAGAAAACAGCTGATGAAGGAAGTGACAATACGGTGGCATACAATGGCAGAATAGATCAGATGACAGTCAAGACAACAACAGAGCCATACAACGCAAGTCGTAACACCACACGGCGACAGACAAGGCAAGATGCAGTTGTGGCGGGCAGAGCGATTCACTTCACTCCTAAGAGAGAAGGAAACATTTAGAAACACACACACACAGGGATTCAACAAAGGTAGCAGTGCACGTGACAGCGCTTCACCAGATTGCACGGCCACGTACCCCGGGTTATTTACTGCCTAGGGGCCGGGGTCAGACGAGCTGTCAGGGAGACCCTCCCCTTGAGTCACGAGGCTCGGAAAGGACCCCCTTGCTTTCTAAACTCCTTCTCTGAGAGGAGTCTAGCTGCGGCTGGATCCCATCCTTGCCCCGGCCTTGGGCAACCCTTTCCCTCTAAAGGATTCTATCTGCGCCATCGACCCGTTCTATCACTCAGCTAAGATTGCAAAGCTCTGCATGCTATTAGTCACTTGCCCAGATTCTGCTGCGGCAAGGCGTCTCTCAACCTCGAGGAGCAGAAACTTACGTGAGCGTCCCCGCTCAAGCGGAGGAGGTGGCGAACAGGCCGCTGCCGGGCAGGAAGGCTCCAAGGGCTCTCTTCCTGCCCACTATCTGTAGAGGCAGCTAATTGACTTCTAGTCAGATCAGCCTGGGAACAAAATAGCTCAGTCCCCACTCCAGAAGGAGTGTTGACTCTGTTGCCTGCGGGGAGGAGAGAAAGGGGGGTTGGGGGGGTGACGGGGTGGGAAACGGCGGGGGGCAGGGCACCGCACCACCACGCCGGTCAAACAAAGAACAACCGATTCAATAATTCACAACACAGTGCAGTACAATCCCAGACAGTCTAAAACAACAGTCGAAACAATGATAGACCAATACAATGCAAGACATAACACACCACGGGGCAGCACGAGGCAATACGCAGCCAAATTAAGAACGACCGATCAACACACCCACGATAGCGTGCAGTCCTGCGACAGAATGTTTCAAGTGACCGTCAAAACAACGATGGGGCAATGCAATGCAATGCCTAACAATACAGGACGCTACGATGGAACACACAACCCAAGAACTCATTCAGAAACTCACAATACCGCGCAGTACAATCCCAGACAAGCTCAAATAACAAGCAAGACAACGTCAGGGCAATACAATGCAAGACAAAGTTACACAGGGCAGTACAACGCCATACACAATCAAATAAACAGCAGCCAAGGAAAGAATTCACAGTACAGTGCCATACAATGCCAGACTATCACTCAGATGGCAGTCGAGACAACGACACAGCAACACAGCGCAAGGCGTAACACAATACGGGGCACTTCAAGACACTGCACGGTCAAAGAAACAACAACCTATTAGAGAAGTCACAATACAGTGCAGTCCTCTGACAGAACGTCTATAAAAAGACCGTCTAGACAATGACAGGGTAATACAACGCAAGACGAAACACGATACAGGGCACTACAAGGCAAAACACACTCACATCAACAACCGCCCCTTAAAAAAAACCGACAGCTCAGTGCAGCACCCTGCCAGAATATACATCACGTGGCACTCAGGACAATTACATGGCAATACAATGCGAAACGTAACACAACACAGGGCAGCACAATGCAAAACAGAATGAAAGAAAGAACAACCTGACAAAACCCCTACATACCCGTCAGTACCATCCCACAGGGCGTCACGTGGCGGTCGAGACAGTTACAGGACAACAGAATCCGAGACGTAACATTACACAGCGCAGTACAGTGCAATAGTCAGTCAAATAAACAACCCACGAAGGGACCCACAATACTGCGCGTTCCAGCGCCAACAGATGTCAGACAGCAGGCAAGATACCGACAGAGCAATACAGCGCACAACGTAAGACAACAGAGGACGGTCTAATGCTCAGACGCATCAGATGGCAGTCAAAACAATGACGCGGCAATACAATTCGAGACCCAACACAAAGGCGGTAGCACGGCAATACACGGTGGTCAAAGAAAGAGCACCCGGTAAAACCCCCACGATACAGATGGCTACTATCCCAGAGTGTCTACAATGACAGTGAAGAGAACGACGGGGCAATGCAACGCAAGACAGAACGCCATACAGGGCACTGCAAGGCAATACGCAGCCAAATCAAGAACAAACGTTTAAAAAAACCGCAAGACCGAGCGGCACATACCGGAACGGACCAGACGGTCGTCAGGGCGATTACAGGGCAATACAATGCAAGACAAAACACAACACGGGGCAGGACGAGGCAAGAGGTAGTCAAATAATGAACCGCCGATCGAAAACCCACAGACGAGTGCGCTGCAATCCCGGTCGCAGATGGCACTCCATAAAATGACTGAGCAATAGAATCCAAGACATAACATTATACGGTGCCGTAGAATGCAATATGCAGTCAAACAGAGAACAACCCATTACAAAACCGACGAGACAGCGCACTGCAATGAGAGACCATATCAGATATCCATCAAGACGGGTCCAGAGCAATACAATGCAAGACCTAACAGTATACCGGGCTCTACAATATGATACACCGTGAAAGAAAAAGAAAACGAGTGCAGAACTGCACGGTCTTGAGAATTTTTTAACACGATGGCTGAAATGACAATCCAAACGATGACAGGGTAATCCAACACCAGACATAGCACTATACGGGTCAGCACAACCCAATACCCGCTCAAATAAACAGCAAACATTTCTAGGACTGCACAGGATGGGGAATTGTTTAACGAATACACAGTTCAATAAACAACAGCCAATTGTCGGACTGCAGTGGACTGTGAAAGTTTTAAACACAAAGTCTAAAGTCACAAACCCGACACTGACAGGACGATACAATGCGAGACAGCGTAACAGCGTACATGGCAGTACAATGCAATACACCGTCAAATAGAAAACAGCTGATGAAGGAAGTGACAATACGGTGGCATACAATGGCAGAATAGATCAGATGACAGTCAAGACAACAACAGAGCCATACAACGCAAGTCGTAACACCACACGGCGACAGACAAGGCAAGATGCAGTTGTGGCGGGCAGAGCGATTCACTTCACTCCTAAGAGAGAAGGAAACATTTAGAAACACACACACACAGGGATTCAACAAAGGTAGCAGTGCACGTGACAGCGCTTCACCAGATTGCACGGCCACGTACCCCGGGTTATTTACTGCCTAGGGGCCGGGGTCAGACGAGCTGTCAGGGAGACCCTCCCCTTGAGTCACGAGGCTCGGAAAGGACCCCCTTGCTTTCTAAACTCCTTCTCTGAGAGGAGTCTAGCTGCGGCTGGATCCCATCCTTGCCCCGGCCTTGGGCAACCCTTTCCCTCTAAAGGATTCTATCTGCGCCATCGACCCGTTCTATCACTCAGCTAAGATTGCAAAGCTCTGCATGCTATTAGTCACTTGCCCAGATTCTGCTGCGGCAAGGCGTCTCTCAACCTCGAGGAGCAGAAACTTACGTGAGCGTCCCCGCTCAAGCGGAGGAGGTGGCGAACAGGCCGCTGCCGGGCAGGAAGGCTCCAAGGGCTCTCTTCCTGCCCACTATCTGTAGAGGCAGCTAATTGACTTCTAGTCAGATCAGCCTGGGAACAAAATAGCTCAGTCCCCACTCCAGAAGGAGTGTTGACTCTGTTGCCTGCGGGGAGGAGAGAAAGGGGGGTTGGGGGGGTGACGGGGTGGGAAACGGCGGGGGGCAGGGCACCGCACCACCACGCCGGTCAAACAAAGAACAACCGATTCAATAATTCACAACACAGTGCAGTACAATCCCAGACAGTCTAAAACAACAGTCGAAACAATGATAGACCAATACAATGCAAGACATAACACACCACGGGGCAGCACGAGGCAATACGCAGCCAAATTAAGAACGACCGATCAACACACCCACGATAGCGTGCAGTCCTGCGACAGAATGTTTCAAGTGACCGTCAAAACAACGATGGGGCAATGCAATGCAATGCCTAACAATACAGGACGCTACGATGGAACACACAACCCAAGAACTCATTCAGAAACTCACAATACCGCGCAGTACAATCCCAGACAAGCTCAAATAACAAGCAAGACAACGTCAGGGCAATACAATGCAAGACAAAGTTACACAGGGCAGTACAACGCCATACACAATCAAATAAACAGCAGCCAAGGAAAGAATTCACAGTACAGTGCCATACAATGCCAGACTATCACTCAGATGGCAGTCGAGACAACGACACAGCAACACAGCGCAAGGCGTAACACAATACGGGGCACTTCAAGACACTGCACGGTCAAAGAAACAACAACCTATTAGAGAAGTCACAATACAGTGCAGTCCTCTGACAGAACGTCTATAAAAAGACCGTCTAGACAATGACAGGGTAATACAACGCAAGACGAAACACGATACAGGGCACTACAAGGCAAAACACACTCACATCAACAACCGCCCCTTAAAAAAAACCGACAGCTCAGTGCAGCACCCTGCCAGAATATACATCACGTGGCACTCAGGACAATTACATGGCAATACAATGCCAAACGTAACACAACACAGGGCAGCACAATGCAAAACAGAATGAAAGAAAGAACAACCTGACAAAACCCCTACATACCCGTCAGTACCATCCCACAGGGCGTCACGTGGCGGTCGAGACAGTTACAGGACAACAGAATCCGAGACGTAACATTACACAGCGCAGTACAGTGCAATAGTCAGTCAAATAAACAACCCACGAAGGGACCCACAATACTGCGCGTTCCAGCGCCAACAGATGTCAGACAGCAGGCAAGATACCGACAGAGCAATACAGCGCACAACGTAAGACAACAGAGGACGGTCTAATGCTCAGACGCATCAGAT
The DNA here is from genome assembly GCF_964199755.1 of Larus michahellis. NCBI lineage: Eukaryota > Metazoa > Chordata > Aves > Charadriiformes > Laridae > Larus > Larus michahellis. The sequence goes on along the minus strand of NC_133903.1, from coordinate 58,092,051 downwards.
GGCAGTCAAAACAATGACGCGGCAATACAATTCGAGACCCAACACAAAGGCGGTAGCACGGCAATACACGGTGGTCAAAGAAAGAGCACCCGGTAAAACCCCCACGATACAGATGGCTACTATCCCAGAGTGTCTACAATGACAGTGAAGAGAACGACGGGGCAATGCAACGCAAGACAGAACGCCATACAGGGCACTGCAAGGCAATACGCAGCCAAATCAAGAACAAACGTTTAAAAAAACCGCAAGACCGAGCGGCACATACCGGAACGGACCAGACGGTCGTCAGGGCGATTACAGGGCAATACAATGCAAGACAAAACACAACACGGGGCAGGACGAGGCAAGAGGTAGTCAAATAATGAACCGCCGATCGAAAACCCACAGACGAGTGCGCTGCAATCCCGGTCGCAGATGGCACTCCATAAAATGACTGAGCAATAGAATCCAAGACATAACATTATACGGTGCCGTAGAATGCAATATGCAGTCAAACAGAGAACAACCCATTACAAAACCGACGAGACAGCGCACTGCAATGAGAGACCATATCAGATATCCATCAAGACGGGTCCAGAGCAATACAATGCAAGACCTAACAGTATACCGGGCTCTACAATATGATACACCGTGAAAGAAAAAGAAAACGAGTGCAGAACTGCACGGTCTTGAGAATTTTTTAACACGATGGCTGAAATGACAATCCAAACGATGACAGGGTAATCCAACACCAGACATAGCACTATACGGGTCAGCACAACCCAATACCCGCTCAAATAAACAGCAAACATTTCTAGGACTGCACAGGATGGGGAATTGTTTAACGAATACACAGTTCAATAAACAACAGCCAATTGTCGGACTGCAGTGGACTGTGAAAGTTTTAAACACAAAGTCTAAAGTCACAAACCCGACACTGACAGGACGATACAATGCGAGACAGCGTAACAGCGTACATGGCAGTACAATGCAATACACCATCAAATAGAAAACAGCTGATGAAGGAAGTGACAATACGGTGGCATACAATGGCAGAATAGATCAGATGACAGTCAAGACAACAACAGAGCCATACAACGCAAGTCGTAACACCACACGGCGACAGACAAGGCAAGATGCAGTTGTGGCGGGCAGAGCGATTCACTTCACTCCTAAGAGAGAAGGAAACATTTAGAAACACACACACACAGGGATTCAACAAAGGTAGCAGTGCACGTGACAGCGCTTCACCAGATTGCACGGCCACGTACCCCGGGTTATTTACTGCCTAGGGGCCGGGGTCAGACGAGCTGTCAGGGAGACCCTCCCCTTGAGTCACGAGGCTCGGAAAGGACCCCCTTGCTTTCTAAACTCCTTCTCTGAGAGGAGTCTAGCTGCGGCTGGATCCCATCCTTGCCCCGGCCTTGGGCAACCCTTTCCCTCTAAAGGATTCTATCTGCGCCATCGACCCGTTCTATCACTCAGCTAAGATTGCAAAGCTCTGCATGCTATTAGTCACTTACCCAGATTCTGCTGCGGCAAGGCGTCTCTCAACCTCGAGGAGCAGAAACTTACGTGAGCGTCCCCGCTCAAGCGGAGGAGGTGGCGAACAGGCCGCTGCCGGGCAGGAAGGCTCCAAGGGCTCTCTTCCTGCCCACTATCTGTAGAGGCAGCTAATTGACTTCTAGTCAGATCAGCCTGGGAACAAAATAGCTCAGTCCCCACTCCAGAAGGAGTGTTGACTCTGTTGCCTGCGGGGAGGAGAGAAAGGGGGGTTGGGGGGGTGACGGGGTGGGAAACGGCGGGGGGCAGGGCACCGCACCACCACGCCGGTCAAACAAAGAACAACCGATTCAATAATTCACAACACAGTGCAGTACAATCCCAGACAGTCTAAAACAACAGTCGAAACAATGATAGACCAATACAATGCAAGACATAACACACCACGGGGCAGCACGAGGCAATACGCAGCCAAATTAAGAACGACCGATCAACACACCCACGATAGCGTGCAGTCCTGCGACAGAATGTTTCAAGTGACCGTCAAAACAACGATGGGGCAATGCAATGCAATGCCTAACAATACAGGATGCTACGATGGAACACACAACCCAAGAACTCATTCAGAAACTCACAATACCGCGCAGTACAATCCCAGACAAGCTCAAATAACAAGCAAGACAACGTCAGGGCAATACAATGCAAGACAAAGTTACACAGGGCAGTACAACGCCATACACAATCAAATAAACAGCAGCCAAGGAAAGAATTCACAGTACAGTGCCATACAATGCCAGACTATCACTCAGATGGCAGTCGAGACAACGACACAGCAACACAGCGCAAGGCGTAACACAATACGGGGCACTTCAAGACACTGCACGGTCAAAGAAACAACAACCTATTAGAGAAGTCACAATACAGTGCAGTCCTCTGACAGAACGTCTATAAAAAGACCGTCTAGACAATGACAGGGTAATACAACGCAAGACGAAACACGATACAGGGCACTACAAGGCAAAACACACTCACATCAACAACCGCCCCTTAAAAAAAAACGACAGCTCAGTGCAGCACCCTGCCAGAATATACATCACGTGGCACTCAGGACAATTCCATGGCAATACAATGCCAAACGTAACACAACACAGGGCAGCACAATGCAAAACAGAATGAAAGAAAGAACAACCTGACAAAACCCCTACATACCCGTCAGTACCATCCCACAGGGCGTCACGTGGCGGTCGAGACAGTTACAGGACAACAGAATCCGAGACGTAACATTACACAGCGCAGTACAGTGCAATAGTCAGTCAAATAAACAACCCACGAAGGGACCCACAATACTGCGCGTTCCAGCGCCAACAGATGTCAGACAGCAGGCAAGATACCGACAGAGCAATACAGCGCACAACGTAAGACAACAGAGGACGGTCTAATGCTCAGACGCATCAGATGGCAGTCAAAACAATGACGCAGCAATACAATTCGAGACCCAACACAAAGGCGGTAGCACGGCAATACACGGTGGTCAAAGAAAGAGCACCCGGTAAAACCCCCACGATACAGATGGCTACTATCCCAGAGTGTCTACAATGACAGTGAAGAGAACGACGGGGCAATGCAACGCAAGACAGAACGCCATACAGGGCACTGCAAGGCAATACGCAGCCAAATCAAGAACAAACGTTTAAAAAAACCGCAAGACCGAGCGGCACATACCGGAACGGACCAGACGGTCGTCAGGGCGATTACAGGGCAATACAATGCAAGACAAAACACAACACGGGGCAGGACGAGGCAAGAGGTAGTCAAATAATGAACCGCCGATCGAAAACCCACAGACGAGTGCGCTGCAATCCCGGTCGCAGATGGCACTCCATAAAATGACTGAGCAATAGAATCCAAGACATAACATTATACGGTGCCGTAGAATGCAATATGCAGTCAAACAGAGAACAACCCATTACAAAACCGACGAGACAGCGCACTGCAATGAGAGACCATATCAGATATCCATCAAGACGGGTCCAGAGCAATACAATGCAAGACCTAACAGTATACCGGGCTCTACAATATGATACACCGTGAAAGAAAAAGAAAACGAGTGCAGAACTGCACGGTCTTGAGAATTTTTTAACACGATGGCTGAAATGACAATCCAAACGATGACAGGGTAATCCAACACCAGACATAGCACTATACGGGTCAGCACAACCCAATACCCGCTCAAATAATCAGCAAACATTTCTAGGACTGCACAGGATGGGGAATTGTTTAACGAATACACAGTTCAATAAACAACAGCCAATTGTCGGACTGCAGTGGACTGTGAAAGTTTTAAACACAAAGTCTAAAGTCACAAACCCGACACTGACAGGACGATACAATGCGAGACAGCGTAACAGCGTACATGGCAGTACAATGCAATACACCGTCAAATAGAAAACAGCTGATGAAGGAAGTGACAATACGGTGGCATACAATGGCAGAATAGATCAGATGACAGTCAAGACAACAACAGAGCCATACAACGCAAGTCGTAACACCACACGGCAACAGACAAGGCAAGATGCAGTTGTGGCGGGCAGAGCGATTCACTTCACTCCTAAGAGAGAAGGAAACATTTAGAAACACACACACACAGGGATTCAACAAAGGTAGCAGTGCACGTGACAGCGCTTCACCAGATTGCACGGCCACGTACCCCGGGTTATTTACTGCCTAGGGGCCGGGGTCAGACGAGCTGTCAGGGAGACCCTCCCCTTGAGTCACGAGGCTCGGAAAGGACCCCCTTGCTTTCTAAACTCCTTCTCCGAGAGGAGTCTAGCTGCGGCTGGATCCCATCCTTGCCCCGGCCTTGGGCAACCCTTTCCCTCTAAAGGATTCTATCTGCGCCATCGACCCGTTCTATCACTCAGCTAAGATTGCAAAGCTCTGCATGCTATTAGTCACTTACCCAGATTCTGCTGCGGCAAGGCGTCTCTCAACCTCGAGGAGCAGAAACTTACGTGAGCGTCCCCGCTCAAGCGGAGGAGGTGGCGAACAGGCCGCTGCCGGGCAGGAAGGCTCCAAGGGCTCTCTTCCTGCCCACTATCTGTAGAGGCAGCTAATTGACTTCTAGTCAGATCAGCCTGGGAACAAAATAGCTCAGTCCCCACTCCAGAAGGAGTGTTGACTCTGTTGCCTGCGGGGAGGAGAGAAAGGGGGGTTGGGGGGGTGACGGGGTGGGAAACGGCGGGGGGCAGGGCACCGCACCACCACGCCGGTCAAACAAAGAACAACCGATTCAATAATTCACAACACAGTGCAGTACAATCCCAGACAGTCTAAAACAACAGTCGAAACAATGATAGACCAATACAATGCAAGACATAACACACCACGGGGCAGCACGAGGCAATACGCAGCCAAATTAAGAACGACCGATCAACACACCCACGATAGCGTGCAGTCCTGCGACAGAATGTTTCAAGTGACCGTCAAAACAACGATGGGGCAATGCAATGCAATGCCTAACAATACAGGACGCTACGATGGAACACACAACCCAAGAACTCATTCAGAAACTCACAATACCGCGCAGTACAATCCCAGACAAGCTCAAATAACAAGCAAGACAACGTCAGGGCAATACAATGCAAGACAAAGTTACACAGGGCAGTACAACGCCATACACAATCAAATAAACAGCAGCCAAGGAAAGAATTCACAGTACAGTGCCATACAATGCCAGACTATCACTCAGATGGCAGTCGAGACAACGACACAGCAACACAGCGCAAGGCGTAACACAATACGGGGCACTTCAAGACACTGCACGGTCAAAGAAACAACAACCTATTAGAGAAGTCACAATACAGTGCAGTCCTCTGACAGAACGTCTATAAAAAGACCGTCTAGACAATGACAGGGTAATACAACGCAAGACGAAACACGATACAGGGCACTACAAGGCAAAACACACTCACATCAACAACCGCCCCTTAAAAAAAACCGACAGCTCAGTGCAGCACCCTGCCAGAATATACATCACGTGGCACTCAGGACAATTCCATGGCAATACAATGCCAAACGTAACACAACACAGGGCAGCACAATGCAAAACAGAATGAAAGAAAGAACAACCTGACAAAACCCCTACATACCCGTCAGTACCATCCCACAGGGCGTCACGTGGCGGTCGAGACAGTTACAGGACAACAGAATCCGAGACGTAACATTACACAGCGCAGTACAGTGCAATAGTCAGTCAAATAAACAACCCACGAAGGGACCCACAATACTGCGCGTTCCAGCGCCAACAGATGTCAGACAGCAGGCAAGATACCGACAGAGCAATACAGCGCACAACGTAAGACAACAGAGGACGGTCTAATGCTCAGACGCATCAGATGGCAGTCAAAACAATGACGCGGCAATACAATTCGAGACCCAACACAAAGGCGGTAGCACGGCAATACACGGTGGTCAAAGAAAGAGCACCCGGTAAAACCCCCACGATACAGATGGCTACTATCCCAGAGTGTCTACAATGACAGTGAAGAGAACGACGGGGCAATGCAACGCAAGACAGAACGCCATACAGGGCACTGCAAGGCAATACGCAGCCAAATCAAGAACAAACGTTTAAAAAAACCGCAAGACCGAGCGGCACATACCGGAACGGACCAGACGGTCGTCAGGGCGATTACAGGGCAATACAATGCAAGACAAAACACAACACGGGGCAGGACGAGGCAAGAGGTAGTCAAATAATGAACCGCCGATCGAAAACCCACAGACGAGTGCGCTGCAATCCCGGTCGCAGATGGCACTCCATAAAATGACTGAGCAATAGAATCCAAGACATAACATTATACGGTGCCGTAGAATGCAATATGCAGTCAAACAGAGAACAACCCATTACAAAACCGACGAGACAGCGCACTGCAATGAGAGACCGTATCAGATATCCATCAAGACGGGTCCAGAGCAATACAATGCAAGACCTAACAGTATACCGGGCTCTACAATATGATACACCGTGAAAGAAAAAGAAAACGAGTGCAGAACTGCACGGTCTTGAGAATTTTTTAACACGATGGCTGAAATGACAATCCAAACGATGACAGGGTAATCCAACACCAGACATAGCACTATACGGGTCAGCACAACCCAATATCCGCTCAAATAATCAGCAAACATTTCTAGGACTGCACAGGATGGGGAATTGTTTAACGAATACACAGTTCAATAAACAACAGCCAATTGTCGGACTGCAGTGGACTGTGAAAGTTTTAAACACAAAGTCTAAAGTCACAAACCCGACACTGACAGGACGATACAATGCGAGACAGCGTAACAGCGTACATGGCAGTACAATGCAATACACCGTCAAATAGAAAACAGCTGATGAAGGAAGTGACAATACGGTGGCATACAATGGCAGAATAGATCAGATGACAGTCAAGACAACAACAGAGCCATACAACGCAAGTCGTAACACCACACGGCGACAGACAAGGCAAGATGCAGTTGTGGCGGGCAGAGCGATTCACTTCACTCCTAAGAGAGAAGGAAACATTTAGAAACACACACACACAGGGATTCAACAAAGGTAGCAGTGCACGTGACAGCGCTTCACCAGATTGCACGGCCACGTACCCCGGGTTATTTACTGCCTAGGGGCCGGGGTCAGACGAGCTGTCAGGGAGACCCTCCCCTTGAGTCACGAGGCTCGGAAAGGACCCCCTTGCTTTCTAAACTCCTTCTCCGAGAGGAGTCTAGCTGCGGCTGGATCCCATCCTTGCCCCGGCCTTGGGCAACCCTTTCCCTCTAAAGGATTCTATCTGCGCCATCGACCCGTTCTATCACTCAGCTAAGATTGCAAAGCTCTGCATGCTATTAGTCACTTACCCAGATTCTGCTGCGGCAAGGCGTCTCTCAACCTCGAGGAGCAGAAACTTACGTGAGCGTCCCCGCTCAAGCGGAGGAGGTGGCGAACAGGCCGCTGCCGGGCAGGAAGGCTCCAAGGGCTCTCTTCCTGCCCACTATCTGTAGAGGCAGCTAATTGACTTCTAGTCAGATCAGCCTGGGAACAAAATAGCTCAGTCCCCACTCCAGAAGGAGTGTTGACTCTGTTGCCTGCGGGGAGGAGAGAAAGGGGGGTTGGGGGGGTGACGGGGTGGGAAACGGCGGGGGGCAGGGCACCGCACCACCACGCCGGTCAAACAAAGAACAACCGATTCAATAATTCACAACACAGTGCAGTACAATCCCAGACAGTCTAAAACAACAGTCGAAACAATGATAGACCAATACAATGCAAGACATAACACACCACGGGGCAGCACGAGGCAATACGCAGCCAAATTAAGAACGACCGATCAACACACCCACGATAGCGTGCAGTCCTGCGACAGAATGTTTCAAGTGACCGTCAAAACAACGATGGGGCAATGCAATGCAATGCCTAACAATACAGGACGCTACGATGGAACACACAACCCAAGAACTCATTCAGAAACTCACAATACCGCGCAGTACAATCCCAGACAAGCTCAAATAACAAGCAAGACAACGTCAGGGCAATACAATGCAAGACAAAGTTACACAGGGCAGTACAACGCCATACACAATCAAATAAACAGCAGCCAAGGAAAGAATTCACAGTACAGTGCCATACAATGCCAGACTATCACTCAGATGGCAGTCGAGACAACGACACAGCAACACAGCGCAAGGCGTAACACAATACGGGGCACTTCAAGACACTGCACGGTCAAAGAAACAACAACCTATTAGAGAAGTCACAATACAGTGCAGTCCTCTGACAGAACGTCTATAAAAAGACCGTCTAGACAATGACAGGGTAATACAACGCAAGACGAAACACGATACAGGGCACTACAAGGCAAAACACACTCACATCAACAACCGCCCCTTAAAAAAAAACGACAGCTCAGTGCAGCACCCTGCCAGAATATACATCACGTGGCACTCAGGACAATTACATGGCAATACAATGCCAAACGTAACACAACACAGGGCAGCACAATGCAAAACAGAATGAAAGAAAGAACAACCTGACAAAACCCCTACATACCCGTCAGTACCATCCCACAGGGTGTCACGTGGCGGTCGAGACAGTTACAGGACAACAGAATCCGAGACGTAACATTACACAGCGCAGTACAGTGCAATAGTCAGTCAAATAAACAACCCACGAAGGGACCCACAATACTGCGCGTTCCAGCGCCAACAGATGTCAGACAGCAGGCAAGATACCGACAGAGCAATACAGCGCACAACGTAAGACAACAGAGGACGGTCTAATGCTCAGACGCATCAGATGGCAGTCAAAACAATGACGCGGCAATACAATTCGAGACCCAACACAAAGGCGGTAGCACGGCAATACACGGTGGTCAAAGAAAGAGCACCCGGTAAAACCCCCACGATACAGATGGCTACTATCCCAGAGTGTCTACAATGACAGTGAAGAGAACGACGGGGCAATGCAACGCAAGACAGAACGCCATACAGGGCACTGCAAGGCAATACGCAGCCAAATCAAGAACAAACGTTTAAAAAAACCGCAAGACCGAGCGGCACATACCGGAACGGACCAGACGGTCGTCAGGGCGATTACAGGGCAATACAATGCAAGACAAAACACAACACGGGGCAGGACGAGGCAAGAGGTAGTCAAATAATGAACCGCCGATCGAAAACCCACAGACGAGTGCGCTGCAATCCCGGTCGCAGATGGCACTCCATAAAATGACTGAGCAATAGAATCCAAGACATAACATTATACGGTGCCGTAGAATGCAATATGCAGTCAAACAGAGAACAACCCATTACAAAACCGACGAGACAGCGCACTGCAATGAGAGACCGTATCAGATATCCATCAAGACGGGTCCAGAGCAATACAATGCAAGACCTAACAGTATACCGGGCTCTACAATATGATACACCGTGAAAGAAAAAGAAAACGAGTGCAGAACTGCACGGTCTTGAGAATTTTTTAACACGATGGCTGAAATGACAATCCAAACGATGACAGGGTAATCCAACACCAGACATAGCACTATACGGGTCAGCACAACCCAATACCCGCTCAAATAATCAGCAAACATTTCTAGGACTGCACAGGATGGGGAATTGTTTAACGAATACACAGTTCAATAAACAACAGCCAATTGTCGGACTGCAGTGGACTGTGAAAGTTTTAAACACAAAGTCTAAAGTCACAAACCCGACACTGACAGGACGATACAATGCGAGACAGCGTAACAGCGTACATGGCAGTACAATGCAATACACCGTCAAATAGAAAACAGCTGATGAAGGAAGTGACAATACGGTGGCATACAATGGCAGAATAGATCAGATGACAGTCAAGACAACAACAGAGCCATACAACGCAAGTCGTAACACCACACGGCGACAGACAAGGCAAGATGCAGTTGTGGCGGGCAGAGCGATTCACTTCACTCCTAAGAGAGAAGGAAACATTTAGAAACACACACACACAGGGATTCAACAAAGGTAGCAGTGCACGTGACAGCGCTTCACCAGATTGCACGGCCACGTACCCCGGGTTATTTACTGCCTAGGGGCCGGGGTCAGACGAGCTGTCAGGGAGACCCTCCCCTTGAGTCACGAGGCTCGGAAAGGACCCCCTTGCTTTCTAAACTCCTTCTCCGAGAGGAGTCTAGCTGCGGCTGGATCCCATCCTTGCCCCGGCCTTGGGCAACCCTTTCCCTCTAAAGGATTCTATCTGCGCCATCGACCCGTTCTATCACTCAGCTAAGATTGCAAAGCTCTGCATGCTATTAGTCACTTACCCAGATTCTGCTGCGGCAAGGCGTCTCTCAACCTCGAGGAGCAGAAACTTACGTGAGCGTCCCCGCTCAAGCGGAGGAGGTGGCGAACAGGCCGCTGCCGGGCAGGAAGGCTCCAAGGGCTCTCTTCCTGCCCACTATCTGTAGAGGCAGCTAATTGACTTCTAGTCAGATCAGCCTGGGAACAAAATAGCTCAGTCCCCACTCCAGAAGGAGTGTTGACTCTGTTGCCTGCGGGGAGGAGAGAAAGGGGGGTTGGGGGGGTGACGGGGTGGGAAACGGCGGGGGGCAGGGCACCGCACCACCACGCCGGTCAAACAAAGAACAACCGATTCAATAATTCACAACACAGTGCAGTACAATCCCAGACAGTCTAAAACAACAGTCGAAACAATGATAGACCAATACAATGCAAGACATAACACACCACGGGGCAGCACGAGGCAATACGCAGCCAAATTAAGAACGACCGATCAACACACCCACGATAGCGTGCAGTCCTGCGACAGAATGTTTCAAGTGACCGTCAAAACAACGATGGGGCAATGCAATGCAATGCCTAACAATACAGGACGCTACGATGGAACACACAACCCAAGAACTCATTCAGAAACTCACAATACCGCGCAGTACAATCCCAGACAAGCTCAAATAACAAGCAAGACAACGTCAGGGCAATACAATGCAAGACAAAGTTACACAGGGCAGTACAACGCCATACACAATCAAATAAACAGCAGCCAAGGAAAGAATTCACAGTACAGTGCCATACAATGCCAGACTATCACTCAGATGGCAGTCGAGACAACGACACAGCAACACAGCGCAAGGCGTAACACAATACGGGGCACTTCAAGACACTGCACGGTCAAAGAAACAACAACCTATTAGAGAAGTCACAATACAGTGCAGTCCTCTGACAGAACGTCTATAAAAAGACCGTCTAGACAATGACAGGGTAATACAACGCAAGACGAAACACGATACAGGGCACTACAAGGCAAAACACACTCACATCAACAACCGCCCCTTAAAAAAAAACGACAGCTCAGTGCAGCACCCTGCCAGAATACACATCACGTGGCACTCAGGACAATTACATGGCAATACAATGCCAAACGTAACACAACACAGGGCAGCACAATGCAAAACAGAATGAAAGAAAGAACAACCTGACAAAACCCCTACATACCCGTCAGTACCATCCCACAGGGCGTCACGTGGCGGTCGAGACAGTTACAGGACAACAGAATCCGAGACGTAACATTACACAGCGCAGTACAGTGCAATAGTCAGTCAAATAAACAACCCACGAAGGGACCCACAATACTGCGCGTTCCAGCGCCAACAGATGTCAGACAGCAGGCAAGATACCGACAGAGCAATACAGCGCACAACGTAAGACAACAGAGGACGGTCTAATGCTCAGACGCATCAGATGGCAGTCAAAACAATGACGCGGCAATACAATTCGAGACCCAACACAAAGGCGGTAGCACGGCAATACACGGTGGTCAAAGAAAGAGCACCCGGTAAAACCCCCACGATACAGATGGCTACTATCCCAGAGTGTCTACAATGACAGTGAAGAGAACGACGGGGCAATGCAACGCAAGACAGAACGCCATACAGGGCACTGCAAGGCAATACGCAGCCAAATCAAGAACAAACGTTTAAAAAAACCGCAAGACCGAGCGGCACATACCGGAACGGACCAGACGGTCGTCAGGGCGATTACAGGGCAATACAATGCAAGACAAAACACAACACGGGGCAGGACGAGGCAAGAGGTAGTCAAATAATGAACCGCCGATCGAAAACCCACAGACGAGTGCGCTGCAATCCCGGTCGCAGATGGCACTCCATAAAATGACTGAGCAATAGAATCCAAGACATAACATTATACGGTGCCGTAGAACGCAATATGCAGTCAAACAGAGAACAACCCATTACAAAACCGACGAGACAGCGCACTGCAATGAGAGACCGTATCAGATATCCATCAAGACGGGTCCAGAGCAATACAATGCAAGACGTAACAGTATACCGGGCTCTACAATATGATACACTGTGAAAGAAAAAGAAAACGAGTGCAGAACTGCACGGTCTTGAGAATTTTTTAACACGATGGCTGAAATGACAATCCAAACGATGACAGGGTAATCCAACACCAGACATAGCACTATACGGGTCAGCACAACCCAATACCCGCTCAAATAATCAGCAAACATTTCTAGGACTGCACAGGATGGGGAATTGTTTAACGAATACACAGTTCAATAAACAACAGCCAATTGTCGGACTGCAGTGGGCTGTGAAAGTTTTAAACACAAAGTCTAAAGTCACAAACCCGACACTGACAGGACGATACAATGCGAGACAGCGTAACAGCGTACATGGCAGTACAATGCAATACACCGTCAAATAGAAAACAGCTGATGAAGGAAGTGACAATACGGTGGCATACAATGGCAGAATAGATCAGATGACAGTCAAGACAACAACAGAGCCATACAACGCAAGTCGTAACACCACACGGCGACAGACAAGGCAAGATGCAGTTGTGGCGGGCAGAGCGATTCACTTCACTCCTAAGAGAGAAGGAAACATTTAGAAACACACACACACAGGGATTCAACAAAGGTAGCAGTGCACGTGACAGCGCTTCACCAGATTGCACGGCCACGTACCCCGGGTTATTTACTGCCTAGGGGCCGGGGTCAGACGAGCTGTCAGGGAGACCCTCCCCTTGAGTCACGAGGCTCGGAAAGGACCCCCTTGCTTTCTAAACTCCTTCTCCGAGAGGAGCCTAGCTGCGGCTGGATCCCATCCTTGCCCCGGCCTTGGGCAACCCTTTCCCTCTAAAGGATTCTATCTGCGCCATCGACCCGTTCTATCACTCAGCTAAGATTGCAAAGCTCTGCATGCTATTAGTCACTTACCCAGATTCTGCTGCGGCAAGGCGTCTCTCAACCTCGAGGAGCAGAAACTTACGTGAGCGTCCCCGCTCAAGCGGAGGAGGTGGCGAACAGGCCGCTGCCGGGCAGGAAGGCTCCAAGGGCTCTCTTCCTGCCCACTATCTGTAGAGGCAGCTAATTGACTTCTAGTCAGATCAGCCTGGGAACAAAATAGCTCAGTCCCCACTCCAGAAGGAGTGTTGACTCTGTTGCCTGCGGGGAGGAGAGAAAGGGGGGTTGGGGGGGTGACGGGGTGGGAAACGGCGGGGGGCAGGGCACCGCACCACCACGCCGGTCAAACAAAGAACAACCGATTCAATAATTCACAACACAGTGCAGTACAATCCCAGACAGTCTAAAACAACAGTCGAAACAATGATAGACCAATACAATGCAAGACATAACACACCACGGGGCAGCACGAGGCAATACGCAGCCAAATTAAGAACGACCGATCAACACACCCACGATAGCGTGCAGTCCTGCGACAGAATGTTTCAAGTGACCGTCAAAACAACGATGGGGCAATGCAATGCAATGCCTAACAATACAGGACGCTACGATGGAACACACAACCCAAGAACTCATTCAGAAACTCACAATACCGCGCAGTACAATCCCAGACAAGCTCAAATAACAAGCAAGACAACGTCAGGGCAATACAATGCAAGACAAAGTTACACAGGGCAGTACAACGCCATACACAATCAAATAAACAGCAGCCAAGGAAAGAATTCACAGTACAGTGCCATACAATGCCAGACTATCACTCAGATGGCAGTCGAGACAACGACACAGCAACACAGCGCAAGGCGTAACACAATACGGGGCACTTCAAGACACTGCACGGTCAAAGAAACAACAACCTATTAGAGAAGTCACAATACAGTGCAGTCCTCTGACAGAACGTCTATAAAAAGACCGTCTAGACAATGACAGGGTAATACAACGCAAGACGAAACACGATACAGGGCACTACAAGGCAAAACACACTCACATCAACAACCGCCCCTTAAAAAAAACCGACAGCTCAGTGCAGCACCCTGCCAGAATATACATCACGTGGCACTCAGGACAATTCCATGGCAATACAATGCCAAACGTAACACAACACAGGGCAGCACAATGCAAAACAGAATGAAAGAAAGAACAACCTGACAAAACCCCTACATACCCGTCAGTACCATCCCACAGGGCGTCACGTGGCGGTCGAGACAGTTACAGGACAACAGAATCCGAGACGTAACATTACACAGCGCAGTACAGTGCAATAGTCAGTCAAATAAACAACCCACGAAGGGACCCACAATACTGCGCGTTCCAGCGCCAACAGATGTCAGACAGCAGGCAAGATACCGACAGAGCAATACAGCGCACAACGTAAGACAACAGAGGACGGTCTAATGCTCAGACGCATCAGATGGCAGTCAAAACAATGACGCGGCAATACAATTCGAGACCCAACACAAAGGCGGTAGCACGGCAATACACGGTGGTCAAAGAAAGAGCACCCGGTAAAACCCCCACGATACAGATGGCTACTATCCCAGAGTGTCTACAATGACAGTGAAGAGAACGACGGGGCAATGCAACGCAAGACAGAACGCCATACAGGGCACTGCAAGGCAATACGCAGCCAAATCAAGAACAAACGTTTAAAAAAACCGCAAGACCGAGCGGCACATACCGGAACGGACCAGACGGTCGTCAGGGCGATTACAGGGCAATACAATGCAAGACAAAATACAACACGGGGCAGGACGAGGCAAGAGGTAGTCAAATAATGAACCGCCGATCGAAAACCCACAGACGAGTGCGCTGCAATCCCGGTCGCAGATGGCACTCCATAAAATGACTGAGCAATAGAATCCAAGACATAACATTATACGGTGCCGCAGAATGCAATATGCAGTCAAACAGAGAACAACCCATTACAAAACCGACGAGACAGCGCACTGCAATGAGAGACCATATCAGATATCCATCAAGACGGGTCCAGAGCAATACAATGCAAGACCTAACAGTATACCGGGCTCTACAATATGATACACCGTGAAAGAAAAAGAAAACGAGTGCAGAACTGCACGGTCTTGAGAATTTTTTAACACGATGGCTGAAATGACAATCCAAACGATGACAGGGTAATCCAACACCAGACATACACTATACGGGTCAGCACAACCCAATACCCGCTCAAATAATCAGCAAACATTTCTAGGACTGCACAGGATGGGGAATTGTTTAACGAATACACAGTTCAATAAACAACAGCCAATTGTCGGACTGCAGTGGACTGTGAAAGTTTTAAACACAAAGTCTAAAGTCACAAACCCGACACTGACAGGACGATACAATGCGAGACAGCGTAACAGCGTACATGGCAGTACAATGCAATACACCGTCAAATAGAAAACAGCTGATGAAGGAAGTGACAATACGGTGGCATACAATGGCAGAATAGATCAGACGACAGTCAAGACAACAACAGAGCCATACAACGCAAGTCGTAACACCACACGGCGACAGACAAGGCAAGATGCAGTTGTGGCGGGCAGAGCGATTCACTTCACTCCTAAGAGAGAAGGAAACATTTAGAAACACACACACACAGGGATTCAACAAAGGTAGCAGTGCACGTGACAGCGCTTCACCAGATTGCACGGCCACGTACCCCGGGTTATTTACTGCCTAGGGGCCGGGGTCAGACGAGCTGTCAGGGAGACCCTCCCCTTGAGTCACGAGGCTCGGAAAGGACCCCCTTGCTTTCTAAACTCCTTCTCCGAGAGGAGCCTAGCTGCGGCTGGATCCCATCCTTGCCCCGGCCTTGGGCAACCCTTTCCCTCTAAAGGATTCTATCTGCGCCATCGACCCGTTCTATCACTCAGCTAAGATTGCAAAGCTCTGCATGCTATTAGTCACTTGCCCAGATTCTGCTGCGGCAAGGCGTCTCTCAACCTCGAGGAGCAGAAACTTACGTGAGCGTCCCCGCTCAAGCGGAGGAGGTGGCGAACAGGCCGCTGCCGGGCAGGAAGGCTCCAAGGGCTCTCTTCCTGCCCACTATCTGTAGAGGCAGCTAATTGACTTCTAGTCAGATCAGCCTGGGAACAAAATAGCTCAGTCCCCACTCCAGAAGGAGTGTTGACTCTGTTGCCTGCGGGGAGGAGAGAAAGGGGGGTTGGGGGGGTGACGGGGTGGGAAACGGCGGGGGGCAGGGCACCGCACCACCACGCCGGTCAAACAAAGAACAACCGATTCAATAATTCACAACACAGTGCAGTACAATCCCAGACAGTCTAAAACAACAGTCGAAACAATGATAGACCAATACAATGCAAGACATAACACACCACGGGGCAGCACGAGGCAATATGCAGCCAAATTAAGAACGACCGATCAACACACCCACGATAGCGTGCAGTCCTGCGACAGAATGTTTCAAGTGACCGTCAAAACAACGATGGGGCAATGCAATGCAATGCCTAACAATACAGGACGCTACGATGGAACACACAACCCAAGAACTCATTCAGAAACTCACAATACCGCGCAGTACAATCCCAGACAAGCTCAAATAACAAGCAAGACAACGTCAGGGCAATACAATGCAAGACAAAGTTACACAGGGCAGTACAACGCCATACACAATCAAATAAACAGCAGCCAAGGAAAGAATTCACAGTACAGTGCCATACAATGCCAGACTATCACTCAGATGGCAGTCGAGACAACGACACAGCAACACAGCGCAAGGCGTAACACAATACGGGGCACTTCAAGACACTGCACGGTCAAAGAAACAACAACCTATTAGAGAAGTCACAATACAGTGCAGTCCTCTGACAGAACGTCTATAAAAAGACCGTCTAGACAATGACAGGGTAATACAACGCAAGACGAAACACGATACAGGGCACTACAAGGCAAAACACACTCACATCAACAACCGCCCCTTAAAAAAAAACGACAGCTCAGTGCAGCACCCTGCCAGAATATACATCACGTGGCACTCAGGACAATTACATGGCAATACAATGCCAAACGTAACACAACACAGGGCAGCACAATGCAAAACAGAATGAAAGAAAGAACAACCTGACAAAACCCCTACATACCCGTCAGTACCATCCCACAGGGCGTCACGTGGCGGTCGAGACAGTTACAGGACAACAGAATCCGAGACGTAACATTACACAGCGCAGTACAGTGCAATAGTCAGTCAAATAAACAACCCACGAAGGGACCCACAATACTGCGCGTTCCAGCGCCAACAGATGTCAGACAGCAGGCAAGATACCGACAGAGCAATACAGCGCACAACGTAAGACAACAGAGGACGGTCTAATGCTCAGACGCATCAGATGGCAGTCAAAACAATGACGCGGCAATACAATTCGAGACCCAACACAAAGGCGGTAGCACGGCAATACACGGTGGTCAAAGAACGAGCACCCGGTAAAACCCCCACGATACAGATGGCTACTATCCCAGAGTGTCTACAATGACAGTGAAGAGAACGACGGGGCAATGCAACGCAAGACAGAACGCCATACAGGGCACTGCAAGGCAATACGCAGCCAAATCAAGAACAAACGTTTAAAAAAACCGCAAGACCGAGCGGCACATACCGGAACGGACCAGACGGTTGTCAGGGCGATTACAGGGCAATACAATGCAAGACAAAACACAACACGGGGCAGGACGAGGCAAGAGGTAGTCAAATAATGAACCGCCGATCGAAAACCCACAGACGAGTGCGCTGCAATCCCGGTCGCAGATGGCACTCCATAAAATGACTGAGCAATAGAATCCAAGACATAACATTATACGGTGCCGTAGAATGCAATATGCAGTCAAACAGAGAACAACCCATTACAAAACCGACGAGACAGCGCACTGCAATGAGAGACCATATCAGATATCCATCAAGACGGGTCCAGAGCAATACAATGCAAGACCTAACAGTATACCGGGCTCTACAATATGATACACCGTGAAAGAAAAAGAAAACGAGTGCAGAACTGCACGGTCTTGAGAATTTTTTAACACGATGGCTGAAATGACAATCCAAACGATGACAGGGTAATCCAACACCAGACATACACTATACGGGTCAGCACAACCCAATACCCGCTCAAATAATCAGCAAACATTTCTAGGACTGCACAGGATGGGGAATTGTTTAACGAATACACAGTTCAATAAACAACAGCCAATTGTCGGACTGCAGTGGACTGTGAAAGTTTTAAACACAAAGTCTAAAGTCACAAACCCGACACTGACAGGACGATACAATGCGAGACAGCGTAACAGCGTACATGGCAGTACAATGCAATACACCGTCAAATAGAAAACAGCTGATGAAGGAAGTGACAATACGGTGGCATACAATGGCAGAATAGATCAGACGACAGTCAAGACAACAACAGAGCCATACAACGCAAGTCGTAACACCACACGGCGACAGACAAGGCAAGATGCAGTTGTGGCGGGCAGAGCGATTCACTTCACTCCTAAGAGAGAAGGAAACATTTAGAAACACACACACACAGGGATTCAACAAAGGTAGCAGTGCACGTGACAGCGCTTCACCAGATTGCACGGCCACGTACCCCGGGTTATTTACTGCCTAGGGGCCGGGGTCAGACGAGCTGTCAGGGAGACCCTCCCCTTGAGTCACGAGGCTCGGAAAGGACCCCCTTGCTTTCTAAACTCCTTCTCCGAGAGGAGCCTAGCTGCGGCTGGATCCCATCCTTGCCCCGGCCTTGGGCAACCCTTTCCCTCTAAAGGATTCTATCTGCGCCATCGACCCGTTCTATCACTCAGCTAAGATTGCAAAGCTCTGCATGCTATTAGTCACTTGCCCAGATTCTGCTGCGGCAAGGCGTCTCTCAACCTCGAGGAGCAGAAACTTACGTGAGCGTCCCCGCTCAAGCGGAGGAGGTGGCGAACAGGCCGCTGCCGGGCAGGAAGGCTCCAAGGGCTCTCTTCCTGCCCACTATCTGTAGAGGCAGCTAATTGACTTCTAGTCAGATCAGCCTGGGAACAAAATAGCTCAGTCCCCACTCCAGAAGGAGTGTTGACTCTGTTGCCTGCGGGGAGGAGAGAAAGGGGGGTTGGGGGGGTGACGGGGTGGGAAACGGCGGGGGGCAGGGCACCGCACCACCACGCCGGTCAAACAAAGAACAACCGATTCAATAATTCACAACACAGTGCAGTACAATCCCAGACAGTCTAAAACAACAGTCGAAACAATGATAGACCAATACAATGCAAGACATAACACACCACGGGGCAGCACGAGGCAATATGCAGCCAAATTAAGAACGACCGATCAACACACCCACGATAGCGTGCAGTCCTGCGACAGAATGTTTCAAGTGACCGTCAAAACAACGATGGGGCAATGCAATGCAATGCCTAACAATACAGGACGCTACGATGGAACACACAACCCAAGAACTCATTCAGAAACTCACAATACCGCGCAGTACAATCCCAGACAAGCTCAAATAACAAGCAAGACAACGTCAGGGCAATACAATGCAAGACAAAGTTACACAGGGCAGTACAACGCCATACACAATCAAATAAACAGCAGCCAAGGAAAGAATTCACAGTACAGTGCCATACAATGCCAGACTATCACTCAGATGGCAGTCGAGACAACGACACAGCAACACAGCGCAAGGCGTAACACAATACGGGGCACTTCAAGACACTGCACGGTCAAAGAAACAACAACCTATTAGAGAAGTCACAATACAGTGCAGTCCTCTGACAGAACGTCTATAAAAAGACCGTCTAGACAATGACAGGGTAATACAACGCAAGACGAAACACGATACAGGGCACTACAAGGCAAAACACACTCACATCAACAACCGCCCCTTAAAAAAAAACGACAGCTCAGTGCAGCACCCTGCCAGAATATACATCACGTGGCACTCAGGACAATTACATGGCAATACAATGCCAAACGTAACACAACACAGGGCAGCACAATGCAAAACAGAATGAAAGAAAGAACAACCTGACAAAACCCCTACATACCCGTCAGTACCATCCCACAGGGCGTCACGTGGCGGTCGAGACAGTTACAGGACAACAGAATCCGAGACGTAACATTACACAGCGCAGTACAGTGCAATAGTCAGTCAAATAAACAACCCACGAAGGGACCCACAATACTGCGCGTTCCAGCGCCAACAGATGTCAGACAGCAGGCAAGATACCGACAGAGCAATACAGCGCACAACGTAAGACAACAGAGGACGGTCTAATGCTCAGACGCATCAGATGGCAGTCAAAACAATGACGCGGCAATACAATTCGAGACCCAACACAAAGGCGGTAGCACGGCAATACACGGTGGTCAAAGAACGAGCACCCGGTAAAACCCCCACGATACAGATGGCTACTATCCCAGAGTGTCTACAATGACAGTGAAGAGAACGACGGGGCAATGCAACGCAAGACAGAACGCCATACAGGGCACTGCAAGGCAATACGCAGCCAAATCAAGAACAAACGTTTAAAAAAACCGCAAGACCGAGCGGCACATACCGGAACGGACCAGACGGTCGTCAGGGCGATTACAGGGCAATACAATGCAAGACAAAACACAACACGGGGCAGGACGAGGCAAGAGGTAGTCAAATAATGAACCGCCGATCGAAAACCCACAGACGAGTGCGCTGCAATCCCGGTCGCAGATGGCACTCCATAAAATGACTGAGCAATAGAATCCAAGACATAACATTATACGGTGCCGTAGAATGCAATATGCAGTCAAACAGAGAACAACCCATTACAAAACCGACGAGACAGCGCACTGCAATGAGAGACCGTATCAGATATCCATCAAGACGGGTCCAGAGCAATACAATGCAAGACCTAACAGTATACCGGGCTCTACAATATGATACACCGTGAAAGAAAAAGAAAACGAGTGCAGAACTGCACGGTCTTGAGAATTTTTTAACACGATGGCTGAAATGACAATCCAAACGATGACAGGGTAATCCAACACCAGACATAGCACTATACGGGTCAGCACAACCCAATACCCGCTCAAATAATCAGCAAACATTTCTAGGACTGCACAGGATGGGGAATTGTTTAACGAATACACAGTTCAATAAACAACAGCCAATTGTCGGACTGCAGTGGACTGTGAAAGTTTTAAACACAAAGTCTAAAGTCACAAACCCGACACTGACAGGACGATACAATGCGAGACAGCGTAACAGCGTACATGGCAGTACAATGCAATACACCGTCAAATAGAAAACAGCTGATGAAGGAAGTGACAATACGGTGGCATACAATGGCAGAATAGATCAGATGACAGTCAAGACAACAACAGAGCCATACAACGCAAGTCGTAACACCACACGGCGACAGACAAGGCAAGATGCAGTTGTGGCGGGCAGAGCGATTCACTTCACTCCTAAGAGAGAAGGAAACATTTAGAAACACACACACACAGGGATTCAACAAAGGTAGCAGTGCACGTGACAGCGCTTCACCAGATTGCACGGCCACGTACCCCGGGTTATTTACTGCCTAGGGGCCGGGGTCAGACGAGCTGTCAGGGAGACCCTCCCCTTGAGTCACGAGGCTCGGAAAGGACCCCCTTGCTTTCTAAACTCCTTCTCCGAGAGGAGCCTAGCTGCGGCTGGATCCCATCCTTGCCCCGGCCTTGGGCAACCCTTTCCCTCTAAAGGATTCTATCTGCGCCATCGACCCGTTCTATCACTCAGCTAAGATTGCAAAGCTCTGCATGCTATTAGTCACTTGCCCAGATTCTGCTGCGGCAAGGCGTCTCTCAACCTCGAGGAGCAGAAACTTACGTGAGCGTCCCCGCTCAAGCGGAGGAGGTGGCGAACAGGCCGCTGCCGGGCAGGAAGGCTCCAAGGGCTCTCTTCCTGCCCACTATCTGTAGAGGCAGCTAATTGACTTCTAGTCAGATCAGCCTGGGAACAAAATAGCTCAGTCCCCACTCCAGAAGGAGTGTTGACTCTGTTGCCTGCGGGGAGGAGAGAAAGGGGGGTTGGGGGGGTGACGGGGTGGGAAACGGCGGGGGGCAGGGCACCGCACCACCACGCCGGTCAAACAAAGAACAACCGATTCAATAATTCACAACACAGTGCAGTACAATCCCAGACAGTCTAAAACAACAGTCGAAACAATGATAGACCAATACAATGCAAGACATAACACACCACGGGGCAGCACGAGGCAATACGCAGCCAAATTAAGAACGACCGATCAACACACCCACGATAGCGTGCAGTCCTGCGACAGAATGTTTCAAGTGACCGTCAAAACAACGATGGGGCAATGCAATGCAATGCCTAACAATACAGGACGCTACGATGGAACACACAACCCAAGAACTCATTCAGAAACTCACAATACCGCGCAGTACAATCCCAGACAAGCTCAAATAACAAGCAAGACAACGTCAGGGCAATACAATGCAAGACAAAGTTACACAGGGCAGTACAACGCCATACACAATCAAATAAACAGCAGCCAAGGAAAGAATTCACAGTACAGTGCCATACAATGCCAGACTATCACTCAGATGGCAGTCGAGACAACGACACAGCAACACAGCGCAAGGCGTAACACAATACGGGGCACTTCAAGACACTGCACGGTCAAAGAAACAACAACCTATTAGAGAAGTCACAATACAGTGCAGTCCTCTGACAGAACGTCTATAAAAAGACCGTCTAGACAATGACAGGGTAATACAACGCAAGACGAAACACGATACAGGGCACTACAAGGCAAAACACACTCACATCAACAACCGCCCCTTAAAAAAAACCGACAGCTCAGTGCAGCACCCTGCCAGAATATACATCACGTGGCACTCAGGACAATTCCATGGCAATACAATGCCAAACGTAACACAACACAGGGCAGCACAATGCAAAACAGAATGAAAGAAAGAACAACCTGACAAAACCCCTACATACCCGTCAGTACCATCCCACAGGGCGTCACGTGGCGGTCGAGACAGTTACAGGACAACAGAATCCGAGACGTAACATTACACAGCGCAGTACAGTGCAATAGTCAGTCAAATAAACAACCCACGAAGGGACCCACAATACTGCGCGTTCCAGCGCCAACAGATGTCAGACAGCAGGCAAGATACCGACAGAGCAATACAGCGCACAACGTAAGACAACAGAGGACGGTCTAATGCTCAGACGCATCAGATGGCAGTCAAAACAATGACGCGGCAATACAATTCGAGACCCAACACAAAGGCGGTAGCACGGCAATACACGGTGGTCAAAGAACGAGCACCCGGTAAAACCCCCACGATACAGATGGCTACTATCCCAGAGTGTCTACAATGACAGTGAAGAGAACGACGGGGCAATGCAACGCAAGACAGAACGCCATACAGGGCACTGCAAGGCAATACGCAGCCAAATCAAGAACAAACGTTTAAAAAAACCGCAAGACCGAGCGGCACATACCGGAACGGACCAGACGGTCGTCAGGGCGATTACAGGGCAATACAATGCAAGACAAAACACAACACGGGGCAGGACGAGGCAAGAGGTAGTCAAATAATGAACCGCCGATCGAAAACCCACAGACGAGTGCGCTGCAATCCCGGTCGCAGATGGCACTCCATAAAATGACTGAGCAATAGAATCCAAGACATAACATTATACGGTGCCGTAGAATGCAATATGCAGTCAAACAGAGAACAACCCATTACAAAACCGACGAGACAGCGCACTGCAATGAGAGACCGTATCAGATATCCATCAAGACGGGTCCAGAGCAATACAATGCAAGACCTAACAGTATACCGGGCTCTACAATATGATACACCGTGAAAGAAAAAGAAAACGAGTGCAGAACTGCACGGTCTTGAGAATTTTTTAACACGATGGCTGAAATGACAATCCAAACGATGACAGGGTAATCCAACACCAGACATAGCACTATACGGGTCAGCACAACCCAATACCCGCTCAAATAATCAGCAAACATTTCTAGGACTGCACAGGATGGGGAATTGTTTAACGAATACACAGTTCAATAAACAACAGCCAATTGTCGGACTGCAGTGGACTGTGAAAGTTTTAAACACAAAGTCTAAAGTCACAAACCCGACACTGACAGGACGATACAATGCGAGACAGCGTAACAGCGTACATGGCAGTACAATGCAATACACCGTCAAATAGAAAACAGCTGATGAAGGAAGTGACAATACGGTGGCATACAATGGCAGAATAGATCAGATGACAGTCAAGACAACAACAGAGCCATACAACGCAAGTCGTAACACCACACGGCGACAGACAAGGCAAGATGCAGTTGTGGCGGGCAGAGCGATTCACTTCACTCCTAAGAGAGAAGGAAACATTTAGAAACACACACACACAGGGATTCAACAAAGGTAGCAGTGCACGTGACAGCGCTTCACCAGATTGCACGGCCACGTACCCCGGGTTATTTACTGCCTAGGGGCCGGGGTCAGACGAGCTGTCAGGGAGACCCTCCCCTTGAGTCACGAGGCTCGGAAAGGACCCCCTTGCTTTCTAAACTCCTTCTCCGAGAGGAGCCTAGCTGCGGCTGGATCCCATCCTTGCCCCGGCCTTGGGCAACCCTTTCCCTCTAAAGGATTCTATCTGCGCCATCGACCCGTTCTATCACTCAGCTAAGATTGCAAAGCTCTGCATGCTATTAGTCACTTGCCCAGATTCTGCTGCGGCAAGGCGTCTCTCAACCTCGAGGAGCAGAAACTTACGTGAGCGTCCCCGCTCAAGCGGAGGAGGTGGCGAACAGGCCGCTGCCGGGCAGGAAGGCTCCAAGGGCTCTCTTCCTGCCCACTATCTGTAGAGGCAGCTAATTGACTTCTAGTCAGATCAGCCTGGGAACAAAATAGCTCAGTCCCCACTCCAGAAGGAGTGTTGACTCTGTTGCCTGCGGGGAGGAGAGAAAGGGGGGTTGGGGGGGTGACGGGGTGGGAAACGGCGGGGGGCAGGGCACCGCACCACCACGCCGGTCAAACAAAGAACAACCGATTCAATAATTCACAACACAGTGCAGTACAATCCCAGACAGTCTAAAACAACAGTCGAAACAATGATAGACCAATACAATGCAAGACATAACACACCACGGGGCAGCACGAGGCAATACGCAGCCAAATTAAGAACGACCGATCAACACACCCACGATAGCGTGCAGTCCTGCGACAGAATGTTTCAAGTGACCGTCAAAACAACGATGGGGCAATGCAATGCAATGCCTAACAATACAGGACGCTACGATGGAACACACAACCCAAGAACTCATTCAGAAACTCACAATACCGCGCAGTACAATCCCAGACAAGCTCAAATAACAAGCAAGACAACGTCAGGGCAATACAATGCAAGACAAAGTTACACAGGGCAGTACAACGCCATACACAATCAAATAAACAGCAGCCAAGGAAAGAATTCACAGTACAGTGCCATACAATGCCAGACTATCACTCAGATGGCAGTCGAGACAACGACACAGCAACACAGCGCAAGGCGTAACACAATACGGGGCACTTCAAGACACTGCACGGTCAAAGAAACAACAACCTATTAGAGAAGTCACAATACAGTGCAGTCCTCTGACAGAACGTCTATAAAAAGACCGTCTAGACAATGACAGGGTAATACAACGCAAGACGAAACACGATACAGGGCACTACAAGGCAAAACACACTCACATCAACAACCGCCCCTTAAAAAAAACCGACAGCTCAGTGCAGCACCCTGCCAGAATATACATCACGTGGCACTCAGGACAATTCCATGGCAATACAATGCCAAACGTAACACAACACAGGGCAGCACAATGCAAAACAGAATGAAAGAAAGAACAACCTGACAAAACCCCTACATACCCGTCAGTACCATCCCACAGGGCGTCACGTGGCGGTCGAGACAGTTACAGGACAACAGAATCCGAGACGTAACATTACACAGCGCAGTACAGTGCAATAGTCAGTCAAATAAACAACCCACGAAGGGACCCACAATACTGCGCGTTCCAGCGCCAACAGATGTCAGACAGCAGGCAAGATACCGACAGAGCAATACAGCGCACAACGTAAGACAACAGAGGACGGTCTAATGCTCAGACGCATCAGATGGCAGTCAAAACAATGACGCGGCAATACAATTCGAGACCCAACACAAAGGCGGTAGCACGGCAATACACGGTGGTCAAAGAACGAGCACCCGGTAAAACCCCCACGATACAGATGGCTACTATCCCAGAGTGTCTACAATGACAGTGAAGAGAACGACGGGGCAATGCAACGCAAGACAGAACGCCATACAGGGCACTGCAAGGCAATACGCAGCCAAATCAAGAACAAACGTTTAAAAAAACCGCAAGACCGAGCGGCACATACCGGAACGGACCAGACGGTCGTCAGGGCGATTACAGGGCAATACAATGCAAGACAAAACACAACACGGGGCAGGACGAGGCAAGAGGTAGTCAAATAATGAACCGCCGATCGAAAACCCACAGACGAGTGCGCTGCAATCCCGGTCGCAGATGGCACTCCATAAAATGACTGAGCAATAGAATCCAAGACATAACATTATACGGTGCCGTAGAATGCAATATGCAGTCAAACAGAGAACAACCCATTACAAAACCGACGAGACAGCGCACTGCAATGAGAGACCGTATCAGATATCCATCAAGACGGGTCCAGAGCAATACAATGCAAGACTGTCGTGGTTTAGCCTCAGATGGCAACAAAGAACCACGTGCCGCTCGCACGTGCCTTCCTAACACAGGAAGGATCGTAAGAAAAGGCAAGACTCTTGGGTTGGGACAAAGGCAGTTTAACAGAACAGCAAAGGGAACAGGCAAACAACAACAACACGGACAGGGGAATATACAAACGCGATTACGGGACCGCCGCTCCCCGCCGCTCGCCGACCGGCCGGACCCGGGACGCCCCAGCCCGCTTTTAAGCAGCAAGTTCCTGCCCCCTCCCCCGGCAGCTCAGGGTGGGCGTGGCTCACATGGCATGGAATACCAGGAAAAGTTAACCCTATCCCCACCGGAACCAGGACATTATCCACCCCTTATTCCATACCATCTATGCCATGCCCAGCAGGTTCCAATGAATTGCCACCACTTTCCCCTGTTATACATATATATATACACACATATAATGCCCTTAGTTTATGGGTCATCCCTCCAAAGTGTCCGTTGAGTTCTTTTAATCCACGGCTTTGGGCTCCATCTGTTAGAACAGTCTCTCAGGGCAGGTGAGATGCTGGGTGGTGCTGGTCTGTTGCATGCTGTATTTTTCGGAGCTTGTGACTGGTGCACCTGGTGTGGCTCATGCACGCAGTCCGTGGGCTGAAGATGTAGATCTTGAGGAAACTGCTGGGCGCCAGCTGCTGAGATCAGTTCTTATCCCATCATCCCTGTGCCTTACTTGTAGTACAACTGATATCAATTATAGCAATGAGGACATACAGTGACAGTGTTACTTATCAATTAACAGCACACGATCTGATTCATTGGCTATTCTCGCCCAAAATCAGATCCCCATGAGGTACACATCGGACTTCCCCATCCTGCCGCATCACCCACCAAGTGCACCCAGGTCCTTGGGCAAAAGCAATCCCACGGATGGGTCTGCCTTTGCCTGAGGCAGGACTAACCCAGACTGTCTTCCCTAGCATATTCTTCATATGCACTACGGGGACTTTATCCCCTTCTACAGTACGTGGAAGTTTTGATTGGGCAGGGCCAGCCCGATTGTTAGATCCCCTGGTGTTAACTAGCCAGGTAGCTTTTGCTAAATGTGTATCCCAGTGTTTGAAAGTCCCACCACCCATTGCTCTCAGTGTAGTTTTTAACAGTCCATTGTATCGTTCTATCTTCCCAGAGGCTGGTGCGTGATAGGGGATGTGATACACCCACTCGATACCATGCTCTTTGGCCCAGGTGTCTATGAGGCTGTTTCGGAAATGAGTCCCGTTGTCCGACTCAATTCTCTCTGGGGTACCATGTCGCCACAGGACTTGCTTCTCAAGGCCCAGGATAGTGTTCCGGGCAGTGGCATGGGGCACAGGGTATGTTTCCAGCCATCCAGTGGTTGCTTCCACCATTGTGAGCACATAGCGCTTGCCTTGACGGGTTTGTGGCAGTGTGATATAATCAATCTGCCAGGCCTCCCCATATTTGTATTTCAGCCATCGCCCTCCATACCAAAGAGGCTTCAAACGCTTGGCTTGCTTGATCGCAGCGCATGTCTCACATTCATGGATGACCTGTGCAATAGTGTCCATGGTCAAGTCCACCCCTCGGTCACGAGCCCATCTATATGTCGCATCTCTCCCTTGATGGCCTGAGGAGTCATGGGCCCACCGAGCTATGAATAGTTCACCCTTACGTTGCCAGTCCAGATCCACTTGAGCCACTTCAATCTTAGCGGCCCGATCCACCTGCTGGTTGTTCTGATGTTCCTCCGTGGCCCGATTCTTCGGTACATGGGCATCTACATGGCGTACTTTCACAACCAGATTCTCTATCCGGGCAGCAATATCTTTCCACAGTTCAGCAGCCCAGATGGGTTTGCCTCTGCGCTGCCAGTTGCCCTGCTTCCACTGCTGTAACCACCCCCACAGAGCATTTGCCACCATCCATGAGTCAGTGTAGAGATAAAGTACTGGCCATTTTTCTCGCTCAGCAATGTCCAAAGCCAGCTGAATAGCCTTCACCTCTGCAAACTGGCTCGATTCACCCTGTCCCTCACTGGCTTCTGCAACCCGTCGTGTAGGACTCCACACAGCAGCCTTCCACTTTCGATGCTTTCCCACAATACGGCAGGACCCATCAGTGAACAGGGCATATTTCTTCTCATTTTCTGGCAGTTTATTATATGGTGGGGCCTCTTCTGCACGCGTCACCTCCTCCTCTGGTGACATTCCGAAATCCTTGCCTTCTGGCCAGTCCATGATCACTTCCAGAATTCCTGGGCGACTGGGGTTTCCCATTCGAGTTCGCTGCGTGATCAGTGCAATCCACTTACTCCATGTAGCATCGGTTGCATGATGTGTGGTGGGGACCCTTTCTTTGAACATCCAACCCAGCACCGGCAGTCGAGGTGCTAAGAGGAGCTGTGCTTCTGTACCAACTACTTCCGAAGCAGCTCGAACCCCTTCATATGCTGCCAATATCTCTTTTTCTGTTGGAGTGTAGCGGGCTTCGGATCCTCTGTATCCACGACTCCAAAACCCTAGGGGTCGACCTCGAGTCTCCCCTGGTGCTTTCTGCCAGAGGCTCCAGGTAGGGCCATTCTCCCTGGCTGCGGTATAGAGCACATTTTTAACATCTTGTCCTGCCCGGACTGGCCCCAGGGCCACTGCATGGACTATTTCCTGTTTGATTTGTTCAAAAGCTTGTCGTTGCTCAGGACCCCATTTAAAATCATTCTTCTTCCGGGTTACTTGATACAGAGGGCTTACAATTTGACTGTAATCTGGGATATGCATTCTCCAAAAACCCACAATACCTAAGAAAGCCTGTGTTTCCTTTTTACTAGTTGGTGGAGACATAGCTGCTATTTTGTTGATCACATCCATTGGAATCTGACGGCGTCCATCTTGCCATTTTATTCCTAAAAACTGGATCTCCTGCGCAGGTCCCTTGACCTTACTTCGCTTTATAGCAAAACCAGCATTCAGAAGGATTTGGACTATTTTACTCCCTTTCTCAAAAACTTCTTCTGCTGTGTTTCCCCATACAATGATGTCATCAATGTACTGCAGATGTTCTGGAGCTTCACCCTGTTCCAGTGCAGTCTGGATCAGTCCATGGCAAATGGTGGGGCTGTGTTTCCACCCCTGGGGCAGTCGATTCCACGTGTATTGGACGCCCCTCCAAGTGAAAACAAACTGTGGCCTGCACTCTGCTGCCAAAGGGATTGAGAAGAATGCATTCGCTATATCAATCGTGGCATACCACTTGGCTGCCTTGGACTCCAGTTCGTACTGCAGTTCTAGCATGTCCGGCACGGCAGCACTCAGCGGTGGCGTGACTTCATTCAGACCACGATAGTCTACAGTTAGCCTCCACTCTCCATTAGATTTTCGCACCGGCCATATGGGACTGTTAAAGGGTGAGCGAGTCTTGCTGATCACTCCTTGAACCTCTAGTTGACGAATCAGCTCATGGATGGGAATCAGAGAGTCTCGGTTAGTGCGATACTGCCGCCGATGCACCGTTGTGGTAGCAATCGGCACCTGTTGTTCTTTGACCCTCAACAACCCCACAACAGAAGAATCCTCCGAGAGACCAGGCAAGGCAGACAACTGTTTAACTTCCTCTGTCTCCAAAGCAGCTATGCCAAAGGCCCAGCGGTACCCTTTTGGGTCCTTAAAATACCCTCTCCTGAGGTAATCTATACCAAGGATGCATGGAGCCTCTGGGCCAGTCACAATGGGATGCTTTTGCCACTCATTCCCAGTTAGGCTCACTTCTGCCTCCAGTACAGTCAACTCTTGGGATCCCCCTGTCACCCCAGAAATACAAATGGGTTCTGCCCCTCTATAGCTTGATGGTATTAAAGTACACTGCGCACCCGTGTCCACTAGAGCCTTATACTCCTGTGGGTCTGATGTGCCAGGCCATCGAATCCACACCGTCCAATAAACCCGGTTGTCCCTTTCCTCCACCTGGCCGGAGGCAGGGCCCCCCTAATACTCGTCATAGTATCCATTACTCACTTCTTGCATAAATGACTTGGAAGTTCCTTCAAGAGGATCAGAAGCAAGATCAGGCCTTCTGCTTTGTCTGGGGAACGGCCCACTGGAAACTGGGGCGGCACTTTTCCTGGAGGGATCCCCTTTTGTGGTTGTCCTTCCTTGCAACTCCTGTACCCGTGTCCGCAGGATCGAAGTAGGTCGTCCATCCCACTTCCTCATGTCCTCTCCGTGGTCCCGCAGGTAGAACCACAGGGTGCCTCGTGGTGTGTACCCTCTGTACTCTCTCTCTTGAGTGGGGAAATGCCTGCTTCTAATAGCTGAGATGCTGGCCCGTGCAGGTGGGGAGTAGAACATATTCTCTTCAAGTTGCTGGACCTTCCGCGACAGTTTCTCCACAGCTGAGACAAGGGGGGAAGAGAGACTTTCTTCATATCGCCGGAGCCGGCCAGCCACCTCATCCACCGTTGGTCCCTCTTCACCTTTCCATTCCATTACTGCCAGGGAGTTGGCATATGACGATGGTGCGCTCCGTACAAACTTCCGCCACATGGGCCTTGTGCATCGCACCTCATCAGGGTCTGTGGGTAAGTCGGCATTGTCCAAGTCATAGTAAATCATCTCCCGCACGGCTAATTCTCTCAGGTACTGGATACCTCTTTCCATGGTAGTCCACTTGCTTGGCTGACATACAACATCCTCACTGAAGGGGTACCTCTCCCTCACGCCTAACAGGAGTCGTTTCCAGAGGCTGAGGGCTTGGGTCTTTTTCCCAATCGCCTTGTCAATGCCGCCTTCCCTAGACAGGGATCCCAGCTGCCTGGCCTCCCTACCCTCTAATTCCAGGCTACTGGCCCCATTATCCCAGCACCGGAGCAGCCAGGTGACAATGTGCTCGCCTGAAAGTCGGCTGAAATCTTTTCGCATATCCCGCAGCTCACTCAAGGATAGGGATCGAGTAATTATCTCTGGTTCTGCCTCTTCCTCCTGCTCTCGTGATGGCCCTGGTTCATCATCATCTCTTACTAAGCGAACTGATTTCTTTGTGTACTTCTTCTTCTGTATGGGGGCAACTGATACCGGCACGGGTTGGTTCTCTGGTTCAGTGGCAGTGGCTACCACGGGGGTTGCAGTAGCCGCAGTGTCCGCCGCAGGGGTTGCAGTAGCCGCAGGGGCCGCCGCAGCCGCAGGGGCCGCCGCAGCCGCAGGGGCCGCCGCAGGGGCCGCCGCAGGGGCTGCAGCAGCCGCAGGGGCCGCCGCAGCCGCAGGGGCCGCCGGTCTGGTTTCCATCTCTTCCCCTTGAGGGTGCTGCATAATTCTGAGCAGTGCCTGGTAGATACTGGCCAGGGCCCAGCACAGCGCGGTGAGTTGTGCCTCTCTAGAATAGCCACAACATTTTCCCTTCAAATATTCTACCACTTTATCAGGGTCCTGTAATTGTTCAGGGGTGAAGTCCCAGACCATTGGAGGCGAGTAGTTCTCTAGGTACCTGCCCATGCTCTCCCACATGCCATGCCACCCCTGACTATCCAGCCTCGGAGCAGATCTCCGGGTGGTAGTCTTAAATAGTCGCTTAACCCTAAACAAGACCTGGAACGTATTCAGGAGACATAGCACTAGGAACACACTAGTTTGAGTATCCCAAGGATATTCAAGATTCTCAAAAGCTGTCATACCTGACCCAAAGGAGAAAAGGGAGGCAAAAGGGCTGGGGAAACTATTAACAAATTCTGAGAGACTGTGTCCAATGTACGGACAGGACAACAAAACCACATAAACACCCCAAAATAACCGTCTGAACAGTGATGTTATCATATCATAAACAGATATCGCACAGGACAGCAGAATGATAATCCTCATCCCTCTTCCAGACATGGTAAACAGCATCGCAGGGAGTACATAAGCCATATAGGAATTTATGTAACACAGCCATGAGAACAAACCAAGCAACATGATGACCAGTGACTACTTACCTAATAAAATAAATGCATACAAGAAAAAAAAAAAAAAACCAAAACCGTTTTTTCCACGTTCTAGTTGGATTCTGTCGTTATCTCAACCCTTCAAGCCCCACGTTGGGCGCCAAAAAGGACTGTCGTGGTTTAGCCTCAGATGGCAACAAAGAACCACGTGCCGCTCGCACGTGCCTTCCTAACACAGGAAGGATCGTAAGAAAAGGCAAGACTCTTGGGTTGGGACAAAGGCAGTTTAACAGAACAGCAAAGGGAACAGGCAAACAACAACAACACGGACAGGGGAATATACAAACGCGATTACGGGACCGCCGCTCCCCGCCGCTCGCCGACCGGCCGGACCCGGGACGCCCCAGCCCGCTTTTAAGCAGCAAGTTCCTGCCCCCTCCCCCGGCAGCTCAGGGTGGGCGTGGCTCACATGGCATGGAATACCAGGAAAAGTTAACCCTATCCCCACCGGAACCAGGACAAAGACCTAACAGTATACCGGGCTCTACAATATGATACACCGTGAAAGAAAAAGAAAACGAGTGCAGAACTGCACGGTCTTGAGAATTTTTTAACACGATGGCTGAAATGACAATCCAAACGATGACAGGGTAATCCAACACCAGACATAGCACTATACAGGTCAGCACAACCCAATACCCGCTCAAATAATCAGCAAACATTTCTAGGACTGCACAGGATGGGGAATTGTTTAACGAATACACAGTTCAATAAACAACAGCCAATTGTCGGACTGCAGTGGACTGTGAAAGTTTTAAACACAAAGTCTAAAGTCACAAACCCGACACTGACAGGACGATACAATGCGAGACAGCGTAACAGCGTACATGGCAGTACAATGCAATACACCGTCAAATAGAAAACAGCTGATGAAGGAAGTGACAATACGGTGGCATACAATGGCAGAATAGATCAGATGACAGTCAAGACAACAACAGAGCCATACAACGCAAGTCGTAACACCACACGGCGACAGACAAGGCAAGATGCAGTTGTGGCGGGCAGAGCGATTCACTTCACTCCTAAGAGAGAAGGAAACATTTAGAAACACACACACACAGGGATTCAACAAAGGTAGCAGTGCACGTGACAGCGCTTCACCAGATTGCACGGCCACGTACCCCGGGTTATTTACTGCCTAGGGGCCGGGGTCAGACGAGCTGTCAGGGAGACCCTCCCCTTGAGTCACGAGGCTCGGAAAGGACCCCCTTGCTTTCTAAACTCCTTCTCCGAGAGGAGCCTAGCTGCGGCTGGATCCCATCCTTGCCCCGGCCTTGGGCAACCCTTTCCCTCTAAAGGATTCTATCTGCGCCATCGACCCGTTCTATCACTCAGCTAAGATTGCAAAGCTCTGCATGCTATTAGTCACTTGCCCAGATTCTGCTGCGGCAAGGCGTCTCTCAACCTCGAGGAGCAGAAACTTACGTGAGCGTCCCCGCTCAAGCGGAGGAGGTGGCGAACAGGCCGCTGCCGGGCAGGAAGGCTCCAAGGGCTCTCTTCCTGCCCACTATCTGTAGAGGCAGCTAATTGACTTCTAGTCAGATCAGCCTGGGAACAAAATAGCTCAGTCCCCACTCCAGAAGGAGTGTTGACTCTGTTGCCTGCGGGGAGGAGAGAAAGGGGGGTTGGGGGGGTGACGGGGTGGGAAACGGCGGGGGGCAGGGCACCGCACCACCACGCCGGTCAAACAAAGAACAACCGATTCAATAATTCACAACACAGTGCAGTACAATCCCAGACAGTCTAAAACAACAGTCGAAACAATGATAGACCAATACAATGCAAGACATAACACACCACGGGGCAGCACGAGGCAATACGCAGCCAAATTAAGAACGACCGATCAACACACCCACGATAGCGTGCAGTCCTGCGACAGAATGTTTCAAGTGACCGTCAAAACAACGATGGGGCAATGCAATGCAATGCCTAACAATACAGGACGCTACGATGGAACACACAACCCAAGAACTCATTCAGAAACTCACAATACCGCGCAGTACAATCCCAGACAAGCTCAAATAACAAGCAAGACAACGTCAGGGCAATACAATGCAAGACAAAGTTACACAGGGCAGTACAACGCCATACACAATCAAATAAACAGCAGCCAAGGAAAGAATTCACAGTACAGTGCCATACAATGCCAGACTATCACTCAGATGGCAGTCGAGACAACGACACAGCAACACAGCGCAAGGCGTAACACAATACGGGGCACTTCAAGACACTGCACGGTCAAAGAAACAACAACCTATTAGAGAAGTCACAATACAGTGCAGTCCTCTGACAGAACGTCTATAAAAAGACCGTCTAGACAATGACAGGGTAATACAACGCAAGACGAAACACGATACAGGGCACTACAAGGCAAAACACACTCACATCAACAACCGCCCCTTAAAAAAAACCGACAGCTCAGTGCAGCACCCTGCCAGAATATACATCACGTGGCACTCAGGACAATTACATGGCAATACAATGCCAAACGTAACACAACACAGGGCAGCACAATGCAAAACAGAATGAAAGAAAGAACAACCTGACAAAACCCCTACATACCCGTCAGTACCATCCCACAGGGCGTCACGTGGCGGTCGAGACAGTTACAGGACAACAGAATCCGAGACGTAACATTACACAGCGCAGTACAGTGCAATAGTCAGTCAAATAAACAACCCACGAAGGGACCCACAATACTGCGCGTTCCAGCGCCAACAGATGTCAGACAGCAGGCAAGATACCGACAGAGCAATACAGCGCACAACGTAAGACAACAGAGGACGGTCTAATGCTCAGACGCATCAGATGGCAGTCAAAACAATGACGCGGCAATACAATTCGAGACCCAACACAAAGGCGGTAGCACGGCAATACACGGTGGTCAAAGAACGAGCACCCGGTAAAACCCCCACGATACAGATGGCTACTATCCCAGAGTGTCTACAATGACAGTGAAGAGAACGACGGGGCAATGCAACGCAAGACAGAACGCCATACAGGGCACTGCAAGGCAATACGCAGCCAAATCAAGAACAAACGTTTAAAAAAACCGCAAGACCGAGCGGCACATACCGGAACGGACCAGACGGTCGTCAGGGCGATTACAGGGCAATACAATGCAAGACAAAACACAACACGGGGCAGGACGAGGCAAGAGGTAGTCAAATAATGAACCGCCGATCGAAAACCCACAGACGAGTGCGCTGCAATCCCGGTCGCAGATGGCACTCCATAAAATGACTGAGCAATAGAATCCAAGACATAACATTATACGGTGCCGTAGAATGCCATATGCAGTCAAACAGAGAACAACCCATTACAAAACCGACGAGACAGCGCACTGCAATGAGAGACCATATCAGATATCCATCAAGACGGGTCCAGAGCAATACAATGCAAGACCTAACAGTATACCGGGCTCTACAATATGATACACCGTGAAAGAAAAAGAAAACGAGTGCAGAACTGCACGGTCTTGAGAATTTTTTAACACGATGGCTGAAATGACAATCCAAACGATGACAGGGTAATCCAACACCAGACATAGCACTATACGGGTCAGCACAACCCAATACCCGCTCAAATAAACAGCAAACATTTCTAGGACTGCACAGGATGGGGAATTGTTTAACGAATACACAGTTCAATAAACAACAGCCAATTGTCGGACTGCAGTGGACTGTGAAAGTTTTAAACACAAAGTCTAAAGTCACAAACCCGACACTGACAGGACGATACAATGCGAGACAGCGTAACAGCGTACATGGCAGTACAATGCAATACACCGTCAAATAGAAAACAGCTGATGAAGGAAGTGACAATACGGTGGCATACAATGGCAGAATAGATCAGATGACAGTCAAGACAACAACAGAGCCATACAACGCAAGTCGTAACACCACACGGCGACAGACAAGGCAAGATGCAGTTGTGGCGGGCAGAGCGATTCACTTCACTCCTAAGAGAGAAGGAAACATTTAGAAACACACACACACAGGGATTCAACAAAGGTAGCAGTGCACGTGACAGCGCTTCACCAGATTGCACGGCCACGTACCCCGGGTTATTTACTGCCTAGGGGCCGGGGTCAGACGAGCTGTCAGGGAGACCCTCCCCTTGAGTCACGAGGCTCGGAAAGGACCCCCTTGCTTTCTAAACTCCTTCTCCGAGAGGAGTCTAGCTGCGGCTGGATCCCATCCTTGCCCCGGCCTTGGGCAACCCTTTCCCTCTAAAGGATTCTATCTGCGCCATCGACCCGTTCTATCACTCAGCTAAGATTGCAAAGCTCTGCATGCTATTAGTCACTTACCCAGATTCTGCTGCGGCAAGGCGTCTCTCAACCTCGAGGAGCAGAAACTTACGTGAGCGTCCCCGCTCAAGCGGAGGAGGTGGCGAACAGGCCGCTGCCGGGCAGGAAGGCTCCAAGGGCTCTCTTCCTGCCCACTATCTGTAGAGGCAGCTAATTGACTTCTAGTCAGATCAGCCTGGGAACAAAATAGCTCAGTCCCCACTCCAGAAGGAGTGTTGACTCTGTTGCCTGCGGGGAGGAGAGAAAGGGGGGTTGGGGGGGTGACGGGGTGGGAAACGGCGGGGGGCAGGGCACCGCACCACCACGCCGGTCAAACAAAGAACAACCGATTCAATAATTCACAACACAGTGCAGTACAATCCCAGACAGTCTAAAACAACAGTCGAAACAATGATAGACCAATACAATGCAAGACATAACACACCACGGGGCAGCACGAGGCAATACGCAGCCAAATTAAGAACAACCGATCAACACACCCACGATAGCGTGCAGTCCTGCGACAGAATGTTTCAAGTGACCGTCAAAACAACGATGGGGCAATGCAATGCAATGCCTAACAATACAGGACGCTACGATGGAACACACAACCCAAGAACTCATTCAGAAACTCACAATACCGCGCAGTACAATCCCAGACAAGCTCAAATAACAAGCAAGACAACGTCAGGGCAATACAATGCAAGACAAAGTTACACAGGGCAGTACAACGCCATACACAATCAAATAAACAGCAGCCAAGGAAAGAATTCACAGTACAGTGCCATACAATGCCAGACCATCACTCAGATGGCAGTCGAGACAACGACACAGCAACACAGCGCAAGGCGTAACACAATACGGGGCACTTCAAGACACTGCACGGTCAAAGAAACAACAACCTATTAGAGAAGTCACAATACAGTGCAGTCCTCTGACAGAACGTCTATAAAAAGACCGTCTAGACAATGACAGGGTAATACAACGCAAGACGAAACACGATACAGGGCACTACAAGGCAAAACACACTCACATCAACAACCGCCCCTTAAAAAAACCCGACAGCTCAGTGCAGCACCCTGCCAGAATATACATCACGTGGCACTCAGGACAATTCCATGGCAATACAATGCCAAACGTAACACAACACAGGGCAGCACAATGCAAAACAGAATGAAAGAAAGAACAACCTGACAAAACCCCTACATACCCGTCAGTACCATCCCACAGGGCGTCACGTGGCGGTCGAGACAGTTACAGGACAACAGAATCCGAGACGTAACATTACACAGCGCAGTACAGTGCAATAGTCAGTCAAATAAACAACCCACGAAGGGACCCACAATACTGCGCGTTCCAGCGCCAACAGATGTCAGACAGCAGGCAAGATACCGACAGAGCAATACAGCGCACAACGTAAGACAACAGAGGACGGTCTAATGCTCAGACGCATCAGATGGCAGTCAAAACAATGACGCGGCAATACAATTCGAGACCCAACACAAAGGCGGTAGCACGGCAATACACGGTGGTCAAAGAAAGAGCACCCGGTAAAACCCCCACGATACAGATGGCTACTATCCCAGAGTGTCTACAATGACAGTGAAGAGAACGACGGGGCAATGCAACGCAAGACAGAACGCCATACAGGGCACTGCAAGGCAATACGCAGCCAAATCAAGAACAAACGTTTAAAAAAACCGCAAGACCGAGCGGCACATACCGGAACGGACCAGACGGTCGTCAGGGCGATTACAGGGCAATACAATGCAAGACAAAACACAACACGGGGCAGGACGAGGCAAGAGGTAGTCAAATAATGAACCGCCGATCGAAAACCCACAGACGAGTGCGCTGCAATCCCGGTCGCAGATGGCACTCCATAAAATGACTGAGCAATAGAATCCAAGACATAACATTATACGGTGCCGTAGAATGCAATATGCAGTCAAACAGAGAACAACCCATTACAAAACCGACGAGACAGCGCACTGCAATGAGAGACCGTATCAGATATCCATCAAGACGGGTCCAGAGCAATACAATGCAAGACCTAACAGTATACCGGGCTCTACAATATGATACACCGTGAAAGAAAAAGAAAACGAGTGCAGAACTGCACGGTCTTGAGAATTTTTTAACACGATGGCTGAAATGACAATCCAAACGATGACAGGGTAATCCAACACCAGACATAGCACTATACAGGTCAGCACAACCCAATACCCGCTCAAATAATCAGCAAACATTTCTAGGACTGCACAGGATGGGGAATTGTTTAACGAATACACAGTTCAATAAACAACAGCCAATTGTCGGACTGCAGTGGACTGTGAAAGTTTTAAACACAAAGTCTAAAGTCACAAACCCGACACTGACAGGACGATACAATGCGAGACAGCGTAACAGCGTACATGGCAGTACAATGCAATACACCGTCAAATAGAAAACAGCTGATGAAGGAAGTGACAATACGGTGGCATACAATGGCAGAATAGATCAGATGACAGTCAAGACAACAACAGAGCCATACAACGCAAGTCGTAACACCACACGGCGACAGACAAGGCAAGATGCAGTTGTGGCGGGCAGAGCGATTCACTTCACTCCTAAGAGAGAAGGAAACATTTAGAAACACACACACACAGGGATTCAACAAAGGTAGCAGTGCACGTGACAGCGCTTCACCAGATTGCACGGCCACGTACCCCGGGTTATTTACTGCCTAGGGGCCGGGGTCAGACGAGCTGTCAGGGAGACCCTCCCCTTGAGTCACGAGGCTCGGAAAGGACCCCCTTGCTTTCTAAACTCCTTCTCCGAGAGGAGTCTAGCTGCGGCTGGATCCCATCCTTGCCCCGGCCTTGGGCAACCCTTTCCCTCTAAAGGATTCTATCTGCGCCATCGACCCGTTCTATCACTCAGCTAAGATTGCAAAGCTCTGCATGCTATTAGTCACTTACCCAGATTCTGCTGCGGCAAGGCGTCTCTCAACCTCGAGGAGCAGAAACTTACGTGAGCGTCCCCGCTCAAGCGGAGGAGGTGGCGAACAGGCCGCTGCCGGGCAGGAAGGCTCCAAGGGCTCTCTTCCTGCCCACTATCTGTAGAGGCAGCTAATTGACTTCTAGTCAGATCAGCCTGGGAACAAAATAGCTCAGTCCCCACTCCAGAAGGAGTGTTGACTCTGTTGCCTGCGGGGAGGAGAGAAAGGGGGGTTGGGGGGGTGACGGGGTGGGAAACGGCGGGGGGCAGGGCACCGCACCACCACGCCGGTCAAACAAAGAACAACCGATTCAATAATTCACAACACAGTGCAGTACAATCCCAGACAGTCTAAAACAACAGTCGAAACAATGATAGACCAATACAATGCAAGACATAACACACCACGGGGCAGCACGAGGCAATACGCAGCCAAATTAAGAACGACCGATCAACACACCCACGATAGCGTGC
The DNA here is from genome assembly GCF_964199755.1 of Larus michahellis. Lineage (NCBI taxonomy): Eukaryota > Metazoa > Chordata > Aves > Charadriiformes > Laridae > Larus > Larus michahellis. The sequence goes on along the minus strand of NC_133903.1, from coordinate 58,051,287 downwards.
AGTCCTGCGACAGAATGTTTCAAGTGACCGTCAAAACAACGATGGGGCAATGCAATGCAATGCCTAACAATACAGGACGCTACGATGGAACACACAACCCAAGAACTCATTCAGAAACTCACAATACCGCGCAGTACAATCCCAGACAAGCTCAAATAACAAGCAAGACAACGTCAGGGCAATACAATGCAAGACAAAGTTACACAGGGCAGTACAACGCCATACACAATCAAATAAACAGCAGCCAAGGAAAGAATTCACAGTACAGTGCCATACAATGCCAGACTATCACTCAGATGGCAGTCGAGACAACGACACAGCGACACAGCGCAAGGCGTAACACGATAAGGGGCACTTCAAGACACTGCACGGTCAAAGAAACAACAACCTATTAGAGAAGTCACAATACAGTGCAGTCCTAGTACAGAACGTCTATAAAATGACCGTCTAGACAATGACAAGGCACTACAACGCAAGACGAAACACGATACAGGGCACTACAAGGCAAAACACACTCACATCAACAACCGCCCCTTAAAAAAAACCGACAGCTCAGTGCAGCACCCTGCCAGAATATACATCACGTGGCACTCAGGACAATTCCATGGCAATACAATGCCAAACGTAACACAACACAGGGCAGCACAATGCAAAACAGAATGAAAGAAAGAACAACCTGACAAAACCCCTACATACCCGTCAGTACCATCCCACAGGGCGTCACGTGGCGGTCGAGACAGTTACAGGACAACAGAATCCGAGACGTAACATTACACAGCGCAGTACAGTGCAATAGTCAGTCAAATAAACAACCCACGAAGGGACCCACAATACTGCGCGTTCCAGCGCCAACAGATGTCAGACAGCAGGCAAGATACCGACAGAGCAATACAGCGCACAACGTAAGACAACAGAGGACGGTCTAATGCTCAGACGCATCAGATGGCAGTCAAAACAATGACGCGGCAATACAATTCGAGACCCAACACAAAGGCGGTAGCACGGCAATACACGGTGGTCAAAGAAAGAGCACCCGGTAAAACCCCCACGATACAGATGGCTACTATCCCAGAGTGTCTACAATGACAGTGAAGAGAACGACGGGGCAATGCAACGCAAGACAGAACGCCATACAGGGCACTGCAAGGCAATACGCAGCCAAATCAAGAACAAACGTTTAAAAAAACCGCAAGACCGAGCGGCACATACCGGAACGGACCAGACGGTCGTCAGGGCGATTACAGGGCAATACAATGCAAGACAAAACACAACACGGGGCAGGACGAGGCAAGAGGTAGTCAAATAATGAACCGCCGATCGAAAACCCACAGACGAGTGCGCTGCAATCCCGGTCGCAGATGGCACTCCATAAAATGACTGAGCAATAGAATCCAAGACATAACATTATACGGTGCCGTAGAATGCAATATGCAGTCAAACAGAGAACAACCCATTACAAAACCGACGAGACAGCGCACTGCAATGAGAGACCATATCAGATATCCATCAAGACGGGTCCAGAGCAATACAATGCAAGACCTAACAGTATACCGGGCTCTACAATATGATACACCGTGAAAGAAAAAGAAAACGAGTGCAGAACTGCACGGTCTTGAGAATTTTTTAACACGATGGCTGAAATGACAATCCAAACGATGACAGGGTAATCCAACACCAGACATAGCACTATACGGGTCAGCACAACCCAATACCCGCTCAAATAATCAGCAAACATTTCTAGGACTGCACAGGATGGGGAATTGTTTAACGAATACACAGTTCAATAAACAACAGCCAATTGTCGGACTGCAGTGGACTGTGAAAGTTTTAAACACAAAGTCTAAAGTCACAAACCCGACACTGACAGGACGATACAATGCGAGACAGCGTAACAGCGTACATGGCAGTACAATGCAATACACCGTCAAATAGAAAACAGCTGATGAAGGAAGTGACAATACGGTGGCATACAATGGCAGAATAGATCAGATGACAGTCAAGACAACAACAGAGCCATACAACGCAAGTCGTAACACCACACGGCGACAGACAAGGCAAGATGCAGTTGTGGCGGGCAGAGCGATTCACTTCACTCCTAAGAGAGAAGGAAACATTTAGAAACACACACACACAGGGATTCAACAAAGGTAGCAGTGCACGTGACAGCGCTTCACCAGATTGCACGGCCACGTACCCCGGGTTATTTACTGCCTAGGGGCCGGGGTCAGACGAGCTGTCAGGGAGACCCTCCCCTTGAGTCACGAGGCTCGGAAAGGACCCCCTTGCTTTCTAAACTCCTTCTCCGAGAGGAGTCTAGCTGCGGCTGGATCCCATCCTTGCCCCGGCCTTGGGCAACCCTTTCCCTCTAAAGGATTCTATCTGCGCCATCGACCCGTTCTATCACTCAGCTAAGATTGCAAAGCTCTGCATGCTATTAGTCACTTACCCAGATTCTGCTGCGGCAAGGCGTCTCTCAACCTCGAGGAGCAGAAACTTACGTGAGCGTCCCCGCTCAAGCGGAGGAGGTGGCGAACAGGCCGCTGCCGGGCAGGAAGGCTCCAAGGGCTCTCTTCCTGCCCACTATCTGTAGAGGCAGCTAATTGACTTCTAGTCAGATCAGCCTGGGAACAAAATAGCTCAGTCCCCACTCCAGAAGGAGTGTTGACTCTGTTGCCTGCGGGGAGGAGAGAAAGGGGGGTTGGGGGGGTGACGGGGTGGGAAACGGCGGGGGGCAGGGCACCGCACCACCACGCCGGTCAAACAAAGAACAACCGATTCAATAATTCACAACACAGTGCAGTACAATCCCAGACAGTCTAAAACAACAGTCGAAACAATGATAGATCAATACAATGCAAGACATAACACACCACGGGGCAGCACGAGGCAATACGCAGCCAAATTAAGAACGACCGATCAACACACCCACGATAGCGTGCAGTCCTGCGACAGAATGTTTCAAGTGACCGTCAAAACAACGATGGGGCAATGCAATGCAATGCCTAACAATACAGGACGCTACGATGGAACACACAACCCAAGAACTCATTCAGAAACTCACAATACCGCGCAGTACAATCCCAGACAAGCTCAAATAACAAGCAAGACAACGTCAGGGCAATACAATGCAAGACAAAGTTACACAGGGCAGTACAACGCCATACACAATCAAATAAACAGCAGCCAAGGAAAGAATTCACAGTACAGTGCCATACAATGCCAGACTATCACTCAGATGGCAGTCGAGACAACGACACAGCAACACAGCGCAAGGCGTAACACAATACGGGGCACTTCAAGACACTGCACGGTCAAAGAAACAACAACCTATTAGAGAAGTCACAATACAGTGCAGTCCTCTGACAGAACGTCTATAAAAAGACCGTCTAGACAATGACAGGGTAATACAACGCAAGACAAAACACGATACAGGGCACTACAAGGCAAAACACACTCACATCAACAACTGCCCCTTAAAAAAAACCGACAGCTCAGTGCAGCACCCTGCCAGAATATACATCACGTGGCACTCAGGACAATTCCATGGCAATACAATGCCAAACGTAACACAACACAGGGCAGCACAATGCAAAACAGAATGAAAGAAAGAACAACCTGACAAAACCCCTACATACCCGTCAGTACCATCCCACAGGGCGTCACGTGGCGGTCGAGACAGTTACAGGACAACAGAATCCGAGACGTAACATTACACAGCGCAGTACAGTGCAATAGTCAGTCAAATAAACAACCCACGAAGGGACCCACAATACTGCGCGTTCCAGCGCCAACAGATGTCAGACAGCAGGCAAGATACCGACAGAGCAATACAGCGCACAACGTAAGACAACAGAGGACGGTCTAATGCTCAGACGCATCAGATGGCAGTCAAAACAATGACGCGGCAATACAATTCGAGACCCAACACAAAGGCGGTAGCACGGCAATACACGGTGGTCAAAGAAAGAGCACCCGGTAAAACCCCCACGATACAGATGGCTACTATCCCAGAGTGTCTACAATGACAGTGAAGAGAACGACGGGGCAATGCAACGCAAGACAGAACGCCATACAGGGCACTGCAAGGCAATACGCAGCCAAATCAAGAACAAACGTTTAAAAAAACCGCAAGACCGAGCGGCACATACCGGAACGGACCAGACGGTCGTCAGGGCGATTACAGGGCAATACAATGCAAGACAAAACACAACACGGGGCAGGACGAGGCAAGAGGTAGTCAAATAATGAACCGCCGATCGAAAACCCACAGACGAGTGCGCTGCAATCCCGGTCGCAGATGGCACTCCATAAAATGACTGAGCAATAGAATCCAAGACATAACATTATACGGTGCCGTAGAATGCCATATGCAGTCAAACAGAGAACAACCCATTACAAAACCGACGAGACAGCGCACTGCAATGAGAGACCATATCAGATATCCATCAAGACGGGTCCAGAGCAATACAATGCAAGACCTAACAGTATACCGGGCTCTACAATATGATACACCGTGAAAGAAAAAGAAAACGAGTGCAGAACTGCACGGTCTTGAGAATTTTTTAACACGATGGCTGAAATGACAATCCAAACGATGACAGGGTAATCCAACACCAGACATAGCACTATACGGGTCAGCACAACCCAATACCCGCTCAAATAAACAGCAAACATTTCTAGGACTGCACAGGATGGGGAATTGTTTAACGAATACACAGTTCAATAAACAACAGCCAATTGTCGGACTGCAGTGGACTGTGAAAGTTTTAAACACAAAGTCTAAAGTCACAAACCCGACACTGACAGGACGATACAATGCGAGACAGCGTAACAGCGTACATGGCAGTACAATGCAATACACCGTCAAATAGAAAACAGCTGATGAAGGAAGTGACAATACGGTGGCATACAATGGCAGAATAGATCAGATGACAGTCAAGACAACAACAGAGCCATACAACGCAAGTCGTAACACCACACGGCGACAGACAAGGCAAGATGCAGTTGTGGCGGGCAGAGCGATTCACTTCACTCCTAAGAGAGAAGGAAACATTTAGAAACACACACACACAGGGATTCAACAAAGGTAGCAGTGCACGTGACAGCGCTTCACCAGATTGCACGGCCACGTACCCCGGGTTATTTACTGCCTAGGGGCCGGGGTCAGACGAGCTGTCAGGGAGACCCTCCCCTTGAGTCACGAGGCTCGGAAAGGACCCCCTTGCTTTCTAAACTCCTTCTCCGAGAGGAGTCTAGCTGCGGCTGGATCCCATCCTTGCCCCGGCCTTGGGCAACCCTTTCCCTCTAAAGGATTCTATCTGCGCCATCGACCCGTTCTATCACTCAGCTAAGATTGCAAAGCTCTGCATGCTATTAGTCACTTACCCAGATTCTGCTGCGGCAAGGCGTCTCTCAACCTCGAGGAGCAGAAACTTACGTGAGCGTCCCCGCTCAAGCGGAGGAGGTGGCGAACAGGCCGCTGCCGGGCAGGAAGGCTCCAAGGGCTCTCTTCCTGCCCACTATCTGTAGAGGCAGCTAATTGACTTCTAGTCAGATCAGCCTGGGAACAAAATAGCTCAGTCCCCACTCCAGAAGGAGTGTTGACTCTGTTGCCTGCGGGGAGGAGAGAAAGGGGGGTTGGGGGGGTGACGGGGTGGGAAACGGCGGGGGGCAGGGCACCGCACCACCACGCCGGTCAAACAAAGAACAACCGATTCAATAATTCACAACACAGTGCAGTACAATCCCAGACAGTCTAAAACAACAGTCGAAACAATGATAGACCAATACAATGCAAGACATAACACACCACGGGGCAGCACGAGGCAATACGCAGCCAAATTAAGAACGACCGATCAACACACCCACGATAGCGTGCAGTCCTGCGACAGAATGTTTCAAGTGACCGTCAAAACAACGATGGGGCAATGCAATGCAATGCCTAACAATACAGGACGCTACGATGGAACACACAACCCAAGAACTCATTCAGAAACTCACAATACCGCGCAGTACAATCCCAGACAAGCTCAAATAACAAGCAAGACAACGTCAGGGCAATACAATGCAAGACAAAGTTACACAGGGCAGTACAACGCCATACACAATCAAATAAACAGCAGCCAAGGAAAGAATTCACAGTACAGTGCCATACAATGCCAGACTATCACTCAGATGGCAGTCGAGACAACGATAGAGCGACACATCGCAAGGCGTAACACGATAAGGGGCACTACAAGACACTGCACGGTCAAAGAAACAACAACCTATTAGAGAAGTCACAATACAGTGCAGTCCTAGTACAGAACGTCTATAAAATGACCGTCTAGACAATGACAAGGCACTACAACGCAAGACGAAACACGATACAGGGCACTACAAGGCAAAACACACTCACATCAACAACCGCCCCTTAAAAAAAACCGACAGCTCAGTGCAGCACCCTGCCAGAATATACATCACGTGGCACTCAGGACAATTCCATGGCAATACAATGCCAAACGTAACACAACACAGGGCAGCACAATGCAAAACAGAATGAAAGAAAGAACAACCTGACAAAACCCCTACATACCCGTCAGTACCATCCCACAGGGCGTCACGTGGCGGTCGAGACAGTTACAGGACAACAGAATCCGAGACGTAACATTACACAGCGCAGTACAGTGCAATAGTCAGTCAAATAAACAACCCACGAAGGGACCCACAATACTGCGCGTTCCAGCGCCAACAGATGTCAGACAGCAGGCAAGATACCGACAGAGCAATACAGCGCACAACGTAAGACAACAGAGGACGGTCTAATGCTCAGACGCATCAGATGGCAGTCAAAACAATGACGCGGCAATACAATTCGAGACCCAACACAAAGGCGGTAGCACGGCAATACACGGTGGTCAAAGAAAGAGCACCCGGTAAAACCCCCACGATACAGATGGCTACTATCCCAGAGTGTCTACAATGACAGTGAAGAGAACGACGGGGCAATGCAACGCAAGACAGAACGCCATACAGGGCACTGCAAGGCAATACGCAGCCAAATCAAGAACAAACGTTTAAAAAAACCGCAAGACCGAGCGGCACATACCGGAACGGACCAGACGGTCGTCAGGGCGATTACAGGGCAATACAATGCAAGACAAAACACAACACGGGGCAGGACGAGGCAAGAGGTAGTCAAATAATGAACCGCCGATCGAAAACCCACAGACGAGTACGCTGCAATCCCGGTCGCAGATGGCACTCCATAAAATGACTGAGCAATAGAATCCAAGACATAACATTATACGGTGCCGTAGAATGCAATATGCAGTCAAACAGAGAACAACCCATTACAAAACCGACGAGACAGCGCACTGCAATGAGAGACCATATCAGATATCCATCAAGACGGGTCCAGAGCAATACAATGCAAGACCTAACAGTATACCGGGCTCTACAATATGATACACCGTGAAAGAAAAAGAAAACGAGTGCAGAACTGCACGGTCTTGAGAATTTTTTAACACGATGGCTGAAATGACAATCCAAACGATGACAGGGTAATCCAACACCAGACATAGCACTATAAGGGTCAGCACAACCCAATACCCGCTCAAATAAACAGCAAACATTTCTAGGACTGCACAGGATGGGGAATTGTTTAACGAATACACAGTTCAATAAACAACAGCCAATTGTCGGACTGCAGTGGACTGTGAAAGTTTTAAACACAAAGTCTAAAGTCACAAACCCGACACTGACAGGACGATACAATGCGAGACAGTGTAACAGCGTACATGGCAGTACAATGCAATACACCGTCAAATAGAAAACAGCTGATGAAGGAAGTGACAATACGGTGGCATACAATGGCAGAATAGATCAGATGACAGTCAAGACAACAACAGAGCCATACAACGCAAGTCGTAACACCACACGGCGACAGACAAGGCAAGATGCAGTTGTGGCGGGCAGAGCGATTCACTTCACTCCTAAGAGAGAAGGAAACATTTAGAAACACACACACACAGGGATTCAACAAAGGTAGCAGTGCACGTGACAGCGCTTCACCAGATTGCACGGCCACGTACCCCGGGTTATTTACTGCCTAGGGGCCGGGGTCAGACGAGCTGTCAGGGAGACCCTCCCCTTGAGTCACGAGGCTCGGAAAGGACCCCCTTGCTTTCTAAACTCCTTCTCCGAGAGGAGTCTAGCTGCGGCTGGATCCCATCCTTGCCCCGGCCTTGGGCAACCCTTTCCCTCTAAAGGATTCTATCTGCGCCATCGACCCGTTCTATCACTCAGCTAAGATTGCAAAGCTCTGCATGCTATTAGTCACTTACCCAGATTCTGCTGCGGCAAGGCGTCTCTCAACCTCGAGGAGCAGAAACTTACGTGAGCGTCCCCGCTCAAGCGGAGGAGGTGGCGAACAGGCCGCTGCCGGGCAGGAAGGCTCCAAGGGCTCTCTTCCTGCCCACTATCTGTAGAGGCAGCTAATTGACTTCTAGTCAGATCAGCCTGGGAACAAAATAGCTCAGTCCCCACTCCAGAAGGAGTGTTGACTCTGTTGCCTGCGGGGAGGAGAGAAAGGGGGGTTGGGGGGGTGACGGGGTGGGAAACGGCGGGGGGCAGGGCACCGCACCACCACGCCGGTCAAACAAAGAACAACCGATTCAATAATTCACAACACAGTGCAGTACAATCCCAGACAGTCTAAAACAACAGTCGAAACAATGATAGACCAATACAATGCAAGACATAACACACCACGGGGCAGCACGAGGCAATACGCAGCCAAATTAAGAACGACCGATCAACACACCCACGATAGCGTGCAGTCCTGCGACAGAATGTTTCAAGTGACCGTCAAAACAACGATGGGGCAATGCAATGCAATGCCTAACAATACAGGACGCTACGATGGAACACACAACCCAAGAACTCATTCAGAAACTCACAATACCGCGCAGTACAATCCCAGACAAGCTCAAATAACAAGCAAGACAACGTCAGGGCAATACAATGCAAGACAAAGTTACACAGGGCAGTACAACGCCATACACAATCAAATAAACAGCAGCCAAGGAAAGAATTCACAGTACAGTGCCATACAATGCCAGACTATCACTCAGATGGCAGTCGAGACAACGACACAGCAACACAGCGCAAGGCGTAACACAATACGGGGCACTTCAAGACACTGCACGGTCAAAGAAACAACAACCTATTAGAGAAGTCACAATACAGTGCAGTCCTCTGACAGAACGTCTATAAAAAGACCATCTAGACAATGACAGGGTAATACAACGCAAGACGAAACACGATACAGGGCACTACAAGGCAAAACACACTCACATCAACAACCGCCCCTTAAAAAAAACCGACAGCTCAGTGCAGCACCCTGCCAGAATATACATCACGTGGCACTCAGGACAATTCCATGGCAATACAATGCCAAACGTAACACAACACAGGGCAGCACAATGCAAAACAGAATGAAAGAAAGAACAACCTGACAAAACCCCTACATACCCGTCAGTACCATCCCACAGGGCGTCACGTGGCGGTCGAGACAGTTACAGGACAACAGAATCCGAGACGTAACATTACACAGCGCAGTACAGTGCAATAGTCAGTCAAATAAACAACCCACGAAGGGACCCACAATACTGCGCGTTCCAGCGCCAACAGATGTCAGACAGCAGGCAAGATACCGACAGAGCAATACAGCGCACAACGTAAGACAACAGAGGACGGTCTAATGCTCAGACGCATCAGATGGCAGTCAAAACAATGACGCGGCAATACAATTCGAGACCCAACACAAAGGCGGTAGCACGGCAATACACGGTGGTCAAAGAAAGAGCACCCGGTAAAACCCCCACGATACAGATGGCTACTATCCCAGAGTGTCTACAATGACAGTGAAGAGAACGACGGGGCAATGCAACGCAAGACAGAACGCCATACAGGGCACTGCAAGGCAATACGCAGCCAAATCAAGAACAAACGTTTAAAAAAACCGCAAGACCGAGCGGCACATACCGGAACGGACCAGACGGTCGTCAGGGCGATTACAGGGCAATACAATGCAAGACAAAACACAACACGGGGCAGGACGAGGCAAGAGGTAGTCAAATAATGAACCGCCGATCGAAAACCCACAGACGAGTGCGCTGCAATCCCGGTCGCAGATGGCACTCCATAAAATGACTGAGCAATAGAATCCAAGACATAACATTATACGGTGCCGCAGAATGCAATATGCAGTCAAACAGAGAACAACCCATTACAAAACCGACGAGACAGCGCACTGCAATGAGAGACCATATCAGATATCCATCAAGACGGGTCCAGAGCAATACAATGCAAGACCTAACAGTATACCGGGCTCTACAATATGATACACCGTGAAAGAAAAAGAAAACGAGTGCAGAACTGCACGGTCTTGAGAATTTTTTAACACGATGGCTGAAATGACAATCCAAACGATGACAGGGTAATCCAACACCAGACATAGCACTATACGGGTCAGCACAACCCAATACCCGCTCAAATAATCAGCAAACATTTCTAGGACTGCACAGGATGGGGAATTGTTTAACGAATACACAGTTCAATAAACAACAGCCAATTGTCGGACTGCAGTGGACTGTGAAAGTTTTAAACACAAAGTCTAAAGTCACAAACCCGACACTGACAGGACGATACAATGCGAGACAGCGTAACAGCGTACATGGCAGTACAATGCAATACACCGTCAAATAGAAAACAGCTGATGAAGGAAGTGACAATACGGTGGCATACAATGGCAGAATAGATCAGATGACAGTCAAGACAACAACAGAGCCATACAACGCAAGTCGTAACACCACACGGCGACAGACAAGGCAAGATGCAGTTGTGGCGGGCAGAGCGATTCACTTCACTCCTAAGAGAGAAGGAAACATTTAGAAACACACACACACAGGGATTCAACAAAGGTAGCAGTGCACGTGACAGCGCTTCACCAGATTGCACGGCCACGTACCCCGGGTTATTTACTGCCTAGGGGCCGGGGTCAGACGAGCTGTCAGGGAGACCCTCCCCTTGAGTCACGAGGCTCGGAAAGGACCCCCTTGCTTTCTAAACTCCTTCTCCGAGAGGAGTCTAGCTGCGGCTGGATCCCATCCTTGCCCCGGCCTTGGGCAACCCTTTCCCTCTAAAGGATTCTATCTGCGCCATCGACCCGTTCTATCACTCAGCTAAGATTGCAAAGCTCTGCATGCTATTAGTCACTTACCCAGATTCTGCTGCGGCAAGGCGTCTCTCAACCTCGAGGAGCAGAAACTTACGTGAGCGTCCCCGCTCAAGCGGAGGAGGTGGCGAACAGGCCGCTGCCGGGCAGGAAGGCTCCAAGGGCTCTCTTCCTGCCCACTATCTGTAGAGGCAGCTAATTGACTTCTAGTCAGATCAGCCTGGGAACAAAATAGCTCAGTCCCCACTCCAGAAGGAGTGTTGACTCTGTTGCCTGCGGGGAGGAGAGAAAGGGGGGTTGGGGGGGTGACGGGGTGGGAAACGGCGGGGGGCAGGGCACCGCACCACCACGCCGGTCAAACAAAGAACAACCGATTCAATAATTCACAACACAGTGCAGTACAATCCCAGACAGTCTAAAACAACAGTCGAAACAATGATAGACCAATACAATGCAAGACATAACACACCACGGGGCAGCACGAGGCAATACGCAGCCAAATTAAGAACGACCGATCAACACACCCACGATAGCGTGCAGTCCTGCGACAGAATGTTTCAAGTGACCGTCAAAACAACGATGGGGCAATGCAATGCAATGCCTAACAATACAGGACGCTACGATGGAACACACAACCCAAGAACTCATTCAGAAACTCACAATACCGCGCAGTACAATCCCAGACAAGCTCAAATAACAAGCAAGACAACGTCAGGGCAATACAATGCAAGACAAAGTTACACAGGGCAGTACAACGCCATACACAATCAAATAAACAGCAGCCAAGGAAAGAATTCACAGTACAGTGCCATACAATGCCAGACTATCACTCAGATGGCAGTCGAGACAACGACACAGCAACACAGCGCAAGGCGTAACACAATACGGGGCACTTCAAGACACTGCACGGTCAAAGAAACAACAACCTATTAGAGAAGTCACAATACAGTGCAGTCCTCTGACAGAACGTCTATAAAAAGACCGTCTAGACAATGACAGGGTAATACAACGCAAGACGAAACACGATACAGGGCACTACAAGGCAAAACACACTCACATCAACAACCGCCCCTTAAAAAAAACCGACAGCTCAGTGCAGCACCCTGCCAGAATATACATCACGTGGCACTCAGGACAATTCCATGGCAATACAATGCCAAACGTAACACAACACAGGGCAGCACAATGCAAAACAGAATGAAAGAAAGAACAACCTGACAAAACCCCTACATACCCGTCAGTACCATCCCACAGGGCGTCACGTGGCGGTCGAGACAGTTACAGGACAACAGAATCCGAGACGTAACATTACACAGCGCAGTACAGTGCAATAGTCAGTCAAATAAACAACCCACGAAGGGACCCACAATACTGCGCGTTCCAGCGCCAACAGATGTCAGACAGCAGGCAAGATACCGACAGAGCAATACAGCGCACAACGTAAGACAACAGAGGACGGTCTAATGCTCAGACGCATCAGATGGCAGTCAAAACAATGACGCGGCAATACAATTCGAGACCCAACACAAAGGCGGTAGCACGGCAATACACGGTGGTCAAAGAAAGAGCACCCGGTAAAACCCCCACGATACAGATGGCTACTATCCCAGAGTGTCTACAATGACAGTGAAGAGAACGACGGGGCAATGCAACGCAAGACAGAACGCCATACAGGGCACTGCAAGGCAATACGCAGCCAAATCAAGAACAAACGTTTAAAAAAACCGCAAGACCGAGCGGCACATACCGGAACGGACCAGACGGTCGTCAGGGCGATTACAGGGCAATACAATGCAAGACAAAACACAACACGGGGCAGGACGAGGCAAGAGGTAGTCAAATAATGAACCGCCGATCGAAAACCCACAGACGAGTGCGCTGCAATCCCGGTCGCAGATGGCACTCCATAAAATGACTGAGCAATAGAATCCAAGACATAACATTATACGGTGCCGCAGAATGCAATATGCAGTCAAACAGAGAACAACCCATTACAAAACCGACGAGACAGCGCACTGCAATGAGAGACCATATCAGATATCCATCAAGACGGGTCCAGAGCAATACAATGCAAGACCTAACAGTATACCGGGCTCTACAATATGATACACCGTGAAAGAAAAAGAAAACGAGTGCAGAACTGCACGGTCTTGAGAATTTTTTAACACGATGGCTGAAATGACAATCCAAACGATGACAGGGTAATCCAACACCAGACATAGCACTATACGGGTCAGCACAACCCAATACCCGCTCAAATAATCAGCAAACATTTCTAGGACTGCACAGGATGGGGAATTGTTTAACGAATACACAGTTCAATAAACAACAGCCAATTGTCGGACTGCAGTGGACTGTGAAAGTTTTAAACACAAAGTCTAAAGTCACAAACCCGACACTGACAGGACGATACAATGCGAGACAGCGTAACAGCGTACATGGCAGTACAATGCAATACACCGTCAAATAGAAAACAGCTGATGAAGGAAGTGACAATACGGTGGCATACAATGGCAGAATAGATCAGATGACAGTCAAGACAACAACAGAGCCATACAACGCAAGTCGTAACACCACACGGCGACAGACAAGGCAAGATGCAGTTGTGGCGGGCAGAGCGATTCACTTCACTCCTAAGAGAGAAGGAAACATTTAGAAACACACACACACAGGGATTCAACAAAGGTAGCAGTGCACGTGACAGCGCTTCACCAGATTGCACGGCCACGTACCCCGGGTTATTTACTGCCTAGGGGCCGGGGTCAGACGAGCTGTCAGGGAGACCCTCCCCTTGAGTCACGAGGCTCGGAAAGGACCCCCTTGCTTTCTAAACTCCTTCTCCGAGAGGAGTCTAGCTGCGGCTGGATCCCATCCTTGCCCCGGCCTTGGGCAACCCTTTCCCTCTAAAGGATTCTATCTGCGCCATCGACCCGTTCTATCACTCAGCTAAGATTGCAAAGCTCTGCATGCTATTAGTCACTTACCCAGATTCTGCTGCGGCAAGGCGTCTCTCAACCTCGAGGAGCAGAAACTTACGTGAGCGTCCCCGCTCAAGCGGAGGAGGTGGCGAACAGGCCGCTGCCGGGCAGGAAGGCTCCAAGGGCTCTCTTCCTGCCCACTATCTGTAGAGGCAGCTAATTGACTTCTAGTCAGATCAGCCTGGGAACAAAATAGCTCAGTCCCCACTCCAGAAGGAGTGTTGACTCTGTTGCCTGCGGGGAGGAGAGAAAGGGGGGTTGGGGGGGTGACGGGGTGGGAAACGGCGGGGGGCAGGGCACCGCACCACCACGCCGGTCAAACAAAGAACAACCGATTCAATAATTCACAACACAGTGCAGTACAATCCCAGACAGTCTAAAACAACAGTCGAAACAATGATAGACCAATACAATGCAAGACATAACACACCACGGGGCAGCACGAGGCAATACGCAGCCAAATTAAGAACGACCGATCAACACACCCACGATAGCGTGCAGTCCTGCGACAGAATGTTTCAAGTGACCGTCAAAACAATGATGGGGCAATGCAATGCAATGCCTAACAATACAGGACGCTACGATGGAACACACAACCCAAGAACTCATTCAGAAACTCACAATACCGCGCAGTACAATCCCAGACAAGCTCAAATAACAAGCAAGACAACGTCAGGGCAATACAATGCAAGACAAAGTTACACAGGGCAGTACAACGCCATACACAATCAAATAAACAGCAGCCAAGGAAAGAATTCACAGTACAGTGCCATACAATGCCAGACTATCACTCAGATGGCAGTCGAGACAACGACACAGCAACACAGCGCAAGGCGTAACACAATACGGGGCACTTCAAGACACTGCACGGTCAAAGAAACAACAACCTATTAGAGAAGTCACAATACAGTGCAGTCCTCTGACAGAACGTCTATAAAAAGACCGTCTAGACAATGACAGGGTAATACAACGCAAGACGAAACACGATACAGGGCACTACAAGGCAAAACACACTCACATCAACAACCGCCCCTTAAAAAAAAACGACAGCTCAGTGCAGCACCCTGCCAGAATATACATCACGTGGCACTCAGGACAATTCCATGGCAATACAATGCGAAACGTAACACAACACAGGGCAGCACAATGCAAAACAGAATGAAAGAAAGAACAACCTGACAAAACCCCTACATACCCGTCAGTACCATCCCACAGGGCGTCACGTGGCGGTCGAGACAGTTACAGGACAACAGAATCCGAGACGTAACATTACACAGCGCAGTACAGTGCAATAGTCAGTCAAATAAACAACCCACGAAGGGACCCACAATACTGCGCGTTCCAGCGCCAACAGATGTCAGACAGCAGGCAAGATACCGACAGAGCAATACAGCGCACAACGTAAGACAACAGAGGACGGTCTAATGCTCAGACGCATCAGATGGCAGTCAAAACAATGACGCGGCAATACAATTCGAGACCCAACACAAAGGCGGTAGCACGGCAATACACGGTGGTCAAAGAAAGAGCACCCGGTAAAACCCCCACGATACAGATGGCTACTATCCCAGAGTGTCTACAATGACAGTGAAGAGAACGACGGGGCAATGCAACGCAAGACAGAACGCCATACAGGGCACTGCAAGGCAATACGCAGCCAAATCAAGAACAAACGTTTAAAAAAACCGCAAGACCGAGCGGCACATACCGGAACGGACCAGACGGTCGTCAGGGCGATTACAGGGCAATACAATGCAAGACAAAACACAACACGGGGCAGGACGAGGCAAGAGGTAGTCAAATAATGAACCGCCGATCGAAAACCCACAGACGAGTGCGCTGCAATCCCGGTCGCAGATGGCACTCCATAAAATGACTGAGCAATAGAATCCAAGACATAACATTATACGGTGCCGTAGAATGCCATATGCAGTCAAACAGAGAACAACCCATTACAAAACCGACGAGACAGCGCACTGCAATGAGAGACCATATCAGATATCCATCAAGACGGGTCCAGAGCAATACAATGCAAGACCTAACAGTATACCGGGCTCTACAATATGATACACCGTGAAAGAAAAAGAAAACGAGTGCAGAACTGCACGGTCTTGAGAATTTTTTAACACGATGGCTGAAATGACAATCCAAACGATGACAGGGTAATCCAACACCAGACATAGCACTATACGGGTCAGCACAACCCAATACCCGCTCAAATAAACAGCAAACATTTCTAGGACTGCACAGGATGGGGAATTGTTTAACGAATACACAGTTCAATAAACAACAGCCAATTGTCGGACTGCAGTGGACTGTGAAAGTTTTAAACACAAAGTCTAAAGTCACAAACCCGACACTGACAGGACGATACAATGCGAGACAGCGTAACAGCGTACATGGCAGTACAATGCAATACACCGTCAAATAGAAAACAGCTGATGAAGGAAGTGACAATACGGTGGCATACAATGGCAGAATAGATCAGATGACAGTCAAGACAACAACAGAGCCATACAACGCAAGTCGTAACACCACACGGCGACAGACAAGGCAAGATGCAGTTGTGGCGGGCAGAGCGATTCACTTCACTCCTAAGAGAGAAGGAAACATTTAGAAACACACACACACAGGGATTCAACAAAGGTAGCAGTGCACGTGACAGCGCTTCACCAGATTGCACGGCCACGTACCCCGGGTTATTTACTGCCTAGGGGCCGGGGTCAGACGAGCTGTCAGGGAGACCCTCCCCTTGAGTCACGAGGCTCGGAAAGGACCCCCTTGCTTTCTAAACTCCTTCTCCGAGAGGAGTCTAGCTGCGGCTGGATCCCATCCTTGCCCCGGCCTTGGGCAACCCTTTCCCTCTAAAGGATTCTATCTGCGCCATCGACCCGTTCTATCACTCAGCTAAGATTGCAAAGCTCTGCATGCTATTAGTCACTTACCCAGATTCTGCTGCGGCAAGGCGTCTCTCAACCTCGAGGAGCAGAAACTTACGTGAGCGTCCCCGCTCAAGCGGAGGAGGTGGCGAACAGGCCGCTGCCGGGCAGGAAGGCTCCAAGGGCTCTCTTCCTGCCCACTATCTGTAGAGGCAGCTAATTGACTTCTAGTCAGATCAGCCTGGGAACAAAATAGCTCAGTCCCCACTCCAGAAGGAGTGTTGACTCTGTTGCCTGCGGGGAGGAGAGAAAGGGGGGTTGGGGGGGTGACGGGGTGGGAAACGGCGGGGGGCAGGGCACCGCACCACCACGCCGGTCAAACAAAGAACAACCGATTCAATAATTCACAACACAGTGCAGTACAATCCCAGACAGTCTAAAACAACAGTCGAAACAATGATAGACCAATACAATGCAAGACATAACACACCACGGGGCAGCACGAGGCAATACGCAGCCAAATTAAGAACGACCGATCAACACACCCACGATAGCGTGCAGTCCTGCGACAGAATGTTTCAAGTGACCGTCAAAACAACGATGGGGCAATGCAATGCAATGCCTAACAATACAGGACGCTACGATGGAACACACAACCCAAGAACTCATTCAGAAACTCACAATACCGCGCAGTACAATCCCAGACAAGCTCAAATAACAAGCAAGACAACGTCAGGGCAATACAATGCAAGACAAAGTTACACAGGGCAGTACAACGCCATACACAATCAAATAAACAGCAGCCAAGGAAAGAATTCACAGTACAGTGCCATACAATGCCAGACTATCACTCAGATGGCAGTCGAGACAACGACACAGCAACACAGCGCAAGGCGTAACACAATACGGGGCACTTCAAGACACTGCACGGTCAAAGAAACAACAACCTATTAGAGAAGTCACAATACAGTGCAGTCCTCTGACAGAACGTCTATAAAAAGACCGTCTAGACAATGACAGGGTAATACAACGCAAGACGAAACACGATACAGGGCACTACAAGGCAAAACACACTCACATCAACAACCGCCCCTTAAAAAAAACCGACAGCTCAGTGCAGCACCCTGCCAGAATATACATCACGTGGCACTCAGGACAATTCCATGGCAATACAATGCCAAACGTAACACAACACAGGGCAGCACAATGCAAAACAGAATGAAAGAAAGAACAACCTGACAAAACCCCTACATACCCGTCAGTACCATCCCACAGGGCGTCACGTGGCGGTCGAGACAGTTACAGGACAACAGAATCCGAGACGTAACATTACACAGCGCAGTACAGTGCAATAGTCAGTCAAATAAACAACCCACGAAGGGACCCACAATACTGCGCGTTCCAGCGCCAACAGATGTCAGACAGCAGGCAAGATACCGACAGAGCAATACAGCGCACAACGTAAGACAACAGAGGACGGTCTAATGCTCAGACGCATCAGATGGCAGTCAAAACAATGACGCGGCAATACAATTCGAGACCCAACACAAAGGCGGTAGCACGGCAATACACGGTGGTCAAAGAAAGAGCACCCGGTAAAACCCCCACGATACAGATGGCTACTATCCCAGAGTGTCTACAATGACAGTGAAGAGAACGACGGGGCAATGCAACGCAAGACAGAACGCCATACAGGGCACTGCAAGGCAATACGCAGCCAAATCAAGAACAAACGTTTAAAAAAACCGCAAGACCGAGCGGCACATACCGGAACGGACCAGACGGTCGTCAGGGCGATTACAGGGCAATACAATGCAAGACAAAACACAACACGGGGCAGGACGAGGCAAGAGGTAGTCAAATAATGAACCGCCGATCGAAAACCCACAGACGAGTGCGCTGCAATCCCGGTCGCAGATGGCACTCCATAAAATGACTGAGCAATAGAATCCAAGACATAACATTATACGGTGCCGTAGAATGCAATATGCAGTCAAACAGAGAACAACCCATTACAAAACCGACGAGACAGCGCACTGCAATGAGAGACCATATCAGATATCCATCAAGACGGGTCCAGAGCAATACAATGCAAGACCTAACAGTATACCGGGCTCTACAATATGATACACCGTGAAAGAAAAAGAAAACGAGTGCAGAACTGCACGGTCTTGAGAATTTTTTAACACGATGGCTGAAATGACAATCCAAACGATGACAGGGTAATCCAACACCAGACATAGCACTATACGGGTCAGCACAACCCAATACCCGCTCAAATAATCAGCAAACATTTCTAGGACTGCACAGGATGGGGAATTGTTTAACGAATACACAGTTCAATAAACAACAGCCAATTGTCGGACTGCAGTGGACTGTGAAAGTTTTAAACACAAAGTCTAAAGTCACAAACCCGACACTGACAGGACGATACAATGCGAGACAGCGTAACAGCGTACATGGCAGTACAATGCAATACACCGTCAAATAGAAAACAGCTGATGAAGGAAGTGACAATACGGTGGCATACAATGGCAGAATAGATCAGATGACAGTCAAGACAACAACAGAGCCATACAACGCAAGTCGTAACACCACACGGCGACAGACAAGGCAAGATGCAGTTGTGGCGGGCAGAGCGATTCACTTCACTCCTAAGAGAGAAGGAAACATTTAGAAACACACACACACAGGGATTCAACAAAGGTAGCAGTGCACGTGACAGCGCTTCACCAGATTGCACGGCCACGTACCCCGGGTTATTTACTGCCTAGGGGCCGGGGTCAGACGAGCTGTCAGGGAGACCCTCCCCTTGAGTCACGAGGCTCGGAAAGGACCCCCTTGCTTTCTAAACTCCTTCTCCGAGAGGAGTCTAGCTGCGGCTGGATCCCATCCTTGCCCCGGCCTTGGGCAACCCTTTCCCTCTAAAGGATTCTATCTGCGCCATCGACCCGTTCTATCACTCAGCTAAGATTGCAAAGCTCTGCATGCTATTAGTCACTTACCCAGATTCTGCTGCGGCAAGGCGTCTCTCAACCTCGAGGAGCAGAAACTTACGTGAGCGTCCCCGCTCAAGCGGAGGAGGTGGCGAACAGGCCGCTGCCGGGCAGGAAGGCTCCAAGGGCTCTCTTCCTGCCCACTATCTGTAGAGGCAGCTAATTGACTTCTAGTCAGATCAGCCTGGGAACAAAATAGCTCAGTCCCCACTCCAGAAGGAGTGTTGACTCTGTTGCCTGCGGGGAGGAGAGAAAAGGGGGTTGGGGGGGTGACGGGGTGGGAAACGGCGGGGGGCAGGGCACCGCACCACCACGCCGGTCAAACAAAGAACAACCGATTCAATAATTCACAACACAGTGCAGTACAATCCCAGACAGTCTAAAACAACAGTCGAAACAATGATAGACCAATACAATGCAAGACATAACACACCACGGGGCAGCACGAGGCAATACGCAGCCAAATTAAGAACGACCGATCAACACACCCACGATAGCGTGCAGTCCTGCGACAGAATGTTTCAAGTGACCGTCAAAACAACGATGGGGCAATGCAATGCAATGCCTAACAATACAGGACGCTACGATGGAACACACAACCCAAGAACTCATTCAGAAACTCACAATACCGCGCAGTACAATCCCAGACAAGCTCAAATAACAAGCAAGACAACGTCAGGGCAATACAATGCAAGACAAAGTTACACAGGGCAGTACAACGCCATACACAATCAAATAAACAGCAGCCAAGGAAAGAATTCACAGTACAGTGCCATACAATGCCAGACTATCACTCAGATGGCAGTCGAGACAACGACACAGCAACACAGCGCAAGGCGTAACACAATACGGGGCACTTCAAGACACTGCACGGTCAAAGAAACAACAACCTATTAGAGAAGTCACAATACAGTGCAGTCCTCTGACAGAACGTCTATAAAAAGACCGTCTAGACAATGACAGGGTAATACAACGCAAGACGAAACACGATACAGGGCACTACAAGGCAAAACACACTCACATCAACAACCGCCCCTTAAAAAAAAACGACAGCTCAGTGCAGCACCCTGCCAGAATATACATCACGTGGCACTCAGGACAATTCCATGGCAATACAATGCGAAACGTAACACAACACAGGGCAGCACAATGCAAAACAGAATGAAAGAAAGAACAACCTGACAAAACCCCTACATACCCGTCAGTACCATCCCACAGGGCGTCACGTGGCGGTCGAGACAGTTACAGGACAACAGAATCCGAGACGTAACATTACACAGCGCAGTACAGTGCAATAGTCAGTCAAATAAACAACCCACGAAGGGACCCACAATACTGCGCGTTCCAGCGCCAACAGATGTCAGACAGCAGGCAAGATACCGACAGAGCAATACAGCGCACAACGTAAGACAACAGAGGACGGTCTAATGCTCAGACGCATCAGATGGCAGTCAAAACAATGACGCGGCAATACAATTCGAGACCCAACACAAAGGCGGTAGCACGGCAATACACGGTGGTCAAAGAAAGAGCACCCGGTAAAACCCCCACGATACAGATGGCTACTATCCCAGAGTGTCTACAATGACAGTGAAGAGAACGACGGGGCAATGCAACGCAAGACAGAACGCCATACAGGGCACTGCAAGGCAATACGCAGCCAAATCAAGAACAAACGTTTAAAAAAACCGCAAGACCGAGCGGCACATACCGGAACGGACCAGACGTTCGTCAGGGCGATTACAGGGCAATACAATGCAAGACAAAACAAAACACGGGGCAGGACGAGGCAAGATGTAGTCAAATAATGAACCGCTGATGGAAAACCCACAGACGAGTGCGCTGCAATCCCGGTCGCAGATGGCACTCCATAAAATGACTGAGCAATAGAATCCAAGACATAACATTATACGGTGCCGTAGAATGCAATATGCAGTCAAACAGAGAACAACCCATTACAAAACCGACGAGACAGCGCACTGCAATGAGAGACCATATCAGATATCCATCAAGACGGGTCCAGAGCAATACAATGCAAGACCTAACAGTATACCGGGCTCTACAATATGATACACCGTGAAAGAAAAAGAAAACGAGTGCAGAACTGCACGGTCTTGAGAATTTTTTAACACGATGGCTGAAATGACAATCCAAACGATGACAGGGTAATCCAACACCAGACATAGCACTATACGGGTCAGCACAACCCAATACCCGCTCAAATAATCAGCAAACATTTCTAGGACTGCACAGGATGGGGAATTGTTTAACGAATACACAGTTCAATAAACAACAGCCAATTGTCGGACTGCAGTGGACTGTGAAAGTTTTAAACACAAAGTCTAAAGTCACAAACCCGACACTGACAGGACGATACAATGCGAGACAGCGTAACAGCGTACATGGCAGTACAATGCAATACACCGTCAAATAGAAAACAGCTGATGAAGGAAGTGACAATACGGTGGCATACAATGGCAGAATAGATCAGATGACAGTCAAGACAACAACAGAGCCATACAACGCAAGTCGTAACACCACACGGCGACAGACAAGGCAAGATGCAGTTGTGGCGGGCAGAGCGATTCACTTCACTCCTAAGAGAGAAGGAAACATTTAGAAACACACACACACAGGGATTCAACAAAGGTAGCAGTGCACGTGACAGCGCTTCACCAGATTGCACGGCCACGTACCCCGGGTTATTTACTGCCTAGGGGCCGGGGTCAGACGAGCTGTCAGGGAGACCCTCCCCTTGAGTCACGAGGCTCGGAAAGGACCCCCTTGCTTTCTAAACTCCTTCTCCGAGAGGAGTCTAGCTGCGGCTGGATCCCATCCTTGCCCCGGCCTTGGGCAACCCTTTCCCTCTAAAGGATTCTATCTGCGCCATCGACCCGTTCTATCACTCAGCTAAGATTGCAAAGCTCTGCATGCTATTAGTCACTTACCCAGATTCTGCTGCGGCAAGGCGTCTCTCAACCTCGAGGAGCAGAAACTTACGTGAGCGTCCCCGCTCAAGCGGAGGAGGTGGCGAACAGGCCGCTGCCGGGCAGGAAGGCTCCAAGGGCTCTCTTCCTGCCCACTATCTGTAGAGGCAGCTAATTGACTTCTAGTCAGATCAGCCTGGGAACAAAATAGCTCAGTCCCCACTCCAGAAGGAGTGTTGACTCTGTTGCCTGCGGGGAGGAGAGAAAGGGGGGTTGGGGGGGTGACGGGGTGGGAAACGGCGGGGGGCAGGGCACCGCACCACCACGCCGGTCAAACAAAGAACAACCGATTCAATAATTCACAACACAGTGCAGTACAATCCCAGACAGTCTAAAACAACAGTCGAAACAATGATAGACCAATACAATGCAAGACATAACACACCACGGGGCAGCACGAGGCAATACGCAGCCAAATTAAGAACGACCGATCAACACACCCACGATAGCGTGCAGTCCTGCAACAGAATGTTTCAAGTGACCGTCAAAACAACGATGGGGCAATGCAATGCAATGCCTAACAATACAGGACGCTACGATGGAACACACAACCCAAGAACTCATTCAGAAACTCACAATACCGCGCAGTACAATCCCAGACAAGCTCAAATAACAAGCAAGACAACGTCAGGGCAATACAATGCAAGACAAAGTTACACAGGGCAGTACAACGCCATACACAATCAAATAAACAGCAGCCAAGGAAAGAATTCACAGTACAGTGCCATACAATGCCAGACTATCACTCAGATGGCAGTCGAGACAACGACACAGCGACACAGCGCAAGGCGTAACACAATACGGGGCACTTCAAGACACTGCACGGTCAAAGAAACAACAACCTATTAGAGAAGTCACAATACAGTGCAGTCCTCTGACAGAACGTCTATAAAAAGACCGTCTAGACAATGACAGGGTAATACAACGCAAGACGAAACACGATACAGGGCACTACAAGGCAAAACACACTCACATCAACAACCGCCCCTTAAAAAAAACCGACAGCTCAGTGCAGCACCCTGCCAGAATATACATCACGTGGCACTCAGGACAATTCCATGGCAATACAATGCCAAACGTAACACAACACAGGGCAGCACAATGCAAAACAGAATGAAAGAAAGAACAACCTGACAAAACCCCTACATACCCGTCAGTACCATCCCACAGGGCGTCACGTGGCGGTCGAGACAGTTACAGGACAACAGAATCCGAGACGTAACATTACACAGCGCAGTACAGTGCAATAGTCAGTCAAATAAACAACCCACGAAGGGACCCACAATACTGCGCGTTCCAGCGCCAACAGATGTCAGACAGCAGGCAAGATACCGACAGAGCAATACAGCGCACAACGTAAGACAACAGAGGACGGTCTAATGCTCAGACGCATCAGATGGCAGTCAAAACAATGACGCGGCAATACAATTCGAGACCCAACACAAAGGCGGTAGCACGGCAATACACGGTGGTCAAAGAAAGAGCACCCGGTAAAACCCCCACGATACAGATGGCTACTATCCCAGAGTGTCTACAATGACAGTGAAGAGAACGACGGGGCAATGCAACGCAAGACAGAACGCCATACAGGGCACTGCAAGGCAATACGCAGCCAAATCAAGAACAAACGTTTAAAAAAACCGCAAGACCGAGCGGCACATACCGGAACGGACCAGACGGTCGTCAGGGCGATTACAGGGCAATACAATGCAAGACAAAACAAAACACGGGGCAGGACGAGGCAAGAGGTAGTCAAATAATGAACCGCCGATCGAAAACCCACAGACGAGTGCGCTGCAATCCCGGTCGCAGATGGCACTCCATAAAATGACTGAGCAATAGAATCCAAGACATAACATTATACGGTGCCGTAGAATGCAATATGCAGTCAAACAGAGAACAACCCATTACAAAACCGACGAGACAGCGCACTGCAATGAGAGACCATATCAGATATCCATCAAGACGGGTCCAGAGCAATACAATGCAAGACCTAACAGTATACCGGGCTCTACAATATGATACACCGTGAAAGAAAAAGAAAACGAGTGCAGAACTGCACGGTCTTGAGAATTTTTTAACACGATGGCTGAAATGACAATCCAAACGATGACAGGGTAATCCAACACCAGACATAGCACTATACGGGTCAGCACAACCCAATACCCGCTCAAATAATCAGCAAACATTTCTAGGACTGCACAGGATGGGGAATTGTTTAACGAATACACAGTTCAATAAACAACAGCCAATTGTCGGACTGCAGTGGACTGTGAAAGTTTTAAACACAAAGTCTAAAGTCACAAACCCGACACTGACAGGACGATACAATGCGAGACAGCGTAACAGCGTACATGGCAGTACAATGCAATACACCGTCAAATAGAAAACAGCTGATGAAGGAAGTGACAATACGGTGGCATACAATGGCAGAATAGATCAGATGACAGTCAAGACAACAACAGAGCCATACAACGCAAGTCGTAACACCACACGGCGACAGACAAGGCAAGATGCAGTTGTGGCGGGCAGAGCGATTCACTTCACTCCTAAGAGAGAAGGAAACATTTAGAAACACACACACACAGGGATTCAACAAAGGTAGCAGTGCACGTGACAGCGCTTCACCAGATTGCACGGCCACGTACCCCGGGTTATTTACTGCCTAGGGGCCGGGGTCAGACGAGCTGTCAGGGAGACCCTCCCCTTGAGTCACGAGGCTCGGAAAGGACCCCCTTGCTTTCTAAACTCCTTCTCCGAGAGGAGTCTAGCTGCGGCTGGATCCCATCCTTGCCCCGGCCTTGGGCAACCCTTTCCCTCTAAAGGATTCTATCTGCGCCATCGACCCGTTCTATCACTCAGCTAAGATTGCAAAGCTCTGCATGCTATTAGTCACTTACCCAGATTCTGCTGCGGCAAGGCGTCTCTCAACCTCGAGGAGCAGAAACTTACGTGAGCGTCCCCGCTCAAGCGGAGGAGGTGGCGAACAGGCCGCTGCCGGGCAGGAAGGCTCCAAGGGCTCTCTTCCTGCCCACTATCTGTAGAGGCAGCTAATTGACTTCTAGTCAGATCAGCCTGGGAACAAAATAGCTCAGTCCCCACTCCAGAAGGAGTGTTGACTCTGTTGCCTGCGGGGAGGAGAGAAAGGGGGGTTGGGGGGGTGACGGGGTGGGAAACGGCGGGGGGCAGGGCACCGCACCACCACGCCGGTCAAACAAAGAACAACCGATTCAATAATTCACAACACAGTGCAGTACAATCCCAGACAGTCTAAAACAACAGTCGAAACAATGATAGACCAATACAATGCAAGACATAACACACCACGGGGCAGCACGAGGCAATACGCAGCCAAATTAAGAACGACCGATCAACACACCCACGATAGCGTGCAGTCCTGCGACAGAATGTTTCAAGTGACCGTCAAAACAACGATGGGGCAATGCAATGCAATGCCTAACAATACAGGACGCTACGATGGAACACACAACCCAAGAACTCATTCAGAAACTCACAATACCGCGCAGTACAATCCCAGACAAGCTCAAATAACAAGCAAGACAACGTCAGGGCAATACAATGCAAGACAAAGTTACACAGGGCAGTACAACGCCATACACAATCAAATAAACAGCAGCCAAGGAAAGAATTCACAGTACAGTGCCATACAATGCCAGACTATCACTCAGATGGCAGTCGAGACAACGACACAGCAACACAGCGCAAGGCGTAACACAATACGGGGCACTTCAAGACACTGCACGGTCAAAGAAACAACAACCTATTAGAGAAGTCACAATACAGTGCAGTCCTCTGACAGAACGTCTATAAAAAGACCGTCTAGACAATGACAGGGTAATACAACGCAAGACGAAACACGATACAGGGCACTACAAGGCAAAACACACTCACATCAACAACCGCCCCTTAAAAAAAACCGACAGCTCAGTGCAGCACCCTGCCAGAATATACATCACGTGGCACTCAGGACAATTCCATGGCAATACAATGCCAAACGTAACACAACACAGGGCAGCACAATGCAAAACAGAATGAAAGAAAGAACAACCTGACAAAACCCCTACATACCCGTCAGTACCATCCCACAGGGCGTCACGTGGCGGTCGAGACAGTTACAGGACAACAGAATCCGAGACGTAACATTACACAGCGCAGTACAGTGCAATAGTCAGTCAAATAAACAACCCACGAAGGGACCCACAATACTGCGCGTTCCAGCGCCAACAGATGTCAGACAGCAGGCAAGATACCGACAGAGCAATACAGCGCACAACGTAAGACAACAGAGGACGGTCTAATGCTCAGACGCATCAGATGGCAGTCAAAACAATGACGCGGCAATACAATTCGAGACCCAACACAAAGGCGGTAGCACGGCAATACACGGTGGTCAAAGAAAGAGCACCCGGTAAAACCCCCACGATACAGATGGCTACTATCCCAGAGTGTCTACAATGACAGTGAAGAGAACGACGGGGCAATGCAACGCAAGACAGAACGCCATACAGGGCACTGCAAGGCAATACGCAGCCAAATCAAGAACAAACGTTTAAAAAAACCGCAAGACCGAGCGGCACATACCGGAACGGACCAGACGGTCGTCAGGGCGATTACAGGGCAATACAATGCAAGACAAAACACAACACGGGGCAGGACGAGGCAAGAGGTAGTCAAATAATGAACCGCCGATCGAAAACCCACAGACGAGTGCGCTGCAATCCCGGTCGCAGATGGCACTCCATAAAATGACTGAGCAATAGAATCCAAGACATAACATTATACGGTGCCGTAGAATGCAATATGCAGTCAAACAGAGAACAACCCATTACAAAACCGACGAGACAGCGCACTGCAATGAGAGACCATATCAGATATCCATCAAGACGGGTCCAGAGCAATACAATGCAAGACCTAACAGTATACCGGGCTCTACAATATGATACACCGTGAAAGAAAAAGAAAACGAGTGCAGAACTGCACGGTCTTGAGAATTTTTTAACACGATGGCTGAAATGACAATCCAAACGATGACAGGGTAATCCAACACCAGACATAGCACTATACGGGTCAGCACAACCCAATACCCGCTCAAATAATCAGCAAACATTTCTAGGACTGCACAGGATGGGGAATTGTTTAACGAATACACAGTTCAATAAACAACAGCCAATTGTCGGACTGCAGTGGACTGTGAAAGTTTTAAACACAAAGTCTAAAGTCACAAACCCGACACTGACAGGACGATACAATGCGAGACAGCGTAACAGCGTACATGGCAGTACAATGCAATACACCGTCAAATAGAAAACAGCTGATGAAGGAAGTGACAATACGGTGGCATACAATGGCAGAATAGATCAGATGACAGTCAAGACAACAACAGAGCCATACAACGCAAGTCGTAACACCACACGGCGACAGACAAGGCAAGATGCAGTTGTGGCGGGCAGAGCGATTCACTTCACTCCTAAGAGAGAAGGAAACATTTAGAAACACACACACACAGGGATTCAACAAAGGTAGCAGTGCACGTGACAGCGCTTCACCAGATTGCACGGCCACGTACCCCGGGTTATTTACTGCCTAGGGGCCGGGGTCAGACGAGCTGTCAGGGAGACCCTCCCCTTGAGTCACGAGGCTCGGAAAGGACCCCCTTGCTTTCTAAACTCCTTCTCCGAGAGGAGTCTAGCTGCGGCTGGATCCCATCCTTGCCCCGGCCTTGGGCAACCCTTTCCCTCTAAAGGATTCTATCTGCGCCATCGACCCGTTCTATCACTCAGCTAAGATTGCAAAGCTCTGCATGCTATTAGTCACTTACCCAGATTCTGCTGCGGCAAGGCGTCTCTCAACCTCGAGGAGCAGAAACTTACGTGAGCGTCCCCGCTCAAGCGGAGGAGGTGGCGAACAGGCCGCTGCCGGGCAGGAAGGCTCCAAGGGCTCTCTTCCTGCCCACTATCTGTAGAGGCAGCTAATTGACTTCTAGTCAGATCAGCCTGGGAACAAAATAGCTCAGTCCCCACTCCAGAAGGAGTGTTGACTCTGTTGCCTGCGGGGAGGAGAGAAAAGGGGGTTGGGGGGGTGACGGGGTGGGAAACGGCGGGGGGCAGGGCACCGCACCACCACGCCGGTCAAACAAAGAACAACCGATTCAATAATTCACAACACAGTGCAGTACAATCCCAGACAGTCTAAAACAACAGTCGAAACAATGATAGACCAATACAATGCAAGACATAACACACCACGGGGCAGCACGAGGCAATACGCAGCCAAATTAAGAACGACCGATCAACACACCCACGATAGCGTGCAGTCCTGCGACAGAATGTTTCAAGTGACCGTCAAAACAACGATGGGGCAATGCAATGCAATGCCTAACAATACAGGACGCTACGATGGAACACACAACCCAAGAACTCATTCAGAAACTCACAATACCGCGCAGTACAATCCCAGACAAGCTCAAATAACAAGCAAGACAACGTCAGGGCAATACAATGCAAGACAAAGTTACACAGGGCAGTACAACGCCATACACAATCAAATAAACAGCAGCCAAGGAAAGAATTCACAGTACAGTGCCATACAATGCCAGACTATCACTCAGATGGCAGTCGAGACAACGACACAGCAACACAGCGCAAGGCGTAACACAATACGGGGCACTTCAAGACACTGCACGGTCAAAGAAACAACAACCTATTAGAGAAGTCACAATACAGTGCAGTCCTCTGACAGAACGTCTATAAAAAGACCGTCTAGACAATGACAGGGTAATACAACGCAAGACGAAACACGATACAGGGCACTACAAGGCAAAACACACTCACATCAACAACCGCCCCTTAAAAAAAAACGACAGCTCAGTGCAGCACCCTGCCAGAATATACATCACGTGGCACTCAGGACAATTCCATGGCAATACAATGCGAAACGTAACACAACACAGGGCAGCACAATGCAAAACAGAATGAAAGAAAGAACAACCTGACAAAACCCCTACATACCCGTCAGTACCATCCCACAGGGCGTCACGTGGCGGTCGAGACAGTTACAGGACAACAGAATCCGAGACGTAACATTACACAGCGCAGTACAGTGCAATAGTCAGTCAAATAAACAACCCACGAAGGGACCCACAATACTGCGCGTTCCAGCGCCAACAGATGTCAGACAGCAGGCAAGATACCGACAGAGCAATACAGCGCACAACGTAAGACAACAGAGGACGGTCTAATGCTCAGACGCATCAGATGGCAGTCAAAACAATGACGCGGCAATACAATTCGAGACCCAACACAAAGGCGGTAGCACGGCAATACACGGTGGTCAAAGAAAGAGCACCCGGTAAAACCCCCACGATACAGATGGCTACTATCCCAGAGTGTCTACAATGACAGTGAAGAGAACGACGGGGCAATGCAACGCAAGACAGAACGCCATACAGGGCACTGCAAGGCAATACGCAGCCAAATCAAGAACAAACGTTTAAAAAAACCGCAAGACCGAGCGGCACATACCGGAACGGACCAGACGTTCGTCAGGGCGATTACAGGGCAATACAATGCAAGACAAAACAAAACACGGGGCAGGACGAGGCAAGATGTAGTCAAATAATGAACCGCTGATGGAAAACCCACAGACGAGTGCGCTGCAATCCCGGTCGCAGATGGCACTCCATAAAATGACTGAGCAATAGAATCCAAGACATAACATTATACGGTGCCGTAGAATGCAATATGCAGTCAAACAGAGAACAACCCATTACAAAACCGACGAGACAGCGCACTGCAATGAGAGACCATATCAGATATCCATCAAGACGGGTCCAGAGCAATACAATGCAAGACCTAACAGTATACCGGGCTCTACAATATGATACACCGTGAAAGAAAAAGAAAACGAGTGCAGAACTGCACGGTCTTGAGAATTTTTTAACACGATGGCTGAAATGACAATCCAAACGATGACAGGGTAATCCAACACCAGACATAGCACTATACGGGTCAGCACAACCCAATACCCGCTCAAATAATCAGCAAACATTTCTAGGACTGCACAGGATGGGGAATTGTTTAACGAATACACAGTTCAATAAACAACAGCCAATTGTCGGACTGCAGTGGACTGTGAAAGTTTTAAACACAAAGTCTAAAGTCACAAACCCGACACTGACAGGACGATACAATGCGAGACAGCGTAACAGCGTACATGGCAGTACAATGCAATACACCGTCAAATAGAAAACAGCTGATGAAGGAAGTGACAATACGGTGGCATACAATGGCAGAATAGATCAGATGACAGTCAAGACAACAACAGAGCCATACAACGCAAGTCGTAACACCACACGGCGACAGACAAGGCAAGATGCAGTTGTGGCGGGCAGAGCGATTCACTTCACTCCTAAGAGAGAAGGAAACATTTAGAAACACACACACACAGGGATTCAACAAAGGTAGCAGTGCACGTGACAGCGCTTCACCAGATTGCACGGCCACGTACCCCGGGTTATTTACTGCCTAGGGGCCGGGGTCAGACGAGCTGTCAGGGAGACCCTCCCCTTGAGTCACGAGGCTCGGAAAGGACCCCCTTGCTTTCTAAACTCCTTCTCCGAGAGGAGTCTAGCTGCGGCTGGATCCCATCCTTGCCCCGGCCTTGGGCAACCCTTTCCCTCTAAAGGATTCTATCTGCGCCATCGACCCGTTCTATCACTCAGCTAAGATTGCAAAGCTCTGCATGCTATTAGTCACTTACCCAGATTCTGCTGCGGCAAGGCGTCTCTCAACCTCGAGGAGCAGAAACTTACGTGAGCGTCCCCGCTCAAGCGGAGGAGGTGGCGAACAGGCCGCTGCCGGGCAGGAAGGCTCCAAGGGCTCTCTTCCTGCCCACTATCTGTAGAGGCAGCTAATTGACTTCTAGTCAGATCAGCCTGGGAACAAAATAGCTCAGTCCCCACTCCAGAAGGAGTGTTGACTCTGTTGCCTGCGGGGAGGAGAGAAAGGGGGGTTGGGGGGGTGACGGGGTGGGAAACGGCGGGGGGCAGGGCACCGCACCACCACGCCGGTCAAACAAAGAACAACCGATTCAATAATTCACAACACAGTGCAGTACAATCCCAGACAGTCTAAAACAACAGTCGAAACAATGATAGACCAATACAATGCAAGACATAACACACCACGGGGCAGCACGAGGCAATACGCAGCCAAATTAAGAACGACCGATCAACACACCCACGATAGCGTGCAGTCCTGCGACAGAATGTTTCAAGTGACCGTCAAAACAACGATGGGGCAATGCAATGCAATGCCTAACAATACAGGACGCTACGATGGAACACACAACCCAAGAACTCATTCAGAAACTCACAATACCGCGCAGTACAATCCCAGACAAGCTCAAATAACAAGCAAGACAACGTCAGGGCAATACAATGCAAGACAAAGTTACACAGGGCAGTACAACGCCATACACAATCAAATAAACAGCAGCCAAGGAAAGAATTCACAGTACAGTGCCATACAATGCCAGACTATCACTCAGATGGCAGTCGAGACAACGACACAGCGACACAGCGCAAGGCGTAACACAATACGGGGCACTTCAAGACACTGCACGGTCAAAGAAACAACAACCTATTAGAGAAGTCACAATACAGTGCAGTCCTCTGACAGAACGTCTATAAAAAGACCGTCTAGACAATGACAGGGTAATACAACGCAAGACGAAACACGATACAGGGCACTACAAGGCAAAACACACTCACATCAACAACCGCCCCTTAAAAAAAACCGACAGCTCAGTGCAGCACCCTGCCAGAATATACATCACGTGGCACTCAGGACAATTCCATGGCAATACAATGCCAAACGTAACACAACACAGGGCAGCACAATGCAAAACAGAATGAAAGAAAGAACAACCTGACAAAACCCCTACATACCCGTCAGTACCATCCCACAGGGCGTCACGTGGCGGTCGAGACAGTTACAGGACAACAGAATCCGAGACGTAACATTACACAGCGCAGTACAGTGCAATAGTCAGTCAAATAAACAACCCACGAAGGGACCCACAATACTGCGCGTTCCAGCGCCAACAGATGTCAGACAGCAGGCAAGATACCGACAGAGCAATACAGCGCACAACGTAAGACAACAGAGGACGGTCTAATGCTCAGACGCATCAGATGGCAGTCAAAACAATGACGCGGCAATACAATTCGAGACCCAACACAAAGGCGGTAGCACGGCAATACACGGTGGTCAAAGAAAGAGCACCCGGTAAAACCCCCACGATACAGATGGCTACTATCCCAGAGTGTCTACAATGACAGTGAAGAGAACGACGGGGCAATGCAACGCAAGACAGAACGCCATACAGGGCACTGCAAGGCAATACGCAGCCAAATCAAGAACAAACGTTTAAAAAAACCGCAAGACCGAGCGGCACATACCGGAACGGACCAGACGGTCGTCAGGGCGATTACAGGGCAATACAATGCAAGACAAAACAAAACACGGGGCAGGACGAGGCAAGAGGTAGTCAAATAATGAACCGCTGATGGAAAACCCACAGACGAGTGCGCTGCAATCCCGGTCGCAGATGGCACTCCATAAAATGACTGAGCAATAGAATCCAAGACATAACATTATACGGTGCCGTAGAATGCCATATGCAGTCAAACAGAGAACAACCCATTACAAAACCGACGAGACAGCGCACTGCAATGAGAGACCATATCAGATATCCATCAAGACGGGTCCAGAGCAATACAATGCAAGACCTAACAGTATACCGGGCTCTACAATATGATACACCGTGAAAGAAAAAGAAAACGAGTGCAGAACTGCACGGTCTTGAGAATTTTTTAACACGATGGCTGAAATGACAATCCAAACGATGACAGGGTAATCCAACACCAGACATAGCACTATACGGGTCAGCACAACCCAATACCCGCTCAAATAAACAGCAAACATTTCTAGGACTGCACAGGATGGGGAATTGTTTAACGAATACACAGTTCAATAAACAACAGCCAATTGTCGGACTGCAGTGGACTGTGAAAGTTTTAAACACAAAGTCTAAAGTCACAAACCCGACACTGACAGGACGATACAATGCGAGACAGCGTAACAGCGTACATGGCAGTACAATGCAATACACCGTCAAATAGAAAACAGCTGATGAAGGAAGTGACAATACGGTGGCATACAATGGCAGAATAGATCAGATGACAGTCAAGACAACAACAGAGCCATACAACGCAAGTCGTAACACCACACGGCGACAGACAAGGCAAGATGCAGTTGTGGCGGGCAGAGCGATTCACTTCACTCCTAAGAGAGAAGGAAACATTTAGAAACACACACACACAGGGATTCAACAAAGGTAGCAGTGCACGTGACAGCGCTTCACCAGATTGCACGGCCACGTACCCCGGGTTATTTACTGCCTAGGGGCCGGGGTCAGACGAGCTGTCAGGGAGACCCTCCCCTTGAGTCACGAGGCTCGGAAAGGACCCCCTTGCTTTCTAAACTCCTTCTCCGAGAGGAGTCTAGCTGCGGCTGGATCCCATCCTTGCCCCGGCCTTGGGCAACCCTTTCCCTCTAAAGGATTCTATCTGCGCCATCGACCCGTTCTATCACTCAGCTAAGATTGCAAAGCTCTGCATGCTATTAGTCACTTACCCAGATTCTGCTGCGGCAAGGCGTCTCTCAACCTCGAGGAGCAGAAACTTACGTGAGCGTC
Organism: Larus michahellis; assembly: GCF_964199755.1. Taxonomy (NCBI): domain Eukaryota; kingdom Metazoa; phylum Chordata; class Aves; order Charadriiformes; family Laridae; genus Larus; species Larus michahellis. The sequence continues at coordinate 58,016,451 of NC_133903.1, read as the reverse complement.
CCCGCTCAAGCGGAGGAGGTGGCGAACAGGCCGCTGCCGGGCAGGAAGGCTCCAAGGGCTCTCTTCCTGCCCACTATCTGTAGAGGCAGCTAATTGACTTCTAGTCAGATCAGCCTGGGAACAAAATAGCTCAGTCCCCACTCCAGAAGGAGTGTTGACTCTGTTGCCTGCGGGGAGGAGAGAAAAGGGGGTTGGGGGGGTGACGGGGTGGGAAACGGCGGGGGGCAGGGCACCGCACCACCACGCCGGTCAAACAAAGAACAACCGATTCAATAATTCACAACACAGTGCAGTACAATCCCAGACAGTCTAAAACAACAGTCGAAACAATGATAGACCAATACAATGCAAGACATAACACACCACGGGGCAGCACGAGGCAATACGCAGCCAAATTAAGAACGACCGATCAACACACCCACGATAGCGTGCAGTCCTGCGACAGAATGTTTCAAGTGACCGTCAAAACAACGATGGGGCAATGCAATGCAATGCCTAACAATACAGGACGCTACGATGGAACACACAACCCAAGAACTCATTCAGAAACTCACAATACCGCGCAGTACAATCCCAGACAAGCTCAAATAACAAGCAAGACAACGTCAGGGCAATACAATGCAAGACAAAGTTACACAGGGCAGTACAACGCCATACACAATCAAATAAACAGCAGCCAAGGAAAGAATTCACAGTACAGTGCCATACAATGCCAGACTATCACTCAGATGGCAGTCGAGACAACGACACAGCGACACAGCGCAAGGCGTAACACGATAAGGGGCACTTCAAGACACTGCACGGTCAAAGAAACAACAACCTATTAGAGAAGTCACAATACAGTGCAGTCCTCTGACAGAACGTCTATAAAAAGACCGTCTAGACAATGACAGGGTAATACAACGCAAGACGAAACACGATACAGGGCACTACAAGGCAAAACACACTCACATCAACAACCGCCCCTTAAAAAAAAACGACAGCTCAGTGCAGCACCCTGCCAGAATATACATCACGTGGCACTCAGGACAATTCCATGGCAATACAATGCGAAACGTAACACAACACAGGGCAGCACAATGCAAAACAGAATGAAAGAAAGAACAACCTGACAAAACCCCTACATACCCGTCAGTACCATCCCACAGGGCGTCACGTGGCGGTCGAGACAGTTACAGGACAACAGAATCCGAGACGTAACATTACACAGCGCAGTACAGTGCAATAGTCAGTCAAATAAACAACCCACGAAGGGACCCACAATACTGCGCGTTCCAGCGCCAACAGATGTCAGACAGCAGGCAAGATACCGACAGAGCAATACAGCGCACAACGTAAGACAACAGAGGACGGTCTAATGCTCAGACGCATCAGATGGCAGTCAAAACAATGACGCGGCAATACAATTCGAGACCCAACACAAAGGCGGTAGCACGGCAATACACGGTGGTCAAAGAAAGAGCACCCGGTAAAACCCCCACGATACAGATGGCTACTATCCCAGAGTGTCTACAATGACAGTGAAGAGAACGACGGGGCAATGCAACGCAAGACAGAACGCCATACAGGGCACTGCAAGGCAATACGCAGCCAAATCAAGAACAAACGTTTAAAAAAACCGCAAGACCGAGCGGCACATACCGGAACGGACCAGACGGTCGTCAGGGCGATTACAGGGCAATACAATGCAAGACAAAACAAAACACGGGGCAGGACGAGGCAAGAGGTAGTCAAATAATGAACCGCTGATGGAAAACCCACAGACGAGTGCGCTGCAATCCCGGTCGCAGATGGCACTCCATAAAATGACTGAGCAATAGAATCCAAGACATAACATTATACGGTGCCGTAGAATGCAATATGCAGTCAAACAGAGAACAACCCATTACAAAACCGACGAGACAGCGCACTGCAATGAGAGACCATATCAGATATCCATCAAGACGGGTCCAGAGCAATACAATGCAAGACCTAACAGTATACCGGGCTCTACAATATGATACACCGTGAAAGAAAAAGAAAACGAGTGCAGAACTGCACGGTCTTGAGAATTTTTTAACACGATGGCTGAAATGACAATCCAAACGATGACAGGGTAATCCAACACCAGACATAGCACTATACGGGTCAGCACAACCCAATACCCGCTCAAATAAACAGCAAACATTTCTAGGACTGCACAGGATGGGGAATTGTTTAACGAATACACAGTTCAATAAACAACAGCCAATTGTCGGACTGCAGTGGACTGTGAAAGTTTTAAACACAAAGTCTAAAGTCACAAACCCGACACTGACAGGACGATACAATGCGAGACAGCGTAACAGCGTACATGGCAGTACAATGCAATACACCGTCAAATAGAAAACAGCTGATGAAGGAAGTGACAATACGGTGGCATACAATGGCAGAATAGATCAGATGACAGTCAAGACAACAACAGAGCCATACAACGCAAGTCGTAACACCACACGGCGACAGACAAGGCAAGATGCAGTTGTGGCGGGCAGAGCGATTCACTTCACTCCTAAGAGAGAAGGAAACATTTAGAAACACACACACACAGGGATTCAACAAAGGTAGCAGTGCACGTGACAGCGCTTCACCAGATTGCACGGCCACGTACCCCGGGTTATTTACTGCCTAGGGGCCGGGGTCAGACGAGCTGTCAGGGAGACCCTCCCCTTGAGTCACGAGGCTCGGAAAGGACCCCCTTGCTTTCTAAACTCCTTCTCCGAGAGGAGTCTAGCTGCGGCTGGATCCCATCCTTGCCCCGGCCTTGGGCAACCCTTTCCCTCTAAAGGATTCTATCTGCGCCATCGACCCGTTCTATCACTCAGCTAAGATTGCAAAGCTCTGCATGCTATTAGTCACTTACCCAGATTCTGCTGCGGCAAGGCGTCTCTCAACCTCGAGGAGCAGAAACTTACGTGAGCGTCCCCGCTCAAGCGGAGGAGGTGGCGAACAGGCCGCTGCCGGGCAGGAAGGCTCCAAGGGCTCTCTTCCTGCCCACTATCTGTAGAGGCAGCTAATTGACTTCTAGTCAGATCAGCCTGGGAACAAAATAGCTCAGTCCCCACTCCAGAAGGAGTGTTGACTCTGTTGCCTGCGGGGAGGAGAGAAAAGGGGGTTGGGGGGGTGACGGGGTGGGAAACGGCGGGGGGCAGGGCACCGCACCACCACGCCGGTCAAACAAAGAACAACCGATTCAATAATTCACAACACAGTGCAGTACAATCCCAGACAGTCTAAAACAACAGTCGAAACAATGATAGACCAATACAATGCAAGACATAACACACCACGGGGCAGCACGAGGCAATACGCAGCCAAATTAAGAACGACCGATCAACACACCCACGATAGCGTGCAGTCCTGCAACAGAATGTTTCAAGTGACCGTCAAAACAACGATGGGGCAATGCAATGCAATGCCTAACAATACAGGACGCTACGATGGAACACACAACCCAAGAACTCATTCAGAAACTCACAATACCGCGCAGTACAATCCCAGACAAGCTCAAATAACAAGCAAGACAACGTCAGGGCAATACAATGCAAGACAAAGTTACACAGGGCAGTACAACGCCATACACAATCAAATAAACAGCAGCCAAGGAAAGAATTCACAGTACAGTGCCATACAATGCCAGACTATCACTCAGATGGCAGTCGAGACAACGACACAGCGACACAGCGCAAGGCGTAACACGATAAGGGGCACTTCAAGACACTGCACGGTCAAAGAAACAACAACCTATTAGAGAAGTCACAATACAGTGCAGTCCTCTGACAGAACGTCTATAAAAAGACCGTCTAGACAATGACAGGGTAATACAACGCAAGACGAAACACGATACAGGGCACTACAAGGCAAAACACACTCACATCAACAACCGCCCCTTAAAAAAAAACGACAGCTCAGTGCAGCACCCTGCCAGAATATACATCACGTGGCACTCAGGACAATTCCATGGCAATACAATGCCAAACGTAACACAACACAGGGCAGCACAATGCAAAACAGAATGAAAGAAAGAACAACCTGACAAAACCCCTACATACCCGTCAGTACCATCCCACAGGGCGTCACGTGGCGGTCGAGACAGTTACAGGACAACAGAATCCGAGACGTAACATTACACAGCGCAGTACAGTGCAATAGTCAGTCAAATAAACAACCCACGAAGGGACCCACAATACTGCGCGTTCCAGCGCCAACAGATGTCAGACAGCAGGCAAGATACCGACAGAGCAATACAGCGCACAACGTAAGACAACAGAGGACGGTCTAATGCTCAGACGCATCAGATGGCAGTCAAAACAATGACGCGGCAATACAATTCGAGACCCAACACAAAGGCGGTAGCACGGCAATACACGGTGGTCAAAGAAAGAGCACCCGGTAAAACCCCCACGATACAGATGGCTACTATCCCAGAGTGTCTACAATGACAGTGAAGAGAACGACGGGGCAATGCAACGCAAGACAGAACGCCATACAGGGCACTGCAAGGCAATACGCAGCCAAATCAAGAACAAACGTTTAAAAAAACCGCAAGACCGAGCGGCACATACCGGAACGGACCAGACGGTCGTCAGGGCGATTACAGGGCAATACAATGCAAGACAAAACAAAACACGGGGCAGGACGAGGCAAGAGGTAGTCAAATAATGAACCGCCGATGGAAAACCCACAGACGAGTGCGCTGCAATCCCGGTCGCAGATGGCACTCCATAAAATGACTGAGCAATAGAATCCAAGACATAACATTATACGGTGCCGTAGAATGCAATATGCAGTCAAACAGAGAACAACCCATTACAAAACCGACGAGACAGCGCACTGCAATGAGAGACCATATCAGATATCCATCAAGACGGGTCCAGAGCAATACAATGCAAGACCTAACAGTATACCGGGCTCTACAATATGATACACCGTGAAAGAAAAAGAAAACGAGTGCAGAACTGCACAGTCTTGAGAATTTTTTAACACGATGGCTGAAATGACAATCCAAACGATGACAGGGTAATCCAACACCAGACATAGCACTATACGGGTCAGCACAACCCAATACCCGCTCAAATAAACAGCAAACATTTCTAGGACTGCACAGGATGGGGAATTGTTTAACGAATACACAGTTCAATAAACAACAGCCAATTGTCGGACTGCAGTGGACTGTGAAAGTTTTAAACACAAAGTCTAAAGTCACAAACCCGACACTGACAGGACGATACAATGCGAGACAGCGTAACAGCGTACATGGCAGTACAATGCAATACACCGTCAAATAGAAAACAGCTGATGAAGGAAGTGACAATACGGTGGCATACAATGGCAGAATAGATCAGATGACAGTCAAGACAACAACAGAGCCATACAACGCAAGTCGTAACACCACACGGCGACAGACAAGGCAAGATGCAGTTGTGGCGGGCAGAGCGATTCACTTCACTCCTAAGAGAGAAGGAAACATTTAGAAACACACACACACAGGGATTCAACAAAGGTAGCAGTGCACGTGACAGCGCTTCACCAGATTGCACGGCCACGTACCCCGGGTTATTTACTGCCTAGGGGCCGGGGTCAGACGAGCTGTCAGGGAGACCCTCCCCTTGAGTCACGAGGCTCGGAAAGGACCCCCTTGCTTTCTAAACTCCTTCTCCGAGAGGAGTCTAGCTGCAGCTGGATCCCATCCTTGCCCCGGCCTTGGGCAACCCTTTCCCTCTAAAGGATTCTATCTGCGCCATCGACCCGTTCTATCACTCAGCTAAGATTGCAAAGCTCTGCATGCTATTAGTCACTTACCCAGATTCTGCTGCGGCAAGGCGTCTCTCAACCTCGAGGAGCAGAAACTTACGTGAGCGTCCCCGCTCAAGCGGAGGAGGTGGCGAACAGGCCGCTGCCGGGCAGGAAGGCTCCAAGGGCTCTCTTCCTGCCCACTATCTGTAGAGGCAGCTAATTGACTTCTAGTCAGATCAGCCTGGGAACAAAATAGCTCAGTCCCCACTCCAGAAGGAGTGTTGACTCTGTTGCCTGCGGGGAGGAGAGAAAAGGGGGTTGGGGGGGTGACGGGGTGGGAAACGGCGGGGGGCAGGGCACCGCACCACCACGCCGGTCAAACAAAGAACAACCGATTCAATAATTCACAACACAGTGCAGTACAATCCCAGACAGTCTAAAACAACAGTCGAAACAATGATAGACCAATACAATGCAAGACATAACACACCACGGGGCAGCACGAGGCAATACGCAGCCAAATTAAGAACGACCGATCAACACACCCACGATAGCGTGCAGTCCTGCGACAGAATGTTTCAAGTGACCGTCAAAACAACGATGGGGCAATGCAATGCAATGCCTAACAATACAGGACGCTACGATGGAACACACAACCCAAGAACTCATTCAGAAACTCACAATACCGCGCAGTACAATCCCAGACAAGCTCAAATAACAAGCAAGACAACGTCAGGGCAATACAATGCAAGACAAAGTTACACAGGGCAGTACAACGCCATACACAATCAAATAAACAGCAGCCAAGGAAAGAATTCACAGTACAGTGCCATACAATGCCAGACTATCACTCAGATGGCAGTCGAGACAACGACACAGCGACACAGCGCAAGGCGTAACACGATAAGGGGCACTTCAAGACACTGCACGGTCAAAGAAACAACAACCTATTAGAGAAGTCACAATACAGTGCAGTCCTAGTACAGAACGTCTATAAAATGACCGTCTAGACAATGACAAGGCACTACAACGCAAGACGAAACACGATACAGGGCACTACAAGGCAAAACACACTCACATCAACAACCGCCCCTTAAAAAAAACCGACAGCTCAGTGCAGCACCCTGCCAGAATATACATCACGTGGCACTCAGGACAATTCCATGGCAATACAATGCCAAACGTAACACAACACAGGGCAGCACAATGCAAAACAGAATGAAAGAAAGAACAACCTGACAAAACCCCTACATACCCGTCAGTACCATCCCACAGGGCGTCACGTGGCGGTCGAGACAGTTACAGGACAACAGAATCCGAGACGTAACATTACACAGCGCAGTACAGTGCAATAGTCAGTCAAATAAACAACCCACGAAGGGACCCACAATACTGCGCGTTCCAGCGCCAACAGATGTCAGACAGCAGGCAAGATACCGACAGAGCAATACAGCGCACAACGTAAGACAACAGAGGACGGTCTAATGCTCAGACGCATCAGATGGCAGTCAAAACAATGACGCGGCAATACAATTCGAGACCCAACACAAAGGCGGTAGCACGGCAATACACGGTGGTCAAAGAAAGAGCACCCGGTAAAACCCCCACGATACAGATGGCTACTATCCCAGAGTGTCTACAATGACAGTGAAGAGAACGACGGGGCAATGCAACGCAAGACAGAACGCCATACAGGGCACTGCAAGGCAATACGCAGCCAAATCAAGAACAAACGTTTAAAAAAACCGCAAGACCGAGCGGCACATACCGGAACGGACCAGACGGTCGTCAGGGCGATTACAGGGCAATACAATGCAAGACAAAACACAACACGGGGCAGGACGAGGCAAGAGGTAGTCAAATAATGAACCGCCGATCGAAAACCCACAGACGAGTGCGCTGCAATCCCGGTCGCAGATGGCACTCCATAAAATGACTGAGCAATAGAATCCAAGACATAACATTATACGGTGCCGTAGAATGCAATATGCAGTCAAACAGAGAACAACCCATTACAAAACCGACGAGACAGCGCACTGCAATGAGAGACCATATCAGATATCCATCAAGACGGGTCCAGAGCAATACAATGCAAGACCTAACAGTATACCGGGCTCTACAATATGATACACCGTGAAAGAAAAAGAAAACGAGTGCAGAACTGCACGGTCTTGAGAATTTTTTAACACGATGGCTGAAATGACAATCCAAACGATGACAGGGTAATCCAACACCAGACATAGCACTATACGGGTCAGCACAACCCAATACCCGCTCAAATAATCAGCAAACATTTCTAGGACTGCACAGGATGGGGAATTGTTTAACGAATACACAGTTCAATAAACAACAGCCAATTGTCGGACTGCAGTGGACTGTGAAAGTTTTAAACACAAAGTCTAAAGTCACAAACCCGACACTGACAGGACGATACAATGCGAGACAGCGTAACAGCGTACATGGCAGTACAATGCAATACACCGTCAAATAGAAAACAGCTGATGAAGGAAGTGACAATACGGTGGCATACAATGGCAGAATAGATCAGATGACAGTCAAGACAACAACAGAGCCATACAACGCAAGTCGTAACACCACACGGCGACAGACAAGGCAAGATGCAGTTGTGGCGGGCAGAGCGATTCACTTCACTCCTAAGAGAGAAGGAAACATTTAGAAACACACACACACAGGGATTCAACAAAGGTAGCAGTGCACGTGACAGCGCTTCACCAGATTGCACGGCCACGTACCCCGGGTTATTTACTGCCTAGGGGCCGGGGTCAGACGAGCTGTCAGGGAGACCCTCCCCTTGAGTCACGAGGCTCGGAAAGGACCCCCTTGCTTTCTAAACTCCTTCTCCGAGAGGAGTCTAGCTGCGGCTGGATCCCATCCTTGCCCCGGCCTTGGGCAACCCTTTCCCTCTAAAGGATTCTATCTGCGCCATCGACCCGTTCTATCACTCAGCTAAGATTGCAAAGCTCTGCATGCTATTAGTCACTTACCCAGATTCTGCTGCGGCAAGGCGTCTCTCAACCTCGAGGAGCAGAAACTTACGTGAGCGTCCCCGCTCAAGCGGAGGAGGTGGCGAACAGGCCGCTGCCGGGCAGGAAGGCTCCAAGGGCTCTCTTCCTGCCCACTATCTGTAGAGGCAGCTAATTGACTTCTAGTCAGATCAGCCTGGGAACAAAATAGCTCAGTCCCCACTCCAGAAGGAGTGTTGACTCTGTTGCCTGCGGGGAGGAGAGAAAGGGGGGTTGGGGGGGTGACGGGGTGGGAAACGGCGGGGGGCAGGGCACCGCACCACCACGCCGGTCAAACAAAGAACAACCGATTCAATAATTCACAACACAGTGCAGTACAATCCCAGACAGTCTAAAACAACAGTCGAAACAATGATAGACCAATACAATGCAAGACATAACACACCACGGGGCAGCACGAGGCAATACGCAGCCAAATTAAGAACGACCGATCAACACACCCACGATAGCGTGCAGTCCTGCGACAGAATGTTTCAAGTGACCGTCAAAACAACGATGGGGCAATGCAATGCAATGCCTAACAATACAGGACGCTACGATGGAACACACAACCCAAGAACTCATTCAGAAACTCACAATACCGCGCAGTACAATCCCAGACAAGCTCAAATAACAAGCAAGACAACGTCAGGGCAATACAATGCAAGACAAAGTTACACAGGGCAGTACAACGCCATACACAATCAAATAAACAGCAGCCAAGGAAAGAATTCACAGTACAGTGCCATACAATGCCAGACTATCACTCAGATGGCAGTCGAGACAACGACACAGCAACACAGCGCAAGGCGTAACACAATACGGGGCACTTCAAGACACTGCACGGTCAAAGAAACAACAACCTATTAGAGAAGTCACAATACAGTGCAGTCCTCTGACAGAACGTCTATAAAAAGACCGTCTAGACAATGACAGGGTAATACAACGCAAGACAAAACACGATACAGGGCACTACAAGGCAAAACACACTCACATCAACAACTGCCCCTTAAAAAAAACCGACAGCTCAGTGCAGCACCCTGCCAGAATATACATCACGTGGCACTCAGGACAATTCCATGGCAATACAATGCCAAACGTAACACAACACAGGGCAGCACAATGCAAAACAGAATGAAAGAAAGAACAACCTGACAAAACCCCTACATACCCGTCAGTACCATCCCACAGGGCGTCACGTGGCGGTCGAGACAGTTACAGGACAACAGAATCCGAGACGTAACATTACACAGCGCAGTACAGTGCAATAGTCAGTCAAATAAACAACCCACGAAGGGACCCACAATACTGCGCGTTCCAGCGCCAACAGATGTCAGACAGCAGGCAAGATACCGACAGAGCAATACAGCGCACAACGTAAGACAACAGAGGACGGTCTAATGCTCAGACGCATCAGATGGCAGTCAAAACAATGACGCGGCAATACAATTCGAGACCCAACACAAAGGCGGTAGCACGGCAATACACGGTGGTCAAAGAAAGAGCACCCGGTAAAACCCCCACGATACAGATGGCTACTATCCCAGAGTGTCTACAATGACAGTGAAGAGAACGACGGGGCAATGCAACGCAAGACAGAACGCCATACAGGGCACTGCAAGGCAATACGCAGCCAAATCAAGAACAAACGTTTAAAAAAACCGCAAGACCGAGCGGCACATACCGGAACGGACCAGACGGTCGTCAGGGCGATTACAGGGCAATACAATGCAAGACAAAACACAACACGGGGCAGGACGAGGCAAGAGGTAGTCAAATAATGAACCGCCGATCGAAAACCCACAGACGAGTGCGCTGCAATCCCGGTCGCAGATGGCACTCCATAAAATGACTGAGCAATAGAATCCAAGACATAACATTATACGGTGCCGTAGAATGCAATATGCAGTCAAACAGAGAACAACCCATTACAAAACCGACGAGACAGCGCACTGCAATGAGAGACCATATCAGATATCCATCAAGACGGGTCCAGAGCAATACAATGCAAGACCTAACAGTATACCGGGCTCTACAATATGATACACCGTGAAAGAAAAAGAAAACGAGTGCAGAACTGCACGGTCTTGAGAATTTTTTAACACGATGGCTGAAATGACAATCCAAACGATGACAGGGTAATCCAACACCAGACATAGCACTATACGGGTCAGCACAACCCAATACCCGCTCAAATAATCAGCAAACATTTCTAGGACTGCACAGGATGGGGAATTGTTTAACGAATACACAGTTCAATAAACAACAGCCAATTGTCGGACTGCAGTGGACTGTGAAAGTTTTAAACACAAAGTCTAAAGTCACAAACCCGACACTGACAGGACGATACGATGCGAGACAGCGTAACAGCGTACATGGCAGTACAATGCAATACACCGTCAAATAGAAAACAGCTGATGAAGGAAGTGACAATATGGTGGCATACAATGGCAGAATAGATCAGATGACAGTCAAGACAACAACAGAGCCATACAACGCAAGTCGTAACACCACACGGCGACAGACAAGGCAAGATGCAGTTGTGGCGGGCAGAGCGATTCACTTCACTCCTAAGAGAGAAGGAAACATTTAGAAACACACACACACAGGGATTCAACAAAGGTAGCAGTGCACGTGACAGCGCTTCACCAGATTGCACGGCCACGTACCCCGGGTTATTTACTGCCTAGGGGCCGGGGTCAGACGAGCTGTCAGGGAGACCCTCCCCTTGAGTCACGAGGCTCGGAAAGGACCCCCTTGCTTTCTAAACTCCTTCTCCGAGAGGAGTCTAGCTGCGGCTGGATCCCATCCTTGCCCCGGCCTTGGGCAACCCTTTCCCTCTAAAGGATTCTATCTGCGCCATCGACCCGTTCTATCACTCAGCTAAGATTGCAAAGCTCTGCATGCTATTAGTCACTTACCCAGATTCTGCTGCGGCAAGGCGTCTCTCAACCTCGAGGAGCAGAAACTTACGTGAGCGTCCCCGCTCAAGCGGAGGAGGTGGCGAACAGGCCGCTGCCGGGCAGGAAGGCTCCAAGGGCTCTCTTCCTGCCCACTATCTGTAGAGGCAGCTAATTGACTTCTAGTCAGATCAGCCTGGGAACAAAATAGCTCAGTCCCCACTCCAGAAGGAGTGTTGACTCTGTTGCCTGCGGGGAGGAGAGAAAGGGGGGTTGGGGGGGTGACGGGGTGGGAAACGGTGGGGGGCAGGGCACCGCACCACCACGCCGGTCAAACAAAGAACAACCGATTCAATAATTCACAACACAGTGCAGTACAATCCCAGACAGTCTAAAACAACAGTCGAAACAATGATAGACCAATACAATGCAAGACATAACACACCACGGGGCAGCACGAGGCAATACGCAGCCAAATTAAGAACGACCGATCAACACACCCACGATAGCGTGCAGTCCTGCGACAGAATGTTTCAAGTGACCGTCAAAACAACGATGGGGCAATGCAATGCAATGCCTAACAATACAGGACGCTACGATGGAACACACAACCCAAGAACTCATTCAGAAACTCACAATACCGCGCAGTACAATCCCAGACAAGCTCAAATAACAAGCAAGACAACGTCAGGGCAATACAATGCAAGACAAAGTTACACAGGGCAGTACAACGCCATACACAATCAAATAAACAGCAGCCAAGGAAAGAATTCACAGTACAGTGCCATACAATGCCAGACTATCACTCAGATGGCAGTCGAGACAACGACACAGCAACACAGCGCAAGGCGTAACACAATACGGGGCACTTCAAGACACTGCACGGTCAAAGAAACAACAACCTATTAGAGAAGTCACAATACAGTGCAGTCCTCTGACAGAACGTCTATAAAAAGACCGTCTAGACAATGACAGGGTAATACAACGCAAGACAAAACACGATACAGGGCACTACAAGGCAAAACACACTCACATCAACAACTGCCCCTTAAAAAAAACCGACAGCTCAGTGCAGCACCCTGCCAGAATATACATCACGTGGCACTCAGGACAATTCCATGGCAATACAATGCCAAACGTAACACAACACAGGGCAGCACAATGCAAAACAGAATGAAAGAAAGAACAACCTGACAAAACCCCTACATACCCGTCAGTACCATCCCACAGGGCGTCACGTGGCGGTCGAGACAGTTACAGGACAACAGAATCCGAGACGTAACATTACACAGCGCAGTACAGTGCAATAGTCAGTCAAATAAACAACCCACGAAGGGACCCACAATACTGCGCGTTCCAGCGCCAACAGATGTCAGACAGCAGGCAAGATACCGACAGAGCAATACAGCGCACAACGTAAGACAACAGAGGACGGTCTAATGCTCAGACGCATCAGATGGCAGTCAAAACAATGACGCGGCAATACAATTCGAGACCCAACACAAAGGCGGTAGCACGGCAATACACGGTGGTCAAAGAAAGAGCACCCGGTAAAACCCCCACGATACAGATGGCTACTATCCCAGAGTGTCTACAATGACAGTGAAGAGAACGACGGGGCAATGCAACGCAAGACAGAACGCCATACAGGGCACTGCAAGGCAATACGCAGCCAAATCAAGAACAAACGTTTAAAAAAACCGCAAGACCGAGCGGCACATACCGGAACGGACCAGACGGTCGTCAGGGCGATTACAGGGCAATACAATGCAAGACAAAACACAACACGGGGCAGGACGAGGCAAGAGGTAGTCAAATAATGAACCGCCGATCGAAAACCCACAGACGAGTGCGCTGCAATCCCGGTCGCAGATGGCACTCCATAAAATGACTGAGCAATAGAATCCAAGACATAACATTATACGGTGCCGTAGAATGCAATATGCAGTCAAACAGAGAACAACCCATTACAAAACCGACGAGACAGCGCACTGCAATGAGAGACCATATCAGATATCCATCAAGACGGGTCCAGAGCAATACAATGCAAGACCTAACAGTATACCGGGCTCTACAATATGATACACCGTGAAAGAAAAAGAAAACGAGTGCAGAACTGCACGGTCTTGAGAATTTTTTAACACGATGGCTGAAATGACAATCCAAACGATGACAGGGTAATCCAACACCAGACATAGCACTATACGGGTCAGCACAACCCAATACCCGCTCAAATAATCAGCAAACATTTCTAGGACTGCACAGGATGGGGAATTGTTTAACGAATACACAGTTCAATAAACAACAGCCAATTGTCGGACTGCAGTGGACTGTGAAAGTTTTAAACACAAAGTCTAAAGTCACAAACCCGACACTGACAGGACGATACGATGCGAGACAGCGTAACAGCGTACATGGCAGTACAATGCAATACACCGTCAAATAGAAAACAGCTGATGAAGGAAGTGACAATATGGTGGCATACAATGGCAGAATAGATCAGATGACAGTCAAGACAACAACAGAGCCATACAACGCAAGTCGTAACACCACACGGCGACAGACAAGGCAAGATGCAGTTGTGGCGGGCAGAGCGATTCACTTCACTCCTAAGAGAGAAGGAAACATTTAGAAACACACACACACAGGGATTCAACAAAGGTAGCAGTGCACGTGACAGCGCTTCACCAGATTGCACGGCCACGTACCCCGGGTTATTTACTGCCTAGGGGCCGGGGTCAGACGAGCTGTCAGGGAGACCCTCCCCTTGAGTCACGAGGCTCGGAAAGGACCCCCTTGCTTTCTAAACTCCTTCTCCGAGAGGAGTCTAGCTGCGGCTGGATCCCATCCTTGCCCCGGCCTTGGGCAACCCTTTCCCTCTAAAGGATTCTATCTGCGCCATCGACCCGTTCTATCACTCAGCTAAGATTGCAAAGCTCTGCATGCTATTAGTCACTTACCCAGATTCTGCTGCGGCAAGGCGTCTCTCAACCTCGAGGAGCAGAAACTTACGTGAGCGTCCCCGCTCAAGCGGAGGAGGTGGCGAACAGGCCGCTGCCGGGCAGGAAGGCTCCAAGGGCTCTCTTCCTGCCCACTATCTGTAGAGGCAGCTAATTGACTTCTAGTCAGATCAGCCTGGGAACAAAATAGCTCAGTCCCCACTCCAGAAGGAGTGTTGACTCTGTTGCCTGCGGGGAGGAGAGAAAGGGGGGTTGGGGGGGTGACGGGGTGGGAAACGGCGGGGGGCAGGGCACCGCACCACCACGCCGGTCAAACAAAGAACAACCGATTCAATAATTCACAACACAGTGCAGTACAATCCCAGACAGTCTAAAACAACAGTCGAAACAATGATAGACCAATACAATGCAAGACATAACACACCACGGGGCAGCACGAGGCAATACGCAGCCAAATTAAGAACGACCGATCAACACACCCACGATAGCGTGCAGTCCTGCGACAGAATGTTTCAAGTGACCGTCAAAACAACGATGGGGCAATGCAATGCAATGCCTAACAATACAGGACGCTACGATGGAACACACAACCCAAGAACTCATTCAGAAACTCACAATACCGCGCAGTACAATCCCAGACAAGCTCAAATAACAAGCAAGACAACGTCAGGGCAATACAATGCAAGACAAAGTTACACAGGGCAGTACAACGCCATACACAATCAAATAAACAGCAGCCAAGGAAAGAATTCACAGTACAGTGCCATACAATGCCAGACTATCACTCAGATGGCAGTCGAGACAACGATAGAGCGACACATCGCAAGGCGTAACACGATAAGGGGCACTACAAGACACTGCACGGTCAAAGAAACAACAACCTATTAGAGAAGTCACAATACAGTGCAGTCCTAGTACAGAACGTCTATAAAATGACCGTCTAGACAATGACAAGGCACTACAACGCAAGACGAAACACGATACAGGGCACTACAAGGCAAAACACACTCACATCAACAACCGCCCCTTAAAAAAAACCGACAGCTCAGTGCAGCACCCTGCCAGAATATACATCACGTGGCACTCAGGACAATTCCATGGCAATACAATGCCAAACGTAACACAACACAGGGCAGCACAATGCAAAACAGAATGAAAGAAAGAACAACCTGACAAAACCCCTACATACCCGTCAGTACCATCCCACAGGGCGTCACGTGGCGGTCGAGACAGTTACAGGACAACAGAATCCGAGACGTAACATTACACAGCGCAGTACAGTGCAATAGTCAGTCAAATAAACAACCCACGAAGGGACCCACAATACTGCGCGTTCCAGCGCCAACAGATGTCAGACAGCAGGCAAGATACCGACAGAGCAATACAGCGCACAACGTAAGACAACAGAGGACGGTCTAATGCTCAGACGCATCAGATGGCAGTCAAAACAATGACGCGGCAATACAATTCGAGACCCAACACAAAGGCGGTAGCACGGCAATACACGGTGGTCAAAGAAAGAGCACCCGGTAAAACCCCCACGATACAGATGGCTACTATCCCAGAGTGTCTACAATGACAGTGAAGAGAACGACGGGGCAATGCAACGCAAGACAGAACGCCATACAGGGCACTGCAAGGCAATACGCAGCCAAATCAAGAACAAACGTTTAAAAAAACCGCAAGACCGAGCGGCACATACCGGAACGGACCAGACGGTCGTCAGGGCGATTACAGGGCAATACAATGCAAGACAAAACACAACACGGGGCAGGACGAGGCAAGAGGTAGTCAAATAATGAACCGCCGATCGAAAACCCACAGACGAGTGCGCTGCAATCCCGGTCGCAGATGGCACTCCATAAAATGACTGAGCAATAGAATCCAAGACATAACATTATACGGTGCCGCAGAATGCAATATGCAGTCAAACAGAGAACATCCCATTACAAAACCGACGAGACAGCGCACTGCAATGAGAGACCGTATCAGATATCCATCAAGACGGGTCCAGAGCAATACAATGCAAGACCTAACAGTATACCGGGCTCTACAATATGATACACCGTGAAAGAAAAAGAAAACGAGTGCAGAACTGCACGGTCTTGAGAATTTTTTAACACGATGGCTGAAATGACAATCCAAACAATGACAGGGTAATCCAACACCAGACATAGCACTATACGGGTCAGCACAACCCAATACCCGCTCAAATAATCAGCAAACATTTCTAGGACTGCACAGGATGGGGAATTGTTTAACGAATACACAGTTCAATAAACAACAGCCAATTGTCGGACTGCAGTGGACTGTGAAAGTTTTAAACACAAAGTCTAAAGTCACAAACCCGACACTGACAGGACGATACAATGCGAGACAGCGTAACAGCGTACATGGCAGTACAATGCAATACACCGTCAAATAGAAAACAGCTGATGAAGGAAGTGACAATACGGTGGCATACAATGGCAGAATAGATCAGATGACAGTCAAGACAACAACAGAGCCATACAACGCAAGACGTAACACCACACGGCGACAGACAAGGCAAGATGCAGTTGTGGCGGGCAGAGCGATTCACTTCACTCCTAAGAGAGAAGGAAACATTTAGAAACACACACACACAGGGATTCAACAAAGGTAGCAGTGCACGTGACAGCGCTTCACCAGATTGCACGGCCACGTACCCCGGGTTATTTACTGCCTAGGGGCCGGGGTCAGACGAGCTGTCAGGGAGACCCTCCCCTTGAGTCACGAGGCTCGGAAAGGACCCCCTTGCTTTCTAAACTCCTTCTCCGAGAGGAGTCTAGCTGCGGCTGGATCCCATCCTTGCCCCGGCCTTGGGCAACCCTTTCCCTCTAAAGGATTCTATCTGCGCCATCGACCCGTTCTATCACTCAGCTAAGATTGCAAAGCTCTGCATGCTATTAGTCACTTACCCAGATTTTGCTGCGGCAAGGCGTCTCTCAACCTCGAGGAGCAGAAACTTACGTGAGCGTCCCCGCTCAAGCGGAGGAGGTGGCGAACAGGCCGCTGCCGGGCAGGAAGGCTCCAAGGGCTCTCTTCCTGCCCACTATCTGTAGAGGCAGCTAATTGACTTCTAGTCAGATCAGCCTGGGAACAAAATAGCTCAGTCCCCACTCCAGAAGGAGTGTTGACTCTGTTGCCTGCGGGGAGGAGAGAAAGGGGGGTTGGGGGGGTGACGGGGTGGGAAACGGCGGGGGGCAGGGCACCGCACCACCACGCCGGTCAAACAAAGAACAACCGATTCAATAATTCACAACACAGTGCAGTACAATCCCAGACAGTCTAAAACAACAGTCGAAACAATGATAGACCAATACAATGCAAGACATAACACACCACGGGGCAGCACGAGGCAATACGCAGCCAAATTAAGAACGACCGATCAACACACCCACGATAGCGTGCAGTCCTGCGACAGAATGTTTCAAGTGACCGTCAAAACAACGATGGGGCAATGCAATGCAATGCCTAACAATACAGGACGCTACGATGGAACACACAACCCAAGAACTCATTCAGAAACTCACAATACCGCGCAGTACAATCCCAGACAAGCTCAAATAACAAGCAAGACAACGTCAGGGCAATACAATGCAAGACAAAGTTACACAGGGCAGTACAACGCCATACACAATCAAATAAACAGCAGCCAAGGAAAGAATTCACAGTACAGTGCCATACAATGCCAGACTATCACTCAGATGGCAGTCGAGACAACGACACAGCAACACAGCGCAAGGCGTAACACAATACGGGGCACTTCAAGACACTGCACGGTCAAAGAAACAACAACCTATTAGAGAAGTCACAATACAGTGCAGTCCTCTGACAGAACGTCTATAAAAAGACCGTCTAGACAATGACAGGGTAATACAACGCAAGACGAAACACGATACAGGGCACTACAAGGCAAAACACACTCACATCAACAACCGCCCCTTAAAAAAAAACGACAGCTCAGTGCAGCACCCTGCCAGAATATACATCACGTGGCACTCAGGACAATTCCATGGCAATACAATGCCAAACGTAACACAACACAGGGCAGCACAATGCAAAACAGAATGAAAGAAAGAACAACCTGACAAAACCCCTACATACCCGTCAGTACCATCCCACAGGGCGTCACGTGGCGGTCGAGACAGTTACAGGACAACAGAATCCGAGACGTAACATTACACAGCGCAGTACAGTGCAATAGTCAGTCAAATAAACAACCCACGAAGGGACCCACAATACTGCGCGTTCCAGCGCCAACAGATGTCAGACAGCAGGCAAGATACCGACAGAGCAATACAGCGCACAACGTAAGACAACAGAGGACGGTCTAATGCTCAGACGCATCAGATGGCAGTCAAAACAATGACGCGGCAATACAATTCGAGACCCAACACAAAGGCGGTAGCACGGCAATACACGGTGGTCAAAGAAAGAGCACCCGGTAAAACCCCCACGATACAGATGGCTACTATCCCAGAGTGTCTACAATGACAGTGAAGAGAACGACGGGGCAATGCAACGCAAGACAGAACGCCATACAGGGCACTGCAAGGCAATACGCAGCCAAATCAAGAACAAACGTTTAAAAAAACCGCAAGACCGAGCGGCACATACCGGAACGGACCAGACGGTCGTCAGGGCGATTACAGGGCAATACAATGCAAGACAAAACACAACACGGGGCAGGACGAGGCAAGAGGTAGTCAAATAATGAACCGCCGATCGAAAACCCACAGACGAGTGCGCTGCAATCCCGGTCGCAGATGGCACTCCATAAAATGACTGAGCAATAGAATCCAAGACATAACATTATACGGTGCCGTAGAATGCAATATGCAGTCAAACAGAGAACAACCCATTACAAAACCGACGAGACAGCGCACTGCAATGAGAGACCATATCAGATATCCATCAAGACGGGTCCAGAGCAATACAATGCAAGACCTAACAGTATACCGGGCTCTACAATATGATACACCGTGAAAGAAAAAGAAAACGAGTGCAGAACTGCACGGTCTTGAGAATTTTTTAACACGATGGCTGAAATGACAATCCAAACGATGACAGGGTAATCCAACACCAGACATAGCACTATACAGGTCAGCACAACCCAATACCCGCTCAAATAATCAGCAAACATTTCTAGGACTGCACAGGATGGGGAATTGTTTAACGAATACACAGTTCAATAAACAACAGCCAATTGTCGGACTGCAGTGGACTGTGAAAGTTTTAAACACAAAGTCTAAAGTCACAAACCCGACACTGACAGGACGATACAATGCGAGACAGCGTAACAGCGTACATGGCAGTACAATGCAATACACCGTCAAATAGAAAACAGCTGATGAAGGAAGTGACAATACGGTGGCATACAATGGCAGAATAGATCAGATGACAGTCAAGACAACAACAGAGCCATACAACGCAAGTCGTAACACCACACGGCGACAGACAAGGCAAGATGCAGTTGTGGCAGGCAGAGCGATTCACTTCACTCCTAAGAGAGAAGGAAACATTTAGAAACACACACACACAGGGATTCAACAAAGGTAGCAGTGCACGTGACAGCGCTTCACCAGATTGCACGGCCACGTACCCCGGGTTATTTACTGCCTAGGGGCCGGGGTCAGACGAGCTGTCAGGGAGACCCTCCCCTTGAGTCACGAGGCTCGGAAAGGACCCCCTTGCTTTCTAAACTCCTTCTCCGAGAGGAGTCTAGCTGCGGCTGGATCCCATCCTTGCCCCGGCCTTGGGCAACCCTTTCCCTCTAAAGGATTCTATCTGCGCCATCGACCCGTTCTATCACTCAGCTAAGATTGCAAAGCTCTGCATGCTATTAGTCACTTACCCAGATTCTGCTGCGGCAAGGCGTCTCTCAACCTCGAGGAGCAGAAACTTACGTGAGCGTCCCCGCTCAAGCGGAGGAGGTGGCGAACAGGCCGCTGCCGGGCGGGAAGGCTCCAAGGGCTCTCTTCCTGCCCACTATCTGTAGAGGCAGCTAATTGATTTCTAGTCAGATCAGCCTGGGAACAAAATAGCTCAGTCCCCACTCCAGAAGGAGTGTTGACTCTGTTGCCTGCGGGGAGGAGAGAAAGGGGGGTTGGGGGGGTGACGGGGTGGGAAACGGCGGGGGGCAGGGCACCGCACCACCACGCCGGTCAAACAAAGAACAACCGATTCAATAATTCACAACACAGTGCAGTACAATCCCAGACAGTCTAAAACAACAGTCGAAACAATGATAGACCAATACAATGCAAGACATAACACACCACGGGGCAGCATGAGGCAATACGCAGCCAAATTAAGAACGACCGATCAACACACCCACGATAGCGTGCAGTCCTGCGACAGAATGTTTCAAGTGACCGTCAAAACAACGATGGGGCAATGCAATGCAATGCCTAACAATACAGGACGCTACGATGGAACACACAACCCAAGAACTCATTCAGAAACTCACAATACCGCGCAGTACAATCCCAGACAAGCTCAAATAACAAGCAAGACAACGTCAGGGCAATACAATGCAAGACAAAGTTACACAGGGCAGTACAACGCCATACACAATCAAATAAACAGCAGCCAAGGAAAGAATTCACAGTACAGTGCCATACAATGCCAGACTATCACTCAGATGGCAGTCGAGACAACGACACAGCAACACAGCGCAAGGCGTAACACAATACGGGGCACTTCAAGACACTGCACGGTCAAAGAAACAACAACCTATTAGAGAAGTCACAATACAGTGCAGTCCTCTGACAGAACGTCTATAAAAAGACCATCTAGACAATGACAGGGTAATACAACGCAAGACGAAACACGATACAGGGCACTACAAGGCAAAACACACTCACATCAACAACCGCCCCTTAAAAAAAACCGACAGCTCAGTGCAGCACCCTGCCAGAATATACATCACGTGGCACTCAGGACAATTCCATGGCAATACAATGCCAAACGTAACACAACACAGGGCAGCACAATGCAAAACAGAATGAAAGAAAGAACAACCTGACAAAACCCCTACATACCCGTCAGTACCATCCCACAGGGCGTCACGTGGCGGTCGAGACAGTTACAGGACAACAGAATCCGAGACGTAACATTACACAGCGCAGTACAGTGCAATAGTCAGTCAAATAAACAACCCACGAAGGGACCCACAATACTGCGCGTTCCAGCGCCAACAGATGTCAGACAGCAGGCAAGATACCGACAGAGCAATACAGCGCACAACGTAAGACAACAGAGGACGGTCTAATGCTCAGACGCATCAGATGGCAGTCAAAACAATGACGCGGCAATACAATTCGAGACCCAACACAAAGGCGGTAGCACGGCAATACACGGTGGTCAAAGAAAGAGCACCCGGTAAAACCCCCACGATACAGATGGCTACTATCCCAGAGTGTCTACAATGACAGTGAAGAGAACGACGGGGCAATGCAACGCAAGACAGAACGCCATACAGGGCACTGCAAGGCAATACGCAGCCAAATCAAGAACAAACGTTTAAAAAAACCGCAAGACCGAGCGGCACATACCGGAACGGACCAGACGGTCGTCAGGGCGATTACAGGGCAATACAATGCAAGACAAAACACAACACGGGGCAGGACGAGGCAAGAGGTAGTCAAATAATGAACCGCCGATCGAAAACCCACAGACGAGTGCGCTGCAATCCCGGTCGCAGATGGCACTCCATAAAATGACTGAGCAATAGAATCCAAGACATAACATTATACGGTGCCGTAGAATGCAATATGCAGTCAAACAGAGAACAACCCATTACAAAACCGACGAGACAGCGCACTGCAATGAGAGACCGTATCAGATATCCATCAAGACGGGTCCAGAGCAATACAATGCAAGACCTAACAGTATACCGGGCTCTACAATATGATACACCGTGAAAGAAAAAGAAAACGAGTGCAGAACTGCACGGTCTTGAGAATTTTTTAACACGATGGCTGAAATGACAATCCAAACGATGACAGGGTAATCCAACACCAGACATAGCACTATACGGGTCAGCACAACCCAATACCCGCTCAAATAAACAGCAAACATTTCTAGGACTGCACAGGATGGGGAATTGTTTAACGAATACACAGTTCAATAAACAACAGCCAATTGTCGGACTGCAGTGGACTGTGAAAGTTTTAAACACAAAGTCTAAAGTCACAAACCCGACACTGACAGGACGATACAATGCGAGACAGCGTAACAGCGTACATGGCAGTACAATGCAATACACCGTCAAATAGAAAACAGCTGATGAAGGAAGTGACAATACGGTGGCATACAATGGCAGAATAGATCAGATGACAGTCAAGACAACAACAGAGCCATACAACGCAAGACGTAACACCACACGGCGACAGACAAGGCAAGATGCAGTTGTGGCGGGCAGAGCGATTCACTTCACTCCTAAGAGAGAAGGAAACATTTAGAAACACACACACACAGGGATTCAACAAAGGTAGCAGTGCACGTGACAGCGCTTCACCAGATTGCACGGCCACGTACCCCAGGTTATTTACTGCCTAGGGGCCGGGGTCAGACGAGCTGTCAGGGAGACCCTCCCCTTGAGTCACGAGGCTCGGAAAGGACCCCCTTGCTTTCTAAACTCCTTCTCCGAGAGGAGCCTAGCTGCGGCTGGATCCCATCCTTGCCCCGGCCTTGGGCAACCCTTTCCCTCTAAAGGATTCTATCTGCGCCATCGACCCGTTCTATCACTCAGCTAAGATTGCAAAGCTCTGCATGCTATTAGTCACTTACCCAGATTCTGCTGCGGCAAGGCGTCTCTCAACCTCGAGGAGCAGAAACTTACGTGAGCGTCCCCGCTCAAGCGGAGGAGGTGGCGAACAGGCCGCTACCGGGCAGGAAGGCTCCAAGGGCTCTCTTCCTGTCCACTATCTGTAGAGGCAGCTAATTGACTTCTAGTCAGATCAGCCTGGGAACAAAATAGCTCAGTCCCCACTCCAGAAGGAGTGTTGACTCTGTTGCCTGCGGGGAGGAGAGAAAGGGGGGTTGGGGGGGTGACGGGGTGGGAAACGGCGGGGGGCAGGGCACCGCACCACCACGCCGGTCAAACAAAGAACAACCGATTCAATAATTCACAACACAGTGCAGTACAATCCCAGACAGTCTAAAACAACAGTCGAAACAATGATAGACCAATACAATGCAAGACATAACGCACCACGGGGCAGCACGAGGCAATACGCAGCCAAATTAAGAACGACCGATCAACACACCCACGATAGCGTGCAGTCCTGCGACAGAATGTTTCAAGTGACCGTCAAAACAACGATGGGGCAATGCAATGCAATGCCTAACAATACAGGACGCTACGATGGAACACACAACCCAAGAACTCATTCAGAAACTCACAATACCGCGCAGTACAATCCCAGACAAGCTCAAATAACAAGCAAGACAACGTCAGGGCAATACAATGCAAGACAAAGTTACACAGGGCAGTACAACGCCATACACAATCAAATAAACAGCAGCCAAGGAAAGAATTCACAGTACAGTGCCATACAATGCCAGACTATCACTCAGATGGCAGTCGAGACAACGACACAGCAACACAGCGCAAGGCGTAACACAATACGGGGCACTTCAAGACACTGCACGGTCAAAGAAACAACAACCTACTAGAGAAGTCACAATACAGTGCAGTCCTCTGACAGAATGTCTATAAAAAGACCGTCTAGACAATGACAGGGTAATACAACGCAAGACGAAACACGATACAGGGCACTACAAGGCAAAACACACTCACATCAACAACCGCCCCTTAAAAAAAACCGACAGCTCAGTGCAGCACCCTGCCAGAATATACATCACGTGGCACTCAGGACAATTACATGGCAATACAATGCCAAACGTAACACAACACAGGGCAGCACAATGCAAAACAGAATGAAAGAAAGAACAACCTGACAAAACCCCTACATACCCGTCAGTACCATCCCACAGGGCGTCACGTGGCGGTCGAGACAGTTACAGGACAACAGAATCCGAGACGTAACATTACACAGCGCAGTACAGTGCAATAGTCAGTCAAATAAACAACCCACGAAGGGACCCACAATACTGCGCGTTCCAGCGCCAACAGATGTCAGACAGCAGGCAAGATACCGACAGAGCAATACAGCGCACAACGTAAGACAACAGAGGACGGTCTAATGCTCAGACGCATCAGATGGCAGTCAAAACAATGACGCGGCAATACAATTCGAGACCCAACACAAAGGCGGTAGCACGGCAATACACGGTGGTCAAAGAAAGAGCACCCGGTAAAACCCCCACGATACAGATGGCTACTATCCCAGAGTGTCTACAATGACAGTGAAGAGAACGACGGGGCAATGCAACGCAAGACAGAACGCCATACAGGGCACTGCAAGGCAATACGCAGCCAAATCAAGAACAAACGTTTAAAAAAACCGCAAGACCGAGCGGCACATACCGGAACGGACCAGACAGTCGTCAGGGCGATTACAGGGCAATACAATGCAAGACAAAACACAACACGGGGCAGGACGAGGCAAGAGGTAGTCAAATAATGAACCGCCGATCGAAAACCCACAGACGAGTGCGCTGCAATCCCGGTCGCAGATGGCACTCCATAAAATGACTGAGCAATAGAATCCAAGACATAACATTATACGGTGCCGTAGAATGCAATATGCAGTCAAACAGAGAACAACCCATTACAAAACCGACGAGACAGCGCACTGCAATGAGAGACCGTATCAGATATCCATCAAGACGGGTCCAGAGCAATACAATGCAAGACCTAACAGTATACCGGGCTCTACAATATGATACACCGTGAAAGAAAAAGAAAACGAGTGCAGAACTGCACGGTCTTGAGAATTTTTTAACACGATGGCTGAAATGACAATCCAAACGATGACAGGGTAATCCAACACCAGACATAGCACTATACGGGTCAGCACAACCCAATACCCGCTCAAATAAACAGCAAACATTTCTAGGACTGCACAGGATGGGGAATTGTTTAACGAATACACAGTTCAATAAACAACAGCCAATTGTCGGACTGCAGTGGACTGTGAAAGTTTTAAACACAAAGTCTAAAGTCACAAACCCGACACTGACAGGACGATACAATGCGAGACAGCGTAACAGCGTACATGGCAGTACAATGCAATACACCGTCAAATAGAAAACAGCTGATGAAGGAAGTGACAATACGGTGGCATACAATGGCAGAATAGATCAGATGACAGTCAAGACAACAACAGAGCCATACAACGCAAGACGTAACACCACACGGCGACAGACAAGGCAAGATGCAGTTGTGGCGGGCAGAGCGATTCACTTCACTCCTAAGAGAGAAGGAAACATTTAGAAACACACACACACAGGGATTCAACAAAGGTAGCAGTGCACGTGACAGCGCTTCACCAGATTGCACGGCCACGTACCCCAGGTTATTTACTGCCTAGGGGCCGGGGTCAGACGAGCTGTCAGGGAGACCCTCCCCTTGAGTCACGAGGCTCGGAAAGGACCCCCTTGCTTTCTAAACTCCTTCTCCGAGAGGAGCCTAGCTGCGGCTGGATCCCATCCTTGCCCCGGCCTTGGGCAACCCTTTCCCTCTAAAGGATTCTATCTGCGCCATCGACCCGTTCTATCACTCAGCTAAGATTGCAAAGCTCTGCATGCTATTAGTCACTTACCCAGATTCTGCTGCGGCAAGGCGTCTCTCAACCTCGAGGAGCAGAAACTTACGTGAGCGTCCCCGCTCAAGCGGAGGAGGTGGCGAACAGGCCGCTACCGGGCAGGAAGGCTCCAAGGGCTCTCTTCCTGTCCACTATCTGTAGAGGCAGCTAATTGACTTCTAGTCAGATCAGCCTGGGAACAAAATAGCTCAGTCCCCACTCCAGAAGGAGTGTTGACTCTGTTGCCTGCGGGGAGGAGAGAAAGGGGGGTTGGGGGGGTGACGGGGTGGGAAACGGCGGGGGGCAGGGCACCGCACCACCACGCCGGTCAAACAAAGAACAACCGATTCAATAATTCACAACACAGTGCAGTACAATCCCAGACAGTCTAAAACAACAGTCGAAACAATGATAGACCAATACAATGCAAGACATAACGCACCACGGGGCAGCACGAGGCAATACGCAGCCAAATTAAGAACGACCGATCAACACACCCACGATAGCGTGCAGTCCTGCGACAGAATGTTTCAAGTGACCGTCAAAACAACGATGGGGCAATGCAATGCAATGCCTAACAATACAGGACGCTACGATGGAACACACAACCCAAGAACTCATTCAGAAACTCACAATACCGCGCAGTACAATCCCAGACAAGCTCAAATAACAAGCAAGACAACGTCAGGGCAATACAATGCAAGACAAAGTTACACAGGGCAGTACAACGCCATACACAATCAAATAAACAGCAGCCAAGGAAAGAATTCACAGTACAGTGCCATACAATGCCAGACTATCACTCAGATGGCAGTCGAGACAACGACACAGCAACACAGCGCAAGGCGTAACACAATACGGGGCACTTCAAGACACTGCACGGTCAAAGAAACAACAACCTATTAGAGAAGTCACAATACAGTGCAGTCCTCTGACAGAACGTCTATAAAAAGACCGTCTAGACAATGACAGGGTAATACAACGCAAGACGAAACACGATACAGGGCACTACAAGGCAAAACACACTCACATCAACAACCGCCCCTTAAAAAAAAACGACAGCTCAGTGCAGCACCCTGCCAGAATATACATCACGTGGCACTCAGGACAATTCCATGGCAATACAATGCCAAACGTAACACAACACAGGGCAGCACAATGCAAAACAGAATGAAAGAAAGAACAACCTGACAAAACCCCTACATACCCGTCAGTACCATCCCACAGGGCGTCACGTGGCGGTCGAGACAGTTACAGGACAACAGAATCCGAGACGTAACATTACACAGCGCAGTACAGTGCAATAGTCAGTCAAATAAACAACCCACGAAGGGACCCACAATACTGCGCGTTCCAGCGCCAACAGATGTCAGACAGCAGGCAAGATACCGACAGAGCAATACAGCGCACAACGTAAGACAACAGAGGACGGTCTAATGCTCAGACGCATCAGATGGCAGTCAAAACAATGACGCGGCAATACAATTCGAGACCCAACACAAAGGCGGTAGCACGGCAATACACGGTGGTCAAAGAAAGAGCACCCGGTAAAACCCCCACGATACAGATGGCTACTATCCCAGAGTGTCTACAATGACAGTGAAGAGAACGACGGGGCAATGCAACGCAAGACAGAACGCCATACAGGGCACTGCAAGGCAATACGCAGCCAAATCAAGAACAAACGTTTAAAAAAACCGCAAGACCGAGCGGCACATACCGGAACGGACCAGACGGTCGTCAGGGCGATTACAGGGCAATGCAATGCAAGACAAAACACAACACGGGGCAGGACGAGGCAAGAGGTAGTCAAATAATGAACCGCCGATCGAAAACCCACAGACGAGTGCGCTGCAACCCCGGTCGCAGATGGCACTCCATAAAATGACTGAGCAATAGAATCCAAGACATAACATTATACGGTGCCGTAGAATGCAATATGCAGTCAAACAGAGAACAACCCATTACAAAACCGACGAGACAGCGCACTGCAATGAGAGACCATATCAGATATCCATCAAGACGGGTCCAGAGCAATACAATGCAAGACCTAACAGTATACCGGGCTCTACAATATGATACACCGTGAAAGAAAAAGAAAACGAGTGCAGAACTGCACGGTCTTGAGAATTTTTTAACACGATGGCTGAAATGACAATCCAAACGATGACAGGGTAATCCAACACCAGACATAGCACTATACGGGTCAGCACAACCCAATACCCGCTCAAATAAACAGCAAACATTTCTAGGACTGCACAGGATGGGGAATTGTTTAACGAATACACAGTTCAATAAACAACAGCCAATTGTCGGACTGCAGTGGACTGTGAAAGTTTTAAACACAAAGTCTAAAGTCACAAACCCGACACTGACAGGACGATACAATGCGAGACAGCGTAACAGCGTACATGGCAGTACAATGCAATACACCGTCAAATAGAAAACAGCTGATGAAGGAAGTGACAATACGGTGGCATACAATGGCAGAATAGATCAGATGACAGTCAAGACAACAACAGAGCCATACAACGCAAGTCGTAACACCACACGGCGACAGACAAGGCAAGATGCAGTTGTGGCGGGCAGAGCGATTCACTTCACTCCTAAGAGAGAAGGAAACATTTAGAAACACACACACACAGGGATTCAACAAAGGTAGCAGTGCACGTGACAGCGCTTCACCAGATTGCACGGCCACGTACCCCGGGTTATTTACTGCCTAGGGGCCGGGGTCAGACGAGCTGTCAGGGAGACCCTCCCCTTGAGTCACGAGGCTCGGAAAGGACCCCCTTGCTTTCTAAACTCCTTCTCCGAGAGGAGTCTAGCTGCGGCTGGATCCCATCCTTGCCCCGGCCTTGGGCAACCCTTTCCCTCTAAAGGATTCTATCTGCGCCATCGACCCGTTCTATCACTCAGCTAAGATTGCAAAGCTCTGCATGCTATTAGTCACTTACCCAGATTCTGCTGCGGCAAGGCGTCTCTCAACCTCGAGGAGCAGAAACTTACGTGAGCGTCCCCGCTCAAGCGGAGGAGGTGGCGAACAGGCCGCTGCCGGGCAGGAAGGCTCCAAGGGCTCTCTTCCTGCCCACTATCTGTAGAGGCAGCTAATTGACTTCTAGTCAGATCAGCCTGGGAACAAAATAGCTCAGTCCCCACTCCAGAAGGAGTGTTGACTCTGTTGCCTGCGGGGAGGAGAGAAAGGGGGGTTGGGGGGGTGACGGGGTGGGAAACGGCGGGGGGCAGGGCACCGCACCACCACGCCGGTCAAACAAAGAACAACCGATTCAATAATTCACAACACAGTGCAGTACAATCCCAGACAGTCTAAAACAACAGTCGAAACAATGATAGACCAATACAATGCAAGACATAACGCACCACGGGGCAGCACGAGGCAATACGCAGCCAAATTAAGAACGACCGATCAACACACCCACGATAGCGTGCAGTCCTGCGACAGAATGTTTCAAGTGACCGTCAAAACAACGATGGGGCAATGCAATGCAATGCCTAACAATACAGGACGCTACGATGGAACACACAACCCAAGAACTCATTCAGAAACTCACAATACCGCGCAGTACAATCCCAGACAAGCTCAAATAACAAGCAAGACAACGTCAGGGCAATACAATGCAAGACAAAGTTACACAGGGCAGTACAACGCCATACACAATCAAATAAACAGCAGCCAAGGAAAGAATTCACAGTACAGTGCCATACAATGCCAGACTATCACTCAGATGGCAGTCGAGACAACGACACAGCAACACAGCGCAAGGCGTAACACAATACGGGGCACTTCAAGACACTGCACGGTCAAAGAAACAACAACCTATTAGAGAAGTCACAATACAGTGCAGTCCTCTGACAGAACGTCTATAAAAAGACCGTCTAGACAATGACAGGGTAATACAACGCAAGACGAAACACGATACAGGGCACTACAAGGCAAAACACACTCACATCAACAACCGCCCCTTAAAAAAAAACGACAGCTCAGTGCAGCACCCTGCCAGAATATACATCACGTGGCACTCAGGACAATTCCATGGCAATACAATGCCA
This sequence comes from Larus michahellis, assembly GCF_964199755.1. Taxonomy (NCBI): domain Eukaryota; kingdom Metazoa; phylum Chordata; class Aves; order Charadriiformes; family Laridae; genus Larus; species Larus michahellis. The sequence goes on along the minus strand of NC_133903.1, from coordinate 57,986,008 downwards.
AACGTAACACAACACAGGGCAGCACAATGCAAAACAGAATGAAAGAAAGAACAACCTGACAAAACCCCTACATACCCGTCAGTACCATCCCACAGGGCGTCACGTGGCGGTCGAGACAGTTACAGGACAACAGAATCCGAGACGTAACATTACACAGCGCAGTACAGTGCAATAGTCAGTCAAATAAACAACCCACGAAGGGACCCACAATACTGCGCGTTCCAGCGCCAACAGATGTCAGACAGCAGGCAAGATACCGACAGAGCAATACAGCGCACAACGTAAGACAACAGAGGACGGTCTAATGCTCAGACGCATCAGATGGCAGTCAAAACAATGACGCGGCAATACAATTCGAGACCCAACACAAAGGCGGTAGCACGGCAATACACGGTGGTCAAAGAAAGAGCACCCGGTAAAACCCCCACGATACAGATGGCTACTATCCCAGAGTGTCTACAATGACAGTGAAGAGAACGACGGGGCAATGCAACGCAAGACAGAACGCCATACAGGGCACTGCAAGGCAATACGCAGCCAAATCAAGAACAAACGTTTAAAAAAACCGCAAGACCGAGCGGCACATACCGGAACGGACCAGACGGTCGTCAGGGCGATTACAGGGCAATACAATGCAAGACAAAACACAACACGGGGCAGGACGAGGCAAGAGGTAGTCAAATAATGAACCGCCGATCGAAAACCCACAGACGAGTGCGCTGCAACCCCGGTCGCAGATGGCACTCCATAAAATGACTGAGCAATAGAATCCAAGACATAACATTATACGGTGCCGTAGAATGCAATATGCAGTCAAACAGAGAACAACCCATTACAAAACCGACGAGACAGCGCACTGCAATGAGAGACCATATCAGATATCCATCAAGACGGGTCCAGAGCAATACAATGCAAGACCTAACGGTATACCGGGCTCTACAATATGATACACCGTGAAAGAAAAAGAAAACGAGTGCAGAACTGCACGGTCTTGAGAATTTTTTAACACGATGGCTGAAATGACAATCCAAACGATGACAGGGTAATCCAACACCAGACATAGCACTATACGGGTCAGCACAACCCAATACCCGCTCAAATAAACAGCAAACATTTCTAGGACTGCACAGGATGGGGAATTGTTTAACGAATACACAGTTCAATAAACAACAGCCAATTGTCGGACTGCAGTGGACTGTGAAAGTTTTAAACACAAAGTCTAAAGTCACAAACCCGACACTGACAGGACGATACAATGCGAGACAGCGTAACAGCGTACATGGCAGTACAATGCAATACACCGTCAAATAGAAAACAGCTGATGAAGGAAGTGACAATACGGTGGCATACAATGGCAGAATAGATCAGATGACAGTCAAGACAACAACAGAGCCATACAACGCAAGTCGTAACACCACACGGCGACAGACAAGGCAAGATGCAGTTGTGGCGGGCAGAGCGATTCACTTCACTCCTAAGAGAGAAGGAAACATTTAGAAACACACACACACAGGGATTCAACAAAGGTAGCAGTGCACGTGACAGCGCTTCACCAGATTGCACGGCCACGTACCCCGGGTTATTTACTGCCTAGGGGCCGGGGTCAGACGAGCTGTCAGGGAGACCCTCCCCTTGAGTCACGAGGCTCGGAAAGGACCCCCTTGCTTTCTAAACTCCTTCTCCGAGAGGAGTCTAGCTGCGGCTGGATCCCATCCTTGCCCCGGCCTTGGGCAACCCTTTCCCTCTAAAGGATTCTATCTGCGCCATCGACCCGTTCTATCACTCAGCTAAGATTGCAAAGCTCTGCATGCTATTAGTCACTTACCCAGATTCTGCTGCGGCAAGGCGTCTCTCAACCTCGAGGAGCAGAAACTTATGTGAGCGTCCCCGCTCAAGCGGAGGAGGTGGCGAACAGGCCGCTGCCGGGCAGGAAGGCTCCAAGGGCTCTCTTCCTGTCCACTATCTGTAGAGGCAGCTAATTGACTTCTAGTCAGATCAGCCTGGGAACAAAATAGCTCAGTCCCCACTCCAGAAGGAGTGTTGACTCTGTTGCCTGCGGGGAGGAGAGAAAGGGGGGTTGGGGGGGTGACGGGGTGGGAAACGGCGGGGGGCAGGGCACCGCACCACCACGCCGGTCAAACAAAGAACAACCGATTCAATAATTCACAACACAGTGCAGTACAATCCCAGACAGTCTAAAACAACAGTCGAAACAATGATAGACCAATACAATGCAAGACATAACACACCACGGGGCAGCACGAGGCAATACGCAGCCAAATTAAGAACGACCGATCAACACACCCACGATAGCGTGCAGTCCTGCGACAGAATGTTTCAAGTGACCGTCAAAACAACGATGGGGCAATGCAATGCAATGCCTAACAATACAGGACGCTACGATGGAACACACAACCCAAGAACTCATTCAGAAACTCACAATACCGCGCAGTACAATCCCAGACAAGCTCAAATAACAAGCAAGACAACGTCAGGGCAATACAATGCAAGACAAAGTTACACAGGGCAGTACAACGCCATACACAATCAAATAAACAGCAGCCAAGGAAAGAATTCACAGTACAGTGCCATACAATGCCAGACTATCACTCAGATGGCAGTCGAGACAACGACACAGCAACACAGCGCAAGGCGTAACACAATACGGGGCACTTCAAGACACTGCACGGTCAAAGAAACAACAACCTATTAGAGAAGTCACAATACAGTGCAGTCCTCTGACAGAACGTCTATAAAAAGACCGTCTAGACAATGACAGGGTAATACAACGCAAGACGAAACACGATACAGGGCACTACAAGGCAAAACACACTCACATCAACAACCGCCCCTTAAAAAAAAACGACAGCTCAGTGCAGCACCCTGCCAGAATATACATCACGTGGCACTCAGGACAATTCCATGGCAATACAATGCCAAACGTAACACAACACAGGGCAGCACAATGCAAAACAGAATGAAAGAAAGAACAACCTGACAAAACCCCTACATACCCGTCAGTACCATCCCACAGGGCGTCACGTGGCGGTCGAGACAGTTACAGGACAACAGAATCCGAGACGTAACATTACACAGCGCAGTACAGTGCAATAGTCAGTCAAATAAACAACCCACGAAGGGACCCACAATACTGCGCGTTCCAGCGCCAACAGATGTCAGACAGCAGGCAAGATACCGACAGAGCAATACAGCGCACAACGTAAGACAACAGAGGACGGTCTAATGCTCAGACGCATCAGATGGCAGTCAAAACAATGACGCGGCAATACAATTCGAGACCCAACACAAAGGCGGTAGCACGGCAATACACGGTGGTCAAAGAAAGAGCACCCGGTAAAACCCCCACGATACAGATGGCTACTATCCCAGAGTGTCTACAATGACAGTGAAGAGAACGACGGGGCAATGCAACGCAAGACAGAACGCCATACAGGGCACTGCAAGGCAATACGCAGCCAAATCAAGAACAAACGTTTAAAAAAACCGCAAGACCGAGCGGCACATACCGGAACGGACCAGACGGTCGTCAGGGCGATTACAGGGCAATACAATGCAAGACAAAACACAACACGGGGCAGGACGAGGCAAGAGGTAGTCAAATAATGAACCGCCGATCGAAAACCCACAGACGAGTGCGCTGCAATCCCGGTCGCAGATGGCACTCCATAAAATGACTGAGCAATAGAATCCAAGACATAACATTATACGGTGCCGTAGAATGCAATATGCAGTCAAACAGAGAACAACCCATTACAAAACCGACGAGACAGCGCACTGCAATGAGAGACCGTATCAGATATCCATCAAGACGGGTCCAGAGCAATACAATGCAAGACCTAACAGTATACCGGGCTCTACAATATGATACACCGTGAAAGAAAAAGAAAACGAGTGCAGAACTGCACGGTCTTGAGAATTTTTTAACACGATGGCTGAAATGACAATCCAAACGATGACAGGGTAATCCAACACCAGACATAGCACTATACGGGTCAGCACAACCCAATACCCGCTCAAATAATCAGCAAACATTTCTAGGACTGCACAGGATGGGGAATTGTTTAACGAATACACAGTTCAATAAACAACAGCCAATTGTCGGACTGCAGTGGACTGTGAAAGTTTTAAACACAAAGTCTAAAGTCACAAACCCGACACTGACAGGACGATACAATGCGAGACAGCGTAACAGCGTACATGGCAGCACAATGCAATACACCGTCAAATAGAAAACAGCTGATGAAGGAAGTGACAATACGGTGGCATACAATGGCAGAATAGATCAGATGACAGTCAAGACAACAACAGAGCCATACAACGCAAGTCGTAACACCACACGGCGACAGACAAGGCAAGATGCAGTTGTGGCGGGCAGAGCGATTCACTTCACTCCTAAGAGAGAAGGAAACATTTAGAAACACACACACACAGGGATTCAACAAAGGTAGCAGTGCACGTGACAGCGCTTCACCAGATTGCACGGCCACGTACCCCGGGTTATTTACTGCCTAGGGGCCGGGGTCAGACGAGCTGTCAGGGAGACCCTCCCCTTGAGTCACGAGGCTCGGAAAGGACCCCCTTGCTTTCTAAACTCCTTCTCCGAGAGGAGTCTAGCTGCGGCTGGATCCCATCCTTGCCCCGGCCTTGGGCAACCCTTTCCCTCTAAAGGATTCTATCTGCGCCATCGACCCGTTCTATCACTCAGCTAAGATTGCAAAGCTCTGCATGCTATTAGTCACTTGCCCAGATTCTGCTGCGGCAAGGCGTCTCTCAACCTCGAGGAGCAGAAACTTACGTGAGCGTCCCCGCTCAAGCGGAGGAGGTGGCGAACAGGCCGCTGCCGGGCAGGAAGGCTCCAAGGGCTCTCTTCCTGCCCACTATCTGTAGAGGCAGCTAATTGACTTCTAGTCAGATCAGCCTGGGAACAAAATAGCTCAGTCCCCACTCCAGAAGGAGTGTTGACTCTGTTGCCTGCGGGGAGGAGAGAAAGGGGGGTTGGGGGGGTGACGGGGTGGGAAACGGCGGGGGGCAGGGCACCGCACCACCACGCCGGTCAAACAAAGAACAACCGATTCAATAATTCACAACACAGTGCAGTACAATCCCAGACAGTCTAAAACAACAGTCGAAACAATGATAGACCAATACAATGCAAGACATAACACACCACGGGGCAGCACGAGGCAATACGCAGCCAAATTAAGAACGACCGATCAACACACCCACGATAGCGTGCAGTCCTGCGACAGAATGTTTCAAGTGACCGTCAAAACAACGATGGGGCAATGCAATGCAATGCCTAACAATACAGGACGCTACGATGGAACACACAACCCAAGAACTCATTCAGAAACTCACAATACCGCGCAGTACAATCCCAGACAAGCTCAAATAACAAGCAAGACAACGTCAGGGCAATACAATGCAAGACAAAGTTACACAGGGCAGTACAACGCCATACACAATCAAATAAACAGCAGCCAAGGAAAGAATTCACAGTACAGTGCCATACAATGCCAGACTATCACTCAGATGGCAGTCGAGACAATGACACAGCAACACAGCGCAAGGCGTAACACAATACGGGGCACTTCAAGACACTGCACGGTCAAAGAAACAACAACCTATTAGAGAAGTCACAATACAGTGCAGTCCTCTGACAGAACGTCTATAAAAAGACCGTCTAGACAATGACAGGGTAATACAACGCAAGACGAAACACGATACAGGGCACTACAAGGCAAAACACACTCACATCAACAACCGCCCCTTAAAAAAAAACGACAGCTCAGTGCAGCACCCTGCCAGAATATACATCACGTGGCACTCAGGACAATTCCATGGCAATACAATGCCAAACGTAACACAACACAGGGCAGCACAATGCAAAACAGAATGAAAGAAAGAACAACCTGACAAAACCCCTACATACCCGTCAGTACCATCCCACAGGGCGTCATGTGGCGGTCGAGACAGTTACAGGACAACAGAATCCGAGACGTAACATTACACAGCGCAGTACAGTGCAATAGTCAGTCAAATAAACAACCCACGAAGGGACCCACAATACTGCGCGTTCCAGCGCCAACAGATGTCAGACAGCAGGCAAGATACCGACAGAGCAATACAGCGCACAACGTAAGACAACAGAGGACGGTCTAATGCTCAGACGCATCAGATGGCAGTCAAAACAATGACGCGGCAATACAATTCGAGACCCAACACAAAGGCGGTAGCACGGCAATACACGGTGGTCAAAGAAAGAGCACCCGGTAAAACCCCCACGATACAGATGGCTACTATCCCAGAGTGTCTACAATGACAGTGAAGAGAACGACGGGGCAATGCAACGCAAGACAGAACGCCATACAGGGCACTGCAAGGCAATACGCAGCCAAATCAAGAACAAACGTTTAAAAAAACCGCAAGACCGAGCGGCACATACCGGAACGGACCAGACGGTCGTCAGGGCGATTACAGGGCAATACAATGCAAGACAAAACACAACACGGGGCAGGACGAGGCAAGAGGTAGTCAAATAATGAACCGCCGATCGAAAACCCACAGACGAGTGCGCTGCAACCCCGGTCGCAGATGGCACTCCATAAAATGACTGAGCAATAGAATCCAAGACATAACATTATACGGTGCCGTAGAATGCAATATGCAGTCAAACAGAGAACAACCCATTACAAAACTGACGAGACAGCGCACTGCAATGAGAGACCATATCAGATATCCATCAAGACGGGTCCAGAGCAATACAATGCAAGACCTAACAGTATACCGGGCTCTACAATATGATACACCGTGAAAGAAAAAGAAAACGAGTGCAGAACTGCACGGTCTTGAGAATTTTTTAACACGATGGCTGAAATGACAATCCAAACGATGACAGGGTAATCCAACACCAGACATAGCACTATACGGGTCAGCACAACCCAATACCCGCTCAAATAAACAGCAAACATTTCTAGGACTGCACAGGATGGGGAATTGTTTAACGAATACACAGTTCAATAAACAACAGCCAATTGTCGGACTGCAGTGGACTGTGAAAGTTTTAAACACAAAGTCTAAAGTCACAAACCCGACACTGACAGGACGATACGATGCGAGACAGCGTAACAGCGTACATGGCAGTACAATGCAATACACCGTCAAATAGAAAACAGCTGATGAAGGAAGTGACAATACGGTGGCATACAATGGCAGAATAGATCAGATGACAGTCAAGACAACAACAGAGCCATACAACGCAAGACGTAACACCACACGGCGACAGACAAGGCAAGATGCAGTTGTGGCGGGCAGAGCGATTCACTTCACTCCTAAGAGAGAAGGAAACATTTAGAAACACACACACACAGGGATTCAACAAAGGTAGCAGTGCACGTGACAGCGCTTCACCAGATTGCACGGCCACGTACCCCGGGTTATTTACTGCCTAGGGGCCGGGGTCAGACGAGCTGTCAGGGAGACCCTCCCCTTGAGTCACGAGGCTCGGAAAGGACCCCCTTGCTTTCTAAACTCCTTCTCCGAGAGGAGTCTAGCTGCGGCTGGATCCCATCCTTGCCCCGGCCTTGGGCAACCCTTTCCCTCTAAAGGATTCTATCTGCGCCATCGACCCGTTCTATCACTCAGCTAAGATTGCAAAGCTCTGCATGCTATTAGTCACTTACCCAGATTCTGCTGCGGCAAGGCGTCTCTCAACCTCGAGGAGCAGAAACTTACGTGAGCGTCCCCGCTCAAGCGGAGGAGGTGGCGAACAGGCCGCTGCCGGGCAGGAAGGCTCCAAGGGCTCTCTTCCTGCCCACTATCTGTAGAGGCAGCTAATTGACTTCTAGTCAGATCAGCCTGGGAACAAAATAGCTCAGTCCCCACTCCAGAAGGAGTGTTGACTCTGTTGCCTGCGGGGAGGAGAGAAAGGGGGGTTGGGGGGGTGACGGGGTGGGAAACGGCGGGGGGCAGGGCACCGCACCACCACGCCGGTCAAACAAAGAACAACCGATTCAATAATTCACAACACAGTGCAGTACAATCCCAGACAGTCTAAAACAACAGTCGAAACAATGATAGACCAATACAATGCAAGACATAACACACCACGGGGCAGCACGAGGCAATACGCAGCCAAATTAAGAACGACCGATCAACACACCCACGATAGCGTGCAGTCCTGCGACAGAATGTTTCAAGTGACCGTCAAAACAACGATGGGGCAATGCAATGCAATGCCTAACAATACAGGACGCTACGATGGAACACACAACCCAAGAACTCATTCAGAAACTCACAATACCGCGCAGTACAATCCCAGACAAGCTCAAATAACAAGCAAGACAACGTCAGGGCAATACAATGCAAGACAAAGTTACACAGGGCAGTACAACGCCATACACAATCAAATAAACAGCAGCCAAGGAAAGAATTCACAGTACAGTGCCATACAATGCCAGACTATCACTCAGATGGCAGTCGAGACAACGATAGAGCGACACATCGCAAGGCGTAACACGATAAGGGGCACTACAAGACACTGCACGGTCAAAGAAACAACAACCTATTAGAGAAGTCACAATACAGTGCAGTCCTAGTATAGAACGTCTATAAAATGACCGTCTAGACAATGACAAGGCACTACAACGCAAGACGAAACACGATACAGGGCACTACAAGGCAAAACACACTCACATCAACAACCGCCCCTTAAAAAAAACCGACAGCTCAGTGCAGCACCCTGCCAGAATATACATCACGTGGCACTCAGGACAATTCCATGGCAATACAATGCCAAACGTAACACAACACAGGGCAGCACAATGCAAAACAGAATGAAAGAAAGAACAACCTGACAAAACCCCTACATACCCGTCAGTACCATCCCACAGGGCGTCACATGGCGGTCGAGACAGTTACAGGACAACAGAATCCGAGACGTAACATTACACAGCGCAGTACAGTGCAATAGTCAGTCAAATAAACAACCCACGAAGGGACCCACAATACTGCGCGTTCCAGCGCCAACAGATGTCAGACAGCAGGCAAGATACCGACAGAGCAATACAGCGCACAACGTAAGACAACAGAGGACGGTCTAATGCTCAGACGCATCAGATGGCAGTCAAAACAATGACGCGGCAATACAATTCGAGACCCAACACAAAGGCGGTAGCACGGCAATACACGGTGGTCAAAGAAAGAGCACCCGGTAAAACCCCCACGATACAGATGGCTACTATCCCAGAGTGTCTACAATGACAGTGAAGAGAACGACGGGGCAATGCAACGCAAGACAGAACGCCATACAGGGCACTGCAAGGCAATACGCAGCCAAATCAAGAACAAACGTTTAAAAAAACCGCAAGACCGAGCGGCACATACCGGAACGGACCAGACGGTCGTCAGGGCGATTACAGGGCAATACAATGCAAGACAAAACACAACACGGGGCAGGACGAGGCAAGAGGTAGTCAAATAATGAACCGCCGATCGAAAACCCACAGACGAGTGCGCTGCAATCCCGGTCGCAGATGGCACTCCATAAAATGACTGAGCAATAGAATCCAAGACATAACATTATACGGTGCCGCAGAATGCAATATGCAGTCAAACAGAGAACAACCCATTACAAAACCGACGAGACAGCGCACTGCAATGAGAGACCGTATCAGATATCCATCAAGACGGGTCCAGAGCAATACAATGCAAGACCTAACAGTATACCGGGCTCTACAATATGATACACCGTGAAAGAAAAAGAAAACGAGTGCAGAACTGCACGGTCTTGAGAATTTTTTAACACGATGGCTGAAATGACAATCCAAACGATGACAGGGTAATCCAACACCAGACATAGCACTATACGGGTCAGCACAACCCAATACCCGCTCAAATAATCAGCAAACATTTCTAGGACTGCACAGGATGGGGAATTGTTTAACGAATACACAGTTCAATAAACAACAGCCAATTGTCGGACTGCAGTGGACTGTGAAAGTTTTAAACACAAAGTCTAAAGTCACAAACCCGACACTGACAGGACGATACAATGCGAGACAGCGTAACAGCGTACATGGCAGCACAATGCAATACACCGTCAAATAGAAAACAGCTGATGAAGGAAGTGACAATACGGTGGCATACAATGGCAGAATAGATCAGATGACAGTCAAGACAACAACAGAGCCATACAACGCAAGTCGTAACACCACACGGCGACAGACAAGGCAAGATGCAGTTGTGGCGGGCAGAGCGATTCACTTCACTCCTAAGAGAGAAGGAAACATTTAGAAACACACACACACAGGGATTCAACAAAGGTAGCAGTGCACGTGACAGCGCTTCACCAGATTGCACGGCCACGTACCCCGGGTTATTTACTGCCTAGGGGCCGGGGTCAGACGAGCTGTCAGGGAGACCCTCCCCTTGAGTCACGAGGCTCGGAAAGGACCCCCTTGCTTTCTAAACTCCTTCTCCGAGAGGAGTCTAGCTGCGGCTGGATCCCATCCTTGCCCCGGCCTTGGGCAACCCTTTCCCTCTAAAGGATTCTATCTGCGCCATCGACCCGTTCTATCACTCAGCTAAGATTGCAAAGCTCTGCATGCTATTAGTCACTTGCCCAGATTCTGCTGCGGCAAGGTGTCTCTCAACCTCGAGGAGCAGAAACTTACGTGAGCGTCCCCGCTCAAGCGGAGGAGGTGGCGAACAGGCCGCTGCCGGGCAGGAAGGCTCCAAGGGCTCTCTTCCTGCCCACTATCTGTAGAGGCAGCTAATTGACTTCTAGTCAGATCAGCCTGGGAACAAAATAGCTCAGTCCCCACTCCAGAAGGAGTGTTGACTCTGTTGCCTGCGGGGAGGAGAGAAAGGGGGGTTGGGGGGGTGACGGGGTGGGAAACGGCGGGGGGCAGGGCACCGCACCACCACGCCGGTCAAACAAAGAACAACCGATTCAATAATTCACAACACAGTGCAGTACAATCCCAGACAGTCTAAAACAACAGTCGAAACAATGATAGACCAATACAATGCAAGACATAACACACCACGGGGCAGCACGAGGCAATACGCAGCCAAATTAAGAACGACCGATCAACACACCCACGATAGCGTGCAGTCCTGCGACAGAATGTTTCAAGTGACCGTCAAAACAACGATGGGGCAATGCAATGCAATGCCTAACAATACAGGACGCTACGATGGAACACACAACCCAAGAACTCATTCAGAAACTCACAATACCGCGCAGTACAATCCCAGACAAGCTCAAATAACAAGCAAGACAACGTCAGGGCAATACAACGCAAGACAAAGTTACACAGGGCAGTACAACGCCATACACAATCAAATAAACAGCAGCCAAGGAAAGAATTCACAGTACAGTGCCATACAATGCCAGACTATCACTCAGATGGCAGTCGAGACAACGACACAGCAACACAGCGCAAGGCGTAACACAATACGGGGCACTTCAAGACACTGCACGGTCAAAGAAACAACAACCTATTAGAGAAGTCACAATACAGTGCAGTCCTCTGACAGAACGTCTATAAAAAGACCGTCTAGACAATGACAGGGTAATACAACGCAAGACGAAACACGATACAGGGCACTACAAGGCAAAACACACTCACATCAACAACCGCCCCTTAAAAAAAAACGACAGCTCAGTGCAGCACCCTGCCAGAATATACATCACGTGGCACTCAGGACAATTCCATGGCAATACAATGCCAAACGTAACACAACACAGGGCAGCACAATGCAAAACAGAATGAAAGAAAGAACAACCTGACAAAACCCCTACATACCCGTCAGTACCATCCCACAGGGCGTCATGTGGCGGTCGAGACAGTTACAGGACAACAGAATCCGAGACGTAACATTACACAGCGCAGTACAGTGCAATAGTCAGTCAAATAAACAACCCACGAAGGGACCCACAATACTGCGCGTTCCAGCGCCAACAGATGTCAGACAGCAGGCAAGATACCGACAGAGCAATACAGCGCACAACGTAAGACAACAGAGGACGGTCTAATGCTCAGACGCATCAGATGGCAGTCAAAACAATGACGCGGCAATACAATTCGAGACCCAACACAAAGGCGGTAGCACGGCAATACACGGTGGTCAAAGAAAGAGCACCCGGTAAAACCCCCACGATACAGATGGCTACTATCCCAGAGTGTCTACAATGACAGTGAAGAGAACGACGGGGCAATGCAACGCAAGACAGAACGCCATACAGGGCACTGCAAGGCAATACGCAGCCAAATCAAGAACAAACGTTTAAAAAAACCGCAAGACCGAGCGGCACATACCGGAACGGACCAGACGGTCGTCAGGGCGATTACAGGGCAATACAATGCAAGACAAAACACAACACGGGGCAGGACGAGGCAAGAGGTAGTCAAATAATGAACCGCCGATCGAAAACCCACAGACGAGTGCGCTGCAACCCCGGTCGCAGATGGCACTCCATAAAATGACTGAGCAATAGAATCCAAGACATAACATTATACGGTGCCGTAGAATGCAATATGCAGTCAAACAGAGAACAACCCATTACAAAACCGACGAGACAGCGCACTGCAATGAGAGACCATATCAGATATCCATCAAGACGGGTCCAGAGCAATACAATGCAAGACCTAACGGTATACCGGGCTCTACAATATGATACACCGTGAAAGAAAAAGAAAACGAGTGCAGAACTGCACGGTCTTGAGAATTTTTTAACACGATGGCTGAAATGACAATCCAAACGATGACAGGGTAATCCAACACCAGACATAGCACTATACGGGTCAGCACAACCCAATACCCGCTCAAATAAACAGCAAACATTTCTAGGACTGCACAGGATGGGGAATTGTTTAACGAATACACAGTTCAATAAACAACAGCCAATTGTCGGACTGCAGTGGACTGTGAAAGTTTTAAACACAAAGTCTAAAGTCACAAACCCGACACTGACAGGACGATACAATGCGAGACAGCGTAACAGCGTACATGGCAGTACAATGCAATACACCGTCAAATAGAAAACAGCTGATGAAGGAAGTGACAATACGGTGGCATACAATGGCAGAATAGATCAGATGACAGTCAAGACAACAACAGAGCCATACAACGCAAGTCGTAACACCACACGGCGACAGACAAGGCAAGATGCAGTTGTGGCGGGCAGAGCGATTCACTTCACTCCTAAGAGAGAAGGAAACATTTAGAAACACACACACACAGGGATTCAACAAAGGTAGCAGTGCACGTGACAGCGCTTCACCAGATTGCACGGCCACGTACCCCGGGTTATTTACTGCCTAGGGGCCGGGGTCAGACGAGCTGTCAGGGAGACCCTCCCCTTGAGTCACGAGGCTCGGAAAGGACCCCCTTGCTTTCTAAACTCCTTCTCCGAGAGGAGTCTAGCTGCGGCTGGATCCCATCCTTGCCCCGGCCTTGGGCAACCCTTTCCCTCTAAAGGATTCTATCTGCGCCATCGACCCGTTCTATCACTCAGCTAAGATTGCAAAGTTCTGCATGCTATTAGTCACTTACCCAGATTCTGCTGCGGCAAGGCGTCTCTCAACCTCGAGGAGCAGAAACTTATGTGAGCGTCCCCGCTCAAGCGGAGGAGGTGGCGAACAGGCCGCTGCCGGGCAGGAAGGCTCCAAGGGCTCTCTTCCTGTCCACTATCTGTAGAGGCAGCTAATTGACTTCTAGTCAGATCAGCCTGGGAACAAAATAGCTCAGTCCCCACTCCAGAAGGAGTGTTGACTCTGTTGCCTGCGGGGAGGAGAGAAAGGGGGGTTGGGGGGGTGACGGGGTGGGAAACGGCGGGGGGCAGGGCACCGCACCACCACGCCGGTCAAACAAAGAACAACCGATTCAATAATTCACAACACAGTGCAGTACAATCCCAGACAGTCTAAAACAACAGTCGAAACAATGATAGACCAATACAATGCAAGACATAACACACCACGGGGCAGCACGAGGCAATACGCAGCCAAATTAAGAACGACCGATCAACACACCCACGATAGCGTGCAGTCCTGCGACAGAATGTTTCAAGTGACCGTCAAAACAACGATGGGGCAATGCAATGCAATGCCTAACAATACAGGACGCTACGATGGAACACACAACCCAAGAACTCATTCAGAAACTCACAATACCGCGCAGTACAATCCCAGACAAGCTCAAATAACAAGCAAGACAACGTCAGGGCAATACAATGCAAGACAAAGTTACACAGGGCAGTACAACGCCATACACAATCAAATAAACAGCAGCCAAGGAAAGAATTCACAGTACAGTGCCATACAATGCCAGACTATCACTCAGATGGCAGTCGAGACAACGACACAGCAACACAGCGCAAGGCGTAACACAATACGGGGCACTTCAAGACACTGCACGGTCAAAGAAACAACAACCTATTAGAGAAGTCACAATACAGTGCAGTCCTCTGACAGAACGTCTATAAAAAGACCGTCTAGACAATGACAGGGTAATACAACGCAAGACGAAACACGATACAGGGCACTACAAGGCAAAACACACTCACATCAACAACCGCCCCTTAAAAAAAAACGACAGCTCAGTGCAGCACCCTGCCAGAATATACATCACGTGGCACTCAGGACAATTCCATGGCAATACAATGCCAAACGTAACACAACACAGGGCAGCACAATGCAAAACAGAATGAAAGAAAGAACAACCTGACAAAACCCCTACATACCCGTCAGTACCATCCCACAGGGCGTCACGTGGCGGTCGAGACAGTTACAGGACAACAGAATCCGAGACGTAACATTACACAGCGCAGTACAGTGCAATAGTCAGTCAAATAAACAACCCACGAAGGGACCCACAATACTGCGCGTTCCAGCGCCAACAGATGTCAGACAGCAGGCAAGATACCGACAGAGCAATACAGCGCACAACGTAAGACAACAGAGGACGGTCTAATGCTCAGACGCATCAGATGGCAGTCAAAACAATGACGCGGCAATACAATTCGAGACCCAACACAAAGGCGGTAGCACGGCAATACACGGTGGTCAAAGAAAGAGCACCCGGTAAAACCCCCACGATACAGATGGCTACTATCCCAGAGTGTCTACAATGACAGTGAAGAGAACGACGGGGCAATGCAACGCAAGACAGAACGCCATACAGGGCACTGCAAGGCAATACGCAGCCAAATCAAGAACAAACGTTTAAAAAAACCGCAAGACCGAGCGGCACATACCGGAACGGACCAGACGGTCGTCAGGGCGATTACAGGGCAATACAATGCAAGACAAAACACAACACGGGGCAGGACGAGGCAAGAGGTAGTCAAATAATGAACCGCCGATCGAAAACCCACAGACGAGTGCGCTGCAATCCCGGTCGCAGATGGCACTCCATAAAATGACTGAGCAATAGAATCCAAGACATAACATTATACGGTGCCGTAGAATGCAATATGCAGTCAAACAGAGAACAACCCATTACAAAACCGACGAGACAGCGCACTGCAATGAGAGACCGTATCAGATATCCATCAAGACGGGTCCAGAGCAATACAATGCAAGACCTAACAGTATACCGGGCTCTACAATATGATACACCGTGAAAGAAAAAGAAAACGAGTGCAGAACTGCACGGTCTTGAGAATTTTTTAACACGATGGCTGAAATGACAATCCAAACGATGACAGGGTAATCCAACACCAGACATAGCACTATACGGGTCAGCACAACCCAATACCCGCTCAAATAATCAGCAAACATTTCTAGGACTGCACAGGATGGGGAATTGTTTAACGAATACACAGTTCAATAAACAACAGCCAATTGTCGGACTGCAGTGGACTGTGAAAGTTTTAAACACAAAGTCTAAAGTCACAAACCCGACACTGACAGGACGATACAATGCGAGACAGCGTAACAGCGTACATGGCAGCACAATGCAATACACCGTCAAATAGAAAACAGCTGATGAAGGAAGTGACAATACGGTGGCATACAATGGCAGAATAGATCAGATGACAGTCAAGACAACAACAGAGCCATACAACGCAAGTCGTAACACCACACGGCGACAGACAAGGCAAGATGCAGTTGTGGCGGGCAGAGCGATTCACTTCACTCCTAAGAGAGAAGGAAACATTTAGAAACACACACACACAGGGATTCAACAAAGGTAGCAGTGCACGTGACAGCGCTTCACCAGATTGCACGGCCACGTACCCCGGGTTATTTACTGCCTAGGGGCCGGGGTCAGACGAGCTGTCAGGGAGACCCTCCCCTTGAGTCACGAGGCTCGGAAAGGACCCCCTTGCTTTCTAAACTCCTTCTCCGAGAGGAGTCTAGCTGCGGCTGGATCCCATCCTTGCCCCGGCCTTGGGCAACCCTTTCCCTCTAAAGGATTCTATCTGCGCCATCGACCCGTTCTATCACTCAGCTAAGATTGCAAAGCTCTGCATGCTATTAGTCACTTGCCCAGATTCTGCTGCGGCAAGGCGTCTCTCAACCTCGAGGAGCAGAAACTTACGTGAGCGTCCCCGCTCAAGCGGAGGAGGTGGCGAACAGGCCGCTGCCGGGCAGGAAGGCTCCAAGGGCTCTCTTCCTGCCCACTATCTGTAGAGGCAGCTAATTGACTTCTAGTCAGATCAGCCTGGGAACAAAATAGCTCAGTCCCCACTCCAGAAGGAGTGTTGACTCTGTTGCCTGCGGGGAGGAGAGAAAGGGGGGTTGGGGGGGTGACGGGGTGGGAAACGGCGGGGGGCAGGGCACCGCACCACCACGCCGGTCAAACAAAGAACAACCGATTCAATAATTCACAACACAGTGCAGTACAATCCCAGACAGTCTAAAACAACAGTCGAAACAATGATAGACCAATACAATGCAAGACATAACACACCACGGGGCAGCACGAGGCAATACGCAGCCAAATTAAGAACGACCGATCAACACACCCACGATAGCGTGCAGTCCTGCGACAGAATGTTTCAAGTGACCGTCAAAACAACGATGGGGCAATGCAATGCAATGCCTAACAATACAGGACGCTACGATGGAACACACAACCCAAGAACTCATTCAGAAACTCACAATACCGCGCAGTACAATCCCAGACAAGCTCAAATAACAAGCAAGACAACGTCAGGGCAATACAACGCAAGACAAAGTTACACAGGGCAGTACAACGCCATACACAATCAAATAAACAGCAGCCAAGGAAAGAATTCACAGTACAGTGCCATACAATGCCAGACTATCACTCAGATGGCAGTCGAGACAACGACACAGCAACACAGCGCAAGGCGTAACACAATACGGGGCACTTCAAGACACTGCACGGTCAAAGAAACAACAACCTATTAGAGAAGTCACAATACAGTGCAGTCCTCTGACAGAACGTCTATAAAAAGACCGTCTAGACAATGACAGGGTAATACAACGCAAGACGAAACACGATACAGGGCACTACAAGGCAAAACACACTCACATCAACAACCGCCCCTTAAAAAAAAACGACAGCTCAGTGCAGCACCCTGCCAGAATATACATCACGTGGCACTCAGGACAATTCCATGGCAATACAATGCCAAACGTAACACAACACAGGGCAGCACAATGCAAAACAGAATGAAAGAAAGAACAACCTGACAAAACCCCTACATACCCGTCAGTACCATCCCACAGGGCGTCATGTGGCGGTCGAGACAGTTACAGGACAACAGAATCCGAGACGTAACATTACACAGCGCAGTACAGTGCAATAGTCAGTCAAATAAACAACCCACGAAGGGACCCACAATACTGCGCGTTCCAGCGCCAACAGATGTCAGACAGCAGGCAAGATACCGACAGAGCAATACAGCGCACAACGTAAGACAACAGAGGACGGTCTAATGCTCAGACGCATCAGATGGCAGTCAAAACAATGACGCGGCAATACAATTCGAGACCCAACACAAAGGCGGTAGCACGGCAATACACGGTGGTCAAAGAAAGAGCACCCGGTAAAACCCCCACGATACAGATGGCTACTATCCCAGAGTGTCTACAATGACAGTGAAGAGAACGACGGGGCAATGCAACGCAAGACAGAACGCCATACAGGGCACTGCAAGGCAATACGCAGCCAAATCAAGAACAAACGTTTAAAAAAACCGCAAGACCGAGCGGCACATACCGGAACGGACCAGACGGTCGTCAGGGCGATTACAGGGCAATACAATGCAAGACAAAACACAACACGGGGCAGGACGAGGCAAGAGGTAGTCAAATAATGAACCGCCGATCGAAAACCCACAGACGAGTGCGCTGCAACCCCGGTCGCAGATGGCACTCCATAAAATGACTGAGCAATAGAATCCAAGACATAACATTATACGGTGCCGTAGAATGCAATATGCAGTCAAACAGAGAACAACCCATTACAAAACCGACGAGACAGCGCACTGCAATGAGAGACCATATCAGATATCCATCAAGACGGGTCCAGAGCAATACAATGCAAGACCTAACAGTATACCGGGCTCTACAATATGATACACCGTGAAAGAAAAAGAAAACGAGTGCAGAACTGCACGGTCTTGAGAATTTTTTAACACGATGGCTGAAATGACAATCCAAACGATGACAGGGTAATCCAACACCAGACATAGCACTATACGGGTCAGCACAACCCAATACCCGCTCAAATAAACAGCAAACATTTCTAGGACTGCACAGGATGGGGAATTGTTTAACGAATACACAGTTCAATAAACAACAGCCAATTGTCGGACTGCAGTGGACTGTGAAAGTTTTAAACACAAAGTCTAAAGTCACAAACCCGACACTGACAGGACGATACGATGCGAGACAGCGTAACAGCGTACATGGCAGTACAATGCAATACACCGTCAAATAGAAAACAGCTGATGAAGGAAGTGACAATACGGTGGCATACAATGGCAGAATAGATCAGATGACAGTCAAGACAACAACAGAGCCATACAACGCAAGACGTAACACCACACGGCGACAGACAAGGCAAGATGCAGTTGTGGCGGGCAGAGCGATTCACTTCACTCCTAAGAGAGAAGGAAACATTTAGAAACACACACACACAGGGATTCAACAAAGGTAGCAGTGCACGTGACAGCGCTTCACCAGATTGCACGGCCACGTACCCCGGGTTATTTACTGCCTAGGGGCCGGGGTCAGACGAGCTGTCAGGGAGACCCTCCCCTTGAGTCACGAGGCTCGGAAAGGACCCCCTTGCTTTCTAAACTCCTTCTCCGAGAGGAGTCTAGCTGCGGCTGGATCCCATCCTTGCCCCGGCCTTGGGCAACCCTTTCCCTCTAAAGGATTCTATCTGCGCCATCGACCCGTTCTATCACTCAGCTAAGATTGCAAAGCTCTGCATGCTATTAGTCACTTACCCAGATTCTGCTGCGGCAAGGCGTCTCTCAACCTCGAGGAGCAGAAACTTACGTGAGCGTCCCCGCTCAAGCGGAGGAGGTGGCGAACAGGCCGCTGCCGGGCAGGAAGGCTCCAAGGGCTCTCTTCCTGCCCACTATCTGTAGAGGCAGCTAATTGACTTCTAGTCAGATCAGCCTGGGAACAAAATAGCTCAGTCCCCACTCCAGAAGGAGTGTTGACTCTGTTGCCTGCGGGGAGGAGAGAAAGGGGGGTTGGGGGGGTGACGGGGTGGGAAACGGCGGGGGGCAGGGCACCGCACCACCACGCCGGTCAAACAAAGAACAACCGATTCAATAATTCACAACACAGTGCAGTACAATCCCAGACAGTCTAAAACAACAGTCGAAACAATGATAGACCAATACAATGCAAGACATAACACACCACGGGGCAGCACGAGGCAATACGCAGCCAAATTAAGAACGACCGATCAACACACCCACGATAGCGTGCAGTCCTGCGACAGAATGTTTCAAGTGACCGTCAAAACAACGATGGGGCAATGCAATGCAATGCCTAACAATACAGGACGCTACGATGGAACACACAACCCAAGAACTCATTCAGAAACTCACAATACCGCGCAGTACAATCCCAGACAAGCTCAAATAACAAGCAAGACAACGTCAGGGCAATACAATGCAAGACAAAGTTACACAGGGCAGTACAACGCCATACACAATCAAATAAACAGCAGCCAAGGAAAGAATTCACAGTACAGTGCCATACAATGCCAGACTATCACTCAGATGGCAGTCGAGACAACGATAGAGCGACACATCGCAAGGCGTAACACGATAAGGGGCACTACAAGACACTGCACGGTCAAAGAAACAACAACCTATTAGAGAAGTCACAATACAGTGCAGTCCTAGTATAGAACGTCTATAAAATGACCGTCTAGACAATGACAAGGCACTACAACGCAAGACGAAACACGATACAGGGCACTACAAGGCAAAACACACTCACATCAACAACCGCCCCTTAAAAAAAACCGACAGCTCAGTGCAGCACCCTGCCAGAATATACATCACGTGGCACTCAGGACAATTCCATGGCAATACAATGCCAAACGTAACACAACACAGGGCAGCACAATGCAAAACAGAATGAAAGAAAGAACAACCTGACAAAACCCCTACATACCCGTCAGTACCATCCCACAGGGCGTCACATGGCGGTCGAGACAGTTACAGGACAACAGAATCCGAGACGTAACATTACACAGCGCAGTACAGTGCAATAGTCAGTCAAATAAACAACCCACGAAGGGACCCACAATACTGCGCGTTCCAGCGCCAACAGATGTCAGACAGCAGGCAAGATACCGACAGAGCAATACAGCGCACAACGTAAGACAACAGAGGACGGTCTAATGCTCAGACGCATCAGATGGCAGTCAAAACAATGACGCGGCAATACAATTCGAGACCCAACACAAAGGCGGTAGCACGGCAATACACGGTGGTCAAAGAAAGAGCACCCGGTAAAACCCCCACGATACAGATGGCTACTATCCCAGAGTGTCTACAATGACAGTGAAGAGAACGACGGGGCAATGCAACGCAAGACAGAACGCCATACAGGGCACTGCAAGGCAATACGCAGCCAAATCAAGAACAAACGTTTAAAAAAACCGCAAGACCGAGCGGCACATACCGGAACGGACCAGACGGTCGTCAGGGCGATTACAGGGCAATACAATGCAAGACAAAACACAACACGGGGCAGGACGAGGCAAGAGGTAGTCAAATAATGAACCGCCGATCGAAAACCCACAGACGAGTGCGCTGCAATCCCGGTCGCAGATGGCACTCCATAAAATGACTGAGCAATAGAATCCAAGACATAACATTATACGGTGCCGCAGAATGCAATATGCAGTCAAACAGAGAACAACCCATTACAAAACCGACGAGACAGCGCACTGCAATGAGAGACCGTATCAGATATCCATCAAGACGGGTCCAGAGCAATACAATGCAAGACCTAACAGTATACCGGGCTCTACAATATGATACACCGTGAAAGAAAAAGAAAACGAGTGCAGAACTGCACGGTCTTGAGAATTTTTTAACACGATGGCTGAAATGACAATCCAAACGATGACAGGGTAATCCAACACCAGACATAGCACTATACGGGTCAGCACAACCCAATACCCGCTCAAATAATCAGCAAACATTTCTAGGACTGCACAGGATGGGGAATTGTTTAACGAATACACAGTTCAATAAACAACAGCCAATTGTCGGACTGCAGTGGACTGTGAAAGTTTTAAACACAAAGTCTAAAGTCACAAACCCGACACTGACAGGACGATACAA
Source organism: Larus michahellis (assembly GCF_964199755.1). Lineage (NCBI taxonomy): Eukaryota > Metazoa > Chordata > Aves > Charadriiformes > Laridae > Larus > Larus michahellis. The sequence goes on along the minus strand of NC_133903.1, from coordinate 57,964,179 downwards.
TGCGAGACAGCGTAACAGCGTACATGGCAGCACAATGCAATACACCGTCAAATAGAAAACAGCTGATGAAGGAAGTGACAATACGGTGGCATACAATGGCAGAATAGATCAGATGACAGTCAAGACAACAACAGAGCCATACAACGCAAGTCGTAACACCACACGGCGACAGACAAGGCAAGATGCAGTTGTGGCGGGCAGAGCGATTCACTTCACTCCTAAGAGAGAAGGAAACATTTAGAAACACACACACACAGGGATTCAACAAAGGTAGCAGTGCACGTGACAGCGCTTCACCAGATTGCACGGCCACGTACCCCGGGTTATTTACTGCCTAGGGGCCGGGGTCAGACGAGCTGTCAGGGAGACCCTCCCCTTGAGTCACGAGGCTCGGAAAGGACCCCCTTGCTTTCTAAACTCCTTCTCCGAGAGGAGTCTAGCTGCGGCTGGATCCCATCCTTGCCCCGGCCTTGGGCAACCCTTTCCCTCTAAAGGATTCTATCTGCGCCATCGACCCGTTCTATCACTCAGCTAAGATTGCAAAGCTCTGCATGCTATTAGTCACTTGCCCAGATTCTGCTGCGGCAAGGCGTCTCTCAACCTCGAGGAGCAGAAACTTACGTGAGCGTCCCCGCTCAAGCGGAGGAGGTGGCGAACAGGCCGCTGCCGGGCAGGAAGGCTCCAAGGGCTCTCTTCCTGCCCACTATCTGTAGAGGCAGCTAATTGACTTCTAGTCAGATCAGCCTGGGAACAAAATAGCTCAGTCCCCACTCCAGAAGGAGTGTTGACTCTGTTGCCTGCGGGGAGGAGAGAAAGGGGGGTTGGGGGGGTGACGGGGTGGGAAACGGCGGGGGGCAGGGCACCGCACCACCACGCCGGTCAAACAAAGAACAACCGATTCAATAATTCACAACACAGTGCAGTACAATCCCAGACAGTCTAAAACAACAGTCGAAACAATGATAGACCAATACAATGCAAGACATAACACACCACGGGGCAGCACGAGGCAATACGCAGCCAAATTAAGAACGACCGATCAACACACCCACGATAGCGTGCAGTCCTGCGACAGAATGTTTCAAGTGACCGTCAAAACAACGATGGGGCAATGCAATGCAATGCCTAACAATACAGGACGCTACGATGGAACACACAACCCAAGAACTCATTCAGAAACTCACAATACCGCGCAGTACAATCCCAGACAAGCTCAAATAACAAGCAAGACAACGTCAGGGCAATACAACGCAAGACAAAGTTACACAGGGCAGTACAACGCCATACACAATCAAATAAACAGCAGCCAAGGAAAGAATTCACAGTACAGTGCCATACAATGCCAGACTATCACTCAGATGGCAGTCGAGACAACGACACAGCAACACAGCGCAAGGCGTAACACAATACGGGGCACTTCAAGACACTGCACGGTCAAAGAAACAACAACCTATTAGAGAAGTCACAATACAGTGCAGTCCTCTGACAGAACGTCTATAAAAAGACCGTCTAGACAATGACAGGGTAATACAACGCAAGACGAAACACGATACAGGGCACTACAAGGCAAAACACACTCACATCAACAACCGCCCCTTAAAAAAAAACGACAGCTCAGTGCAGCACCCTGCCAGAATATACATCACGTGGCACTCAGGACAATTCCATGGCAATACAATGCCAAACGTAACACAACACAGGGCAGCACAATGCAAAACAGAATGAAAGAAAGAACAACCTGACAAAACCCCTACATACCCGTCAGTACCATCCCACAGGGCGTCATGTGGCGGTCGAGACAGTTACAGGACAACAGAATCCGAGACGTAACATTACACAGCGCAGTACAGTGCAATAGTCAGTCAAATAAACAACCCACGAAGGGACCCACAATACTGCGCGTTCCAGCGCCAACAGATGTCAGACAGCAGGCAAGATACCGACAGAGCAATACAGCGCACAACGTAAGACAACAGAGGACGGTCTAATGCTCAGACGCATCAGATGGCAGTCAAAACAATGACGCGGCAATACAATTCGAGACCCAACACAAAGGCGGTAGCACGGCAATACACGGTGGTCAAAGAAAGAGCACCCGGTAAAACCCCCACGATACAGATGGCTACTATCCCAGAGTGTCTACAATGACAGTGAAGAGAACGACGGGGCAATGCAACGCAAGACAGAACGCCATACAGGGCACTGCAAGGCAATACGCAGCCAAATCAAGAACAAACGTTTAAAAAAACCGCAAGACCGAGCGGCACATACCGGAACGGACCAGACGGTCGTCAGGGCGATTACAGGGCAATACAATGCAAGACAAAACACAACACGGGGCAGGACGAGGCAAGAGGTAGTCAAATAATGAACCGCCGATCGAAAACCCACAGACGAGTGCGCTGCAACCCCGGTCGCAGATGGCACTCCATAAAATGACTGAGCAATAGAATCCAAGACATAACATTATACGGTGCCGTAGAATGCAATATGCAGTCAAACAGAGAACAACCCATTACAAAACCGACGAGACAGCGCACTGCAATGAGAGACCATATCAGATATCCATCAAGACGGGTCCAGAGCAATACAATGCAAGACCTAACAGTATACCGGGCTCTACAATATGATACACTGTGAAAGAAAAAGAAAACGAGTGCAGAACTGCACGGTCTTGAGAATTTTTTAACACGATGGCTGAAATGACAATCCAAACGATGACAGGGTAATCCAACACCAGACATAGCACTATACGGGTCAGCACAACCCAATACCCGCTCAAATAAACAGCAAACATTTCTAGGACTGCACAGGATGGGGAATTGTTTAACGAATACACAGTTCAATAAACAACAGCCAATTGTCGGACTGCAGTGGACTGTGAAAGTTTTAAACACAAAGTCTAAAGTCACAAACCCGACACTGACAGGACGATACGATGCGAGACAGCGTAACAGCGTACATGGCAGTACAATGCAATACACCGTCAAATAGAAAACAGCTGATGAAGGAAGTGACAATACGGTGGCATACAATGGCAGAATAGATCAGATGACAGTCAAGACAACAACAGAGCCATACAACGCAAGACGTAACACCACACGGCGACAGACAAGGCAAGATGCAGTTGTGGCGGGCAGAGCGATTCACTTCACTCCTAAGAGAGAAGGAAACATTTAGAAACACACACACACAGGGATTCAACAAAGGTAGCAGTGCACGTGACAGCGCTTCACCAGATTGCACGGCCACGTACCCCGGGTTATTTACTGCCTAGGGGCCGGGGTCAGACGAGCTGTCAGGGAGACCCTCCCCTTGAGTCACGAGGCTCGGAAAGGACCCCCTTGCTTTCTAAACTCCTTCTCCGAGAGGAGTCTAGCTGCGGCTGGATCCCATCCTTGCCCCGGCCTTGGGCAACCCTTTCCCTCTAAAGGATTCTATCTGCGCCATCGACCCGTTCTATCACTCAGCTAAGATTGCAAAGCTCTGCATGCTATTAGTCACTTACCCAGATTCTGCTGCGGCAAGGCGTCTCTCAACCTCGAGGAGCAGAAACTTACGTGAGCGTCCCCGCTCAAGCGGAGGAGGTGGCGAACAGGCCGCTGCCGGGCAGGAAGGCTCCAAGGGCTCTCTTCCTGCCCACTATCTGTAGAGGCAGCTAATTGACTTCTAGTCAGATCAGCCTGGGAACAAAATAGCTCAGTCCCCACTCCAGAAGGAGTGTTGACTCTGTTGCCTGCGGGGAGGAGAGAAAGGGGGGTTGGGGGGGTGACGGGGTGGGAAACGGCGGGGGGCAGGGCACCGCACCACCACGCCGGTCAAACAAAGAACAACCGATTCAATAATTCACAACACAGTGCAGTACAATCCCAGACAGTCTAAAACAACAGTCGAAACAATGATAGACCAATACAATGCAAGACATAACACACCACGGGGCAGCACGAGGCAATACGCAGCCAAATTAAGAACGACCGATCAACACACCCACGATAGCGTGCAGTCCTGCGACAGAATGTTTCAAGTGACCGTCAAAACAACGATGGGGCAATGCAATGCAATGCCTAACAATACAGGACGCTACGATGGAACACACAACCCAAGAACTCATTCAGAAACTCACAATACCGCGCAGTACAATCCCAGACAAGCTCAAATAACAAGCAAGACAACGTCAGGGCAATACAATGCAAGACAAAGTTACACAGGGCAGTACAACGCCATACACAATCAAATAAACAGCAGCCAAGGAAAGAATTCACAGTACAGTGCCATACAATGCCAGACTATCACTCAGATGGCAGTCGAGACAACGACACAGCAACACAGCGCAAGGCGTAACACAATACGGGGCACTTCAAGACACTGCACGGTCAAAGAAACAACAACCTATTAGAGAAGTCACAATACAGTGCAGTCCTCTGACAGAACGTCTATAAAAAGACCGTCTAGACAATGACAGGGTAATACAACGCAAGACGAAACACGATACAGGGCACTACAAGGCAAAACACACTCACATCAACAACCGCCCCTTAAAAAAACCCGACAGCTCAGTGCAGCACCCTGCCAGAATATACATCACGTGGCACTCAGGACAATTCCATGGCAATACAATGCCAAACGTAACACAACACAGGGCAGCACAATGCAAAACAGAATGAAAGAAAGAACAACCTGACAAAACCCCTACATACCCGTCAGTACCATCCCACAGGGCGTCACGTGGCGGTCGAGACAGTTACAGGACAACAGAATCCGAGACGTAACATTACACAGCGCAGTACAGTGCAATAGTCAGTCAAATAAACAACCCACGAAGGGACCCACAATACTGCGCGTTCCAGCGCCAACAGATGTCAGACAGCAGGCAAGATACCGACAGAGCAATACAGCGCACAACGTAAGACAACAGAGGACGGTCTAATGCTCAGACGTATCAGATGGCAGTCAAAACAATGACGCGGCAATACAATTCGAGACCCAACACAAAGGCGGTAGCACGGCAATACACGGTGGTCAAAGAAAGAGCACCCGGTAAAACCCCCACGATACAGATGGCTACTATCCCAGAGTGTCTACAATGACAGTGAAGAGAACGACGGGGCAATGCAACGCAAGACAGAACGCCATACAGGGCACTGCAAGGCAATACGCAGCCAAATCAAGAACAAACGTTTAAAAAAACCGCAAGACCGAGCGGCACATACCGGAACGGACCAGACGGTCGTCAGGGCGATTACAGGGCAATACAATGCAAGACAAAACACAACACGGGGCAGGACGAGGCAAGAGGTAGTCAAATAATGAACCGCCGATCGAAAACCCACAGACGAGTGCGCTGCAATCCCGGTCGCAGATGGCACTCCATAAAATGACTGAGCAATAGAATCCAAGACATAACATTATACGGTGCCGTAGAATGCAATATGCAGTCAAACAGAGAACAACCCATTACAAAACCGACGAGACAGCGCACTGCAATGAGAGACCATATCAGATATCCATCAAGACGGGTCCAGAGCAATACAATGCAAGACCTAACAGTATACCGGGCTCTACAATATGATACACCGTGAAAGAAAAAGAAAACGAGTGCAGAACTGCACGGTCTTGAGAATTTTTTAACACGATGGCTGAAATGACAATCCAAACGATGACAGGGTAATCCAACACCAGACATAGCACTATACGGGTCAGCACAACCCAATACCCGCTCAAATAAACAGCAAACATTTCTAGGACTGCACAGGATGGGGAATTGTTTAACGAATACACAGTTCAATAAACAACAGCCAATTGTCGGACTGCAGTGGACTGTGAAAGTTTTAAACACAAAGTCTAAAGTCACAAACCCGACACTGACAGGACGATACAATGCGAGACAGCGTAACAGCGTACATGGCAGTACAATGCAATACACCGTCAAATAGAAAACAGCTGATGAAGGAAGTGACAATACGGTGGCATACAATGGCAGAATAGATCAGATGACAGTCAAGACAACAACAGAGCCATACAACGCAAGTCGTAACACCACACGGCGACAGACAAGGCAAGATGCAGTTGTGGCGGGCAGAGCGATTCACTTCACTCCTAAGAGAGAAGGAAACATTTAGAAACACACACACACAGGGATTCAACAAAGGTAGCAGTGCACGTGACAGCGCTTCACCAGATTGCACGGCCACGTACCCCGGGTTATTTACTGCCTAGGGGCCGGGGTCAGACGAGCTGTCAGGGAGACCCTCCCCTTGAGTCACGAGGCTCGGAAAGGACCCCCTTGCTTTCTAAACTCCTTCTCCGAGAGGAGTCTAGCTGCGGCTGGATCCCATCCTTGCCCCGGCCTTGGGCAACCCTTTCCCTCTAAAGGATTCTATCTGCGCCATCGACCCGTTCTATCACTCAGCTAAGATTGCAAAGCTCTGCATGCTATTAGTCACTTACCCAGATTCTGCTGCGGCAAGGCGTCTCTCAACCTCGAGGAGCAGAAACTTACGTGAGCGTCCCCGCTCAAGCGGAGGAGGTGGCGAACAGGCCGCTGCCGGGCAGGAAGGCTCCAAGGGCTCTCTTCCTGCCCACTATCTGTAGAGGCAGCTAATTGACTTCTAGTCAGATCAGCCTGGGAACAAAATAGCTCAGTCCCCACTCCAGAAGGAGTGTTGACTCTGTTGCCTGCGGGGAGGAGAGAAAGGGGGGTTGGGGGGGTGACGGGGTGGGAAACGGCGGGGGGCAGGGCACCGCACCACCACGCCGGTCAAACAAAGAACAACCGATTCAATAATTCACAACACAGTGCAGTACAATCCCAGACAGTCTAAAACAACAGTCGAAACAATGATAGACCAATACAATGCAAGACATAACACACCACGGGGCAGCACGAGGCAATACGCAGCCAAATTAAGAACGACCGATCAACACACCCACGATAGCGTGCAGTCCTGCGACAGAATGTTTCAAGTGACCGTCAAAACAACGATGGGGCAATGCAATGCAATGCCTAACAATACAGGACGCTACGATGGAACACACAACCCAAGAACTCATTCAGAAACTCACAATACCGCGCAGTACAATCCCAGACAAGCTCAAATAACAAGCAAGACAACGTCAGGGCAATACAATGCAAGACAAAGTTACACAGGGCAGTACAACGCCATACACAATCAAATAAACAGCAGCCAAGGAAAGAATTCACAGTACAGTGCCATACAATGCCAGACTATCACTCAGATGGCAGTCGAGACAACGACACAGCAACACAGCGCAAGGCGTAACACAATACGGGGCACTTCAAGACACTGCACGGTCAAAGAAACAACAACCTATTAGAGAAGTCACAATACAGTGCAGTCCTCTGACAGAACGTCTATAAAAAGACCGTCTAGACAATGACAGGGTAATACAACGCAAGACGAAACACGATACAGGGCACTACAAGGCAAAACACACTCACATCAACAACCGCCCCTTAAAAAAACCCGACAGCTCAGTGCAGCACCCTGCCAGAATATACATCACGTGGCACTCAGGACAATTCCATGGCAATACAATGCCAAACGTAACACAACACAGGGCAGCACAATGCAAAACAGAATGAAAGAAAGAACAACCTGACAAAACCCCTACATACCCGTCAGTACCATCCCACAGGGCGTCACGTGGCGGTCGAGACAGTTACAGGACAACAGAATCCGAGACGTAACATTACACAGCGCAGTACAGTGCAATAGTCAGTCAAATAAACAACCCACGAAGGGACCCACAATACTGCGCGTTCCAGCGCCAACAGATGTCAGACAGCAGGCAAGATACCGACAGAGCAATACAGCGCACAACGTAAGACAACAGAGGACGGTCTAATGCTCAGACGCATCAGATGGCAGTCAAAACAATGACGCGGCAATACAATTCGAGACCCAACACAAAGGCGGTAGCACGGCAATACACGGTGGTCAAAGAAAGAGCACCCGGTAAAACCCCCACGATACAGATGGCTACTATCCCAGAGTGTCTACAATGACAGTGAAGAGAACGACGGGGCAATGCAACGCAAGACAGAACGCCATACAGGGCACTGCAAGGCAATACGCAGCCAAATCAAGAACAAACGTTTAAAAAAACCGCAAGACCGAGCGGCACATACCGGAACGGACCAGACGGTCGTCAGGGCGATTACAGGGCAATACAATGCAAGACAAAACACAACACGGGGCAGGACGAGGCAAGAGGTAGTCAAATAATGAACCGCCGATCGAAAACCCACAGACGAGTGCGCTGCAATCCCGGTCGCAGATGGCACTCCATAAAATGACTGAGCAATAGAATCCAAGACATAACATTATACGGTGCCGTAGAATGCAATATGCAGTCAAACAGAGAACAACCCATTACAAAACCGACGAGACAGCGCACTGCAATGAGAGACCATATCAGATATCCATCAAGACGGGTCCAGAGCAATACAATGCAAGACCTAACAGTATACCGGGCTCTACAATATGATACACCGTGAAAGAAAAAGAAAACGAGTGCAGAACTGCACGGTCTTGAGAATTTTTTAACACGATGGCTGAAATGACAATCCAAACGATGACAGGGTAATCCAACACCAGACATAGCACTATACGGGTCAGCACAACCCAATACCCGCTCAAATAAACAGCAAACATTTCTAGGACTGCACAGGATGGGGAATTGTTTAACGAATACACAGTTCAATAAACAACAGCCAATTGTCGGACTGCAGTGGACTGTGAAAGTTTTAAACACAAAGTCTAAAGTCACAAACCCGACACTGACAGGACGATACAATGCGAGACAGCGTAACAGCGTACATGGCAGTACAATGCAATACACCGTCAAATAGAAAACAGCTGATGAAGGAAGTGACAATACGGTGGCATACAATGGCAGAATAGATCAGATGACAGTCAAGACAACAACAGAGCCATACAACGCAAGTCGTAACACCACACGGCGACAGACAAGGCAAGATGCAGTTGTGGCGGGCAGAGCGATTCACTTCACTCCTAAGAGAGAAGGAAACATTTAGAAACACACACACACAGGGATTCAACAAAGGTAGCAGTGCACGTGACAGCGCTTCACCAGATTGCACGGCCACGTACCCCGGGTTATTTACTGCCTAGGGGCCGGGGTCAGACGAGCTGTCAGGGAGACCCTCCCCTTGAGTCACGAGGCTCGGAAAGGACCCCCTTGCTTTCTAAACTCCTTCTCCGAGAGGAGTCTAGCTGCGGCTGGATCCCATCCTTGCCCCGGCCTTGGGCAACCCTTTCCCTCTAAAGGATTCTATCTGCGCCATCGACCCGTTCTATCACTCAGCTAAGATTGCAAAGCTCTGCATGCTATTAGTCACTTACCCAGATTCTGCTGCGGCAAGGCGTCTCTCAACCTCGAGGAGCAGAAACTTACGTGAGCGTCCCCGCTCAAGCGGAGGAGGTGGCGAACAGGCCGCTGCCGGGCAGGAAGGCTCCAAGGGCTCTCTTCCTGCCCACTATCTGTAGAGGCAGCTAATTGACTTCTAGTCAGATCAGCCTGGGAACAAAATAGCTCAGTCCCCACTCCAGAAGGAGTGTTGACTCTGTTGCCTGCGGGGAGGAGAGAAAGCGGGGTTGGGGGGGTGACGGGGTGGGAAACGGCGGGGGGCAGGGCACCGCACCACCACGCCGGTCAAACAAAGAACAACCGATTCAATAATTCACAACACAGTGCAGTACAATCCCAGACAGTCTAAAACAACAGTCAAAACAATGATAGACCAATACAATGCAAGACATAACGCACCACGGGGCAGCACGAGGCAATACGCAGCCAAATTAAGAACGACCGATCAACACACCCACGATAGCGTGCAGTCCTGCGACAGAATGTTTCAAGTGACCGTCAAAACAACGATGGGGCAATGCAATGCAATGCCTAACAATACAGGACGCTACGATGGAACACACAACCCAAGAACTCATTCAGAAACTCACAATACCGCGCAGTACAATCCCAGACAAGCTCAAATAACAAGCAAGACAACGTCAGGGCAATACAATGCAAGACAAAGTTACACAGGGCAGTACAACGCCATACACAATCAAATAAACAGCAGCCAAGGAAAGAATTCACAGTACAGTGCCATACAATGCCAGACTATCACTCAGATGGCAGTCGAGACAACGACACAGCAACACAGCGCAAGGCGTAACACAATACGGGGCACTTCAAGACACTGCACGGTCAAAGAAACAACAACCTATTAGAGAAGTCACAATACAGTGCAGTCCTCTGACAGAACGTCTATAAAAAGACCGTCTAGACAATGACAGGGTAATACAACGCAAGACGAAACACGATACAGGGCACTACAAGGCAAAACACACTCACATCAACAACCGCCCCTTAAAAAAAACCGACAGCTCAGTGCAGCACCCTGCCAGAATATACATCACGTGGCACTCAGGACAATTCCATGGCAATACAATGCCAAACGTAACACAACACAGGGCAGCACAATGCAAAACAGAATGAAAGAAAGAACAACCTGACAAAACCCCTACATACCCGTCAGTACCATCCCACAGGGCGTCACGTGGCGGTCGAGACAGTTACAGGACAACAGAATCCGAGACGTAACATTACACAGCGCAGTACAGTGCAATAGTCAGTCAAATAAACAACCCACGAAGGGACCCACAATACTGCGCGTTCCAGCGCCAACAGATGTCAGACAGCAGGCAAGATACCGACAGAGCAATACAGCGCACAACGTAAGACAACAGAGGACGGTCTAATGCTCAGACGCATCAGATGGCAGTCAAAACAATGACGCGGCAATACAATTCGAGACCCAACACAAAGGCGGTAGCACGGCAATACACGGTGGTCAAAGAAAGAGCACCCGGTAAAACCCCCACGATACAGATGGCTACTATCCCAGAGTGTCTACAATGACAGTGAAGAGAACGACGGGGCAATGCAACGCAAGACAGAACGCCATACAGGGCACTGCAAGGCAATACGCAGCCAAATCAAGAACAAACGTTTAAAAAAACCGCAAGACCGAGCGGCACATACCGGAACGGACCAGACGGTCGTCAGGGCGATTACAGGGCAATACAATGCAAGACAAAACACAACACGGGGCAGGACGAGGCAAGAGGTAGTCAAATAATGAACCGCCGATCGAAAACCCACAGACGAGTGCGCTGCAACCCCGGTCGCAGATGGCACTCCATAAAATGACTGAGCAATAGAATCCAAGACATAACATTATACGGTGCCGTAGAATGCAATATGCAGTCAAACAGAGAACAACCCATTACAAAACCGACGAGACAGCGCACTGCAATGAGAGACCATATCAGATATCCATCAAGACGGGTCCAGAGCAATACAATGCAAGACCTAACAGTATACCGGGCTCTACAATATGATACACCGTGAAAGAAAAAGAAAACGAGTGCAGAACTGCACGGTCTTGAGAATTTTTTAACACGATGGCTGAAATGACAATCGAAACGATGACAGGGTAATCCAACACCAGACATAGCACTATACGGGTCAGCACAACCCAATACCCGCTCAAATAATCAGCAAACATTTCTAGGACTGCACAGGATGGGGAATTGTTTAACGAATACACAGTTCAATAAACAACAGCCAATTGTCGGACTGCAGTGGACTGTGAAAGTTTTAAACACAAAGTCTAAAGTCACAAACCCGACACTGACAGGACGATACGATGCGAGACAGCGTAACAGCGTACATGGCAGCACAATGCAATACACCGTCAAATAGAAAACAGCTGATGAAGGAAGTGACAATACGGTGGCATACAATGGCAGAATAGATCAGATGACAGTCAAGACAACAACAGAGCCATACAACGCAAGTCGTAACACCACACGGCGACAGACAAGGCAAGATGCAGTTGTGGCGGGCAGAGCGATTCACTTCACTCCTAAGAGAGAAGGAAACATTTAGAAACACACACACACAGGGATTCAACAAAGGTAGCAGTGCACGTGACAGCGCTTCACCAGATTGCACGGCCACGTACCCCGGGTTATTTACTGCCTAGGGGCCGGGGTCAGACGAGCTGTCAGGGAGACCCTCCCCTTGAGTCACGAGGCTCGGAAAGGACCCCCTTGCTTTCTAAACTCCTTCTCCGAGAGGAGTCTAGCTGCGGCTGGATCCCATCCTTGCCCCGGCCTTGGGCAACCCTTTCCCTCTAAAGGATTCTATCTGCGCCATCGACCCGTTCTATCACTCAGCTAAGATTGCAAAGCTCTGCATGCTATTAGTCACTTGCCCAGATTCTGCTGCGGCAAGGCGTCTCTCAACCTCGAGGAGCAGAAACTTACGTGAGCGTCCCCGCTCAAGCGGAGGAGGTGGCGAACAGGCCGCTGCCGGGCAGGAAGGCTCCAAGGGCTCTCTTCCTGCCCACTATCTGTAGAGGCAGCTAATTGACTTCTAGTCAGATCAGCCTGGGAACAAAATAGCTCAGTCCCCACTCCAGAAGGAGTGTTGACTCTGTTGCCTGCGGGGAGGAGAGAAAGGGGGGTTGGGGGGGTGACGGGGTGGGAAACGGCGGGGGGCAGGGCACCGCACCACCACGCCGGTCAAACAAAGAACAACCGATTCAATAATTCACAACACAGTGCAGTACAATCCCAGACAGTCTAAAACAACAGTCGAAACAATGATAGACCAATACAATGCAAGACATAACACACCACGGGGCAGCACGAGGCAATACGCAGCCAAATTAAGAACGACCGATCAACACACCCACGATAGCGTGCAGTCCTGCGACAGAATGTTTCAAGTGACCGTCAAAACAACGATGGGGCAATGCAATGCAATGCCTAACAATACAGGACGCTACGATGGAACACACAACCCAAGAACTCATTCAGAAACTCACAATACCGCGCAGTACAATCCCAGACAAGCTCAAATAACAAGCAAGACAACGTCAGGGCAATACAACGCAAGACAAAGTTACACAGGGCAGTACAACGCCATACACAATCAAATAAACAGCAGCCAAGGAAAGAATTCACAGTACAGTGCCATACAATGCCAGACTATCACTCAGATGGCAGTCGAGACAACGACACAGCAACACAGCGCAAGGCGTAACACAATACGGGGCACTTCAAGACACTGCACGGTCAAAGAAACAACAACCTATTAGAGAAGTCACAATACAGTGCAGTCCTCTGACAGAACGTCTATAAAAAGACCGTCTAGACAATGACAGGGTAATACAACGCAAGACGAAACACGATACAGGGCACTACAAGGCAAAACACACTCACATCAACAACCGCCCCTTAAAAAAAAACGACAGCTCAGTGCAGCACCCTGCCAGAATATACATCACGTGGCACTCAGGACAATTCCATGGCAATACAATGCCAAACGTAACACAACACAGGGCAGCACAATGCAAAACAGAATGAAAGAAAGAACAACCTGACAAAACCCCTACATACCCGTCAGTACCATCCCACAGGGCGTCACGTGGCGGTCGAGACAGTTACAGGACAACAGAATCCGAGACGTAACATTACACAGCGCAGTACAGTGCAATAGTCAGTCAAATAAACAACCCACGAAGGGACCCACAATACTGCGCGTTCCAGCGCCAACAGATGTCAGACAGCAGGCAAGATACCGACAGAGCAATACAGCGCACAACGTAAGACAACAGAGGACGGTCTAATGCTCAGACGCATCAGATGGCAGTCAAAACAATGACGCGGCAATACAATTCGAGACCCAACACAAAGGCGGTAGCACGGCAATACACGGTGGTCAAAGAAAGAGCACCCGGTAAAACCCCCACGATACAGATGGCTACTATCCCAGAGTGTCTACAATGACAGTGAAGAGAACGACGGGGCAATGCAACGCAAGACAGAACGCCATACAGGGCACTGCAAGGCAATACGCAGCCAAATCAAGAACAAACGTTTAAAAAAACCGCAAGACCGAGCGGCACATACCGGAACGGACCAGACGGTCGTCAGGGCGATTACAGGGCAATACAATGCAAGACAAAACACAACACGGGGCAGGACGAGGCAAGAGGTAGTCAAATAATGAACCGCCGATCGAAAACCCACAGACGAGTGCGCTGCAATCCCGGTCGCAGATGGCACTCCATAAAATGACTGAGCAATAGAATCCAAGACATAACATTATACGGTGCCGTAGAATGCAATATGCAGTCAAACAGAGAACAACCCATTACAAAACCGACGAGACAGCGCACTGCAATGAGAGACCATATCAGATATCCATCAAGACGGGTCCAGAGCAATACAATGCAAGACCTAACAGTATACCGGGCTCTACAATATGATACACCGTGAAAGAAAAAGAAAACGAGTGCAGAACTGCACGGTCTTGAGAATTTTTTAACACGATGGCTGAAATGACAATCCAAACGATGACAGGGTAATCCAACACCAGACATAGCACTATACGGGTCAGCACAACCCAATACCCGCTCAAATAAACAGCAAACATTTCTAGGACTGCACAGGATGGGGAATTGTTTAACGAATACACAGTTCAATAAACAACAGCCAATTGTCGGACTGCAGTGGACTGTGAAAGTTTTAAACACAAAGTCTAAAGTCACAAACCCGACACTGACAGGACGATACGATGCGAGACAGCGTAACAGCGTACATGGCAGTACAATGCAATACACCGTCAAATAGAAAACAGCTGATGAAGGAAGTGACAATACGGTGGCATACAATGGCAGAATAGATCAGATGACAGTCAAGACAACAACAGAGCCATACAACGCAAGACGTAACACCACACGGCGACAGACAAGGCAAGATGCAGTTGTGGCGGGCAGAGCGATTCACTTCACTCCTAAGAGAGAAGGAAACATTTAGAAACACACACACACAGGGATTCAACAAAGGTAGCAGTGCACGTGACAGCGCTTCACCAGATTGCACGGCCACGTACCCCGGGTTATTTACTGCCTAGGGGCCGGGGTCAGACGAGCTGTCAGGGAGACCCTCCCCTTGAGTCACGAGGCTCGGAAAGGACCCCCTTGCTTTCTAAACTCCTTCTCCGAGAGGAGTCTAGCTGCGGCTGGATCCCATCCTTGCCCCGGCCTTGGGCAACCCTTTCCCTCTAAAGGATTCTATCTGCGCCATCGACCCGTTCTATCACTCAGCTAAGATTGCAAAGCTCTGCATGCTATTAGTCACTTACCCAGATTCTGCTGCGGCAAGGCGTCTCTCAACCTCGAGGAGCAGAAACTTACGTGAGCGTCCCCGCTCAAGCGGAGGAGGTGGCGAACAGGCCGCTGCCGGGCAGGAAGGCTCCAAGGGCTCTCTTCCTGCCCACTATCTGTAGAGGCAGCTAATTGACTTCTAGTCAGATCAGCCTGGGAACAAAATAGCTCAGTCCCCACTCCAGAAGGAGTGTTGACTCTGTTGCCTGCGGGGAGGAGAGAAAGGGGGGTTGGGGGGGTGACGGGGTGGGAAACGGCGGGGGGCAGGGCACCGCACCACCACGCCGGTCAAACAAAGAACAACCGATTCAATAATTCACAACACAGTGCAGTACAATCCCAGACAGTCTAAAACAACAGTCGAAACAATGATAGACCAATACAATGCAAGACATAACACACCACGGGGCAGCACGAGGCAATACGCAGCCAAATTAAGAACGACCGATCAACACACCCACGATAGCGTGCAGTCCTGCGACAGAATGTTTCAAGTGACCGTCAAAACAACGATGGGGCAATGCAATGCAATGCCTAACAATACAGGACGCTACGATGGAACACACAACCCAAGAACTCATTCAGAAACTCACAATACCGCGCAGTACAATCCCAGACAAGCTCAAATAACAAGCAAGACAACGTCAGGGCAATACAATGCAAGACAAAGTTACACAGGGCAGTACAACGCCATACACAATCAAATAAACAGCAGCCAAGGAAAGAATTCACAGTACAGTGCCATACAATGCCAGACTATCACTCAGATGGCAGTCGAGACAACGACACAGCAACACAGCGCAAGGCGTAACACAATACGGGGCACTTCAAGACACTGCACGGTCAAAGAAACAACAACCTATTAGAGAAGTCACAATACAGTGCAGTCCTCTGACAGAACGTCTATAAAAAGACCGTCTAGACAATGACAGGGTAATACAACGCAAGACGAAACACGATACAGGGCACTACAAGGCAAAACACACTCACATCAACAACCGCCCCTTAAAAAAAAACGACAGCTCAGTGCAGCACCCTGCCAGAATATACATCACGTGGCACTCAGGACAATTCCATGGCAATACAATGCGAAACGTAACACAACACAGGGCAGCACAATGCAAAACAGAATGAAAGAAAGAACAACCTGACAAAACCCCTACATACCCGTCAGTACCATCCCACAGGGCGTCACGTGGCGGTCGAGACAGTTACAGGACAACAGAATCCGAGACGTAACATTACACAGCGCAGTACAGTGCAATAGTCAGTCAAATAAACAACCCACGAAGGGACCCACAATACTGCGCGTTCCAGCGCCAACAGATGTCAGACAGCAGGCAAGATACCGACAGAGCAATACAGCGCACAACGTAAGACAACAGAGGACGGTCTAATGCTCAGACGCATCAGATGGCAGTCAAAACAATGACGCGGCAATACAATTCGAGACCCAACACAAAGGCGGTAGCACGGCAATACACGGTGGTCAAAGAAAGAGCACCCGGTAAAACCCCCACGATACAGATGGCTACTATCCCAGAGTGTCTACAATGACAGTGAAGAGAACGACGGGGCAATGCAACGCAAGACAGAACGCCATACAGGGCACTGCAAGGCAATACGCAGCCAAATCAAGAACAAACGTTTAAAAAAACCGCAAGACCGAGCGGCACATACCGGAACGGACCAGACGGTCGTCAGGGCGATTACAGGGCAATACAATGCAAGACAAAACACAACACGGGGCAGGACGAGGCAAGAGGTAGTCAAATAATGAACCGCCGATCGAAAACCCACAGACGAGTGCGCTGCAATCCCGGTCGCAGATGGCACTCCATAAAATGACTGAGCAATAGAATCCAAGACATAACATTATACGGTGCCGCAGAATGCAATATGCAGTCAAACAGAGAACAACCCATTACAAAACCGACGAGACAGCGCACTGCAATGAGAGACCATATCAGATATCCATCAAGACGGGTCCAGAGCAATACAATGCAAGACCTAACAGTATACCGGGCTCTACAATATGATACACCGTGAAAGAAAAAGAAAACGAGTGCAGAACTGCACGGTCTTGAGAATTTTTTAACACGATGGCTGAAATGACAATCCAAACGATGACAGGGTAATCCAACACCAGACATAGCACTATACGGGTCAGCACAACCCAATACCCGCTCAAATAAACAGCAAACATTTCTAGGACTGCACAGGATGGGGAATTGTTTAACGAATACACAGTTCAATAAACAACAGCCAATTGTCGGACTGCAGTGGACTGTGAAAGTTTTAAACACAAAGTCTAAAGTCACAAACCCGACACTGACAGGACGATACAATGCGAGACAGCGTAACAGCGTACATGGCAGTACAATGCAATACACCGTCAAATAGAAAACAGCTGATGAAGGAAGTGACAATACGGTGGCATACAATGGCAGAATAGATCAGATGACAGTCAAGACAACAACAGAGCCATACAACGCAAGACGTAACACCACACGGCGACAGACAAGGCAAGATGCAGTTGTGGCGGGCAGAGCGATTCACTTCACTCCTAAGAGAGAAGGAAACATTTAGAAACACACACACACAGGGATTCAACAAAGGTAGCAGTGCACGTGACAGCGCTTCACCAGATTGCACGGCCACGTACCCCGGGTTATTTACTGCCTAGGGGCCGGGGTCAGACGAGCTGTCAGGGAGACCCTCCCCTTGAGTCACGAGGCTCGGAAAGGACCCCCTTGCTTTCTAAACTCCTTCTCCGAGAGGAGTCTAGCTGCGGCTGGATCCCATCCTTGCCCCGGCCTTGGGCAACCCTTTCCCTCTAAAGGATTCTATCTGCGCCATCGACCCGTTCTATCACTCAGCTAAGATTGCAAAGCTCTGCATGCTATTAGTCACTTACCCAGATTCTGCTGCGGCAAGGCGTCTCTCAACCTCGAGGAGCAGAAACTTACGTGAGCGTCCCCGCTCAAGCGGAGGAGGTGGCGAACAGGCCGCTGCCGGGCAGGAAGGCTCCAAGGGCTCTCTTCCTGCCCACTATCTGTAGAGGCAGCTAATTGACTTCTAGTCAGATCAGCCTGGGAACAAAATAGCTCAGTCCCCACTCCAGAAGGAGTGTTGACTCTGTTGCCTGCGGGGAGGAGAGAAAGGGGGGTTGGGGGGGTGACGGGGTGGGAAACGGCGGGGGGCAGGGCACCGCACCACCACGCCGGTCAAACAAAGAACAACCGATTCAATAATTCACAACACAGTGCAGTACAATCCCAGACAGTCTAAAACAACAGTCGAAACAATGATAGACCAATACAATGCAAGACATAACACACCACGGGGCAGCACGAGGCAATACGCAGCCAAATTAAGAACGACCGATCAACACACCCACGATAGCGTGCAGTCCTGCGACAGAATGTTTCAAGTGACCGTCAAAACAACGATGGGGCAATGCAATGCAATGCCTAACAATACAGGACGCTACGATGGAACACACAACCCAAGAACTCATTCAGAAACTCACAATACCGCGCAGTACAATCCCAGACAAGCTCAAATAACAAGCAAGACAACGTCAGGGCAATACAATGCAAGACAAAGTTACACAGGGCAGTACAACGCCATACACAATCAAATAAACAGCAGCCAAGGAAAGAATTCACAGTACAGTGCCATACAATGCCAGACTATCACTCAGATGGCAGTCGAGACAACGACACAGCAACACAGCGCAAGGCGTAACACAATACGGGGCACTTCAAGACACTGCACGGTCAAAGAAACAACAACCTATTAGAGAAGTCACAATACAGTGCAGTCCTCTGACAGAACGTCTATAAAAAGACCGTCTAGACAATGACAGGGTAATACAACGCAAGACGAAACACGATACAGGGCACTACAAGGCAAAACACACTCACATCAACAACCGCCCCTTAAAAAAACCCGACAGCTCAGTGCAGCACCCTGCCAGAATATACATCACGTGGCACTCAGGACAATTCCATGGCAATACAATGCCAAACGTAACACAACACAGGGCAGCACAATGCAAAACAGAATGAAAGAAAGAACAACCTGACAAAACCCCTACATACCCGTCAGTACCATCCCACAGGGCGTCACGTGGCGGTCGAGACAGTTACAGGACAACAGAATCCGAGACGTAACATTACACAGCGCAGTACAGTGCAATAGTCAGTCAAATAAACAACCCACGAAGGGACCCACAATACTGCGCGTTCCAGCGCCAACAGATGTCAGACAGCAGGCAAGATACCGACAGAGCAATACAGCGCACAACGTAAGACAACAGAGGACGGTCTAATGCTCAGACGCATCAGATGGCAGTCAAAACAATGACGCGGCAATACAATTCGAGACCCAACACAAAGGCGGTAGCACGGCAATACACGGTGGTCAAAGAAAGAGCACCCGGTAAAACCCCCACGATACAGATGGCTACTATCCCAGAGTGTCTACAATGACAGTGAAGAGAACGACGGGGCAATGCAACGCAAGACAGAACGCCATACAGGGCACTGCAAGGCAATACGCAGCCAAATCAAGAACAAACGTTTAAAAAAACCGCAAGACCGAGCGGCACATACCGGAACGGACCAGACGGTCGTCAGGGCGATTACAGGGCAATACAATGCAAGACAAAACACAACACGGGGCAGGACGAGGCAAGAGGTAGTCAAATAATGAACCGCCGATCGAAAACCCACAGACGAGTGCGCTGCAACCCCGGTCGCAGATGGCACTCCATAAAATGACTGAGCAATAGAATCCAAGACATAACATTATACGGTGCCGTAGAATGCAATATGCAGTCAAACAGAGAACAACCCATTACAAAACCGACGAGACAGCGCACTGCAATGAGAGACCGTATCAGATATCCATCAAGACGGGTCCAGAGCAATACAATGCAAGACCTAACAGTATACCGGGCTCTACAATATGATACACCGTGAAAGAAAAAGAAAACGAGTGCAGAACTGCACGGTCTTGAGAATTTTTTAACACGATGGCTGAAATGACAATCCAAACGATGACAGGGTAATCCAACACCAGACATAGCACTATACGGGTCAGCACAACCCAATACCCGCTCAAATAAACAGCAAACATTTCTAGGACTGCACAGGATGGGGAATTGTTTAACGAATACACAGTTCAATAAACAACAGCCAATTGTCGGACTGCAGTGGACTGTGAAAGTTTTAAACACAAAGTCTAAAGTCACAAACCCGACACTGACAGGACGATACGATGCGAGACAGCGTAACAGCGTACATGGCAGTACAATGCAATACACCGTCAAATAGAAAACAGCTGATGAAGGAAGTGACAATACGGTGGCATACAATGGCAGAATAGATCAGATGACAGTCAAGACAACAACAGAGCCATACAACGCAAGTCGTAACACCACACGGCGACAGACAAGGCAAGATGCAGTTGTGGCGGGCAGAGCGATTCACTTCACTCCTAAGAGAGAAGGAAACATTTAGAAACACACACACACAGGGATTCAACAAAGGTAGCAGTGCACGTGACAGCGCTTCACCAGATTGCACGGCCACGTACCCCGGGTTATTTACTGCCTAGGGGCCGGGGTCAGACGAGCTGTCAGGGAGACCCTCCCCTTGAGTCACGAGGCTCGGAAAGGACCCCCTTGCTTTCTAAACTCCTTCTCCGAGAGGAGTCTAGCTGCGGCTGGATCCCATCCTTGCCCCGGCCTTGGGCAACCCTTTCCCTCTAAAGGATTCTATCTGCGCCATCGACCCGTTCTATCACTCAGCTAAGATTGCAAAGTTCTGCATGCTATTAGTCACTTACCCAGATTCTGCTGCGGCAAGGCGTCTCTCAACCTCGAGGAGCAGAAACTTACGTGAGCGTCCCCGCTCAAGCGGAGGAGGTGGCGAACAGGCCGCTGCCGGGCAGGAAGGCTCCAAGGGCTCTCTTCCTGTCCACTATCTGTAGAGGCAGCTAATTGACTTCTAGTCAGATCAGCCTGGGAACAAAATAGCTCAGTCCCCACTCCAGAAGGAGTGTTGACTCTGTTGCCTGCGGGGAGGAGAGAAAAGGGGGTTGGGGGGGTGACGGGGTGGGAAACGGTGGGGGGCAGGGCACCGCACCACCACGCCGGTCAAACAAAGAACAACCGATTCAATAATTCACAACACAGTGCAGTACAATCCCAGACAGTCTAAAACAACAGTCGAAACAATGATAGACCAATACAATGCAAGACATAACACACCACGGGGCAGCACGAGGCAATACGCAGCCAAATTAAGAACGACCGATCAACACACCCACGATAGCGTGCAGTCCTGCGACAGAATGTTTCAAGTGACCGTCAAAACAACGATGGGGCAATGCAATGCAATGCCTAACAATACAGGACGCTACGATGGAACACACAACCCAAGAACTCATTCAGAAACTCACAATACCGCGCAGTACAATCCCAGACAAGCTCAAATAACAAGCAAGACAACGTCAGGGCAATACAATGCAAGACAAAGTTACACAGGGCAGTACAACGCCATACACAATCAAATAAACAGCAGCCAAGGAAAGAATTCACAGTACAGTGCCATACAATGCCAGACTATCACTCAGATGGCAGTCGAGACAACGACACAGCAACACAGCGCAAGGCGTAACACAATACGGGGCACTTCAAGACACTGCACGGTCAAAGAAACAACAACCTATTAGAGAAGTCACAATACAGTGCAGTCCTCTGACAGAACGTCTATAAAAAGACCGTCTAGACAATGACAGGGTAATACAACGCAAGACGAAACACGATACAGGGCACTACAAGGCAAAACACACTCACATCAACAACCGCCCCTTAAAAAAAAACGACAGCTCAGTGCAGCACCCTGCCAGAATATACATCACGTGGCACTCAGGACAATTACATGGCAATACAATGCCAAACGTAACACAACACAGGGCAGCACAATGCAAAACAGAATGAAAGAAAGAACAACCTGACAAAACCCCTACATACCCGTCAGTACCATCCCACAGGGCGTCACGTGGCGGTCGAGACAGTTACAGGACAACAGAATCCGAGACGTAACATTACACAGCGCAGTACAGTGCAATAGTCAGTCAAATAAACAACCCACGAAGGGACCCACAATACTGCGCGTTCCAGCGCCAACAGATGTCAGACAGCAGGCAAGATACCGACAGAGCAATACAGCGCACAACGTAAGACAACAGAGGACGGTCTAATGCTCAGACGCATCAGATGGCAGTCAAAACAATGACGCGGCAATACAATTCGAGACCCAACACAAAGGTGGTAGCACGGCAATACACGGTGGTCAAAGAAAGAGCACCCGGTAAAACCCCCACGATACAGATGGCTACTATCCCAGAGTGTCTACAATGACAGTGAAGAGAACGACGGGGCAATGCAACGCAAGACAGAACGCCATACAGGGCACTGCAAGGCAATACGCAGCCAAATCAAGAACAAACGTTTAAAAAAACCGCAAGACCGAGCGGCACATACCGGAACGGACCAGACGGTCGTCAGGGCGATTACAGGGCAATACAATGCAAGACAAAACACAACACGGGGCAGGACGAGGCAAGAGGTAGTCAAATAATGAACCGCCGATCGAAAACCCACAGACGAGTGCGCTGCAACCCCGGTCGCAGATGGCACTCCATAAAATGACTGAGCAATAGAATCCAAGACATAACATTATACGGTGCCGTAGAATGCAATATGCAGTCAAACAGAGAACAACCCATTACAAAACCGACGAGACAGCGCACTGCAATGAGAGACCATATCAGATATCCATCAAGACGGGTCCAGAGCAATACAATGCAAGACCTAACAGTATACCGGGCTCTACAATATGATACACCGTGAAAGAAAAAGAAAACGAGTGCAGAACTGCACGGTCTTGAGAATTTTTTAACACGATGGCTGAAATGACAATCCAAACGATGACAGGGTAATCCAACACCAGACATAGCACTATACGGGTCAGCACAACCCAATACCCGCTCAAATAATCAGCAAACATTTCTAGGACTGCACAGGATGGGGAATTGTTTAACGAATACACAGTTCAATAAACAACAGCCAATTGTCGGACTGCAGTGGACTGTGAAAGTTTTAAACACAAAGTCTAAAGTCACAAACCCGACACTGACAGGACGATACGATGCGAGACAGCGTAACAGCGTACATGGCAGTACAATGCAATACACCGTCAAATAGAAAACAGCTGATGAAGGAAGTGACAATACGGTGGCATACAATGGCAGAATAGATCAGATGACAGTCAAGACAACAACAGAGCCATACAACGCAAGTCGTAACACCACACGGCGACAGACAAGGCAAGATGCAGTTGTGGCAGGCAGAGCGATTCACTTCACTCCTAAGAGAGAAGGAAACATTTAGAAACACACACACACAGGGATTCAACAAAGGTAGCAGTGCACGTGACAGCGCTTCACCAGATTGCACGGCCACGTACCCCGGGTTATTTACTGCCTAGGGGCCGGGGTCAGACGAGCTGTCAGGGAGACCCTCCCCTTGAGTCACGAGGCTCGGAAAGGACCCCCTTGCTTTCTAAACTCCTTCTCCGAGAGGAGTCTAGCTGCGGCTGGATCCCATCCTTGCCCCGGCCTTGGGCAACCCTTTCCCTCTAAAGGATTCTATCTGCGCCATCGACCCGTTCTATCACTCAGCTAAGATTGCAAAGCTCTGCATGCTATTAGTCACTTACCCAGATTCTGCTGCGGCAAGGCGTCTCTCAACCTCGAGGAGCAGAAACTTACGTGAGCGTCCCCGCTCAAGCGGAGGAGGTGGCGAACAGGCCGCTGCCGGGCAGGAAGGCTCCAAGGGCTCTCTTCCTGCCCACTATCTGTAGAGGCAGCTAATTGACTTCTAGTCAGATCAGCCTGGGAACAAAATAGCTCAGTCCCCACTCCAGAAGGAGTGTTGACTCTGTTGCCTGCGGGGAGGAGAGAAAAGGGGGTTGGGGGGGTGACGGGGTGGGAAACGGCGGGGGGCAGGGCACCGCACCACCACGCCGGTCAAACAAAGAACAACCGATTCAATAATTCACAACACAGTGCAGTACAATCCCAGACAGTCTAAAACAACAGTCGAAACAATGATAGACCAATACAATGCAAGACATAACACACCACGGGGCAGCACGAGGCAATACGCAGCCAAATTAAGAACGACCGATCAACACACCCACGATAGCGTGCAGTCCTGCGACAGAATGTTTCAAGTGACCGTCAAAACAACGATGGGGCAATGCAATGCAATGCCTAACAATACAGGACGCTACGATGGAACACACAACCCAAGAACTCATTCAGAAACTCACAATACCGCGCAGTACAATCCCAGACAAGCTCAAATAACAAGCAAGACAACGTCAGGGCAATACAATGCAAGACAAAGTTACACAGGGCAGTACAACGCCATACACAATCAAATAAACAGCAGCCAAGGAAAGAATTCACAGTACAGTGCCATACAATGCCAGACTATCACTCAGATGGCAGTCGAGACAACGACACAGCAACACAGCGCAAGGCGTAACACAATACGGGGCACTTCAAGACACTGCACGGTCAAAGAAACAACAACCTATTAGAGAAGTCACAATACAGTGCAGTCCTCTGACAGAACGTCTATAAAAAGACCGTCTAGACAATGACAGGGTAATACAACGCAAGACGAAACACGATACAGGGCACTACAAGGCAAAACACACTCACATCAACAACCGCCCCTTAAAAAAACCCGACAGCTCAGTGCAGCACCCTGCCAGAATATACATCACGTGGCACTCAGGACAATTCCATGGCAATACAATGCCAAACGTAACACAACACAGGGCAGCACAATGCAAAACAGAATGAAAGAAAGAACAACCTGACAAAACCCCTACATACCCGTCAGTACCATCCCACAGGGCGTCACGTGGCGGTCGAGACAGTTACAGGACAACAGAATCCGAGACGTAACATTACACAGCGCAGTACAGTGCAATAGTCAGTCAAATAAACAACCCACGAAGGGACCCACAATACTGCGCGTTCCAGCGCCAACAGATGTCAGACAGCAGGCAAGATACCGACAGAGCAATACAGCGCACAACGTAAGACAACAGAGGACGGTCTAATGCTCAGACGCATCAGATGGCAGTCAAAACAATGACGCGGCAATACAATTCGAGACCCAACACAAAGGCGGTAGCACGGCAATACACGGTGGTCAAAGAAAGAGCACCCGGTAAAACCCCCACGATACAGATGGCTACTATCCCAGAGTGTCTACAATGACAGTGAAGAGAACGACGGGGCAATGCAACGCAAGACAGAACGCCATACAGGGCACTGCAAGGCAATACGCAGCCAAATCAAGAACAAACGTTTAAAAAAACCGCAAGACCGAGCGGCACATACCGGAACGGACCAGACGGTCGTCAGGGCGATTACAGGGCAATACAATGCAAGACAAAACACAACACGGGGCAGGACGAGGCAAGAGGTAGTCAAATAATGAACCGCCGATCGAAAACCCACAGACGAGTGCGCTGCAATCCCGGTCGCAGATGGCACTCCATAAAATGACTGAGCAATAGAATCCAAGACATAACATTATACGGTGCCGCAGAATGCAATATGCAGTCAAACAGAGAACAACCCATTACAAAACCGACGAGACAGCGCACTGCAATGAGAGACCATATCAGATATCCATCAAGACGGGTCCAGAGCAATACAATGCAAGACCTAACAGTATACCGGGCTCTACAATATGATACACCGTGAAAGAAAAAGAAAACGAGTGCAGAACTGCACGGTCTTGAGAATTTTTTAACACGATGGCTGAAATGACAATCCAAACGATGACAGGGTAATCCAACACCAGACATAGCACTATACGGGTCAGCACAACCCAATACCCGCTCAAATAAACAGCAAACATTTCTAGGACTGCACAGGATGGGGAATTGTTTAACGAATACACAGTTCAATAAACAACAGCCAATTGTCGGACTGCAGTGGACTGTGAAAGTTTTAAACACAAAGTCTAAAGTCACAAACCCGACACTGACAGGACGATACAATGCGAGACAGCGTAACAGCGTACATGGCAGTACAATGCAATACACCGTCAAATAGAAAACAGCTGATGAAGGAAGTGACAATACGGTGGCATACAATGGCAGAATAGATCAGATGACAGTCAAGACAACAACAGAGCCATACAACGCAAGTCGTAACACCACACGGCGACAGACAAGGCAAGATGCAGTTGTGGCGGGCAGAGCGATTCACTTCACTCCTAAGAGAGAAGGAAACATTTAGAAACACACACACACAGGGATTCAACAAAGGTAGCAGTGCACGTGACAGCGCTTCACCAGATTGCACGGCCACGTACCCCGGGTTATTTACTGCCTAGGGGCCGGGGTCAGACGAGCTGTCAGGGAGACCCTCCCCTTGAGTCACGAGGCTCGGAAAGGACCCCCTTGCTTTCTAAACTCCTTCTCCGAGAGGAGTCTAGCTGCGGCTGGATCCCATCCTTGCCCCGGCCTTGGGCAACCCTTTCCCTCTAAAGGATTCTATCTGCGCCATCGACCCGTTCTATCACTCAGCTAAGATTGCAAAGCTCTGCATGCTATTAGTCACTTACCCAGATTCTGCTGCGGCAAGGCATCTCTCAACCTCGAGGAGCAGAAACTTACGTGAGCGTCCCCGCTCAAGCGGAGGAGGTGGCGAACAGGCCGCTGCCGGGCAGGAAGGCTCCAAGGGCTCTCTTCCTGCCCACTATCTGTAGAGGCAGCTAATTGACTTCTAGTCAGATCAGCCTGGGAACAAAATAGCTCAGTCCCCACTCCAGAAGGAGTGTTGACTCTGTTGCCTGCGGGGAGGAGAGAAAAGGGGGTTGGGGGGGTGACGGGGTGGGAAACGGCGGGGGGCAGGGCACCGCACCACCACGCCGGTCAAACAAAGAACAACCGATTCAATAATTCACAACACAGTGCAGTACAATCCCAGACAGTCTAAAACAACAGTCGAAACAATGATAGACCAATACAATGCAAGACATAACACACCACGGGGCAGCACGAGGCAATACGCAGCCAAATTAAGAACGACCGATCAACACACCCACGATAGCGTGCAGTCCTGCGACAGAATGTTTCAAGTGACCGTCAAAACAACGATGGGGCAATGCAATGCAATGCCTAACAATACAGGACGCTACGATGGAACACACAACCCAAGAACTCATTCAGAAACTCACAATACCGCGCAGTACAATCCCAGACAAGCTCAAATAACAAGCAAGACAACGTCAGGGCAATACAATGCAAGACAAAGTTACACAGGGCAGTACAACGCCATACACAATCAAATAAACAGCAGCCAAGGAAAGAATTCACAGTACAGTGCCATACAATGCCAGACTATCACTCAGATGGCAGTCGAGACAACGACACAGCAACACAGCGCAAGGCGTAACACAATACGGGGCACTTCAAGACACTGCACGGTCAAAGAAACAACAACCTATTAGAGAAGTCACAATACAGTGCAGTCCTCTGACAGAACGTCTATAAAAAGACCGTCTAGACAATGACAGGGTAATACAACGCAAGACGAAACACGATACAGGGCACTACAAGGCAAAACACACTCACATCAACAACCGCCCCTTAAAAAAAAACGACAGCTCAGTGCAGCACCCTGCCAGAATATACATCACGTGGCACTCAGGACAATTCCATGGCAATACAATGCCAAACGTAACACAACACAGGGCAGCACAATGCAAAACAGAATGAAAGAAAGAACAACCTGACAAAACCCCTACATACCCGTCAGTACCATCCCACAGGGCGTCACGTGGCGGTCGAGACAGTTACAGGACAACAGAATCCGAGACGTAACATTACACAGCGCAGTACAGTGCAATAGTCAGTCAAATAAACAACCCACGAAGGGACCCACAATACTGCGCGTTCCAGCGCCAACAGATGTCAGACAGCAGGCAAGATACCGACAGAGCAATACAGCGCACAACGTAAGACAACAGAGGACGGTCTAATGCTCAGACGCATCAGATGGCAGTCAAAACAATGACGCGGCAATACAATTCGAGACCCAACACAAAGGCGGTAGCACGGCAATACACGGTGGTCAAAGAAAGAGCACCCGGTAAAACCCCCACGATACAGATGGCTACTATCCCAGAGTGTCTACAATGACAGTGAAGAGAACGACGGGGCAATGCAACGCAAGACAGAACGCCATACAGGGCACTGCAAGGCAATACGCAGCCAAATCAAGAACAAACGTTTAAAAAAACCGCAAGACCGAGCGGCACATACCGGAACGGACCAGACGGTCGTCAGGGCGATTACAGGGCAATACAATGCAAGACAAAACACAACACGGGGCAGGACGAGGCAAGAGGTAGTCAAATAATGAACCGCCGATCGAAAACCCACAGACGAGTGCGCTGCAACCCCGGTCGCAGATGGCACTCCATAAAATGACTGAGCAATAGAATCCAAGACATAACATTATACGGTGCCGCAGAATGCAATATGCAGTCAAACAGAGAACAACCCATTACAAAACCGACGAGACAGCGCACTGCAATGAGAGACCATATCAGATATCCATCAAGACGGGTCCAGAGCAATACAATGCAAGACCTAACGGTATACCGGGCTCTACAATATGATACACCGTGAAAGAAAAAGAAAACGAGTGCAGAACTGCACGGTCTTGAGAATTTTTTAACACGATGGCTGAAATGACAATCCAAACGATGACAGGGTAATCCAACACCAGACATAGCACTATACGGGTCAGCACAACCCAATACCCGCTCAAATAAACAGCAAACATTTCTAGGACTGCACAGGATGGGGAATTGTTTAACGAATACACAGTTCAATAAACAACAGCCAATTGTCGGACTGCAGTGGACTGTGAAAGTTTTAAACACAAAGTCTAAAGTCACAAACCCGACACTGACAGGACGATACAATGCGAGACAGCGTAACAGCGTACATGGCAGTACAATGCAATACACCGTCAAATAGAAAACAGCTGATGAAGGAAGTGACAATACGGTGGCATACAATGGCAGAATAGATCAGATGACAGTCAAGACAACAACAGAGCCATACAACGCAAGTCGTAACACCACACGGCGACAGACAAGGCAAGATGCAGTTGTGGCGGGCAGAGCGATTCACTTCACTCCTAAGAGAGAAGGAAACATTTAGAAACACACACACACAGGGATTCAACAAAGGTAGCAGTGCACGTGACAGCGCTTCACCAGATTGCACGGCCACGTACCCCGGGTTATTTACTGCCTAGGGGCCGGGGTCAGACGAGCTGTCAGGGAGACCCTCCCCTTGAGTCACGAGGCTCGGAAAGGACCCCCTTGCTTTCTAAACTCCTTCTCCGAGAGGAGTCTAGCTGCGGCTGGATCCCATCCTTGCCCCGGCCTTGGGCAACCCTTTCCCTCTAAAGGATTCTATCTGCGCCATCGACCCGTTCTATCACTCAGCTAAGATTGCAAAGCTCTGCATGCTATTAGTCACTTACCCAGATTCTGCTGCGGCAAGGCGTCTCTCAACCTCGAGGAGCAGAAACTTACGTGAGCGTCCCCGCTCAAGCGGAGGAGGTGGCGAACAGGCCGCTGCCGGGCAGGAAGGCTCCAAGGGCTCTCTTCCTGCCCACTATCTGTAGAGGCAGCTAATTGACTTCTAGTCAGATCAGCCTGGGAACAAAATAGCTCAGTCCCCACTCCAGAAGGAGTGTTGACTCTGTTGCCTGTGGGGAGGAGAGAAAAGGGGGTTGGGGGGGTGACGGGGTGGGAAACGGCGGGGGGCAGGGCACCGCACCACCACGCTGGTCAAACAAAGAACAACCGATTCAATAATTCACAACACAGTGCAGTACAATCCCAGACAGTCTAAAACAACAGTCGAAACAATGATAGACCAATACAATGCAAGACATAACACACCACGGGGCAGCACGAGGCAATACGCAGCCAAATTAAGAACGACCGATCAACACACCCACGATAGCGTGCAGTCCTGCGACAGAATGTTTCAAGTGACCGTCAAAACAACGATGGGGCAATGCAATGCAATGCCTAACAATACAGGACGCTACGATGGAACACACAACCCAAGAACTCATTCAGAAACTCACAATACCGCGCAGTACAATCCCAGACAAGCTCAAATAACAAGCAAGACAACGTCAGGGCAATACAATGCAAGACAAAGTTACACAGGGCAGTACAACGCCATACACAATCAAATAAACAGCAGCCAAGGAAAGAATTCACAGTACAGTGCCATACAATGCCAGACTATCACTCAGATGGCAGTCGAGACAACGACACAGCAACACAGCGCAAGGCGTAACACAATACGGGGCACTTCAAGACACTGCACGGTCAAAGAAACAACAACCTATTAGAGAAGTCACAATACAGTGCAGTCCTCTGACAGAACGTCTATAAAAAGACCGTCTAGACAATGACAGGGTAATACAACGCAAGACGAAACACGATACAGGGCACTACAAGGCAAAACACACTCACATCAACAACCGCCCCTTAAAAAAACCCGACAGCTCAGTGCAGCACCCTGCCAGAATATACATCACGTGGCACTCAGGACAATTCCATGGCAATACAATGCCAAACGTAACACAACACAGGGCAGCACAATGCAAAACAGAATGAAAGAAAGAACAACCTGACAAAACCCCTACATACCCGTCAGTACCATCCCACAGGGCGTCACGTGGCGGTCGAGACAGTTACAGGACAACAGAATCCGAGACGTAACATTACACAGCGCAGTACAGTGCAATAGTCAGTCAAATAAACAACCCACGAAGGGACCCACAATACTGCGCGTTCCAGCGCCAACAGATGTCAGACAGCAGGCAAGATACCGACAGAGCAATACAGCGCACAACGTAAGACAACAGAGGACGGTCTAATGCTCAGACGCATCAGATGGCAGTCAAAACAATGACGCGGCAATACAATTCGAGACCCAACACAAAGGCGGTAGCACGGCAATACACGGTGGTCAAAGAAAGAGCACCCGGTAAAACCCCCACGATACAGATGGCTACTATCCCAGAGTGTCTACAATGACAGTGAAGAGAACGACGGGGCAATGCAACGCAAGACAGAACGCCATACAGGGCACTGCAAGGCAATACGCAGCCAAATCAAGAACAAACGTTTAAAAAAACCGCAAGACCGAGCGGCACATACCGGAACGGACCAGACGGTCGTCAGGGCGATTACAGGGCAATACAATGCAAGACAAAACACAACACGGGGCAGGACGAGGCAAGAGGTAGTCAAATAATGAACCGCCGATCGAAAACCCACAGACGAGTGCGCTGCAATCCCGGTCGCAGATGGCACTCCATAAAATGACTGAGCAATAGAATCCAAGACATAACATTATACGGTGCCGCAGAATGCAATATGCAGTCAAACAGAGAACAACCCATTACAAAACCGACGAGACAGCGCACTGCAATGAGAGACCATATCAGATATCCATCAAGACGGGTCCAGAGCAATACAATGCAAGACCTAACAGTATACCGGGCTCTACAATATGATACACCGTGAAAGAAAAAGAAAACGAGTGCAGAACTGCACGGTCTTGAGAATTTTTTAACACGATGGCTGAAATGACAATCCAAACGATGACAGGGTAATCCAACACCAGACATAGCACTATACGGGTCAGCACAACCCAATACCCGCTCAAATAAACAGCAAACATTTCTAGGACTGCACAGGATGGGGAATTGTTTAACGAATACACAGTTCAATAAACAACAGCCAATTGTCGGACTGCAGTGGACTGTGAAAGTTTTAAACACAAAGTCTAAAGTCACAAACCCGACACTGACAGGACGATACAATGCGAGACAGCGTAACAGCGTACATGGCAGTACAATGCAATACACCGTCAAATAGAAAACAGCTGATGAAGGAAGTGACAATACGGTGGCATACAATGGCAGAATAGATCAGATGACAGTCAAGACAACAACAGAGCCATACAACGCAAGTCGTAACACCACACGGCGACAGACAAGGCAAGATGCAGTTGTGGCGGGCAGAGCGATTCACTTCACTCCTAAGAGAGAAGGAAACATTTAGAAACACACACACACAGGGATTCAACAAAGGTAGCAGTGCACGTGACAGCGCTTCACCAGATTGCACGGCCACGTACCCCGGGTTATTTACTGCCTAGGGGCCGGGGTCAGACGAGCTGTCAGGGAGACCCTCCCCTTGAGTCACGAGGCTCGGAAAGGACCCCCTTGCTTTCTAAACTCCTTCTCCGAGAGGAGTCTAGCTGCGGCTGGATCCCATCCTTGCCCCGGCCTTGGGCAACCCTTTCCCTCTAAAGGATTCTATCTGCGCCATCGACCCGTTCTATCACTCAGCTAAGATTGCAAAGCTCTGCATGCTATTAGTCACTTACCCAGATTCTGCTGCGGCAAGGCGTCTCTCAACCTCGAGGAGCAGAAACTTACGTGAGCGTCCCCGCTCAAGCGGAGGAGGTGGCGAACAGGCCGCTGCCGGGCAGGAAGGCTCCAAGGGCTCTCTTCCTGCCCACTATCTGTAGAGGCAGCTAATTGACTTCTAGTCAGATCAGCCTGGGAACAAAATAGCTCAGTCCCCACTCCAGAAGGAGTGTTGACTCTGTTGCCTGCGGGGAGGAGAGAAAAGGGGGTTGGGGGGGTGACGGGGTGGGAAACGGCGGGGGGCAGGGCACCGCACCACCACGCCGGTCAAACAAAGAACAACCGATTCAATAATTCACAACACAGTGCAGTACAA
Source organism: Larus michahellis (assembly GCF_964199755.1). NCBI lineage: Eukaryota > Metazoa > Chordata > Aves > Charadriiformes > Laridae > Larus > Larus michahellis. Next base: position 57,930,922 of record NC_133903.1, on the reverse strand, counting down.
TCCCAGACAGTCTAAAACAACAGTCGAAACAATGATAGACCAATACAATGCAAGACATAACACACCACGGGGCAGCACGAGGCAATACGCAGCCAAATTAAGAACGACCGATCAACACACCCACGATAGCGTGCAGTCCTGCGACAGAATGTTTCAAGTGACCGTCAAAACAACGATGGGGCAATGCAATGCAATGCCTAACAATACAGGACGCTACGATGGAACACACAACCCAAGAACTCATTCAGAAACTCACAATACCGCGCAGTACAATCCCAGACAAGCTCAAATAACAAGCAAGACAACGTCAGGGCAATACAATGCAAGACAAAGTTACACAGGGCAGTACAACGCCATACACAATCAAATAAACAGCAGCCAAGGAAAGAATTCACAGTACAGTGCCATACAATGCCAGACTATCACTCAGATGGCAGTCGAGACAACGACACAGCAACACAGCGCAAGGCGTAACACAATACGGGGCACTTCAAGACACTGCACGGTCAAAGAAACAACAACCTATTAGAGAAGTCACAATACAGTGCAGTCCTCTGACAGAACGTCTATAAAAAGACCGTCTAGACAATGACAGGGTAATACAACGCAAGACGAAACACGATACAGGGCACTACAAGGCAAAACACACTCACATCAACAACCGCCCCTTAAAAAAAAACGACAGCTCAGTGCAGCACCCTGCCAGAATATACATCACGTGGCACTCAGGACAATTACATGGCAATACAATGCCAAACGTAACACAACACAGGGCAGCACAATGCAAAACAGAATGAAAGAAAGAACAACCTGACAAAACCCCTACATACCCGTCAGTACCATCCCACAGGGCGTCACGTGGCGGTCGAGACAGTTACAGGACAACAGAATCCGAGACGTAACATTACACAGCGCAGTACAGTGCAATAGTCAGTCAAATAAACAACCCACGAAGGGACCCACAATACTGCGCGTTCCAGCGCCAACAGATGTCAGACAGCAGGCAAGATACCGACAGAGCAATACAGCGCACAACGTAAGACAACAGAGGACGGTCTAATGCTCAGACGCATCAGATGGCAGTCAAAACAATGACGCGGCAATACAATTCGAGACCCAACACAAAGGCGGTAGCACGGCAATACACGGTGGTCAAAGAAAGAGCACCCGGTAAAACCCCCACGATACAGATGGCTACTATCCCAGAGTGTCTACAATGACAGTGAAGAGAACGACGGGGCAATGCAACGCAAGACAGAACGCCATACAGGGCACTGCAAGGCAATACGCAGCCAAATCAAGAACAAACGTTTAAAAAAACCGCAAGACCGAGCGGCACATACCGGAACGGACCAGACGGTCGTCAGGGCGATTACAGGGCAATACAATGCAAGACAAAACACAACACGGGGCAGGACGAGGCAAGAGGTAGTCAAATAATGAACCGCCGATCGAAAACCCACAGACGAGTGCGCTGCAACCCCGGTCGCAGATGGCACTCCATAAAATGACTGAGCAATAGAATCCAAGACATAACATTATACGGTGCCGCAGAATGCAATATGCAGTCAAACAGAGAACAACCCATTACAAAACCGACGAGACAGCGCACTGCAATGAGAGACCATATCAGATATCCATCAAGACGGGTCCAGAGCAATACAATGCAAGACCTAACAGTATACCGGGCTCTACAATATGATACACCGTGAAAGAAAAAGAAAACGAGTGCAGAACTGCACGGTCTTGAGAATTTTTTAACACGATGGCTGAAATGACAATCCAAACGATGACAGGGTAATCCAACACCAGACATAGCACTATACGGGTCAGCACAACCCAATACCCGCTCAAATAAACAGCAAACATTTCTAGGACTGCACAGGATGGGGAATTGTTTAACGAATACACAGTTCAATAAACAACAGCCAATTGTCGGACTGCAGTGGACTGTGAAAGTTTTAAACACAAAGTCTAAAGTCACAAACCCGACACTGACAGGACGATACAATGCGAGACAGCGTAACAGCGTACATGGCAGTACAATGCAATACACCGTCAAATAGAAAACAGCTGATGAAGGAAGTGACAATACGGTGGCATACAATGGCAGAATAGATCAGATGACAGTCAAGACAACAACAGAGCCATACAACGCAAGTCGTAACACCACACGGCGACAGACAAGGCAAGATGCAGTTGTGGCGGGCAGAGCGATTCACTTCACTCCTAAGAGAGAAGGAAACATTTAGAAACACACACACACAGGGATTCAACAAAGGTAGCAGTGCACGTGACAGCGCTTCACCAGATTGCACGGCCACGTACCCCGGGTTATTTACTGCCTAGGGGCCGGGGTCAGACGAGCTGTCAGGGAGACCCTCCCCTTGAGTCACGAGGCTCGGAAAGGACCCCCTTGCTTTCTAAACTCCTTCTCCGAGAGGAGTCTAGCTGCGGCTGGATCCCATCCTTGCCCCGGCCTTGGGCAACCCTTTCCCTCTAAAGGATTCTATCTGCGCCATCGACCCGTTCTATCACTCAGCTAAGATTGCAAAGCTCTGCATGCTATTAGTCACTTACCCAGATTCTGCTGCGGCAAGGCGTCTCTCAACCTCGAGGAGCAGAAACTTACGTGAGCGTCCCCGCTCAAGCGGAGGAGGTGGCGAACAGGCCGCTGCCGGGCAGGAAGGCTCCAAGGGCTCTCTTCCTGCCCACTATCTGTAGAGGCAGCTAATTGACTTCTAGTCAGATCAGCCTGGGAACAAAATAGCTCAGTCCCCACTCCAGAAGGAGTGTTGACTCTGTTGCCTGCGGGGAGGAGAGAAAGGGGGGTTGGGGGGGTGACGGGGTGGGAAACGGCGGGGGGCAGGGCACCGCACCACCACGCCGGTCAAACAAAGAACAACCGATTCAATAATTCACAACACAGTGCAGTACAATCCCAGACAGTCTAAAACAACAGTCGAAACAATGATAGACCAATACAATGCAAGACATAACACACCACGGGGCAGCACGAGGCAATACGCAGCCAAATTAAGAACGACCGATCAACACACCCACGATAGCGTGCAGTCCTGCGACAGAATGTTTCAAGTGACCGTCAAAACAACGATGGGGCAATGCAATGCAATGCCTAACAATACAGGACGCTACGATGGAACACACAACCCAAGAACTCATTCAGAAACTCACAATACCGCGCAGTACAATCCCAGACAAGCTCAAATAACAAGCAAGACAACGTCAGGGCAATACAATGCAAGACAAAGTTACACAGGGCAGTACAACGCCATACACAATCAAATAAACAGCAGCCAAGGAAAGAATTCACAGTACAGTGCCATACAATGCCAGACTATCACTCAGATGGCAGTCGAGACAACGACACAGCAACACAGCGCAAGGCGTAACACAATACGGGGCACTTCAAGACACTGCACGGTCAAAGAAACAACAACCTATTAGAGAAGTCACAATACAGTGCAGTCCTCTGACAGAACGTCTATAAAAAGACCGTCTAGACAATGACAGGGTAATACAACGCAAGACGAAACACGATACAGGGCACTACAAGGCAAAACACACTCACATCAACAACCGCCCCTTAAAAAAAACCGACAGCTCAGTGCAGCACCCTGCCAGAATATACATCACGTGGCACTCAGGACAATTCCATGGCAATACAATGCCAAACGTAACACAACACAGGGCAGCACAATGCAAAACAGAATGAAAGAAAGAACAACCTGACAAAACCCCTACATACCCGTCAGTACCATCCCACAGGGCGTCACGTGGCGGTCGAGACAGTTACAGGACAACAGAATCCGAGACGTAACATTACACAGCGCAGTACAGTGCAATAGTCAGTCAAATAAACAACCCACGAAGGGACCCACAATACTGCGCGTTCCAGCGCCAACAGATGTCAGACAGCAGGCAAGATACCGACAGAGCAATACAGCGCACAACGTAAGACAACAGAGGACGGTCTAATGCTCAGACGCATCAGATGGCAGTCAAAACAATGACGCGGCAATACAATTCGAGACCCAACACAAAGGCGGTAGCACGGCAATACACGGTGGTCAAAGAAAGAGCACCCGGTAAAACCCCCACAATACAGATGGCTACTATCCCAGAGTGTCTACAATGACAGTGAAGAGAACGACGGGGCAATGCAACGCAAGACAGAACGCCATACAGGGCACTGCAAGGCAATACGCAGCCAAATCAAGAACAAACGTTTAAAAAAACCGCAAGACCGAGCGGCACATACCGGAACGGACCAGACGGTCGTCAGGGCGATTACAGGGCAATACAATGCAAGACAAAACACAACACGGGGCAGGACGAGGCAAGAGGTAGTCAAATAATGAACCGCCGATCGAAAACCCACAGACGAGTGCGCTGCAACCCCGGTCGCAGATGGCACTCCATAAAATGACTGAGCAATAGAATCCAAGACATAACATTATACGGTGCCGCAGAATGCAATATGCAGTCAAACAGAGAACAACCCATTACAAAACCGACGAGACAGCGCACTGCAATGAGAGACCATATCAGATATCCATCAAGACGGGTCCAGAGCAATACAATGCAAGACCTAACAGTATACCGGGCTCTACAATATGATACACCGTGAAAGAAAAAGAAAACGAGTGCAGAACTGCACGGTCTTGAGAATTTTTTAACACGATGGCTGAAATGACAATCCAAACGATGACAGGGTAATCCAACACCAGACATAGCACTATACGGGTCAGCACAACCCAATACCCGCTCAAATAAACAGCAAACATTTCTAGGACTGCACAGGATGGGGAATTGTTTAACGAATACACAGTTCAATAAACAACAGCCAATTGTCGGACTGCAGTGGACTGTGAAAGTTTTAAACACAAAGTCTAAAGTCACAAACCCGACACTGACAGGACGATACAATGCGAGACAGTGTAACAGCGTACATGGCAGTACAATGCAATACACCGTCAAATAGAAAACAGCTGATGAAGGAAGTGACAATACGGTGGCATACAATGGCAGAATAGATCAGATGACAGTCAAGACAACAACAGAGCCATACAACGCAAGTCGTAACACCACACGGCGACAGACAAGGCAAGATGCAGTTGTGGCGGGCAGAGCGATTCACTTCACTCCTAAGAGAGAAGGAAACATTTAGAAACACACACACACAGGGATTCAACAAAGGTAGCAGTGCACGTGACAGCGCTTCACCAGATTGCACGGCCACGTACCCCGGGTTATTTACTGCCTAGGGGCCGGGGTCAGACGAGCTGTCAGGGAGACCCTCCCCTTGAGTCACGAGGCTCGGAAAGGACCCCCTTGCTTTCTAAACTCCTTCTCCGAGAGGAGCCTAGCTGCGGCTGGATCCCATCCTTGCCCCGGCCTTGGGCAACCCTTTCCCTCTAAAGGATTCTATCTGCGCCATCGACCCGTTCTATCACTCAGCTAAGATTGCAAAGCTCTGCATGCTATTAGAAACTTACCCAGATTCTGCTGCGGCAAGGCGTCTCTCAACCTCGAGGAGCAGAAACTTACGTGAGCGTCCCCGCTCAAGCGGAGGAGGTGGCGAACAGGCCGCTGCCGGGCAGGAAGGCTCCAAGGGCTCTCTTCCTGCCCACTATCTGTAGAGGCAGCTAATTGACTTCTAGTCAGATCAGCCTGGGAACAAAATAGCTCAGTCCCCACTCCAGAAGGAGTGTTGACTCTGTTGCCTGCGGGGAGGAGAGAAAGGGGGGTTGGGGGGGTGACGGGGTGGGAAACGGCGGGGGGCAGGGCACCGCACCACCACGCCGGTCAAACAAAGAACAACCGATTCAATAATTCACAACACAGTGCAGTACAATCCCAGACAGTCTAAAACAACAGTCGAAACAATGATAGACCAATACAATGCAAGACATAACACACCACGGGGCAGCACGAGGCAATACGCAGCCAAATTAAGAACGACCGATCAACACACCCACGATAGCGTGCAGTCCTGCGACAGAATGTTTCAAGTGACCGTCAAAACAACGATGGGGCAATGCAATGCAATGCCTAACAATACAGGACGCTACGATGGAACACACAACCCAAGAACTCATTCAGAAACTCACAATACCGCGCAGTACAATCCCAGACAAGCTCAAATAACAAGCAAGACAACGTCAGGGCAATACAATGCAAGACAAAGTTACACAGGGCAGTACAACGCCATACACAATCAAATAAACAGCAGCCAAGGAAAGAATTCACAGTACAGTGCCATACAATGCCAGACTATCACTCAGATGGCAGTCGAGACAACGACACAGCAACACAGCGCAAGGCGTAACACAATACGGGGCACTTCAAGACACTGCACGGTCAAAGAAACAACAGCCTATTAGAGAAGTCACAATACAGCGCAGTCCTCTGACAGAACGTCTATAAAAAGACCGTCTAGACAATGACAGGGTAATACAACGCAAGACGAAACACGATACAGGGCACTACAAGGCAAAACACACTCACATCAACAACCGCCCCTTAAAAAAAAACGACAGCTCAGTGCAGCACCCTGCCAGAATATACATCACGTGGCACTCAGGACAATTCCATGGCAATACAATGCCAAACGTAACACAACACAGGGCAGCACAATGCAAAACAGAATGAAAGAAAGAACAACCTGACAAAACCCCTACATACCCGTCAGTACCATCCCACAGGGCGTCACGTGGCGGTCGAGACAGTTACAGGACAACAGAATCCGAGACGTAACATTACACAGCGCAGTACAGTGCAATAGTCAGTCAAATAAACAACCCACGAAGGGACCCACAATACTGCGCGTTCCAGCGCCAACAGATGTCAGACAGCAGGCAAGATACCGACAGAGCAATACAGCGCACAACGTAAGACAACAGAGGACGGTCTAATGCTCAGACGCATCAGATGGCAGTCAAAACAATGACGCGGCAATACAATTCGAGACCCAACACAAAGGCGGTAGCACGGCAATACACGGTGGTCAAAGAAAGAGCACCCGGTAAAACCCCCACGATACAGATGGCTACTATCCCAGAGTGTCTACAATGACAGTGAAGAGAACGACGGGGCAATGCAACGCAAGACAGAACGCCATACAGGGCACTGCAAGGCAATACGCAGCCAAATCAAGAACAAACGTTTAAAAAAACCGCAAGACCGAGCGGCACATACCGGAACGGACCAGACGGTCGTCAGGGCGATTACAGGGCAATACAATGCAAGACAAAACACAACACGGGGCAGGACGAGGCAAGAGGTAGTCAAATAATGAACCGCCGATCGAAAACCCACAGACGAGTGCGCTGCAATCCCGGTCGCAGATGGCACTCCATAAAATGACTGAGCAATAGAATCCAAGACATAACATTATACGGTGCCGCAGAATGCAATATGCAGTCAAACAGAGAACAACCCATTACAAAACCGACGAGACAGCGCACTGCAATGAGAGACCATATCAGATATCCATCAAGACGGGTCCAGAGCAATACAATGCAAGACCTAACAGTATACCGGGCTCTACAATATGATACACCGTGAAAGAAAAAGAAAACGAGTGCAGAACTGCACGGTCTTGAGAATTTTTTAACACGATGGCTGAAATGACAATCCAAACGATGACAGGGTAATCCAACACCAGACATAGCACTATACGGGTCAGCACAACCCAATACCCGCTCAAATAATCAGCAAACATTTCTAGGACTGCACAGGATGGGGAATTGTTTAACGAATACACAGTTCAATAAACAACAGCCAATTGTCGGACTGCAGTGGACTGTGAAAGTTTTAAACACAAAGTCTAAAGTCACAAACCCGACACTGACAGGACAATACGATGCGAGACAGCGTAACAGCGTACATGGCAGTACAATGCAATACACCGTCAAATAGAAAACAGCTGATGAAGGAAGTGACAATACGGTGGCATACAATGGCAGAATAGATCAGATGACAGTCAAGACAACAACAGAGCCATACAACGCAAGACGTAACACCACACGGCGACAGACAAGGCAAGATGCAGTTGTGGCGGGCAGAGCGATTCACTTCACTCCTAAGAGAGAAGGAAACATTTAGAAACACACACACACAGGGATTCAACAAAGGTAGCAGTGCACGTGACAGCGCTTCACCAGATTGCACGGCCACGTACCCCGGGTTATTTACTGCCTAGGGGCCGGGGTCAGACGAGCTGTCAGGGAGACCCTCCCCTTGAGTCACGAGGCTCGGAAAGGACCCCCTTGCTTTCTAAACTCCTTCTCCGAGAGGAGTCTAGCTGCGGCTGGATCCCATCCTTGCCCCGGCCTTGGGCAACCCTTTCCCTCTAAAGGATTCTATCTGCGCCATCGACCCGTTCTATCACTCAGCTAAGATTGCAAAGCTCTGCATGCTATTAGTCACTTACCCAGATTCTGCTGCGGCAAGGCGTCTCTCAACCTCGAGGAGCAGAAACTTACGTGAGCGTCCCCGCTCAAGCGGAGGAGGTGGCGAACAGGCCGCTGCCGGGCAGGAAGGCTCCAAGGGCTCTCTTCCTGCCCACTATCTGTAGAGGCAGCTAATTGACTTCTAGTCAGATCAGCCTGGGAACAAAATAGCTCAGTCCCCACTCCAGAAGGAGTGTTGACTCTGTTGCCTGCGGGGAGGAGAGAAAGGGGGGTTGGGGGGGTGACGGGGTGGGAAACGGCGGGGGGCAGGGCACCGCACCACCACGCCGGTCAAACAAAGAACAACCGATTCAATAATTCACAACACAGTGCAGTACAATCCCAGACAGTCTAAAACAACAGTCGAAACAATGATAGACCAATACAATGCAAGACATAACACACCACGGGGCAGCACGAGGCAATACGCAGCCAAATTAAGAACGACCGATCAACACACCCACGATAGCGTGCAGTCCTGCGACAGAATGTTTCAAGTGACCGTCAAAACAACGATGGGGCAATGCAATGCAATGCCTAACAATACAGGACGCTACGATGGAACACACAACCCAAGAACTCATTCAGAAACTCACAATACCGCGCAGTACAATCCCAGACAAGCTCAAATAACAAGCAAGACAACGTCAGGGCAATACAATGCAAGACAAAGTTACACAGGGCAGTACAACGCCATACACAATCAAATAAACAGCAGCCAAGGAAAGAATTCACAGTACAGTGCCATACAATGCCAGACTATCACTCAGATGGCAGTCGAGACAACGACACAGCAACACAGCGCAAGGCGTAACACAATACGGGGCACTTCAAGACACTGCACGGTCAAAGAAACAACAACCTATTAGAGAAGTCACAATACAGTGCAGTCCTCTGACAGAACGTCTATAAAAAGACCGTCTAGACAATGACAGGGTAATACAACGCAAGACGAAACACGATACAGGGCACTACAAGGCAAAACACACTCACATCAACAACCGCCCCTTAAAAAAAAACGACAGCTCAGTGCAGCACCCTGCCAGAATATACATCACGTGGCACTCAGGACAATTCCATGGCAATACAATGCCAAACGTAACACAACACAGGGCAGCACAATGCAAAACAGAATGAAAGAAAGAACAACCTGACAAAACCCCTACATACCCGTCAGTACCATCCCACAGGGCGTCACGTGGCGGTCGAGACAGTTACAGGACAACAGAATCCGAGACGTAACATTACACAGCGCAGTACAGTGCAATAGTCAGTCAAATAAACAACCCACGAAGGGACCCACAATACTGCGCGTTCCAGCGCCAACAGATGTCAGACAGCAGGCAAGATACCGACAGAGCAATACAGCGCACAACGTAAGACAACAGAGGACGGTCTAATGCTCAGACGCATCAGATGGCAGTCAAAACAATGACGCGGCAATACAATTCGAGACCCAACACAAAGGCGGTAGCACGGCAATACACGGTGGTCAAAGAAAGAGCACCCGGTAAAACCCCCACGATACAGATGGCTACTATCCCAGAGTGTCTACAATGACAGTGAAGAGAACGACGGGGCAATGCAACGCAAGACAGAACGCCATACAGGGCACTGCAAGGCAATACGCAGCCAAATCAAGAACAAACGTTTAAAAAAACCGCAAGACCGAGCGGCACATACCGGAACGGACCAGACGGTCGTCAGGGCGATTACAGGGCAATACAATGCAAGACAAAACACAACACGGGGCAGGACGAGGCAAGAGGTAGTCAAATAATGAACCGCCGATCGAAAACCCACAGACGAGTGCGCTGCAATCCCGGTCGCAGATGGCACTCCATAAAATGACTGAGCAATAGAATCCAAGACATAACATTATACGGTGCCGCAGAATGCAATATGCAGTCAAACAGAGAACAACCCATTACAAAACCGACGAGACAGCGCACTGCAATGAGAGACCATATCAGATATCCATCAAGACGGGTCCAGAGCAATACAATGCAAGACCTAACAGTATACCGGGCTCTACAATATGATACACCGTGAAAGAAAAAGAAAACGAGTGCAGAACTGCACGGTCTTGAGAATTTTTTAACACGATGGCTGAAATGACAATCCAAACGATGACAGGGTAATCCAACACCAGACATAGCACTATACGGGTCAGCACAACCCAATACCCGCTCAAATAATCAGCAAACATTTCTAGGACTGCACAGGATGGGGAATTGTTTAACGAATACACAGTTCAATAAACAACAGCCAATTGTCGGACTGCAGTGGACTGTGAAAGTTTTAAACACAAAGTCTAAAGTCACAAACCCGACACTGACAGGACAATACGATGCGAGACAGCGTAACAGCGTACATGGCAGTACAATGCAATACACCGTCAAATAGAAAACAGCTGATGAAGGAAGTGACAATACGGTGGCATACAATGGCAGAATAGATCAGATGACAGTCAAGACAACAACAGAGCCATACAACGCAAGACGTAACACCACACGGCGACAGACAAGGCAAGATGCAGTTGTGGCGGGCAGAGCGATTCACTTCACTCCTAAGAGAGAAGGAAACATTTAGAAACACACACACACAGGGATTCAACAAAGGTAGCAGTGCACGTGACAGCGCTTCACCAGATTGCACGGCCACGTACCCCGGGTTATTTACTGCCTAGGGGCCGGGGTCAGACGAGCTGTCAGGGAGACCCTCCCCTTGAGTCACGAGGCTCGGAAAGGACCCCCTTGCTTTCTAAACTCCTTCTCCGAGAGGAGCCTAGCTGCGGCTGGATCCCATCCTTGCCCCGGCCTTGGGCAACCCTTTCCCTCTAAAGGATTCTATCTGCGCCATCGACCCGTTCTATCACTCAGCTAAGATTGCAAAGCTCTGCATGCTATTAGTCACTTACCCAGATTCTGCTGCGGCAAGGCGTCTCTCAACCTCGAGGAGCAGAAACTTACGTGAGCGTCCCCGCTCAAGCGGAGGAGGTGGCGAACAGGCCGCTGCCGGGCAGGAAGGCTCCAAGGGCTCTCTTCCTGCCCACTATCTGTAGAGGCAGCTAATTGACTTCTAGTCAGATCAGCCTGGGAACAAAATAGCTCAGTCCCCACTCCAGAAGGAGTGTTGACTCTGTTGCCTGCGGGGAGGAGAGAAAGGGGGGTTGGGGGGGTGACGGGGTGGGAAACGGCGGGGGGCAGGGCACCGCACCACCACGCCGGTCAAACAAAGAACAACCGATTCAATAATTCACAACACAGTGCAGTACAATCCCAGACAGTCTAAAACAACAGTCGAAACAATGATAGACCAATACAATGCAAGACATAACACACCACGGGGCAGCACGAGGCAATACGCAGCCAAATTAAGAACGACCGATCAACACACCCACGATAGCGTGCAGTCCTGCGACAGAATGTTTCAAGTGACCGTCAAAACAACGATGGGGCAATGCAATGCAATGCCTAACAATACAGGACGCTACGATGGAACACACAACCCAAGAACTCATTCAGAAACTCACAATACCGCGCAGTACAATCCCAGACAAGCTCAAATAACAAGCAAGACAACGTCAGGGCAATACAATGCAAGACAAAGTTACACAGGGCAGTACAACGCCATACACAATCAAATAAACAGCAGCCAAGGAAAGAATTCACAGTACAGTGCCATACAATGCCAGACTATCACTCAGATGGCAGTCGAGACAACGACACAGCAACACAGCGCAAGGCGTAACACAATACGGGGCACTTCAAGACACTGCACGGTCAAAGAAACAACAGCCTATTAGAGAAGTCACAATACAGCGCAGTCCTCTGACAGAACGTCTATAAAAAGACCGTCTAGACAATGACAGGGTAATACAACGCAAGACGAAACACGATACAGGGCACTACAAGGCAAAACACACTCACATCAACAACCGCCCCTTAAAAAAAAACGACAGCTCAGTGCAGCACCCTGCCAGAATATACATCACGTGGCACTCAGGACAATTCCATGGCAATACAATGCCAAACGTAACACAACACAGGGCAGCACAATGCAAAACAGAATGAAAGAAAGAACAACCTGACAAAACCCCTACATACCCGTCAGTACCATCCCACAGGGCGTCACGTGGCGGTCGAGACAGTTACAGGACAACAGAATCCGAGACGTAACATTACACAGCGCAGTACAGTGCAATAGTCAGTCAAATAAACAACCCACGAAGGGACCCACAATACTGCGCGTTCCAGCGCCAACAGATGTCAGACAGCAGGCAAGATACCGACAGAGCAATACAGCGCACAACGTAAGACAACAGAGGACGGTCTAATGCTCAGACGCATCAGATGGCAGTCAAAACAATGACGCGGCAATACAATTCGAGACCCAACACAAAGGCGGTAGCACGGCAATACACGGTGGTCAAAGAAAGAGCACCCGGTAAAACCCCCACGATACAGATGGCTACTATCCCAGAGTGTCTACAATGACAGTGAAGAGAACGACGGGGCAATGCAACGCAAGACAGAACGCCATACAGGGCACTGCAAGGCAATACGCAGCCAAATCAAGAACAAACGTTTAAAAAAACCGCAAGACCGAGCGGCACATACCGGAACGGACCAGACGGTCGTCAGGGCGATTACAGGGCAATACAATGCAAGACAAAACACAACACGGGGCAGGACGAGGCAAGAGGTAGTCAAATAATGAACCGCCGATCGAAAACCCACAGACGAGTGCGCTGCAATCCCGGTCGCAGATGGCACTCCATAAAATGACTGAGCAATAGAATCCAAGACATAACATTATACGGTGCCGCAGAATGCAATATGCAGTCAAACAGAGAACAACCCATTACAAAACCGACGAGACAGCGCACTGCAATGAGAGACCATATCAGATATCCATCAAGACGGGTCCAGAGCAATACAATGCAAGACCTAACAGTATACCGGGCTCTACAATATGATACACCGTGAAAGAAAAAGAAAACGAGTGCAGAACTGCACGGTCTTGAGAATTTTTTAACACGATGGCTGAAATGACAATCCAAACGATGACAGGGTAATCCAACACCAGACATAGCACTATACAGGTCAGCACAACCCAATACCCGCTCAAATAAACAGCAAACATTTCTAGGACTGCACAGGATGGGGAATTGTTTAACGAATACACAGTTCAATAAACAACAGCCAATTGTCGGACTGCAGTGGACTGTGAAAGTTTTAAACACAAAGTCTAAAGTCACAAACCCGACACTGACAGGACGATACAATGCGAGACAGCGTAACAGCGTACATGGCAGTACAATGCAATACACCGTCAAATAGAAAACAGCTGATGAAGGAAGTGACAATACGGTGGCATACAATGGCAGAATAGATCAGATGACAGTCAAGACAACAACAGAGCCATACAACGCAAGTCGTAACACCACACGGCGACAGACAAGGCAAGATGCAGTTGTGGCGGGCAGAGCGATTCACTTCACTCCTAAGAGAGAAGGAAACATTTAGAAACACACACACACAGGGATTCAACAAAGGTAGCAGTGCACGTGACAGCGCTTCACCAGATTGCACGGCCACGTACCCCGGGTTATTTACTGCCTAGGGGCCGGGGTCAGACGAGCTGTCAGGGAGACCCTCCCCTTGAGTCACGAGGCTCGGAAAGGACCCCCTTGCTTTCTAAACTCCTTCTCCGAGAGGAGTCTAGCTGCGGCTGGATCCCATCCTTGCCCCGGCCTTGGGCAACCCTTTCCCTCTAAAGGATTCTATCTGCGCCATCGACCCGTTCTATCACTCAGCTAAGATTGCAAAGCTCTGCATGCTATTAGTCACTTGCCCAGATTCTGCTGCGGCAAGGCGTCTCTCAACCTCGAGGAGCAGAAACTTACGTGAGCGTCCCCGCTCAAGCGGAGGAGGTGGCGAACAGGCCGCTGCCGGGCAGGAAGGCTCCAAGGGCTCTCTTCCTGCCCACTATCTGTAGAGGCAGCTAATTGACTTCTAGTCAGATCAGCCTGGGAACAAAATAGCTCAGTCCCCACTCCAGAAGGAGTGTTGACTCTGTTGCCTGCGGGGAGGAGAGAAAGGGGGGTTGGGGGGGTGACGGGGTGGGAAACGGCGGGGGGCAGGGCACCGCACCACCACGCCGGTCAAACAAAGAACAACCGATTCAATAATTCACAACACAGTGCAGTACAATCCCAGACAGTCTAAAACAACAGTCGAAACAATGATAGACCAATACAATGCAAGACATAACACACCACGGGGCAGCACGAGGCAATACGCAGCCAAATTAAGAACGACCGATCAACACACCCACGATAGCGTGCAGTCCTGCGACAGAATGTTTCAAGTGACCGTCAAAACAACGATGGGGCAATGCAATGCAATGCCTAACAATACAGGACGCTACGATGGAACACACAACCCAAGAACTCATTCAGAAACTCACAATACCGCGCAGTACAATCCCAGACAAGCTCAAATAACAAGCAAGACAACGTCAGGGCAATACAATGCAAGACAAAGTTACACAGGGCAGTACAACGCCATACACAATCAAATAAACAGCAGCCAAGGAAAGAATTCACAGTACAGTGCCATACAATGCCAGACTATCACTCAGATGGCAGTCGAGACAACGACACAGCAACACAGCGCAAGGCGTAACACAATACGGGGCACTTCAAGACACTGCACGGTCAAAGAAACAACAACCTATTAGAGAAGTCACAATACAGTGCAGTCCTCTGACAGAACGTCTATAAAAAGACCGTCTAGACAATGACAGGGTAATACAACGCAAGACGAAACACGATACAGGGCACTACAAGGCAAAACACACTCACATCAACAACCGCCCCTTAAAAAAAAACGACAGCTCAGTGCAGCACCCTGCCAGAATATACATCACGTGGCACTCAGGACAATTCCATGGCAATACAATGCCAAACGTAACACAACACAGGGCAGCACAATGCAAAACAGAATGAAAGAAAGAACAACCTGACAAAACCCCTACATACCCGTCAGTACCATCCCACAGGGCGTCACGTGGCGGTCGAGACAGTTACAGGACAACAGAATCCGAGACGTAGCATTACACAGCGCAGTACAGTGCAATAGTCAGTCAAATAAACAACCCACGAAGGGACCCACAATACTGCGCGTTCCAGCGCCAACAGATGTCAGACAGCAGGCAAGATACCGACAGAGCAATACAGCGCACAACGTAAGACAACAGAGGACGGTCTAATGCTCAGACGCATCAGATGGCAGTCAAAACAATGACGCGGCAATACAATTCGAGACCCAACACAAAGGCGGTAGCACGGCAATACACGGTGGTCAAAGAAAGAGCACCCGGTAAAACCCCCACGATACAGATGGCTACTATCCCAGAGTGTCTACAATGACAGTGAAGAGAACGACGGGGCAATGCAACGCAAGACAGAACGCCATACAGGGCACTGCAAGGCAATACGCAGCCAAATCAAGAACAAACGTTTAAAAAAACCGCAAGACCGAGCGGCACATACCGGAACGGACCAGACGGTCGTCAGGGCGATTACAGGGCAATACAATGCAAGACAAAACACAACACGGGGCAGGACGAGGCAAGAGGTAGTCAAATAATGAACCGCCGATCGAAAACCCACAGACGAGTGCGCTGCAATCCCGGTCGCAGATGGCACTCCATAAAATGACTGAGCAATAGAATCCAAGACATAACATTATACGGTGCCGTAGAATGCAATATGCAGTCAAACAGAGAACAACCCATTACAAAACCGACGAGACAGCGCACTGCAATGAGAGACCGTATCAGATATCCATCAAGACGGGTCCAGAGCAATACAATGCAAGACCTAACAGTATACCGGGCTCTACAATATGATACACCGTGAAAGAAAAAGAAAACGAGTGCAGAACTGCACGGTCTTGAGAATTTTTTAACACGATGGCTGAAATGACAATCCAAACGATGACAGGGTAATCCAACACCAGACATAGCACTATACGGGTCAGCACAACCCAATACCCGCTCAAATAAACAGCAAACATTTCTAGGACTGCACAGGATGGGGAATTGTTTAACGAATACACAGTTCAATAAACAACAGCCAATTGTCGGACTGCAGTGGACTGTGAAAGTTTTAAACACAAAGTCTAAAGTCACAAACCCGACACTGACAGGACGATACGATGCGAGACAGCGTAACAGCGTACATGGCAGTACAATGCAATACACCGTCAAATAGAAAACAGCTGATGAAGGAAGTGACAATACGGTGGCATACAATGGCAGAATAGATCAGATGACAGTCAAGACAACAACAGAGCCATACAACGCAAGTCGTAACACCACACGGCGACAGACAAGGCAAGATGCAGTTGTGGCGGGCAGAGCGATTCACTTCACTCCTAAGAGAGAAGGAAACATTTAGAAACACACACACACAGGGATTCAACAAAGGTAGCAGTGCACGTGACAGCGCTTCACCAGATTGCACGGCCACGTACCCCGGGTTATTTACTGCCTAGGGGCCGGGGTCAGACGAGCTGTCAGGGAGACCCTCCCCTTGAGTCACGAGGCTCGGAAAGGACCCCCTTGCTTTCTAAACTCCTTCTCCGAGAGGAGTCTAGCTGCGGCTGGATCCCATCCTTGCCCCGGCCTTGGGCAACCCTTTCCCTCTAAAGGATTCTATCTGCGCCATCGACCCGTTCTATCACTCAGCTAAGATTGCAAAGCTCTGCATGCTATTAGTCACTTGCCCAGATTCTGCTGCGGCAAGGCGTCTCTCAACCTCGAGGAGCAGAAACTTACGTGAGCGTCCCCGCTCAAGCGGAGGAGGTGGCGAACAGGCCGCTGCCGGGCAGGAAGGCTCCAAGGGCTCTCTTCCTGCCCACTATCTGTAGAGGCAGCTAATTGACTTCTAGTCAGATCAGCCTGGGAACAAAATAGCTCAGTCCCCACTCCAGAAGGAGTGTTGACTCTGTTGCCTGCGGGGAGGAGAGAAAGGGGGGTTGGGGGGGTGACGGGGTGGGAAACGGCGGGGGGCAGGGCACCGCACCACCACGCCGGTCAAACAAAGAACAACCGATTCAATAATTCACAACACAGTGCAGTACAATCCCAGACAGTCTAAAACAACAGTCGAAACAATGATAGACCAATACAATGCAAGACATAACACACCACGGGGCAGCACGAGGCAATACGCAGCCAAATTAAGAACGACCGATCAACACACCCACGATAGCGTGCAGTCCTGCGACAGAATGTTTCAAGTGACCGTCAAAACAACGATGGGGCAATGCAATGCAATGCCTAACAATACAGGACGCTACGATGGAACACACAACCCAAGAACTCATTCAGAAACTCACAATACCGCGCAGTACAATCCCAGACAAGCTCAAATAACAAGCAAGACAACGTCAGGGCAATACAATGCAAGACAAAGTTACACAGGGCAGTACAACGCCGTACACAATCAAATAAACAGCAGCCAAGGAAAGAATTCACAGTACAGTGCCATACAATGCCAGACTATCACTCAGATGGCAGTCGAGACAACGACACAGCAACACAGCGCAAGGCGTAACACAATACGGGGCACTTCAAGACACTGCACGGTCAAAGAAACAACAACCTATTAGAGAAGTCACAATACAGTGCAGTCCTCTGACAGAACGTCTATAAAAAGACCGTCTAGACAATGACAGGGTAATACAACGCAAGACGAAACACGATACAGGGCACTACAAGGCAAAACACACTCACATCAACAACCGCCCCTTAAAAAAAACCGACAGCTCAGTGCAGCACCCTGCCAGAATATACATCACGTGGCACTCAGGACAATTACATGGCAATACAATGCCAAACGTAACACAACACAGGGCAGCACAATGCAAAACAGAATGAAAGAAAGAACAACCTGACAAAACCCCTACATACCCGTCAGTACCATCCCACAGGGCGTCACGTGGCGGTCGAGACAGTTACAGGACAACAGAATCCGAGACGTAGCATTACACAGCGCAGTACAGTGCAATAGTCAGTCAAATAAACAACCCACGAAGGGACCCACAATACTGCGCGTTCCAGCGCCAACAGATGTCAGACAGCAGGCAAGATACCGACAGAGCAATACAGCGCACAACGTAAGACAACAGAGGACGGTCTAATGCTCAGACGCATCAGATGGCAGTCAAAACAATGACGCGGCAATACAATTCGAGACCCAACACAAAGGCGGTAGCACGGCAATACACGGTGGTCAAAGAAAGAGCACCCGGTAAAACCCCCACGATACAGATGGCTACTATCCCAGAGTGTCTACAATGACAGTGAAGAGAACGACGGGGCAATGCAACGCAAGACAGAACGCCATACAGGGCACTGCAAGGCAATACGCAGCCAAATCAAGAACAAACGTTTAAAAAAACCGCAAGACCGAGCGGCACATACCGGAACGGACCAGACGGTCGTCAGGGCGATTACAGGGCAATACAATGCAAGACAAAACACAACACGGGGCAGGACGAGGCAAGAGGTAGTCAAATAATGAACCGCCGATCGAAAACCCACAGACGAGTGCGCTGCAATCCCGGTCGCAGATGGCACTCCATAAAATGACTGAGCAATAGAATCCAAGACATAACATTATACGGTGCCGTAGAATGCAATATGCAGTCAAACAGAGAACAACCCATTACAAAACCGACGAGACAGCGCACTGCAATGAGAGACCGTATCAGATATCCATCAAGACGGGTCCAGAGCAATACAATGCAAGACCTAACAGTATACCGGGCTCTACAATATGATACACCGTGAAAGAAAAAGAAAACGAGTGCAGAACTGCACGGTCTTGAGAATTTTTTAACACGATGGCTGAAATGACAATCCAAACGATGACAGGGTAATCCAACACCAGACATAGCACTATACGGGTCAGCACAACCCAATACCCGCTCAAATAAACAGCAAACATTTCTAGGACTGCACAGGATGGGGAATTGTTTAACGAATACACAGTTCAATAAACAACAGCCAATTGTCGGACTGCAGTGGACTGTGAAAGTTTTAAACACAAAGTCTAAAGTCACAAACCCGACACTGACAGGACGATACAATGCGAGACAGCGTAACAGCGTACATGGCAGTACAATGCAATACACCGTCAAATAGAAAACAGCTGATGAAGGAAGTGACAATACGGTGGCATACAATGGCAGAATAGATCAGATGACAGTCAAGACAACAACAGAGCCATACAACGCAAGTCGTAACACCACACGGCGACAGACAAGGCAAGATGCAGTTGTGGCGGGCAGAGCGATTCACTTCACTCCTAAGAGAGAAGGAAACATTTAGAAACACACACACACAGGGATTCAACAAAGGTAGCAGTGCACGTGACAGCGCTTCACCAGATTGCACGGCCACGTACCCCGGGTTATTTACTGCCTAGGGGCCGGGGTCAGACGAGCTGTCAGGGAGACCCTCCCCTTGAGTCACGAGGCTCGGAAAGGACCCCCTTGCTTTCTAAACTCCTTCTCCGAGAGGAGTCTAGCTGCGGCTGGATCCCATCCTTGCCCCGGCCTTGGGCAACCCTTTCCCTCTAAAGGATTCTATCTGCGCCATCGACCCGTTCTATCACTCAGCTAAGATTGCAAAGCTCTGCATGCTATTAGTCACTTGCCCAGATTCTGCTGCGGCAAGGCGTCTCTCAACCTCGAGGAGCAGAAACTTACGTGAGCGTCCCCGCTCAAGCGGAGGAGGTGGCGAACAGGCCGCTGCCGGGCAGGAAGGCTCCAAGGGCTCTCTTCCTGCCCACTATCTGTAGAGGCAGCTAATTGACTTCTAGTCAGATCAGCCTGGGAACAAAATAGCTCAGTCCCCACTCCAGAAGGAGTGTTGACTCTGTTGCCTGCGGGGAGGAGAGAAAGGGGGGTTGGGGGGGTGACGGGGTGGGAAACGGCGGGGGGCAGGGCACCGCACCACCACGCCGGTCAAACAAAGAACAACCGATTCAATAATTCACAACACAGTGCAGTACAATCCCAGACAGTCTAAAACAACAGTCGAAACAATGATAGACCAATACAATGCAAGACATAACACACCACGGGGCAGCACGAGGCAATACGCAGCCAAATTAAGAACGACCGATCAACACACCCACGATAGCGTGCAGTCCTGCGACAGAATGTTTCAAGTGACCGTCAAAACAACGATGGGGCAATGCAATGCAATGCCTAACAATACAGGACGCTACGATGGAACACACAACCCAAGAACTCATTCAGAAACTCACAATACCGCGCAGTACAATCCCAGACAAGCTCAAATAACAAGCAAGACAACGTCAGGGCAATACAATGCAAGACAAAGTTACACAGGGCAGTACAACGCCATACACAATCAAATAAACAGCAGCCAAGGAAAGAATTCACAGTACAGTGCCATACAATGCCAGACTATCACTCAGATGGCAGTCGAGACAACGACACAGCAACACAGCGCAAGGCGTAACACAATACGGGGCACTTCAAGACACTGCACGGTCAAAGAAACAACAACCTATTAGAGAAGTCACAATACATTGCAGTCCTCTGACAGAACGTCTATAAAAAGACCGTCTAGACAATGACAGGGTAATACAACGCAAGACGAAACACGATACAGGGCACTACAAGGCAAAACACACTCACATCAACAACCGCCCCTTAAAAAAAAACGACAGCTCAGTGCAGCACCCTGCCAGAATATACATCACGTGGCACTCAGGACAATTCCATGGCAATACAATGCCAAACGTAACACAACACAGGGCAGCACAATGCAAAACAGAATGAAAGAAAGAACAACCTGACAAAACCCCTACATACCCGTCAGTACCATCCCACAGGGCGTCACGTGGCGGTCGAGACAGTTACAGGACAACAGAATCCGAGACGTAGCATTACACAGCGCAGTACAGTGCAATAGTCAGTCAAATAAACAACCCACGAAGAGACCCACAATACTGCGCGTTCCAGCGCCAACAGATGTCAGACAGCAGGCAAGATACCGACAGAGCAATACAGCGCACAACGTAAGACAACAGAGGACGGTCTAATGCTCAGACGCATCAGATGGCAGTCAAAACAATGACGCGGCAATACAATTCGAGACCCAACACAAAGGCGGTAGCACGGCAATACACGGTGGTCAAAGAAAGAGCACCCGGTAAAACCCCCACGATACAGATGGCTACTATCCCAGAGTGTCTACAATGACAGTGAAGAGAACGACGGGGCAATGCAACGCAAGACAGAACGCCATACAGGGCACTGCAAGGCAATACGCAGCCAAATCAAGAACAAACGTTTAAAAAAACCGCAAGACCGAGCGGCACATACCGGAACGGACCAGACGGTCGTCAGGGCGATTACAGGGCAATACAATGCAAGACAAAACACAACACGGGGCAGGACGAGGCAAGAGGTAGTCAAATAATGAACCGCCGATCGAAAACCCACAGACGAGTGCGCTGCAATCCCGGTCGCAGATGGCACTCCATAAAATGACTGAGCAATAGAATCCAAGACATAACATTATACGGTGCCGTAGAATGCAATATGCAGTCAAACAGAGAACAACCCATTACAAAACCGACGAGACAGCGCACTGCAATGAGAGACCATATCAGATATCCATCAAGACGGGTCCAGAGCAATACAATGCAAGACCTAACAGTATACCGGGCTCTACAATATGATACACCGTGAAAGAAAAAGAAAACGAGTGCAGAACTGCACGGTCTTGAGAATTTTTTAACACGATGGCTGAAATGACAATCCAAACGATGACAGGGTAATCCAACACCAGACATAGCACTATACGGGTCAGCACAACCCAATACCCGCTCAAATAATCAGCAAACATTTCTAGGACTGCACAGGATGGGGAATTGTTTAACGAATACACAGGTCAATAAACAACAGCCAATTGTCGGACTGCAGTGGACTGTGAAAGTTTTAAACACAAAGTCTAAAGTCACAAACCCGACACTGACAGGACGATACGATGCGAGACAGCGTAACAGCGTACATGGCAGTACAATGCAATACACCGTCAAATAGAAAACAGCTGATGAAGGAAGTGACAATACGGTGGCATACAATGGCAGAATAGATCAGATGACAGTCAAGACAACAACAGAGCCATACAACGCAAGTCGTAACACCACACGGCGACAGACAAGGCAAGATGCAGTTGTGGCGGGCAGAGCGATTCACTTCACTCCTAAGAGAGAAGGAAACATTTAGAAACACACACACACAGGGATTCAACAAAGGTAGCAGTGCACGTGACAGCGCTTCACCAGATTGCACGGCCACGTACCCCGGGTTATTTACTGCCTAGGGGCCGGGGTCAGACGAGCTGTCAGGGAGACCCTCCCCTTGAGTCACGAGGCTCGGAAAGGACCCCCTTGCTTTCTAAACTCCTTCTCCGAGAGGAGTCTAGCTGCGGCTGGATCCCATCCTTGCCCCGGCCTTGGGCAACCCTTTCCCTCTAAAGGATTCTATCTGCGCCATCGACCCGTTCTATCACTCAGCTAAGATTGCAAAGCTCTGCATGCTATTAGTCACTTGCCCAGATTCTGCTGCGGCAAGGCGTCTCTCAACCTCGAGGAGCAGAAACTTACGTGAGCGTCCCCGCTCAAGCGGAGGAGGTGGCGAACAGGCCGCTGCCGGGCAGGAAGGCTCCAAGGGCTCTCTTCCTGCCCACTATCTGTAGAGGCAGCTAATTGACTTCTAGTCAGATCAGCCTGGGAACAAAATAGCTCAGTCCCCACTCCAGAAGGAGTGTTGACTCTGTTGCCTGCGGGGAGGAGAGAAAGGGGGGTTGGGGGGGTGACGGGGTGGGAAACGGCGGGGGGCAGGGCACCGCACCACCACGCCGGTCAAACAAAGAACAACCGATTCAATAATTCACAACACAGTGCAGTACAATCCCAGACAGTCTAAAACAACAGTCGAAACAATGATAGACCAATACAATGCAAGACATAACACACCACGGGGCAGCACGAGGCAATACGCAGCCAAATTAAGAACGACCGATCAACACACCCACGATAGCGTGCAGTCCTGCGACAGAATGTTTCAAGTGACCGTCAAAACAACGATGGGGCAATGCAATGCAATGCCTAACAATACAGGACGCTACGATGGAACACACAACCCAAGAACTCATTCAGAAACTCACAATACCGCGCAGTACAATCCCAGACAAGCTCAAATAACAAGCAAGACAACGTCAGGGCAATACAATGCAAGACAAAGTTACACAGGGCAGTACAACGCCGTACACAATCAAATAAACAGCAGCCAAGGAAAGAATTCACAGTACAGTGCCATACAATGCCAGACTATCACTCAGATGGCAGTCGAGACAACGACACAGCAACACAGCGCAAGGCGTAACACAATACGGGGCACTTCAAGACACTGCACGGTCAAAGAAACAACAACCTATTAGAGAAGTCACAATACAGTGCAGTCCTCTGACAGAACGTCTATAAAAAGACCGTCTAGACAATGACAGGGTAATACAACGCAAGACGAAACACGATACAGGGCACTACAAGGCAAAACACACTCACATCAACAACCGCCCCTTAAAAAAAAACGACAGCTCAGTGCAGCACCCTGCCAGAATATACATCACGTGGCACTCAGGACAATTCCATGGCAATACAATGCCAAACGTAACACAACACAGGGCAGCACAATGCAAAACAGAATGAAAGAAAGAACAACCTGACAAAACCCCTACATACCCGTCAGTACCATCCCACAGGGCGTCACGTGGCGGTCGAGACAGTTACAGGACAACAGAATCCGAGACGTAGCATTACACAGCGCAGTACAGTGCAATAGTCAGTCAAATAAACAACCCACGAAGGGACCCACAATACTGCGCGTTCCAGCGCCAACAGATGTCAGACAGCAGGCAAGATACCGACAGAGCAATACAGCGCACAACGTAAGACAACAGAGGACGGTCTAATGCTCAGACGCATCAGATGGCAGTCAAAACAATGACGCGGCAATACAATTCGAGACCCAACACAAAGGCGGTAGCACGGCAATACACGGTGGTCAAAGAAAGAGCACCCGGTAAAACCCCCACGATACAGATGGCTACTATCCCAGAGTGTCTACAATGACAGTGAAGAGAACGACGGGGCAATGCAACGCAAGACAGAACGCCATACAGGGCACTGCAAGGCAATACGCAGCCAAATCAAGAACAAACGTTTAAAAAAACCGCAAGACCGAGCGGCACATACCGGAACGGACCAGACGGTCGTCAGGGCGATTACAGGGCAATACAATGCAAGACAAAACACAACACGGGGCAGGACGAGGCAAGAGGTAGTCAAATAATGAACCGCCGATCGAAAACCCACAGACGAGTGCGCTGCAATCCCGGTCGCAGATGGCACTCCATAAAATGACTGAGCAATAGAATCCAAGACATAACATTATACGGTGCCGTAGAATGCAATATGCAGTCAAACAGAGAACAACCCATTACAAAACCGACGAGACAGCGCACTGCAATGAGAGACCGTATCAGATATCCATCAAGACGGGTCCAGAGCAATACAATGCAAGACCTAACAGTATACCGGGCTCTACAATATGATACACCGTGAAAGAAAAAGAAAACGAGTGCAGAACTGCACGGTCTTGAGAATTTTTTAACACGATGGCTGAAATGACAATCCAAACGATGACAGGGTAATCCAACACCAGACATAGCACTATACGGGTCAGCACAACCCAATACCCGCTCAAATAAACAGCAAACATTTCTAGGACTGCACAGGATGGGGAATTGTTTAACGAATACACAGTTCAATAAACAACAGCCAATTGTCGGACTGCAGTGGACTGTGAAAGTTTTAAACACAAAGTCTAAAGTCACAAACCCGACACTGACAGGACGATACAATGCGAGACAGCGTAACAGCGTACATGGCAGTACAATGCAATACACCGTCAAATAGAAAACAGCTGATGAAGGAAGTGACAATACGGTGGCATACAATGGCAGAATAGATCAGATGACAGTCAAGACAACAACAGAGCCATACAACGCAAGTCGTAACACCACACGGCGACAGACAAGGCAAGATGCAGTTGTGGCGGGCAGAGCGATTCACTTCACTCCTAAGAGAGAAGGAAACATTTAGAAACACACACACACAGGGATTCAACAAAGGTAGCAGTGCACGTGACAGCGCTTCACCAGATTGCACGGCCACGTACCCCGGGTTATTTACTGCCTAGGGGCCGGGGTCAGACGAGCTGTCAGGGAGACCCTCCCCTTGAGTCACGAGGCTCGGAAAGGACCCCCTTGCTTTCTAAACTCCTTCTCCGAGAGGAGTCTAGCTGCGGCTGGATCCCATCCTTGCCCCGGCCTTGGGCAACCCTTTCCCTCTAAAGGATTCTATCTGCGCCATCGACCCGTTCTATCACTCAGCTAAGATTGCAAAGCTCTGCATGCTATTAGTCACTTGCCCAGATTCTGCTGCGGCAAGGCGTCTCTCAACCTCGAGGAGCAGAAACTTACGTGAGCGTCCCCGCTCAAGCGGAGGAGGTGGCGAACAGGCCGCTGCCGGGCAGGAAGGCTCCAAGGGCTCTCTTCCTGCCCACTATCTGTAGAGGCAGCTAATTGACTTCTAGTCAGATCAGCCTGGGAACAAAATAGCTCAGTCCCCACTCCAGAAGGAGTGTTGACTCTGTTGCCTGCGGGGAGGAGAGAAAGGGGGGTTGGGGGGGTGACGGGGTGGGAAACGGCGGGGGGCAGGGCACCGCACCACCACGCCGGTCAAACAAAGAACAACCGATTCAATAATTCACAACACAGTGCAGTACAATCCCAGACAGTCTAAAACAACAGTCGAAACAATGATAGACCAATACAATGCAAGACATAACACACCACGGGGCAGCACGAGGCAATACGCAGCCAAATTAAGAACGACCGATCAACACACCCACGATAGCGTGCAGTCCTGCGACAGAATGTTTCAAGTGACCGTCAAAACAACGATGGGGCAATGCAATGCAATGCCTAACAATACAGGACGCTACGATGGAACACACAACCCAAGAACTCATTCAGAAACTCACAATACCGCGCAGTACAATCCCAGACAAGCTCAAATAACAAGCAAGACAACGTCAGGGCAATACAATGCAAGACAAAGTTACACAGGGCAGTACAACGCCATACACAATCAAATAAACAGCAGCCAAGGAAAGAATTCACAGTACAGTGCCATACAATGCCAGACTATCACTCAGATGGCAGTCGAGACAACGACACAGCAACACAGCGCAAGGCGTAACACAATACGGGGCACTTCAAGACACTGCACGGTCAAAGAAACAACAACCTATTAGAGAAGTCACAATACAGTGCAGTCCTCTGACAGAACGTCTATAAAAAGACCGTCTAGACAATGACAGGGTAATACAACGCAAGACGAAACACGATACAGGGCACTACAAGGCAAAACACACTCACATCAACAACCGCCCCTTAAAAAAACCCGACAGCTCAGTGCAGCACCCTGCCAGAATATACATCACGTGGCACTCAGGACAATTCCATGGCAATACAATGCCAAACGTAACACAACACAGGGCAGCACAATGCAAAACAGAATGAAAGAAAGAACAACCTGACAAAACCCCTACATACCCGTCAGTACCATCCCACAGGGCGTCACGTGGCGGTCGAGACAGTTACAGGACAACAGAATCCGAGACGTAACATTACACAGCGCAGTACAGTGCAATAGTCAGTCAAATAAACAACCCACGAAGGGACCCACAATACTGCGCGTTCCAGCGCCAACAGATGTCAGACAGCAGGCAAGATACCGACAGAGCAATACAGCGCACAACGTAAGACAACAGAGGACGGTCTAATGCTCAGACGCATCAGATGGCAGTCAAAACAATGACGCGGCAATACAATTCGAGACCCAACACAAAGGCGGTAGCACGGCAATACACGGTGGTCAAAGAAAGAGCACCCGGTAAAACCCCCACGATACAGATGGCTACTATCCCAGAGTGTCTACAATGACAGTGAAGAGAACGACGGGGCAATGCAACGCAAGACAGAACGCCATACAGGGCACTGCAAGGCAATACGCAGCCAAATCAAGAACAAACGTTTAAAAAAACCGCAAGACCGAGCGGCACATACCGGAACGGACCAGACGGTCGTCAGGGCGATTACAGGGCAATACAATGCAAGACAAAACACAACACGGGGCAGGACGAGGCAAGAGGTAGTCAAATAATGAACCGCCGATCGAAAACCCACAGACGAGTGCGCTGCAATCCCGGTCGCAGATGGCACTCCATAAAATGACTGAGCAATAGAATCCAAGACATAACATTATACGGTGCCGCAGAATGCAATATGCAGTCAAACAGAGAACAACCCATTACAAAACCGACGAGACAGCGCACTGCAATGAGAGACCATATCAGATATCCATCAAGACGGGTCCAGAGCAATACAATGCAAGACCTAACAGTATACCGGGCTCTACAATATGATACACCGTGAAAGAAAAAGAAAACGAGTGCAGAACTGCACAGTCTTGAGAATTTTTTAACACGATGGCTGAAATGACAATCCAAACGATGACAGGGTAATCCAACACCAGACATAGCACTATACGGGTCAGCACAACCCAATACCCGCTCAAATAATCAGCAAACATTTCTAGGACTGCACAGGATGGGGAATTGTTTAACGAATACACAGTTCAATAAACAACAGCCAATTGTCGGACTGCAGTGGACTGTGAAAGTTTTAAACACAAAGTCTAAAGTCACAAACCCGACACTGACAGGACGATACAATGCGAGACAGCGTAACAGCGTACATGGCAGTACAATGCAATACACCGTCAAATAGAAAACAGCTGATGAAGGAAGTGACAATACGGTGGCATACAATGGCAGAATAGATCAGATGACAGTCAAGACAACAACAGAGCCATACAACGCAAGACGTAACACCACACGGCGACAGACAAGGCAAGATGCAGTTGTGGCGGGCAGAGCGATTCACTTCACTCCTAAGAGAGAAGGAAACATTTAGAAACACACACACACAGGGATTCAACAAAGGTAGCAGTGCACGTGACAGCGCTTCACCAGATTGCACGGCCACGTACCCCGGGTTATTTACTGCCTAGGGGCCGGGGTCAGACGAGCTGTCAGGGAGACCCTCCCCTTGAGTCACGAGGCTCGGAAAGGACCCCCTTGCTTTCTAAACTCCTTCTCCGAGAGGAGTCTAGCTGCGGCTGGATCCCGTCCTTGCCCCGGCCTTGGGCAACCCTTTCCCTCTAAAGGATTCTATCTGCGCCATCGACCCGTTCTATCACTCAGCTAAGATTGCAAAGCTCTGCATGCTATTAGTCACTTACCCAGATTCTGCTGCGGCAAGGCGTCTCTCAACCTCGAGGAGCAGAAACTTACGTGAGCGTCCCCGCTCAAGCGGAGGAGGTGGCGAACAGGCCGCTGCCGGGCAGGAAGGCTCCAAGGGCTCTCTTCCTGCCCACTATCTGTAGAGGCAGCTAATTGACTTCTAGTCAGATCAGCCTGGGAACAAAATAGCTCAGTCCCCACTCCAGAAGGAGTGTTGACTCTGTTGCCTGCGGGGAGGAGAGAAAGGGGGGTTGGGGGGGTGACGGGGTGGGAAACGGCGGGGGGCAGGGCACCGCACCACCACGCCGGTCAAACAAAGAACAACCGATTCAATAATTCACAACACAGTGCAGTACAATCCCAGACAGTCTAAAACAACAGTCGAAACAATGATAGACCAATACAATGCAAGACATAACACACCACGGGGCAGCACGAGGCAATACGCAGCCAAATTAAGAACGACCGATCAACACACCCACGATAGCGTGCAGTCCTGCGACAGAATGTTTCAAGTGACCGTCAAAACAACGATGGGGCAATGCAATGCAATGCCTAACAATACAGGACGCTACGATGGAACACACAACCCAAGAACTCATTCAGAAACTCACAATACCGCGCAGTACAATCCCAGACAAGCTCAAATAACAAGCAAGACAACGTCAGGGCAATACAACGCAAGACAAAGTTACACAGGGCAGTACAACGCCATACACAATCAAATAAACAGCAGCCAAGGAAAGAATTCACAGTACAGTGCCATACAATGCCAGACTATCACTCAGATGGCAGTCGAGACAACGACACAGCAACACAGCGCAAGGCGTAACACAATACGGGGCACTTCAAGACACTGCACGGTCAAAGAAACAACAACCTATTAGAGAAGTCACAATACAGTGCAGTCCTCTGACAGAACGTCTATAAAAAGACCGTCTAGACAATGACAGGGTAATACAACGCAAGACGAAACACGATACAGGGCACTACAAGGCAAAACACACTCACATCAACAACCGCCCCTTAAAAAAACCCGACAGCTCAGTGCAGCACCCTGCCAGAATATACATCACGTGGCACTCAGGACAATTCCATGGCAATACAATGCCAAACGTAACACAACACAGGGCAGCACAATGCAAAACAGAATGAAAGAAAGAACAACCTGACAAAACCCCTACATACCCGTCAGTACCATCCCACAGGGCGTCACGTGGCGGTCGAGACAGTTACAGGACAACAGAATCCGAGACGTAACATTACACAGCGCAGTACAGTGCAATAGTCAGTCAAATAAACAACCCACGAAGGGACCCACAATACTGCGCGTTCCAGCGCCAACAGATGTCAGACAGCAGGCAAGATACCGACAGAGCAATACAGCGCACAACGTAAGACAACAGAGGACGGTCTAATGCTCAGACGCATCAGATGGCAGTCAAAACAATGACGCGGCAATACAATTCGAGACCCAACACAAAGGCGGTAGCACGGCAATACACGGTGGTCAAAGAAAGAGCACCCGGTAAAACCCCCACGATACAGATGGCTACTATCCCAGAGTGTCTACAATGACAGTGAAGAGAACGACGGGGCAATGCAACGCAAGACAGAACGCCATACAGGGCACTGCAAGGCAATACGCAGCCAGATCAAGAACAAACGTTTAAAAAAACCGCAAGACCGAGCGGCACATACCGGAACGGACCAGACGGTCGTCAGGGCGATTACAGGGCAATACAATGCAAGACAAAACACAACACGGGGCAGGACGAGGCAAGAGGTAGTCAAATAATGAACCGCCGATCGAAAACCCACAGACGAGTGCGCTGCAATCCCGGTCGCAGATGGCACTCCATAAAATGACTGAGCAATAGAATCCAAGACATAACATTATACGGTGCCGTAGAATGCAATATGCAGTCAAACAGAGAACAACCCATTACAAAACCGACGAGACAGCGCACTGCAATGAGAGACCGTATCAGATATCCATCAAGACGGGTCCAGAGCAATACAATGCAAGACCTAACAGTATACCGGGCTCTACAATATGATACACCGTGAAAGAAAAAGAAAACGAGTGCAGAACTGCACGGTCTTGAGAATTTTTTAACACGATGGCTGAAATGACAATCCAAACGATGACAGGGTAATCCAACACCAGACATAGCACTATACGGGTCAGCACAACCCAATACCCGCTCAAATAATCAGCAAACATTTCTAGGACTGCACAGGATGGGGAATTGTTTAACGAATACACAGTTCAATAAACAACAGCCAATTGTCGGACTGCAGTGGACTGTGAAAGTTTTAAACACAAAGTCTAAAGTCACAAACCCGACACTGACAGGACGATACAATGCGAGACAGCGTAACAGCGTACATGGCAGTACAATGCAATACACCATCAAATAGAAAACAGCTGATGAAGGAAGTGACAATACGGTGGCATACAATGGCAGAATAGATCAGATGACAGTCAAGACAACAACAGAGCCATACAACGCAAGACGTAACACCACACGGCGACAGACAAGGCAAGATGCAGTTGTGGCGGGCAGAGCGATTCACTTCACTCCTAAGAGAGAAGGAAACATTTAGAAACACACACACACAGGGATTCAACAAAGGTAGCAGTGCACGTGACAGCGCTTCACCAGATTGCACGGCCACGTACCCCGGGTTATTTACTGCCTAGGGGCCGGGGTCAGACGAGCTGTCAGGGAGACCCTCCCCTTGAGTCACGAGGCTCGGAAAGGACCCCCTTGCTTTCTAAACTCCTTCTCCGAGAGGAGTCTAGCTGCGGCTGGATCCCGTCCTTGCCCCGGCCTTGGGCAACCCTTTCCCTCTAAAGGATTCTATCTGCGCCATCGACCCGTTCTATCACTCAGCTAAGATTGCAAAGCTCTGCATGCTATTAGTCACTTACCCAGATTCTGCTGCGGCAAGGCGTCTCTCAACCTCGAGGAGCAGAAACTTACGTGAGCGTCCCCGCTCAAGCGGAGGAGGTGGCGAACAGGCCGCTGCCGGGCAGGAAGGCTCCAAGGGCTCTCTTCCTGCCCACTATCTGTAGAGGCAGCTAATTGACTTCTAGTCAGATCAGCCTGGGAACAAAATAGCTCAGTCCCCACTCCAGAAGGAGTGTTGACTCTGTTGCCTGCGGGGAGGAGAGAAAGGGGGGTTGGGGGGGTGACGGGGTGGGAAACGGCGGGGGGCAGGGCACCGCACCACCACGCCGGTCAAACAAAGAACAACCGATTCAATAATTCACAACACAGTGCAGTACAATCCCAGACAGTCTAAAACAACAGTCGAAACAATGATAGACCAATACAATGCAAGACATAACGCACCACGGGGCAGCACGAGGCAATACGCAGCCAAATTAAGAACGACCGATCAACACACCCACGATAGCGTGCAGTCCTGCGACAGAATGTTTCAAGTGACCGTCAAAACAACGATGGGGCAATGCAATGCAATGCCTAACAATACAGGACGCTACGATGGAACACACAACCCAAGAACTCATTCAGAAACTCACAATACCGCGCAGTACAATCCCAGACAAGCTCAAATAACAAGCAAGACAACGTCAGGGCAATACAATGCAAGACAAAGTTACACAGGGCAGTACAACGCCATACACAATCAAATAAACAGCAGCCAAGGAAAGAATTCACAGTACAGTGCCATACAATGCCAGACTATCACTCAGATGGCAGTCGAGACAACGACACAGCAACACAGCGCAAGGCGTAACACAATACGGGGCACTTCAAGACACTGCACGGTCAAAGAAACAACAACCTATTAGAGAAGTCACAATACAGTGCAGTCCTCTGACAGAACGTCTATAAAATGACCGTCTAGACAATGACAGGGTAATACAACGCAAGACGAAACACGATACAGGGCACTACAAGGCAAAACACACTCACATCAACAACCGCCCCTTAAAAAAAAACGACAGCTCAGTGCAGCACCCTGCCAGAATATACATCACGTGGCACTCAGGACAATTCCATGGCAATACAATGCCAAACGTAACACAACACAGGGCAGCACAATGCAAAACAGAATGAAAGAAAGAACAACCTGACAAAACCCCTACACACCCGTCAGTACCATCCCACAGGGCGTCACGTGGCGGTCGAGACAGTTACAGGACAACAGAATCCGAGACGTAACATTACACAGCGCAGTACAGTGCAATAGTCAGTCAAATAAACAACCCACGAAGGGACCCACAATACTGCGCGTTCCAGCGCCAACAGATGTCAGACAGCAGGCAAGATACCGACAGAGCAATACAGCGCACAACGTAAGACAACAGAGGACGGTCTAATGCTCAGACGCATCAGATGGCAGTCAAAACAATGACGCGGCAATACAATTCGAGACCCAACACAAAGGCGGTAGCACGGCAATACACGGTGGTCAAAGAAAGAGCACCCGGTAAAACCCCCACGATACAGATGGCTACTATCCCAGAGTGTCTACAATGACAGTGAAGAGAACGACGGGGCAATGCAACGCAAGACAGAACGCCATACAGGGCACTGCAAGGCAATACGCAGCCAAATCAAGAACAAACGTTTAAAAAAACCGCAAGACCGAGCGGCACATACCGGAACGGACCAGACGGTCGTCAGGGCGATTACAGGGCAATGCAATGCAAGACAAAACACAACACGGGGCAGGACGAGGCAAGAGGTAGTCAAATAATGAACCGCCGATCGAAAACCCACAGACGAGTGCGCTGCAATCCCGGTCGCAGATGGCACTCCATAAAATGACTGAGCAATAGAATCCAAGACATAACATTATACGGTGCCGTAGAATGCAATATGCAGTCAAACAGAGAACAACCCATTACAAAACCGACGAGACAGCGCACTGCAATGAGAGACCGTATCAGATATCCATCAAGACGGGTCCAGAGCAATACAATGCAAGACCTAACAGTATACCGGGCTCTACAATATGATACACCGTGAAAGAAAAAGAAAACGAGTGCAGAACTGCACGGTCTTGAGAATTTTTTAACACGATGGCTGAAATGACAATCCAAACGATGACAGGGTAATCCAACACCAGACATAGCACTATACGGGTCAGCACAACCCAATACCCGCTCAAATAATCAGCAAACATTTCTAGGACTGCACAGGATGGGGAATTGTTTAACGAATACACAGTTCAATAAACAACAGCCAATTGTCGGACTGCAGTGGACTGTGAAAGTTTTAAACACAAAGTCTAAAGTCACAAACCCGACACTGACAGGACGATACAATGCGAGACAGCGTAACAGCGTACATGGCAGTACAATGCAATACACCGTCAAATAGAAAACAGCTGATGAAGGAAGTGACAATACGGTGGCATACAATGGCAGAATAGATCAGATGACAGTCAAGACAACAACAGAGCCATACAACGCAAGACGTAACACCACACGGCGACAGACAAGGCAAGATGCAGTTGTGGCGGGCAGAGCGATTCACTTCACTCCTAAGAGAGAAGGAAACATTTAGAAACACACACACACAGGGATTCAACAAAGGTAGCAGTGCACGTGACAGCGCTTCACCAGATTGCACGGCCACGTACCCCGGGTTATTTACTGCCTAGGGGCCGGGGTCAGACGAGCTGTCAGGGAGACCCTCCCCTTGAGTCACGAGGCTCGGAAAGGACCCCCTTGCTTTCTAAACTCCTTCTCCGAGAGGAGCCTAGCTGCGGCTGGATCCCATCCTTGCCCCGGCCTTGGGCAACCCTTTCCCTCTAAAGGATTCTATCTGCGCCATCGACCCGTTCTATCACTCAGCTAAGATTGCAAAGCTCTGCATGCTATTAGTCACTTACCCAGATTCTGCTGCGGCAAGGCGTCTCTCAACCTCGAGGAGCAGAAACTTACGTGAGCGTCCCCGCTCAAGCGGAGGAGGTGGCGAACAGGCCGCTGCCGGGCAGGAAGGCTCCAAGGGCTCTCTTCCTGCCCACTATCTGTAGAGGCAGCTAATTGACTTCTAGTCAGATCAGCCTGGGAACAAAATAGCTCAGTCCCCACTCCAGAAGGAGTGTTGACTCTGTTGCCTGCGGGGAGGAGAGAAAGGGGGGTTGGGGGGGTGACGGGGTGGGAAACGGCGGGGGGCAGGGCACCGCACCACCACGCCGGTCAAACAAAGAACAACCGATTCAATAATTCACAACACAGTGCAGTACAATCCCAGACAGTCTAAAACAACAGTCGAAACAATGATAGACCAATACAATGCAAGACATAACACACCACGGGGCAGCACGAGGCAATACGCAGCCAAATTAAGAACGACCGATCAACACACCCACGATAGCGTGCAGTCCTGCGACAGAATGTTTCAAGTGACCGTCAAAACAACGATGGGGCAATGCAATGCAATGCCTAACAATACAGGACGCTACGATGGAACACACAACCCAAGAACTCATTCAGAAACTCACAATACCGCGCAGTACAATCCCAGACAAGCTCAAATAACAAGCAAGACAACGTCAGGGCAATACAATGCAAGACAAAGTTACACAGGGCAGTACAACGCCATACACAATCAAATAAACAGCAGCCAAGGAAAGAATTCACAGTACAGTGCCATACAATGCCAGACTATCACTCAGATGGCAGTCGAGACAACGACACAGCAACACAGCGCAAGGCGTAACACAATACGGGGCACTTCAAGACACTGCACGGTCAAAGAAACAACAACCTATTAGAGAAGTCACAATACAGTGCAGTCCTCTGACAGAACGTCTATAAAAAGACCGTCTAGACAATGACAGGGTAATACAACGCAAGACGAAACACGATACAGGGCACTACAAGGCAAAACACACTCACATCAACAACCGCCCCTTAAAAAAAAACGACAGCTCAGTGCAGCACCCTGCCAGAATATACATCACGTGGCACTCAGGACAATTACATGGCAATACAATGCCAAACGTAACACAACACAGGGCAGCACAATGCAAAACAGAATGAAAGAAAGAACAACCTGACAAAACCCCTACATACCCGTCAGTACCATCCCACAGGGCGTCACGTGGCGGTCGAGACAGTTACAGGACAACAGAATCCGAGACGTAACATTACACAGCGCAGTACAGTGCAATAGTCAGTCAAATAAACAACCCACGAAGGGACCCACAATACTGCGCGTTCCAGCGCCAACAGATGTCAGACAGCAGGCAAGATACCGACAGAGCAATACAGCGCACAACGTAAGACAACAGAGGACGGTCTAATGCTCAGACGCATCAGATGGCAGTCAAAACAATGACGCGGCAATACAATTCGAGACCCAACACAAAGGCGGTAGCACGGCAATACACGGTGGTCAAAGAAAGAGCACCCGGTAAAACCCCCACGATACAGATGGCTACTATCCCAGAGTGTCTACAATGACAGTGAAGAGAACGACGGGGCAATGCAACGCAAGACAGAACGCCATACAGGGCACTGCAAGGCAATACGCAGCCAAATCAAGAACAAACGTTTAAAAAAACCGCAAGACCGAGCGGCACATACCGGAACGGACCAGACGGTCGTCAGGGCGATTACAGGGCAATGCAATGCAAGACAAAACACAACACGGGGCAGGACGAGGCAAGAGGTAGTCAAATAATGAACCGCCGATCGAAAACCCACAGACGAGTGCGCTGCAATCCCGGTCGCAGATGGCACTCCATAAAATGACTGAGCAATAGAATCCAAGACATAACATTATACGGTGCCGTAGAATGCAATATGCAGTCAAACAGAGAACAACCCATTACAAAACCGACGAGACAGCGCACTGCAATGAGAGACCGTATCAGATATCCATCAAGACGGGTCCAGAGCAATACAATGCAAGACCTAACAGTATACCGGGCTCTACAATATGATACACCGTGAAAGAAAAAGAAAACGAGTGCAGAACTGCACGGTCTTGAGAATTTTTTAACACGATGGCTGAAATGACAATCCAAACGATGACAGGGTAATCCAACACCAGACATAGCACTATACGGGTCAGCACAACCCAATACCCGCTCAAATAAACAGCAAACATTTCTAGGACTGCACAGGATGGGGAATTGTTTAACGAATACACAGTTCAATAAACAACAGCCAATTGTCGGACTGCAGTGGACTGTGAAAGTTTTAAACACAAAGTCTAAAGTCACAAACCCGACACTGACAGGACGATACAATGCGAGACAGCGTAACAGCGTACATGGCAGTACAATGCAATACACCGTCAAATAGAAAACAGCTGATGAAGGAAGTGACAATACGGTGGCATACAATGGCAGAATAGATCAGATGACAGTCAAGACAACAACAGAGCCATACAACGCAAGACGTAACACCACACGGCGACAGACAAGGCAAGATGCAGTTGTGGCGGGCAGAGCGATTCACTTCACTCCTAAGAGAGAAGGAAACATTTAGAAACACA
The DNA here is from genome assembly GCF_964199755.1 of Larus michahellis. NCBI lineage: Eukaryota > Metazoa > Chordata > Aves > Charadriiformes > Laridae > Larus > Larus michahellis. Next base: position 57,893,395 of record NC_133903.1, on the reverse strand, counting down.
CACACACAGGGATTCAACAAAGGTAGCAGTGTACGTGACAGCGCTTCACCAGATTGCACGGCCACGTACCCCGGGTTATTTACTGCCTAGGGGCCGGGGTCAGACGAGCTGTCAGGGAGACCCTCCCCTTGAGTCACGAGGCTCGGAAAGGACCCCCTTGCTTTCTAAACTCCTTCTCCGAGAGGAGTCTAGCTGCGGCTGGATCCCATCCTTGCCCCGGCCTTGGGCAACCCTTTCCCTCTAAAGGATTCTATCTGCGCCATCGACCCGTTCTATCACTCAGCTAAGATTGCAAAGCTCTGCATGCTATTAGTCACTTACCCAGATTCTGCTGCGGCAAGGCGTCTCTCAACCTCGAGGAGCAGAAACTTACGTGAGCGTCCCCGCTCAAGCGGAGGAGGTGGCGAACAGGCCGCTGCCGGGCAGGAAGGCTCCAAGGGCTCTCTTCCTGCCCACTATCTGTAGAGGCAGCTAATTGACTTCTAGTCAGATCAGCCTGGGAACAAAATAGCTCAGTCCCCACTCCAGAAGGAGTGTTGACTCTGTTGCCTGCGGGGAGGAGAGAAAGGGGGGTTGGGGGGGTGACGGGGTGGGAAACGGCGGGGGGCAGGGCACCGCACCACCACGCCGGTCAAACAAAGAACAACCGATTCAATAATTCACAACACAGTGCAGTACAATCCCAGACAGTCTAAAACAACAGTCGAAACAATGATAGACCAATACAATGCAAGACATAACACACCACGGGGCAGCACGAGGCAATACGCAGCCAAATTAAGAACGACCGATCAACACACCCACGATAGCGTGCAGTCCTGCGACAGAATGTTTCAAGTGACCGTCAAAACAACGATGGGGCAATGCAATGCAATGCCTAACAATACAGGACGCTACGATGGAACACACAACCCAAGAACTCATTCAGAAACTCACAATACCGCGCAGTACAATCCCAGACAAGCTCAAATAACAAGCAAGACAACGTCAGGGCAATACAATGCAAGACAAAGTTACACAGGGCAGTACAACGCCATACACAATCAAATAAACAGCAGCCAAGGAAAGAATTCACAGTACAGTGCCATACAATGCCAGACTATCACTCAGATGGCAGTCGAGACAACGACACAGCAACACAGCGCAAGGCGTAACACAATACGGGGCACTTCAAGACACTGCACGGTCAAAGAAACAACAACCTATTAGAGAAGTCACAATACAGCGCAGTCCTCTGACAGAACGTCTATAAAAAGACCGTCTAGACAATGACAGGGTAATACAACGCAAGACGAAACACGATACAGGGCACTACAAGGCAAAACACACTCACATCAACAACCGCCCCTTAAAAAAAAACGACAGCTCAGTGCAGCACCCTGCCAGAATATACATCACGTGGCACTCAGGACAATTCCATGGCAATACAATGCCAAACGTAACACAACACAGGGCAGCACAATGCAAAACAGAATGAAAGAAAGAACAACCTGACAAAACCCCTACATACCCGTCAGTACCATCCCACAGGGCGTCACGTGGCGGTCGAGACAGTTACAGGACAACAGAATCCGAGACGTAACATTACACAGCGCAGTACAGTGCAATAGTCAGTCAAATAAACAACCCACGAAGGGACCCACAATACTGCGCGTTCCAGCGCCAACAGATGTCAGACAGCAGGCAAGATACCGACAGAGCAATACAGCGCACAACGTAAGACAACAGAGGACGGTCTAATGCTCAGACGCATCAGATGGCAGTCAAAACAATGACGCGGCAATACAATTCGAGACCCAACACAAAGGCGGTAGCACGGCAATACACGGTGGTCAAAGAAAGAGCACCCGGTAAAACCCCCACGATACAGATGGCTACTATCCCAGAGTGTCTACAATGACAGTGAAGAGAACGACGGGGCAATGCAACGCAAGACAGAACGCCATACAGGGCACTGCAAGGCAATACGCAGCCAAATCAAGAACAAACGTTTAAAAAAACCGCAAGACCGAGCGGCACATACCGGAACGGACCAGACGGTCGTCAGGGCGATTACAGGGCAATGCAATGCAAGACAAAACACAACACGGGGCAGGACGAGGCAAGAGGTAGTCAAATAATGAACCGCCGATCGAAAACCCACAGACGAGTGCGCTGCAACCCCGGTCGCAGATGGCACTCCATAAAATGACTGAGCAATAGAATCCAAGACATAACATTATACGGTGCCGTAGAATGCAATATGCAGTCAAACAGAGAACAACCCATTACAAAACCGACGAGACAGCGCACTGCAATGAGAGACCATATCAGATATCCATCAAGACGGGTCCAGAGCAATACAATGCAAGACCTAACAGTATACCGGGCTCTACAATATGATACACCGTGAAAGAAAAAGAAAACGAGTGCAGAACTGCACGGTCTTGAGAATTTTTTAACACGATGGCTGAAATGACAATCCAAACGATGACAGGGTAATCCAACACCAGACATAGCACTATACGGGTCAGCACAACCCAATACCCGCTCAAATAAACAGCAAACATTTCTAGGACTGCACAGGATGGGGAATTGTTTAACGAATACACAGTTCAATAAACAACAGCCAATTGTCGGACTGCAGTGGACTGTGAAAGTTTTAAACACAAAGTCTAAAGTCACAAACCCGACACTGACAGGACGATACGATGCGAGACAGCGTAACAGCGTACATGGCAGTACAATGCAATACACCGTCAAATAGAAAACAGCTGATGAAGGAAGTGACAATACGGTGGCATACAATGGCAGAATAGATCAGATGACAGTCAAGACAACAACAGAGCCATACAACGCAAGACGTAACACCACACGGCGACAGACAAGGCAAGATGCAGTTGTGGCGGGCAGAGCGATTCACTTCACTCCTAAGAGAGAAGGAAACATTTAGAAACACACACACACAGGGATTCAACAAAGGTAGCAGTGCACGTGACAGCGCTTCACCAGATTGCACGGCCACGTACCCCGGGTTATTTACTGCCTAGGGGCCGGGGTCAGACGAGCTGTCAGGGAGACCCTCCCCTTGAGTCACGAGGCTCGGAAAGGACCCCCTTGCTTTCTAAACTCCTTCTCCGAGAGGAGCCTAGCTGCGGCTGGATCCCATCCTTGCCCCGGCCTTGGGCAACCCTTTCCCTCTAAAGGATTCTATCTGCGCCATCGACCCGTTCTATCACTCAGCTAAGATTGCAAAGCTCTGCATGCTATTAGTCACTTACCCAGATTCTGCTGCGGCAAGGCGTCTCTCAACCTCGAGGAGCAGAAACTTACGTGAGCGTCCCCGCTCAAGCGGAGGAGGTGGCGAACAGGCCGCTGCCGGGCAGGAAGGCTCCAAGGGCTCTCTTCCTGCCCACTATCTGTAGAGGCAGCTAATTGACTTCTAGTCAGATCAGCCTGGGAACAAAATAGCTCAGTCCCCACTCCAGAAGGAGTGTTGACTCTGTTGCCTGCGGGGAGGAGAGAAAGGGGGGTTGGGGGGGTGACGGGGTGGGAAACGGCGGGGGGCAGGGCACCGCACCACCACGCCGGTCAAACAAAGAACAACCGATTCAATAATTCACAACACAGTGCAGTACAATCCCAGACAGTCTAAAACAACAGTCGAAACAATGATAGACCAATACAATGCAAGACATAACGCACCACGGGGCAGCACGAGGCAATACGCAGCCAAATTAAGAACGACCGATCAACACACCCACGATAGCGTGCAGTCCTGCGACAGAATGTTTCAAGTGACCGTCAAAACAACGATGGGGCAATGCAATGCAATGCCTAACAATACAGGACGCTACGATGGAACACACAACCCAAGAACTCATTCAGAAACTCACAATACCGCGCAGTACAATCCCAGACAAGCTCAAATAACAAGCAAGACAACGTCAGGGCAATACAATGCAAGACAAAGTTACACAGGGCAGTACAACGCCATACACAATCAAATAAACAGCAGCCAAGGAAAGAATTCACAGTACAGTGCCATACAATGCCAGACTATCACTCAGATGGCAGTCGAGACAACGACACAGCAACACAGCGCAAGGCGTAACACAATACGGGGCACTTCAAGACACTGCACGGTCAAAGAAACAACAACCTATTAGAGAAGTCACAATACAGTGCAGTCCTCTGACAGAACGTCTATAAAAAGACCGTCTAGACAATGACAGGGTAATACAACGCAAGACGAAACACGATACAGGGCACTACAAGGCAAAACACACTCACATCAACAACCGCCCCTTAAAAAAAACCGACAGCTCAGTGCAGCACCCTGCCAGAATATACATCACGTGGCACTCAGGACAATTCCATGGCAATACAATGCCAAACGTAACACAACACAGGGCAGCACAATGCAAAACAGAATGAAAGAAAGAACAACCTGACAAAACCCCTACATACCCGTCAGTACCATCCCACAGGGCGTCACGTGGCGGTCGAGACAGTTACAGGACAACAGAATCCGAGACGTAACATTACACAGCGCAGTACAGTGCAATAGTCAGTCAAATAAACAACCCACGAAGGGACCCACAATACTGCGCGTTCCAGCGCCAACAGATGTCAGACAGCAGGCAAGATACCGACAGAGCAATACAGCGCACAACGTAAGACAACAGAGGACGGTCTAATGCTCAGACGCATCAGATGGCAGTCAAAACAATGACGCGGCAATACAATTCGAGACCCAACACAAAGGCGGTAGCACGGCAATACACGGTGGTCAAAGAAAGAGCACCCAGTAAAACCCCCACGATACAGATGGCTACTATCCCAGAGTGTCTACAATGACAGTGAAGAGAACGACGGGGCAATGCAACGCAAGACAGAACGCCATACAGGGCACTGCAAGGCAATACGCAGCCAAATCAAGAACAAACGTTTAAAAAAACCGCAAGACCGAGCGGCACATACCGGAACGGACCAGACGGTCGTCAGGGCGATTACAGGGCAATGCAATGCAAGACAAAACACAACACGGGGCAGGACGAGGCAAGAGGTAGTCAAATAATGAACCGCCGATCGAAAACCCACAGACGAGTGCGCTGCAACCCCGGTCGCAGATGGCACTCCATAAAATGACTGAGCAATAGAATCCAAGACATAACATTATACGGTGCCGTAGAATGCAATATGCAGTCAAACAGAGAACAACCCATTACAAAACCGACGAGACAGCGCACTGCAATGAGAGACCATATCAGATATCCATCAAGACGGGTCCAGAGCAATACAATGCAAGACCTAACAGTATACCGGGCTCTACAATATGATACACCGTGAAAGAAAAAGAAAACGAGTGCAGAACTGCACGGTCTTGAGAATTTTTTAACACGATGGCTGAAATGACAATCCAAACGATGACAGGGTAATCCAACACCAGACATAGCACTATACGGGTCAGCACAACCCAATACCCGCTCAAATAATCAGCAAACATTTCTAGGACTGCACAGGATGGGGAATTGTTTAACGAATACACAGTTCAATAAACAACAGCCAATTGTCGGACTGCAGTGGACTGTGAAAGTTTTAAACACAAAGTCTAAAGTCACAAACCCGACACTGACAGGACGATACGATGCGAGACAGCGTAACAGCGTACATGGCAGTACAATGCAATACACCGTCAAATAGAAAACAGCTGATGAAGGAAGTGACAATACGGTGGCATACAATGGCAGAATAGATCAGATGACAGTCAAGACAACAACAGAGCCATACAACGCAAGTCGTAACACCACACGGCGACAGACAAGGCAAGATGCAGTTGTGGCGGGCAGAGCGATTCACTTCACTCCTAAGAGAGAAGGAAACATTTAGAAACACACACACACAGGGATTCAACAAAGGTAGCAGTGCACGTGACAGCGCTTCACCAGATTGCACGGCCACGTACCCCGGGTTATTTACTGCCTAGGGGCCGGGGTCAGACGAGCTGTCAGGGAGACCCTCCCCTTGAGTCACGAGGCTCGGAAAGGACCCCCTTGCTTTCTAAACTCCTTCTCCGAGAGGAGTCTAGCTGCGGCTGGATCCCATCCTTGCCCCGGCCTTGGGCAACCCTTTCCCTCTAAAGGATTCTATCTGCGCCATCGACCCGTTCTATCACTCAGCTAAGATTGCAAAGCTCTGCATGCTATTAGTCACTTACCCAGATTCTGCTGCGGCAAGGCGTCTCTCAACCTCGAGGAGCAGAAACTTACGTGAGCGTCCCCGCTCAAGCGGAGGAGGTGGCGAACAGGCCGCTGCCGGGCAGGAAGGCTCCAAGGGCTCTCTTCCTGCCCACTATCTGTAGAGGCAGCTAATTGACTTCTAGTCAGATCAGCCTGGGAACAAAATAGCTCAGTCCCCACTCCAGAAGGAGTGTTGACTCTGTTGCCTGCGGGGAGGAGAGAAAGGGGGGTTGGGGGGGTGACGGGGTGGGAAACGGCGGGGGGCAGGGCACCGCACCACCACGCCGGTCAAACAAAGAACAACCGATTCAATAATTCACAACACAGTGCAGTACAATCCCAGACAGTCTAAAACAACAGTCGAAACAATGATAGACCAATACAATGCAAGACATAACGCACCACGGGGCAGCACGAGGCAATACGCAGCCAAATTAAGAACGACCGATCAACACACCCACGATAGCGTGCAGTCCTGCGACAGAATGTTTCAAGTGACCGTCAAAACAACGATGGGGCAATGCAATGCAATGCCTAACAATACAGGACGCTACGATGGAACACACAACCCAAGAACTCATTCAGAAACTCACAATACCGCGCAGTACAATCCCAGACAAGCTCAAATAACAAGCAAGACAACGTCAGGGCAATACAATGCAAGACAAAGTTACACAGGGCAGTACAACGCCATACACAATCAAATAAACAGCAGCCAAGGAAAGAATTCACAGTACAGTGCCATACAATGCCAGACTATCACTCAGATGGCAGTCGAGACAACGACACAGCAACACAGCGCAAGGCGTAACACAATACGGGGCACTTCAAGACACTGCACGGTCAAAGAAACAACAACCTATTAGAGAAGTCACAATACAGTGCAGTCCTCTGACAGAACGTCTATAAAAAGACCGTCTAGACAATGACAGGGTAATACAACGCAAGACGAAACACGATACAGGGCACTACAAGGCAAAACACACTCACATCAACAACCGCCCCTTAAAAAAAAACGACAGCTCAGTGCAGCACCCTGCCAGAATATACATCACGTGGCACTCAGGACAATTCCATGGCAATACAATGCCAAACGTAACACAACACAGGGCAGCACAATGCAAAACAGAATGAAAGAAAGAACAACCTGACAAAACCCCTACATACCCGTCAGTACCATCCCACAGGGCGTCACGTGGCGGTCGAGACAGTTACAGGACAACAGAATCCGAGACGTAACATTACACAGCGCAGTACAGTGCAATAGTCAGTCAAATAAACAACCCACGAAGGGACCCACAATACTGCGCGTTCCAGCGCCAACAGATGTCAGACAGCAGGCAAGATACCGACAGAGCAATACAGCGCACAACGTAAGACAACAGAGGACGGTCTAATGCTCAGACGCATCAGATGGCAGTCAAAACAATGACGCGGCAATACAATTCGAGACCCAACACAAAGGCGGTAGCACGGCAATACACGGTGGTCAAAGAAAGAGCACCCGGTAAAACCCCCACGATACAGATGGCTACTATCCCAGAGTGTCTACAATGACAGTGAAGAGAACGACGGGGCAATGCAACGCAAGACAGAACGCCATACAGGGCACTGCAAGGCAATACGCAGCCAAATCAAGAACAAACGTTTAAAAAAACCGCAAGACCGAGCGGCACATACCGGAACGGACCAGACGGTCGTCAGGGCGATTACAGGGCAATGCAATGCAAGACAAAACACAACACGGGGCAGGACGAGGCAAGAGGTAGTCAAATAATGAACCGCCGATCGAAAACCCACAGACGAGTGCGCTGCAACCCCGGTCGCAGATGGCACTCCATAAAATGACTGAGCAATAGAATCCAAGACATAACATTATACGGTGCCGTAGAATGCAATATGCAGTCAAACAGAGAACAACCCATTACAAAACCGACGAGACAGCGCACTGCAATGAGAGACCATATCAGATATCCATCAAGACGGGTCCAGAGCAATACAATGCAAGACCTAACAGTATACCGGGCTCTACAATATGATACACCGTGAAAGAAAAAGAAAACGAGTGCAGAACTGCACGGTCTTGAGAATTTTTTAACACGATGGCTGAAATGACAATCCAAACGATGACAGGGTAATCCAACACCAGACATAGCACTATACGGGTCAGCACAACCCAATACCCGCTCAAATAATCAGCAAACATTTCTAGGACTGCACAGGATGGGGAATTGTTTAACGAATACACAGTTCAATAAACAACAGCCAATTGTCGGACTGCAGTGGACTGTGAAAGTTTTAAACACAAAGTCTAAAGTCACAAACCCGACACTGACAGGACGATACGATGCGAGACAGCGTAACAGCGTACATGGCAGTACAATGCAATACACCGTCAAATAGAAAACAGCTGATGAAGGAAGTGACAATACGGTGGCATACAATGGCAGAATAGATCAGATGACAGTCAAGACAACAACAGAGCCATACAACGCAAGTCGTAACACCACACGGCGACAGACAAGGCAAGATGCAGTTGTGGCGGGCAGAGCGATTCACTTCACTCCTAAGAGAGAAGGAAACATTTAGAAACACACACACACAGGGATTCAACAAAGGTAGCAGTGCACGTGACAGCGCTTCACCAGATTGCACGGCCACGTACCCCGGGTTATTTACTGCCTAGGGGCCGGGGTCAGACGAGCTGTCAGGGAGACCCTCCCCTTGAGTCACGAGGCTCGGAAAGGACCCCCTTGCTTTCTAAACTCCTTCTCCGAGAGGAGCCTAGCTGCGGCTGGATCCCATCCTTGCCCCGGCCTTGGGCAACCCTTTCCCTCTAAAGGATTCTATCTGCGCCATCGACCCGTTCTATCACTCAGCTAAGATTGCAAAGCTCTGCATGCTATTAGTCACTTACCCAGATTCTGCTGCGGCAAGGCGTCTCTCAACCTCGAGGAGCAGAAACTTACGTGAGCGTCCCCGCTCAAGCGGAGGAGGTGGCGAACAGGCCGCTGCCGGGCAGGAAGGCTCCAAGGGCTCTCTTCCTGCCCACTATCTGTAGAGGCAGCTAATTGACTTCTAGTCAGATCAGCCTGGGAACAAAATAGCTCAGTCCCCACTCCAGAAGGAGTGTTGACTCTGTTGCCTGCGGGGAGGAGAGAAAGGGGGGTTGGGGGGGTGACGGGGTGGGAAACGGCGGGGGGCAGGGCACCGCACCACCACGCCGGTCAAACAAAGAACAACCGATTCAATAATTCACAACACAGTGCAGTACAATCCCAGACAGTCTAAAACAACAGTCGAAACAATGATAGACCAATACAATGCAAGACATAACACACCACGGGGCAGCACGAGGCAATACGCAGCCAAATTAAGAACGACCGATCAACACACCCACGATAGCGTGCAGTCCTGCGACAGAATGTTTCAAGTGACCGTCAAAACAACGATGGGGCAATGCAATGCAATGCCTAACAATACAGGACGCTACGATGGAACACACAACCCAAGAACTCATTCAGAAACTCACAATACCGCGCAGTACAATCCCAGACAAGCTCAAATAACAAGCAAGACAACGTCAGGGCAATACAATGCAAGACAAAGTTACACAGGGCAGTACAACGCCATACACAATCAAATAAACAGCAGCCAAGGAAAGAATTCACAGTACAGTGCCATACAATGCCAGACTATCACTCAGATGGCAGTCGAGACAACGACAGAGCGACACATCGCAAGGCGTAACACGATAAGGGGCACTTCAAGACACTGCACGGTCAAAGAAACAACAACCTATTAGAGAAGTCACAATACAGTGCAGTCCTCTGACAGAACGTCTATAAAAAGACCGTCTAGACAATGACAGGGTAATACAACGCAAGACGAAACACGATACAGGGCACTACAAGGCAAAACACACTCACATCAACAACCGCCCCTTAAAAAAAAACGACAGCTCAGTGCAGCACCCTGCCAGAATATACATCACGTGGCACTCAGGACAATTCCATGGCAATACAATGCCAAACGTAACACAACACAGGGCAGCACAATGCAAAACAGAATGAAAGAAAGAACAACCTGACAAAACCCCTACATACCCGTCAGTACCATCCCACAGGGCGTCACGTGGCGGTCGAGACAGTTACAGGACAACAGAATCCGAGACGTAACATTACACAGCGCAGTACAGTGCAATAGTCAGTCAAATAAACAACCCACGAAGGGACCCACAATACTGCGCGTTCCAGCGCCAACAGATGTCAGACAGCAGGCAAGATACCGACAGAGCAATACAGCGCACAACGTAAGACAACAGAGGACGGTCTAATGCTCAGACGCATCAGATGGCAGTCAAAACAATGACGCGGCAATACAATTCGAGACCCAACACAAAGGCGGTAGCACGGCAATACACGGTGGTCAAAGAAAGAGCACCCGGTAAAACCCCCACGATACAGATGGCTACTATCCCAGAGTGTCTACAATGACAGTGAAGAGAACGACGGGGCAATGCAACGCAAGACAGAACGCCATACAGGGCACTGCAAGGCAATACGCAGCCAAATCAAGAACAAACGTTTAAAAAAACCGCAAGACCGAGCGGCACATACCGGAACGGACCAGACGGTCGTCAGGGCGATTACAGGGCAATACAATGCAAGACAAAACACAACACGGGGCAGGACGAGGCAAGAGGTAGTCAAATAATGAACCGCCGATCGAAAACCCACAGACGAGTGCGCTGCAATCCCGGTCGCAGATGGCACTCCATAAAATGACTGAGCAATAGAATCCAAGACATAACATTATACGGTGCCGCAGAATGCAATATGCAGTCAAACAGAGAACAACCCATTACAAAACCGACGAGACAGCGCACTGCAATGAGAGACCATATCAGATATCCATCAAGACGGGTCCAGAGCAATACAATGCAAGACCTAACAGTATACCGGGCTCTACAATATGATACACCGTGAAAGAAAAAGAAAACGAGTGCAGAACTGCACGGTCTTGAGAATTTTTTAACACGATGGCTGAAATGACAATCCAAACGATGACAGGGTAATCCAACACCAGACATAGCACTATACGGGTCAGCACAACCCAATACCCGCTCAAATAATCAGCAAACATTTCTAGGACTGCACAGGATGGGGAATTGTTTAACGAATACACAGTTCAATAAACAACAGCCAATTGTCGGACTGCAGTGGACTGTGAAAGTTTTAAACACAAAGTCTAAAGTCACAAACCCGACACTGACAGGACGATACAATGCGAGACAGCGTAACAGCGTACATGGCAGTACAATGCAATACACCGTCAAATAGAAAACAGCTGATGAAGGAAGTGACAATACGGTGGCATACAATGGCAGAATAGATCAGATGACAGTCAAGACAACAACAGAGCCATACAACGCAAGACGTAACACCACACGGCGACAGACAAGGCAAGATGCAGTTGTGGCGGGCAGAGCGATTCACTTCACTCCTAAGAGAGAAGGAAACATTTAGAAACACACACACACAGGGATTCAACAAAGGTAGCAGTGCACGTGACAGCGCTTCACCAGATTGCACGGCCACGTACCCCGGGTTATTTACTGCCTAGGGGCCGGGGTCAGACGAGCTGTCAGGGAGACCCTCCCCTTGAGTCACGAGGCTCGGAAAGGACCCCCTTGCTTTCTAAACTCCTTCTCCGAGAGGAGTCTAGCTGCGGCTGGATCCCATCCTTGCCCCGGCCTTGGGCAACCCTTTCCCTCTAAAGGATTCTATCTGCGCCATCGACCCGTTCTATCACTCAGCTAAGATTGCAAAGCTCTGCATGCTATTAGTCACTTACCCAGATTCTGCTGCGGCAAGGCGTCTCTCAACCTCGAGGAGCAGAAACTTACGTGAGCGTCCCCGCTCAAGCGGAGGAGGTGGCGAACAGGCCGCTGCCGGGCAGGAAGGCTCCAAGGGCTCTCTTCCTGCCCACTATCTGTAGAGGCAGCTAATTGACTTCTAGTCAGATCAGCCTGGGAACAAAATAGCTCAGTCCCCACTCCAGAAGGAGTGTTGACTCTGTTGCCTGCGGGGAGGAGAGAAAGGGGGGTTGGGGGGGTGACGGGGTGGGAAACGGCGGGGGGCAGGGCACCGCACCACCACGCCGGTCAAACAAAGAACAACCGATTCAATAATTCACAACACAGTGCAGTACAATCCCAGACAGTCTAAAACAACAGTCGAAACAATGATAGACCAATACAATGCAAGACATAACACACCACGGGGCAGCACGAGGCAATACGCAGCCAAATTAAGAACGACCGATCAACACACCCACGATAGCGTGCAGTCCTGCGACAGAATGTTTCAAGTGACCGTCAAAACAACGATGGGGCAATGCAATGCAATGCCTAACAATACAGGACGCTACGATGGAACACACAACCCAAGAACTCATTCAGAAACTCACAATACCGCGCAGTACAATCCCAGACAAGCTCAAATAACAAGCAAGACAACGTCAGGGCAATACAACGCAAGACAAAGTTACACAGGGCAGTACAACGCCATACACAATCAAATAAACAGCAGCCAAGGAAAGAATTCACAGTACAGTGCCATACAATGCCAGACTATCACTCAGATGGCAGTCGAGACAACGACAGAGCGACACATCGCAAGGCGTAACACGATAAGGGGCACTTCAAGACACTGCACGGTCAAAGAAACAAGAACCTATTAGAGAAGTCACAATACAGTGCAGTCCTAGTACAGAACGTCTATAAAAGGACCCTCTAGACAATGACAAGGCACTACAACGCAAGACAAAACACGATACAGGGCACTACAAGGCAAAACACACTCACATCAACAACCGCCCCTTAAAAAAAAACGACAGCTCAGTGCAGCACCCTGCCAGAATATACATCACGTGGCACTCAGGACAATTCCATGGCAATACAATGCCAAACGTAACACAACACAGGGCAGCACAATGCAAAACAGAATGAAAGAAAGAACAACCTGACAAAACCCCTACATACCCGTCAGTACCATCCCACAGGGCGTCACGTGGCGGTCGAGACAGTTACAGGACAACAGAATCCGAGACGTAACATTACACAGCGCAGTACAGTGCAATAGTCAGTCAAATAAACAACCCACGAAGGGACCCACAATACTGCGCGTTCCAGCGCCAACAGATGTCAGACAGCAGGCAAGATACCGACAGAGCAATACAGCGCACAACGTAAGACAACAGAGGACGGTCTAATGCTCAGACGCATCAGATGGCAGTCAAAACAATGACGCGGCAATACAATTCGAGACCCAACACAAAGGCGGTAGCACGGCAATACACGGTGGTCAAAGAAAGAGCACCCGGTAAAACCCCCACGATACAGATGGCTACTATCCCAGAGTGTCTACAATGACAGTGAAGAGAACGACGGGGCAATGCAACGCAAGACAGAACGCCATACAGGGCACTGCAAGGCAATACGCAGCCAAATCAAGAACAAACGTTTAAAAAAACCGCAAGACCGAGCGGCACATACCGGAACGGACCAGACGGTCGTCAGGGCGATTACAGGGCAATACAATGCAAGACAAAACACAACACGGGGCAGGACGAGGCAAGAGGTAGTCAAATAATGAACCGCCGATCGAAAACCCACAGACGAGTGCGCTGCAATCCCGGTCGCAGATGGCACTCCATAAAATGACTGAGCAATAGAATCCAAGACATAACATTATACGGTGCCGTAGAATGCAATATGCAGTCAAACAGAGAACAACCCATTACAAAACCGACGAGACAGCGCACTGCAATGAGAGACCATATCAGATATCCATCAAGACGGGTCCAGAGCAATACAATGCAAGACCTAACAGTATACCGGGCTCTACAATATGATACACCGTGAAAGAAAAAGAAAACGAGTGCAGAACTGCACGGTCTTGAGAATTTTTTAACACGATGGCTGAAATGACAATCCAAACGATGACAGGGTAATCCAACACCAGACATAGCACTATACGGGTCAGCACAACCCAATACCCGCTCAAATAAACAGCAAACATTTCTAGGACTGCACAGGATGGGGAATTGTTTAACGAATACACAGTTCAATAAACAACAGCCAATTGTCGGACTGCAGTGGACTGTGAAAGTTTTAAACACAAAGTCTAAAGTCACAAACCCGACACTGACAGGACGATACAATGCGAGACAGCGTAACAGCGTACATGGCAGTACAATGCAATACACCGTCAAATAGAAAACAGCTGATGAAGGAAGTGACAATACGGTGGCATACAATGGCAGAATAGATCAGATGACAGTCAAGACAACAACAGAGCCATACAACGCAAGACGTAACACCACACGGCGACAGACAAGGCAAGATGCAGTTGTGGCAGGCAGAGCGATTCACTTCACTCCTAAGAGAGAAGGAAACATTTAGAAACACACACACACAGGGATTCAACAAAGGTAGCAGTGCACGTGACAGCGCTTCACCAGATTGCACGGCCACGTACCCCGGGTTATTTACTGCCTAGGGGCCGGGGTCAGACGAGCTGTCAGGGAGACCCTCCCCTTGAGTCACGAGGCTCGGAAAGGACCCCCTTGCTTTCTAAACTCCTTCTCCGAGAGGAGTCTAGCTGCGGCTGGATCCCATCCTTGCCCCGGCCTTGGGCAACCCTTTCCCTCTAAAGGATTCTATCTGCGCCATCGACCCGTTCTATCACTCAGCTAAGATTGCAAAGCTCTGCATGCTATTAGTCACTTACCCAGATTCTGCTGCGGCAAGGCGTCTCTCAACCTCGAGGAGCAGAAACTTACGTGAGCGTCCCCGCTCAAGCGGAGGAGGTGGCGAACAGGCCGCTGCCGGGCAGGAAGGCTCCAAGGGCTCTCTTCCTGTCCACTATCTGTAGAGGCAGCTAATTGACTTCTAGTCAGATCAGCCTGGGAACAAAATAGCTCAGTCCCCACTCCAGAAGGAGTGTTGACTCTGTTGCCTGCGGGGAGGAGAGAAAGGGGGGTTGGGGGGGTGACGGGGTGGGAAACGGCGGGGGGCAGGGCACCGCACCACCACGCCGGTCAAACAAAGAACAACCGATTCAATAATTCACAACACAGTGCAGTACAATCCCAGACAGTCTAAAACAACAGTCGAAACAATGATAGACCAATACAATGCAAGACATAACGCACCACGGGGCAGCACGAGGCAATACGCAGCCAAATTAAGAACGACCGATCAACACACCCACGATAGCGTGCAGTCCTGCGACAGAATGTTTCAAGTGACCGTCAAAACAACGATGGGGCAATGCAATGCAATGCCTAACAATACAGGACGCTACGATGGAACACACAACCCAAGAACTCATTCAGAAACTCACAATACCGCGCAGTACAATCCCAGACAAGCTCAAATAACAAGCAAGACAACGTCAGGGCAATACAACGCAAGACAAAGTTACACAGGGCAGTACAACGCCATACACAATCAAATAAACAGCAGCCAAGGAAAGAATTCACAGTACAGTGCCATACAATGCCAGACTATCACTCAGATGGCAGTCGAGACAACGACAGAGCGACACATCGCAAGGCGTAACACGATAAGGGGCACTACAAGACACTGCACGGTCAAAGAAACAAGAACCTATTAGAGAAGTCACAATACAGTGCAGTCCTAGTACAGAACGTCTATAAAAAGACCGTCTAGACAATGACAGGGTAATACAACGCAAGATGAAACACGATACAGGGCACTACAAGGCAAAACACACTCACATCAACAACCGCCCCTTAAAAAAAAACGACAGCTCAGTGCAGCACCCTGCCAGAATATACATCACGTGGCACTCAGGACAATTCCATGGCAATACAATGCCAAACGTAACACAACACAGGGCAGCACAATGCAAAACAGAATGAAAGAAAGAACAACCTGACAAAACCCCTACATACCCGTCAGTACCATCCCACAGGGCGTCACGTGGCGGTCGAGACAGTTACAGGACAACAGAATCCGAGACGTAACATTACACAGCGCAGTACAGTGCAATAGTCAGTCAAATAAACAACCCACGAAGGGACCCACAATACTGCGCGTTCCAGCGCCAACAGATGTCAGACAGCAGGCAAGATACCGACAGAGCAATACAGCGCACAACGTAAGACAACAGAGGACGGTCTAATGCTCAGACGCATCAGATGGCAGTCAAAACAATGACGCGGCAATACAATTTGAGACCCAACACAAAGGCGGTAGCACGGCAATACACGGTGGTCAAAGAAAGAGCACCCGGTAAAACCCCCACGATACAGATGGCTACTATCCCAGAGTGTCTACAATGACAGTGAAGAGAACGACGGGGCAATGCAACGCAAGACAGAACGCCATACAGGGCACTGCAAGGCAATACGCAGCCAAATCAAGAACAAACGTTTAAAAAAACCGCAAGACCGAGCGGCACATACCGGAACGGACCAGACGGTCGTCAGGGCGATTACAGGGCAATACAATGCAAGACAAAACACAACACGGGGCAGGACGAGGCAAGAGGTAGTCAAATAATGAACCGCCGATCGAAAACCCACAGACGAGTGCGCTGCAATCCCGGTCGCAGATGGCACTCCATAAAATGACTGAGCAATAGAATCCAAGACATAACATTATACGGTGCCGTAGAATGCAATATGCAGTCAAACAGAGAACAACCCATTACAAAACCGACGAGACAGCGCACTGCAATGAGAGACCATATCAGATATCCATCAAGACGGGTCCAGAGCAATACAATGCAAGACCTAACAGTATACCGGGCTCTACAATATGATACACCGTGAAAGAAAAAGAAAACGAGTGCAGAACTGCACGGTCTTGAGAATTTTTTAACACGATGGCTGAAATGACAATCCAAACGATGACAGGGTAATCCAACACCAGACATAGCACTATACGGGTCAGCACAACCCAATACCCGCTCAAATAATCAGCAAACATTTCTAGGACTGCACAGGATGGGGAATTGTTTAACGAATACACAGTTCAATAAACAACAGCCAATTGTCGGACTGCAGTGGACTGTGAAAGTTTTAAACACAAAGTCTAAAGTCACAAACCCGACACTGACAGGACGATACAATGCGAGACAGCGTAACAGCGTACATGGCAGTACAATGCAATACACCGTCAAATAGAAAACAGCTGATGAAGGAAGTGACAATACGGTGGCATACAATGGCAGAATAGATCAGATGACAGTCAAGACAACAACAGAGCCATACAACGCAAGACGTAACACCACACGGCGACAGACAAGGCAAGATGCAGTTGTGGCGGGCAGAGCGATTCACTTCACTCCTAAGAGAGAAGGAAACATTTAGAAACACACACACACAGGGATTCAACAAAGGTAGCAGTGCACGTGACAGCGCTTCACCAGATTGCACGGCCACGTACCCCGGGTTATTTACTGCCTAGGGGCCGGGGTCAGACGAGCTGTCAGGGAGACCCTCCCCTTGAGTCACGAGGCTCGGAAAGGACCCCCTTGCTTTCTAAACTCCTTCTCCGAGAGGAGTCTAGCTGCGGCTGGATCCCATCCTTGCCCCGGCCTTGGGCAACCCTTTCCCTCTAAAGGATTCTATCTGCGCCATCGACCCGTTCTATCACTCAGCTAAGATTGCAAAGCTCTGCATGCTATTAGTCACTTACCCAGATTCTGCTGCGGCAAGGCGTCTCTCAACCTCGAGGAGCAGAAACTTACGTGAGCGTCCCCGCTCAAGCGGAGGAGGTGGCGAACAGGCCGCTGCCGGGCAGGAAGGCTCCAAGGGCTCTCTTCCTGCCCACTATCTGTAGAGGCAGCTAATTGACTTCTAGTCAGATCAGCCTGGGAACAAAATAGCTCAGTCCCCACTCCAGAAGGAGTGTTGACTCTGTTGCCTGCGGGGAGGAGAGAAAGGGGGGTTGGGGGGGTGACGGGGTGGGAAACGGCGGGGGGCAGGGCACCGCACCACCACGCCGGTCAAACAAAGAACAACCGATTCAATAATTCACAACACAGTGCAGTACAATCCCAGACAGTCTAAAACAACAGTCGAAACAATGATAGACCAATACAATGCAAGACATAACACACCACGGGGCAGCACGAGGCAATACGCAGCCAAATTAAGAACGACCGATCAACACACCCACGATAGCGTGCAGTCCTGCGACAGAATGTTTCAAGTGACCGTCAAAACAACGATGGGGCAATGCAATGCAATGCCTAACAATACAGGACGCTACGATGGAACACACAACCCAAGAACTCATTCAGAAACTCACAATACCGCGCAGTACAATCCCAGACAAGCTCAAATAACAAGCAAGACAACGTCAGGGCAATACAACGCAAGACAAAGTTACACAGGGCAGTACAACGCCATACACAATCAAATAAACAGCAGCCAAGGAAAGAATTCACAGTACAGTGCCATACAATGCCAGACTATCACTCAGATGGCAGTCGAGACAACGACAGAGCGACACATCGCAAGGCGTAACACGATAAGGGGCACTTCAAGACACTGCACGGTCAAAGAAACAAGAACCTATTAGAGAAGTCACAATACAGTGCAGTCCTAGTACAGAACGTCTATAAAAGGACCCTCTAGACAATGACAAGGCACTACAACGCAAGACAAAACACGATACAGGGCACTACAAGGCAAAACACACTCACATCAACAACCGCCCCTTAAAAAAAAACGACAGCTCAGTGCAGCACCCTGCCAGAATATACATCACGTGGCACTCAGGACAATTCCATGGCAATACAATGCCAAACGTAACACAACACAGGGCAGCACAATGCAAAACAGAATGAAAGAAAGAACAACCTGACAAAACCCCTACATACCCGTCAGTACCATCCCACAGGGCGTCACGTGGCGGTCGAGACAGTTACAGGACAACAGAATCCGAGACGTAACATTACACAGCGCAGTACAGTGCAATAGTCAGTCAAATAAACAACCCACGAAGGGACCCACAATACTGCGCGTTCCAGCGCCAACAGATGTCAGACAGCAGGCAAGATACCGACAGAGCAATACAGCGCACAACGTAAGACAACAGAGGACGGTCTAATGCTCAGACGCATCAGATGGCAGTCAAAACAATGACGCGGCAATACAATTCGAGACCCAACACAAAGGCGGTAGCACGGCAATACACGGTGGTCAAAGAAAGAGCACCCGGTAAAACCCCCACGATACAGATGGCTACTATCCCAGAGTGTCTACAATGACAGTGAAGAGAACGACGGGGCAATGCAACGCAAGACAGAACGCCATACAGGGCACTGCAAGGCAATACGCAGCCAAATCAAGAACAAACGTTTAAAAAAACCGCAAGACCGAGCGGCACATACCGGAACGGACCAGACGGTCGTCAGGGCGATTACAGGGCAATACAATGCAAGACAAAACACAACACGGGGCAGGACGAGGCAAGAGGTAGTCAAATAATGAACCGCCGATCGAAAACCCACAGACGAGTGCGCTGCAATCCCGGTCGCAGATGGCACTCCATAAAATGACTGAGCAATAGAATCCAAGACATAACATTATACGGTGCCGCAGAATGCAATATGCAGTCAAACAGAGAACAACCCATTACAAAACCGACGAGACAGCGCACTGCAATGAGAGACCATATCAGATATCCATCAAGACGGGTCCAGAGCAATACAATGCAAGACCTAACAGTATACCGGGCTCTACAATATGATACACCGTGAAAGAAAAAGAAAACGAGTGCAGAACTGCACGGTCTTGAGAATTTTTTAACACGATGGCTGAAATGACAATCCAAACGATGACAGGGTAATCCAACACCAGACATAGCACTATACGGGTCAGCACAACCCAATACCCGCTCAAATAATCAGCAAACATTTCTAGGACTGCACAGGATGGGGAATTGTTTAACGAATACACAGTTCAATAAACAACAGCCAATTGTCGGACTGCAGTGGACTGTGAAAGTTTTAAACACAAAGTCTAAAGTCACAAACCCGACACTGACAGGACGATACAATGCGAGACAGCGTAACAGCGTACATGGCAGTACAATGCAATACACCGTCAAATAGAAAACAGCTGATGAAGGAAGTGACAATACGGTGGCATACAATGGCAGAATAGATCAGATGACAGTCAAGACAACAACAGAGCCATACAACGCAAGACGTAACACCACACGGCGACAGACAAGGCAAGATGCAGTTGTGGCGGGCAGAGCGATTCACTTCACTCCTAAGAGAGAAGGAAACATTTAGAAACACACACACACAGGGATTCAACAAAGGTAGCAGTGCACGTGACAGCGCTTCACCAGATTGCACGGCCACGTACCCCGGGTTATTTACTGCCTAGGGGCCGGGGTCAGACGAGCTGTCAGGGAGACCCTCCCCTTGAGTCACGAGGCTCGGAAAGGACCCCCTTGCTTTCTAAACTCCTTCTCCGAGAGGAGTCTAGCTGCGGCTGGATCCCATCCTTGCCCCGGCCTTGGGCAACCCTTTCCCTCTAAAGGATTCTATCTGCGCCATCGACCCGTTCTATCACTCAGCTAAGATTGCAAAGCTCTGCATGCTATTAGTCACTTACCCAGATTCTGCTGCGGCAAGGCGTCTCTCAACCTCGAGGAGCAGAAACTTACGTGAGCGTCCCCGCTCAAGCGGAGGAGGTGGCGAACAGGCCGCTGCCGGGCAGGAAGGCTCCAAGGGCTCTCTTCCTGCCCACTATCTGTAGAGGCAGCTAATTGACTTCTAGTCAGATCAGCCTGGGAACAAAATAGCTCAGTCCCCACTCCAGAAGGAGTGTTGACTCTGTTGCCTGCGGGGAGGAGAGAAAGGGGGGTTGGGGGGGTGACGGGGTGGGAAACGGCGGGGGGCAGGGCACCGCACCACCACGCCGGTCAAACAAAGAACAACCGATTCAATAATTCACAACACAGTGCAGTACAATCCCAGACAGTCTAAAACAACAGTCGAAACAATGATAGACCAATACAATGCAAGACATAACACACCACGGGGCAGCACGAGGCAATACGCAGCCAAATTAAGAACGACCGATCAACACACCCACGATAGCGTGCAGTCCTGCGACAGAATGTTTCAAGTGACCGTCAAAACAACGATGGGGCAATGCAATGCAATGCCTAACAATACAGGACGCTACGATGGAACACACAACCCAAGAACTCATTCAGAAACTCACAATACCGCGCAGTACAATCCCAGACAAGCTCAAATAACAAGCAAGACAACGTCAGGGCAATACAACGCAAGACAAAGTTACACAGGGCAGTACAACGCCATACACAATCAAATAAACAGCAGCCAAGGAAAGAATTCACAGTACAGTGCCATACAATGCCAGACTATCACTCAGATGGCAGTCGAGACAACGACACAGCAACACAGCGCAAGGCGTAACACAATACGGGGCACTTCAAGACACTGCACGGTCAAAGAAACAACAACCTATTAGAGAAGTCACAATACAGTGCAGTCCTCTGACAGAACGTCTATAAAAAGACCGTCTAGACAATGACAGGGTAATACAACGCAAGACGAAACACGATACAGGGCACTACAAGGCAAAACACACTCACATCAACAACCGCCCCTTAAAAAAAAACGACAGCTCAGTGCAGCACCCTGCCAGAATATACATCACGTGGCACTCAGGACAATTCCATGGCAATACAATGCCAAACGTAACACAACACAGGGCAGCACAATGCAAAACAGAATGAAAGAAAGAACAACCTGACAAAACCCCTACATACCCGTCAGTACCATCCCACAGGGCGTCACGTGGCGGTCGAGACAGTTACAGGACAACAGAATCCGAGACGTAACATTACACAGCGCAGTACAGTGCAATAGTCAGTCAAATAAACAACCCACGAAGGGACCCACAATACTGCGCGTTCCAGCGCCAACAGATGTCAGACAGCAGGCAAGATACCGACAGAGCAATACAGCGCACAACGTAAGACAACAGAGGACGGTCTAATGCTCAGACGCATCAGATGGCAGTCAAAACAATGACGCGGCAATACAATTCGAGACCCAACACAAAGGCGGTAGCACGGCAATACACGGTGGTCAAAGAAAGAGCACCCGGTAAAACCCCCACGATACAGATGGCTACTATCCCAGAGTGTCTACAATGACAGTGAAGAGAACGACGGGGCAATGCAACGCAAGACAGAACGCCATACAGGGCACTGCAAGGCAATACGCAGCCAAATCAAGAACAAACGTTTAAAAAAACCGCAAGACCGAGCGGCACATACCGGAACGGACCAGACGGTCGTCAGGGCGATTACAGGGCAATACAATGCAAGACAAAACACAACACGGGGCAGGACGAGGCAAGAGGTAGTCAAATAATGAACCGCCGATCGAAAACCCACAGACGAGTGCGCTGCAATCCCGGTCGCAGATGGCACTCCATAAAATGACTGAGCAATAGAATCCAAGACATAACATTATACGGTGCCGTAGAATGCAATATGCAGTCAAACAGAGAACAACCCATTACAAAACCGACGAGACAGCGCACTGCAATGAGAGACCATATCAGATATCCATCAAGACGGGTCCAGAGCAATACAATGCAAGACCTAACAGTATACCGGGCTCTACAATATGATACACCGTGAAAGAAAAAGAAAACGAGTGCAGAACTGCACGGTCTTGAGAATTTTTTAACACGATGGCTGAAATGACAATCCAAACGATGACAGGGTAATCCAACACCAGACATAGCACTATACGGGTCAGCACAACCCAATACCCGCTCAAATAAACAGCAAACATTTCTAGGACTGCACAGGATGGGGAATTGTTTAACGAATACACAGTTCAATAAACAACAGCCAATTGTCGGACTGCAGTGGACTGTGAAAGTTTTAAACACAAAGTCTAAAGTCACAAACCCGACACTGACAGGACGATACAATGCGAGACAGCGTAACAGCGTACATGGCAGTACAATGCAATACACCGTCAAATAGAAAACAGCTGATGAAGGAAGTGACAATACGGTGGCATACAATGGCAGAATAGATCAGATGACAGTCAAGACAACAACAGAGCCATACAACGCAAGACGTAACACCACACGGCGACAGACAAGGCAAGATGCAGTTGTGGCGGGCAGAGCGATTCACTTCACTCCTAAGAGAGAAGGAAACATTTAGAAACACACACACACAGGGATTCAACAAAGGTAGCAGTGCACGTGACAGCGCTTCACCAGATTGCACGGCCACGTACCCCGGGTTATTTACTGCCTAGGGGCCGGGGTCAGACGAGCTGTCAGGGAGACCCTCCCCTTGAGTCACGAGGCTCGGAAAGGACCCCCTTGCTTTCTAAACTCCTTCTCCGAGAGGAGTCTAGCTGCGGCTGGATCCCATCCTTGCCCCGGCCTTGGGCAACCCTTTCCCTCTAAAGGATTCTATCTGCGCCATCGACCCGTTCTATCACTCAGCTAAGATTGCAAAGCTCTGCATGCTATTAGTCACTTACCCAGATTCTGCTGCGGCAAGGCGTCTCTCAACCTCGAGGAGCAGAAACTTACGTGAGCGTCCCCGCTCAAGCGGAGGAGGTGGCGAACAGGCCGCTGCCGGGCAGGAAGGCTCCAAGGGCTCTCTTCCTGCCCACTATCTGTAGAGGCAGCTAATTGACTTCTAGTCAGATCAGCCTGGGAACAAAATAGCTCAGTCCCCACTCCAGAAGGAGTGTTGACTCTGTTGCCTGCGGGGAGGAGAGAAAGGGGGGTTGGGGGGGTGACGGGGTGGGAAACGGCGGGGGGCAGGGCACCGCACCACCACGCCGGTCAAACAAAGAACAACCGATTCAATAATTCACAACACAGTGCAGTACAATCCCAGACAGTCTAAAACAACAGTCGAAACAATGATAGACCAATACAATGCAAGACATAACACACCACGGGGCAGCACGAGGCAATACGCAGCCAAATTAAGAACGACCGATCAACACACCCACGATAGCGTGCAGTCCTGCGACAGAATGTTTCAAGTGACCGTCAAAACAACGATGGGGCAATGCAATGCAATGCCTAACAATACAGGACGCTACGATGGAACACACAACCCAAGAACTCATTCAGAAACTCACAATACCGCGCAGTACAATCCCAGACAAGCTCAAATAACAAGCAAGACAACGTCAGGGCAATACAACGCAAGACAAAGTTACACAGGGCAGTACAACGCCATACACAATCAAATAAACAGCAGCCAAGAAAAGAATTCACAGTACAGTGCCATACAATGCCAGACTATCACTCAGATGGCAGTCGAGACAACGACACAGCGACACAGCGCAAGGCGTAACACAATACGGGGCACTTCAAGACACTGCACGGTCAAAGAAACAACAACCTATTAGAGAAGTCACAATACAGTGCAGTCCTCTGACAGAACGTCTATAAAAAGACCGTCTAGACAATGACAGGGTAATACAACGCAAGACGAAACACGATACAGGGCACTACAAGGCAAAACACACTCACATCAACAACCGCCCCTTAAAAAAAAACGACAGCTCAGTGCAGCACCCTGCCAGAATATACATCACGTGGCACTCAGGACAATTCCATGGCAATACAATGCCAAACGTAACACAACACAGGGCAGCACAATGCAAAACAGAATGAAAGAAAGAACAACCTGACAAAACCCCTACATACCCGTCAGTACCATCCCACAGGGCGTCACGTGGCGGTCGAGACAGTTACAGGACAACAGAATCCGAGACGTAACATTACACAGCGCAGTACAGTGCAATAGTCAGTCAAATAAACAACCCACGAAGGGACCCACAATACTGCGCGTTCCAGCGCCAACAGATGTCAGACAGCAGGCAAGATACCGACAGAGCAATACAGCGCACAACGTAAGACAACAGAGGACGGTCTAATGCTCAGACGCATCAGATGGCAGTCAAAACAATGACGCGGCAATACAATTCGAGACCCAACACAAAGGCGGTAGCACGGCAATACACGGTGGTCAAAGAAAGAGCACCCGGTAAAACCCCCACGATACAGATGGCTACTATCCCAGAGTGTCTACAATGACAGTGAAGAGAACGACGGGGCAATGCAACGCAAGACAGAACGCCATACAGGGCACTGCAAGGCAATACGCAGCCAAATCAAGAACAAACGTTTAAAAAAACCGCAAGACCGAGCGGCACATACCGGAACGGACCAGACGGTCGTCAGGGCGATTACAGGGCAATACAATGCAAGACAAAACACAACACGGGGCAGGACGAGGCAAGAGGTAGTCAAATAATGAACCGCCGATCGAAAACCCACAGACGAGTGCGCTGCAATCCCGGTCGCAGATGGCACTCCATAAAATGACTGAGCAATAGAATCCAAGACATAACATTATACGGTGCCGTAGAATGCAATATGCAGTCAAACAGAGAACAACCCATTACAAAACCGACGAGACAGCGCACTGCAATGAGAGACCGTATCAGATATCCATCAAGACGGGTCCAGAGCAATACAATGCAAGACCTAACAGTATACCGGGCTCTACAATATGATACACCGTGAAAGAAAAAGAAAACGAGTGCAGAACTGCACGGTCTTGAGAATTTTTTAACACGATGGCTGAAATGACAATCCAAACGATGACAGGGTAATCCAACACCAGACATAGCACTATACGGGTCAGCACAACCCAATACCCGCTCAAATAATCAGCAAACATTTCTAGGACTGCACGGGATGGGGAATTGTTTAACGAATACACAGTTCAATAAACAACAGCCAATTGTCGGACTGCAGTGGACTGTGAAAGTTTTAAACACAAAGTCTAAAGTCACAAACCCGACACTGACAGGACGATACAATGCGAGACAGCGTAACAGCGTACATGGCAGTACAATGCAATACACCGTCAAATAGAAAACAGCTGATGAAGGAAGTGACAATACGGTGGCATACAATGGCAGAATAGATCAGATGACAGTCAAGACAACAACAGAGCCATACAACGCAAGTCGTAACACCACACGGCGACAGACAAGGCAAGATGCAGTTGTGGCGGGCAGAGCGATTCACTTCACTCCTAAGAGAGAAGGAAACATTTAGAAACACACACACACAGGGATTCAACAAAGGTAGCAGTGCACGTGACAGCGCTTCACCAGATTGCACGGCCACGTACCCCGGGTTATTTACTGCCTAGGGGCCGGGGTCAGACGAGCTGTCAGGGAGACCCTCCCCTTGAGTCACGAGGCTCGGAAAGGACCCCCTTGCTTTCTAAACTCCTTCTCCGAGAGGAGTCTAGCTGCGGCTGGATCCCATCCTTGCCCCGGCCTTGGGCAACCCTTTCCCTCTAAAGGATTCTATCTGCGCCATCGACCCGTTCTATCACTCAGCTAAGATTGCAAAGCTCTGCATGCTATTAGTCACTTACCCAGATTCTGCTGCGGCAAGGCGTCTCTCAACCTCGAGGAGCAGAAACTTACGTGAGCGTCCCCGCTCAAGCGGAGGAGGTGGCGAACAGGCCGCTGCCGGGCAGGAAGGCTCCAAGGGCTCTCTTCCTGCCCACTATCTGTAGAGGCAGCTAATTGACTTCTAGTCAGATCAGCCTGGGAACAAAATAGCTCAGTCCCCACTCCAGAAGGAGTGTTGACTCTGTTGCCTGCGGGGAGGAGAGAAAGGGGGGTTGGGGGGGTGACGGGGTGGGAAACGGCGGGGGGCAGGGCACCGCACCACCACGCCGGTCAAACAAAGAACAACCGATTCAATAATTCACAACACAGTGCAGTACAATCCCAGACAGTCTAAAACAACAGTCGAAACAATGATAGACCAATACAATGCAAGACATAACACACCACGGGGCAGCACGAGGCAATACGCAGCCAAATTAAGAACGACCGATCAACACACCCACGATAGCGTGCAGTCCTGCGACAGAATGTTTCAAGTGACCGTCAAAACAACGATGGGGCAATGCAATGCAATGCCTAACAATACAGGACGCTACGATGGAACACACAACCCAAGAACTCATTCAGAAACTCACAATACCGCGCAGTACAATCCCAGACAAGCTCAAATAACAAGCAAGACAACGTCAGGGCAATACAACGCAAGACAAAGTTACACAGGGCAGTACAACGCCATACACAATCAAATAAACAGCAGCCAAGGAAAGAATTCACAGTACAGTGCCATACAATGCCAGACTATCACTCAGATGGCAGTCGAGACAACGACACAGCAACACAGCGCAAGGCGTAACACAATACGGGGCACTTCAAGACACTGCACGGTCAAAGAAACAACAACCTATTAGAGAAGTCACAATACAGTGCAGTCCTCTGACAGAACGTCTATAAAAAGACCGTCTAGACAATGACAGGGTAATACAACGCAAGACGAAACACGATACAGGGCACTACAAGGCAAAACACACTCACATCAACAACCGCCCCTTAAAAAAAAACGACAGCTCAGTGCAGCACCCTGCCAGAATATACATCACGTGGCACTCAGGACAATTCCATGGCAATACAATGCCAAACGTAACACAACACAGGGCAGCACAATGCAAAACAGAATGAAAGAAAGAACAACCTGACAAAACCCCTACATACCCGTCAGTACCATCCCACAGGGCGTCACGTGGCGGTCGAGACAGTTACAGGACAACAGAATCCGAGACGTAACATTACACAGCGCAGTACAGTGCAATAGTCAGTCAAATAAACAACCCACGAAGGGACCCACAATACTGCGCGTTCCAGCGCCAACAGATGTCAGACAGCAGGCAAGATACCGACAGAGCAATACAGCGCACAACGTAAGACAACAGAGGACGGTCTAATGCTCAGACGCATCAGATGGCAGTCAAAACAATGACGCGGCAATACAATTCGAGACCCAACACAAAGGCGGTAGCACGGCAATACACGGTGGTCAAAGAAAGAGCACCCGGTAAAACCCCCACGATACAGATGGCTACTATCCCAGAGTGTCTACAATGACAGTGAAGAGAACGACGGGGCAATGCAACGCAAGACAGAACGCCATACAGGGCACTGCAAGGCAATACGCAGCCAAATCAAGAACAAACGTTTAAAAAAACCGCAAGACCGAGCGGCACATACCGGAACGGACCAGACGGTCGTCAGGGCGATTACAGGGCAATACAATGCAAGACAAAACACAACACGGGGCAGGACGAGGCAAGAGGTAGTCAAATAATGAACCGCCGATCGAAAACCCACAGACGAGTGCGCTGCAACCCCGGTCGCAGATGGCACTCCATAAAATGACTGAGCAATAGAATCCAAGACATAACATTATACGGTGCCGTAGAATGCAATATGCAGTCAAACAGAGAACAACCCATTACAAAACCGACGAGACAGCGCACTGCAATGAGAGACCGTATCAGATATCCATCAAGACGGGTCCAGAGCAATACAATGCAAGACCTAACAGTATACCGGGCTCTACAATATGATACACCGTGAAAGAAAAAGAAAACGAGTGCAGAACTGCACGGTCTTGAGAATTTTTTAACACGATGGCTGAAATGACAATCCAAACGATGACAGGGTAATCCAACACCAGACATAGCACTATACGGGTCAGCACAACCCAATACCCGCTCAAATAAACAGCAAACATTTCTAGGACTGCACAGGATGGGGAATTGTTTAACGAATACACAGTTCAATAAACAACAGCCAATTGTCGGACTGCAGTGGACTGTGAAAGTTTTAAACACAAAGTCTAAAGTCACAAACCCGACACTGACAGGACGATACAATGCGAGACAGCGTAACAGCGTACATGGCAGTACAATGCAATACACCGTCAAATAGAAAACAGCTGATGAAGGAAGTGACAATACGGTGGCATACAATGGCAGAATAGATCAGATGACAGTCAAGACAACAACAGAGCCATACAACGCAAGTCGTAACACCACACGGCAACAGACAAGGCAAGATGCAGTTGTGGCGGGCAGAGCGATTCACTTCACTCCTAAGAGAGAAGGAAACATTTAGAAACACACACACACAGGGATTCAACAAAGGTAGCAGTGCACGTGACAGCGCTTCACCAGATTGCACGGCCACGTACCCCGGGTTATTTACTGCCTAGGGGCCGGGGTCAGACGAGCTGTCAGGGAGACCCTCCCCTTGAGTCACGAGGCTCGGAAAGGACCCCCTTGCTTTCTAAACTCCTTCTCCGAGAGGAGTCTAGCTGCGGCTGGATCCCATCCTTGCCCCGGCCTTGGGCAACCCTTTCCCTCTAAAGGATTCTATCTGCGCCATCGACCCGTTCTATCACTCAGCTAAGATTGCAAAGTTCTGCATGCTATTAGTCACTTACCCAGATTCTGCTGCGGCAAGGCGTCTCTCAACCTCGAGGAGCAGAAACTTACGTGAGCGTCCCCGCTCAAGCGGAGGAGGTGGCGAACAGGCCGCTGCCGGGCAGGAAGGCTCCAAGGGCTCTCTTCCTGTCCACTATCTGTAGAGGCAGCTAATTGACTTCTAGTCAGATCAGCCTGGGAACAAAATAGCTCAGTCCCCACTCCAGAAGGAATGTTGACTCTGTTGCCTGCGGGGAGGAGAGAAAGGGGGGTTGGGGGGGTGACGGGGTGGGAAACGGCGGGGGGCAGGGCACCGCACCACCACGCCGGTCAAACAAAGAACAACCGATTCAATAATTCACAACACAGTGCAGTACAATCCCAGACAGTCTAAAACAACAGTCGAAACAATGATAGACCAATACAATGCAAGACATAACACACCACGGGGCAGCACGAGGCAATACGCAGCCAAATTAAGAACGACCGATCAACACACCCACGATAGCGTGCAGTCCTGCGACAGAATGTTTCAAGTGACCGTCAAAACAACGATGGGGCAATGCAATGCAATGCCTAACAATACAGGACGCTACGATGGAACACACAACCCAAGAACTCATTCAGAAACTCACAATACCGCGCAGTACAATCCCAGACAAGCTCAAATAACAAGCAAGACAACGTCAGGGCAATACAATGCAAGACAAAGTTACACAGGGCAGTACAACGCCATACACAATCAAATAAACAGCAGCCAAGGAAAGAATTCACAGTACAGTGCCATACAATGCCAGACTATCACTCAGATGGCAGTCGAGACAACGACACAGCAACACAGCGCAAGGCGTAACACAATACGGGGCACTTCAAGACACTGCACGGTCAAAGAAACAACAACCTATTAGAGAAGTCACAATACAGTGCAGTCCTCTGACAGAACGTCTATAAAAAGACCGTCTAGACAATGACAGGGTAATACAACGCAAGACGAAACACGATACAGGGCACTACAAGGCAAAACACACTCACATCAACAACCGCCCCTTAAAAAAAAACGACAGCTCAGTGCAGCACCCTGCCAGAATATACATCACGTGGCACTCAGGACAATTCCATGGCAATACAATGCCAAACGTAACACAACACAGGGCAGCACAATGCAAAACAGAATGAAAGAAAGAACAACCTGACAAAACCCCTACATACCCGTCAGTACCATCCCACAGGGCGTCACGTGGCGGTCGAGACAGTTACAGGACAACAGAATCCGAGACGTAACATTACACAGCGCAGTACAGTGCAATAGTCAGTCAAATAAACAACCCACGAAGGGACCCACAATACTGCGCGTTCCAGCGCCAACAGATGTCAGACAGCAGGCAAGATACCGACAGAGCAATACAGCGCACAACGTAAGACAACAGAGGACGGTCTAATGCTCAGACGCATCAGATGGCAGTCAAAACAATGACGCGGCAATACAATTCGAGACCCAACACAAAGGCGGTAGCACGGCAATACACGGTGGTCAAAGAAAGAGCACCCGGTAAAACCCCCACGATACAGATGGCTACTATCCCAGAGTGTCTACAATGACAGTGAAGAGAACGACGGGGCAATGCAACGCAAGACAGAACGCCATACAGGGCACTGCAAGGCAATACGCAGCCAAATCAAGAACAAACGTTTAAAAAAACCGCAAGACCGAGCGGCACATACCGGAACGGACCAGACGGTCGTCAGGGCGATTACAGGGCAATACAATGCAAGACAAAACACAACACGGGGCAGGACGAGGCAAGAGGTAGTCAAATAATGAACCGCCGATCGAAAACCCACAGACGAGTGCGCTGCAATCCCGGTCGCAGATGGCACTCCATAAAATGACTGAGCAATAGAATCCAAGACATAACATTATACGGTGCCGTAGAATGCAATATGCAGTCAAACAGAGAACAACCCATTACAAAACCGACGAGACAGCGCACTGCAATGAGAGACCGTATCAGATATCCATCAAGACGGGTCCAGAGCAATACAATGCAAGACCTAACAGTATACCGGGCTCTACAATATGATACACCGTGAAAGAAAAAGAAAACGAGTGCAGAACTGCACGGTCTTGAGAATTTTTTAACACGATGGCTGAAATGACAATCCAAACGATGACAGGGTAATCCAACACCAGACATAGCACTATACGGGTCAGCACAACCCAATACCCGCTCAAATAATCAGCAAACATTTCTAGGACTGCACAGGATGGGGAATTGTTTAACGAATACACAGTTCAATAAACAACAGCCAATTGTCGGACTGCAGTGGACTGTGAAAGTTTTAAACACAAAGTCTAAAGTCACAAACCCGACACTGACAGGACGATACAATGCGAGACAGCGTAACAGCGTACATGGCAGTACAATGCAATACACCGTCAAATAGAAAACAGCTGATGAAGGAAGTGACAATACGGTGGCATACAATGGCAGAATAGATCAGATGACAGTCAAGACAACAACAGAGCCATACAACGCAAGTCGTAACACCACACGGCGACAGACAAGGCAAGATGCAGTTGTGGCGGGCAGAGCGATTCACTTCACTCCTAAGAGAGAAGGAAACATTTAGAAACACACACACACAGGGATTCAACAAAGGTAGCAGTGCATGTGACAGCGCTTCACCAGATTGCACGGCCACGTACCCCGGGTTATTTACTGCCTAGGGGCCGGGGTCAGACGAGCTGTCAGGGAGACCCTCCCCTTGAGTCACGAGGCTCGGAAAGGACCCCCTTGCTTTCTAAACTCCTTCTCCGAGAGGAGTCTAGCTGCGGCTGGATCCCATCCTTGCCCCGGCCTTGGGCAACCCTTTCCCTCTAAAGGATTCTATCTGCGCCATCGACCCGTTCTATCACTCAGCTAAGATTGCAAAGCTCTGCATGCTATTAGTCACTTACCCAGATTCTGCTGCGGCAAGGCGTCTCTCAACCTCGAGGAGCAGAAGCTTACGTGAGCGTCCCCGCTCAAGCGGAGGAGGTGGCGAACAGGCCGCTGCCGGGCAGGAAGGCTCCAAGGGCTCTCTTCCTGCCCACTATCTGTAGAGGCAGCTAATTGACTTCTAGTCAGATCAGCCTGGGAACAAAATAGCTCAGTCCCCACTCCAGAAGGAGTGTTGACTCTGTTGCCTGCGGGGAGGAGAGAAAGGGGGGTTGGGGGGGTGACGGGGTGGGAAACGGCGGGGGGCAGGGCACCGCACCACCACGCCGGTCAAACAAAGAACAACCGATTCAATAATTCACAACACAGTGCAGTACAATCCCAGACAGTCTAAAACAACAGTCGAAACAATGATAGACCAATACAATGCAAGACATAACACACCACGGGGCAGCACGAGGCAATACGCAGCCAAATTAAGAACGACCGATCAACACACCCACGATAGCGTGCAGTCCTGCGACAGAATGTTTCAAGTGACCGTCAAAACAACGATGGG
This sequence comes from Larus michahellis, assembly GCF_964199755.1. NCBI lineage: Eukaryota > Metazoa > Chordata > Aves > Charadriiformes > Laridae > Larus > Larus michahellis. Next base: position 57,860,206 of record NC_133903.1, on the reverse strand, counting down.
GCAATGCAATGCAATGCCTAACAATACAGGACGCTACGATGGAACACACAACCCAAGAACTCATTCAGAAACTCACAATACCGCGCAGTACAATCCCAGACAAGCTCAAATAACAAGCAAGACAACGTCAGGGCAATACAACGCAAGACAAAGTTACACAGGGCAGTACAACGCCATACACAATCAAATAAACAGCAGCCAAGGAAAGAATTCACAGTACAGTGCCATACAATGCCAGACTATCACTCAGATGGCAGTCGAGACAACGACACAGCGACACAGCGCAAGGCGTAACACAATACGGGGCACTTCAAGACACTGCACGGTCAAAGAAACAACAACCTATTAGAGAAGTCACAATACAGTGCAGTCCTCTGACAGAACGTCTATAAAAAGACCGTCTAGACAATGACAGGGTAATACAACGCAAGACGAAACACGATACAGGGCACTACAAGGCAAAACACACTCACATCAACAACCGCCCCTTAAAAAAAACCGACAGCTCAGTGCAGCACCCTGCCAGAATATACATCACGTGGCACTCAGGACAATTACATGGCAATACAATGCCAAACGTAACACAACACAGGGCAGCACAATGCAAAACAGAATGAAAGAAAGAACAACCTGACAAAACCCCTACATACCCGTCAGTACCATCCCACAGGGCGTCACGTGGCGGTCGAGACAGTTACAGGACAACAGAATCCGAGACGTAACATTACACAGCGCAGTACAGTGCAATAGTCAGTCAAATAAACAACCCACGAAGGGACCCACAATACTGCGCGTTCCAGCGCCAACAGATGTCAGACAGCAGGCAAGATACCGACAGAGCAATACAGCGCACAACGTAAGACAACAGAGGACGGTCTAATGCTCAGACGCATCAGATGGCAGTCAAAACAATGACGCGGCAATACAATTCGAGACCCAACACAAAGGCGGTAGCACGGCAATACACGGTGGTCAAAGAAAGAGCACCCGGTAAAACCCCCACGATACAGATGGCTACTATCCCAGAGTGTCTACAATGACAGTGAAGAGAACGACGGGGCAATGCAACGCAAGACAGAACGCCATACAGGGCACTGCAAGGCAATACGCAGCCAAATCAAGAACAAACGTTTAAAAAAACCGCAAGACCGAGCGGCACATACCGGAACGGACCAGACGGTCGTCAGGGCGATTACAGGGCAATACAATGCAAGACAAAACACAACACGGGGCAGGACGAGGCAAGAGGTAGTCAAATAATGAACCGCCGATCGAAAACCCACAGACGAGTGCGCTGCAATCCCGGTCGCAGATGGCACTCCATAAAATGACTGAGCAATAGAATCCAAGACATAACATTATACGGTGCCGTAGAATGCAATATGCAGTCAAACAGAGAACAACCCATTACAAAACCGACGAGACAGCGCACTGCAATGAGAGACCATATCAGATATCCATCAAGACGGGTCCAGAGCAATACAATGCAAGACCTAACAGTATACCGGGCTCTACAATATGATACACCGTGAAAGAAAAAGAAAACGAGTGCAGAACTGCACGGTCTTGAGAATTTTTTAACACGATGGCTGAAATGACAATCCAAACGATGACAGGGTAATCCAACACCAGACATAGCACTATACGGGTCAGCACAACCCAATACCCGCTCAAATAATCAGCAAACATTTCTAGGACTGCACAGGATGGGGAATTGTTTAACGAATACACAGTTCAATAAACAACAGCCAATTGTCGGACTGCAGTGGACTGTGAAAGTTTTAAACACAAAGTCTAAAGTCACAAACCCGACACTGACAGGACGATACAATGCGAGACAGCGTAACAGCGTACATGGCAGTACAATGCAATACACCGTCAAATAGAAAACAGCTGATGAAGGAAGTGACAATACGGTGGCATACAATGGCAGAATAGATCAGATGACAGTCAAGACAACAACAGAGCCATACAACGCAAGTCGTAACACCACACGGCGACAGACAAGGCAAGATGCAGTTGTGGCGGGCAGAGCGATTCACTTCACTCCTAAGAGAGAAGGAAACATTTAGAAACACACACACACAGGGATTCAACAAAGGTAGCAGTGCACGTGACAGCGCTTCACCAGATTGCACGGCCACGTACCCCGGGTTATTTACTGCCTAGGGGCCGGGGTCAGACGAGCTGTCAGGGAGACCCTCCCCTTGAGTCACGAGGCTCGGAAAGGACCCCCTTGCTTTCTAAACTCCTTCTCCGAGAGGAGTCTAGCTGCGGCTGGATCCCATCCTTGCCCCGGCCTTGGGCAACCCTTTCCCTCTAAAGGATTCTATCTGCGCCATCGACCCGTTCTATCACTCAGCTAAGATTGCAAAGCTCTGCATGCTATTAGTCACTTACCCAGATTCTGCTGCGGCAAGGCGTCTCTCAACCTCGAGGAGCAGAAACTTACGTGAGCGTCCCCGCTCAAGCGGAGGAGGTGGCGAACAGGCCGCTGCCGGGCAGGAAGGCTCCAAGGGCTCTCTTCCTGCCCACTATCTGTAGAGGCAGCTAATTGACTTCTAGTCAGATCAGCCTGGGAACAAAATAGCTCAGTCCCCACTCCAGAAGGAGTGTTGACTCTGTTGCCTGCGGGGAGGAGAGAAAGGGGGGTTGGGGGGGTGACGGGGTGGGAAACGGCGGGGGGCAGGGCACCGCACCACCACGCCGGTCAAACAAAGAACAACCGATTCAATAATTCACAACACAGTGCAGTACAATCCCAGACAGTCTAAAACAACAGTCGAAACAATGATAGACCAATACAATGCAAGACATAACACACCACGGGGCAGCACGAGGCAATACGCAGCCAAATTAAGAACGACCGATCAACACACCCACGATAGCGTGCAGTCCTGCGACAGAATGTTTCAAGTGACCGTCAAAACAACGATGGGGCAATGCAATGCAATGCCTAACAATACAGGACGCTACGATGGAACACACAACCCAAGAACTCATTCAGAAACTCACAATACCGCGCAGTACAATCCCAGACAAGCTCAAATAACAAGCAAGACAACGTCAGGGCAATACAATGCAAGACAAAGTTACACAGGGCAGTACAACGCCATACACAATCAAATAAACAGCAGCCAAGGAAAGAATTCACAGTACAGTGCCATACAATGCCAGACTATCACTCAGATGGCAGTCGAGACAACGACAGAGCGACACATCGCAAGGCATAACACGATAAGGGGCACTACAAGACACTGCACGGTCAAAGAAACAAGAACCTATTAGAGAAGTCACAATACAGTGCAGTCCTAGTACAGAACGTCTATAAAATGACCGTCTAGACAATGACAAGGCACTACAACGCAAGACAAAACACGATACAGGGCACTACAAGGCAAAACACACTCACATCAACAACCGCCCCTTAAAAAAAAACGACAGCTCAGTGCAGCACCCTGCCACAATATATCACGCGGCACTCAGGACAATTCCATGGCAATACAATGCCAAACGTAACAAAGCACAGGGCAGTACAATGCAAAACAGAATGAAAGAAAGAACAACCTGACAAAACCCCAACACACAGGGCAGTACCATCCCACAGGGCGTCAGGTGGCGGTCGAGACAGTTACAGGACAACAGAATCCGAGACGTAACATTACACAGCGCAGTACAGTGATATAGTCAGTCAAATAAATAACCCACAAAGGGACCCACAATACTGTGCCTTCCAACGCCAACAGAGGTCAGACAGCAGGCAAGATACCGACAGAGCAATACAGCGCACAACGTAAGACAACAGAGGACGGTCTAATGCTCAGACGCATCAGATGGCAGTCAAAACAATGACGTGGCAATACAATTCGAGACCCAACACAAAGGCGGTAGCACGGCAATACACGGTGGTCAAAGAAAGAGCACCCGGTAAAACCCCCACGATACAGATGGCTACTATCCCAGAGTGTCTACAATGACAGTGAGGAGAACGACAGGGCAATGCAACGCAAGACAGAACGCCATACAGGGCACTACAAGGCAATACGCAGACAAATAAAGAACAAACGTTTAAAAAACCCGCAAGACCGAGCGGCACATACCGGAACGGATCAGACAGTCGTCAGGGCGATTACAGGGCAATACAATGCAAGACAAAACACAACACGGGGCAGGACAAGGAAAGAGGTAGTCAAATAATGAACCGCCGATCGAAAACCCACAGACGAGTGCGCTGCAATCCTGGTCGCAGATGGCACTCGATAAAGTGACTGAGCAACAGAATCCAAGACAACATTATAGGGGGCGGTAGAATGCAATCTGCAGTCAAACAGGGAACAACCCATTAGAAAACTGACGAGAAAGCGCGCTCTAATGATAGAAACTATCAGATATCATTCGAGACGCATCCAGAGCAATACAATGCAAGACCTAACAGTATACCGGGCACTACAATGCGATACACGGTGAAATACAAAGAAAATGATTCTAGAACTGCATACAAAACTGACGAGACAGCGCACTGCAATGAGAGGACATATCAGATATCAATCAAGACTGGTCCAGAGCAATACAACGCAAGACCTAACACTATACCGGGCACTACAATCCGATACACGGTGAAATACAAAGAAAACGAGTCCAGAACTGCACGGTCTTGAGAATTTTGTAACACAATGGCTGAAATGACAATCCAAACAATGACAGGGTAATCCAACACCAGACATAGCACTATACGGGTCAGCACAACCCAATACCCGCTCAAATAAACAGCAAACAATTCTAGGACTGCACGGGATGGGGAATTGTTTAACGAGTACACAGTTCAATAAACAACAGCCAATTGTCGGACTGCAGTGGACTGTGAAAGTTTTAAACACAAAGTCTAAAGTCACAAACCCGACACTGACAGGACGATACAATGCGAGACAGCGTAACAGCGTACATGGCAGTACAATGCAATACACCGTCAAATAGAAAACAGCTGATGAAGGAAGTGACAATACGGTGGCATACAATGGCAGAATAGATCAGATGACAGTCAAGACAACAACAGAGCCATACAACGCAAGACGTAACACCACACGGCGACAGACAAGGCAAGATGCAGTTGTGGCGGGCAGAGCGATTCACTTCACTCCTAAGAGAGAAGGAAACATTTAGAAACACACACACACAGGGATTCAACAAAGGTAGCAGTGCACGTGACAGCGCTTCACCAGATTGCACGGCCACGTACCCCGGGTTATTTACTGCCTAGGGGCCGGGGTCAGACGAGCTGTCAGGGAGACCCTCCCCTTGAGTCACGAGGCTTGGAAAGGACCCCCTTGCTTTCTAAACTCCTTCTCCGAGAGGAGTCTAGCTGCGGCTGGATCCCATCCTTGCCCCGGCCTTGGGCAACCCTTTCCCTCTAAAGGATTCTATCTGCGCCATCAACCCGTTCTATCACTCAGCTAAGATTGCAAAGCTCTGCATGCTATTAGTCACTTACCCAGATTCTGCTGTGGCAAGGCATCTCTCAACCTCGAGGAGCAGAACCTTACGTGAGCGTCCCCGCTCAAGCGCAGGAGGTGGCGAACAGGCCGCTGCCGGGCAGGAAGGCTCCAAGGGCTCTCTTCCTGCCCACTATTTGTAGAGGAAGCTAATTGACTTGTAGTCATATCAGCCTGGGAAAAAAATAACTCAGTCCCAGTCCAGACGGTGTGTTGACTCTGTTGCCTGCGGGGAGGAGAGAAAAGGGGGTTGGGGGGGTGACGGGGTGGGAAACGGCGGGGGGCAGGGCACCGCACCACCACGCCGGTCAAACAAAGAACAACCGATTCAATAATTCACAACACAGTGCAGTACAATCCCAGACAGTCTAAAACAACAGTCGAAACAATGATAGACCAATACAATAACAAGCAAGACAACGTCAGGGCAATACAATGCAAGACAAAGTTACACAGGGCAGTACAACGCCATACACCATTAAATAAAGAACAGCCAAGGAAAGAATTCACAGTACAGTGCCATACAATGCCAGACTATCACTCAGATGGCAGTCGAGACAACGACAGAGCGACACATCGCAAGGCGTAACACGATAAGGGGCACTACAAGACACTGCACGGTCAAAGAAACAAGAACCTATCAGAGAAGTCACAATACAGTGCAGTCCTAGTACAGAACGTCTATAAAATGACCGTCTAGACAATGACAAGGCACTACAACGCAAGACAAAACACGATACAGGGCACTACAAGGCAAAACACACTCACATCAACAACCGCCCCTTAAAAAAAAACGACAGCTCAGTGCAGCACCCTGCCACAATATATCACGCGGCACTCAGGACAATTCCATGGCAATACAATGCCAAACGTAACAAAGCACAGGGCAGTACAATGCAAAACAGAATGAAAGAAAGAACAACCTGACAAAACCCCAACACACAGGGCAGTACCATCCCACAGGGCGTCAGGTGGCGGTCGAGACAGTTACAGGACAACAGAATCCGAGACGTAACATTACACAGCGCAGTATAGTGATATAGTCAGTCAAATAAACAACCCACGAAGGGACCCACAATACTGTGCCTTCCAACGCCAACAGAGGTCAGACAGCAGGCAAGATACCGACAGAGCAATACAACGCACAACGTAAGACAACAGAGGACGGTCTAATGCTCAGACGTATCAGATGGCAGTCAAAACAATGACGCGGCAATACAATTCGAGACCCAACACAAAGGCGGTAGCACGGCAATACACGGTGGTCAAAGAAAGAGCACCCGGTAAAACCCCCACGATACAGATGGCTACTATCCCAGAGTGTCTACAATGACAGTGAAGAGAACGACAGGGCAATGCAACGCAAGACAGAACGCCATACAGGGCACTACAAGGCAATACGCAGACAAATAAAGAACAAACGTTTAAAAAACCCGCAAGACCGAGCGGCACATACCGGAACGGATCAGACAGTCGTCAGGGCGATTACAGGGCAATACAATGCAAGACAAAACACAACACGGGGCAGGACAAGGAAAGAGGTAGTCAAATAATGAACCGCCGATCAAAAACCCACAGACGAGTGCGCTGCAATCCCGGTCGCAGATGGCACTCCATAAAATGACTGAGCAATAGAATCCAAGACATAACATTATACGGTGCCGCAGAATGCAATATGCAGTCAAACAGAGAACAACCCATTACAAAACCGACGAGACAGCGCACTGCAATGAGAGACCATATCAGATATCCATCAAGACGGGTCCAGAGCAATACAATGCAAGACCTAACAGTATACCGGGCTCTACAATATGATACACCGTGAAAGAAAAAGAAAACGAGTGCAGAACTGCACGGTCTTGAGAATTTTTTAACATGATGGCTGAAATGACAATCCAAACGATGACAGGGTAATCCAACACCAGACATAGCACTATACGGGTCAGCACAACCCAATACCCGCTCAAATAAACAGCAAACATTTCTAGGACTGCACAGGATGGGGAATTGTTTAACGAATACACAGTTCAATAAACAACAGCCAATTGTCGGACTGCAGTGGACTGTGAAAGTTTTAAACACAAAGTCTAAAGTCACAAACCCGACACTGACAGGACGATACAATGCGAGACAGCGTAACAGCGTACATGGCAGTACAATGCAATACACCGTCAAATAGAAAACAGCTGATGAAGGAAGTGACAATACGGTGGCATACAATGGCAGAATAGATCAGATGACAGTCAAGACAACAACAGAGCCATACAACGCAAGACGTAACACCACACGGCGACAGACAAGGCAAGATGCAGTTGTGGCGGGCAGAGCGATTCACTTCACTCCTAAGAGAGAAGGAAACATTTAGAAACACACACACACAGGGATTCAACAAAGGTAGCAGTGCACGTGACAGCGCTTCACCAGATTGCACGGCCACGTACCCCGGGTTATTTACTGCCTAGGGGCCGGGGTCAGACGAGCTGTCAGGGAGACCCTCCCCTTGAGTCACGAGGCTCGGAAAGGACCCCCTTGCTTTCTAAACTCCTTCTCCGAGAGGAGTCTAGCTGCGGCTGGATCCCATCCTTGCCCCGGCCTTGGGCAACCCTTTCCCTCTAAAGGATTCTATCTGCGCCATCGACCCGTTCTATCACTCAGCTAAGATTGCAAAGCTCTGCATGCTATTAGTCACTTACCCAGATTCTGCTGCGGCAAGGCGTCTCTCAACCTCGAGGAGCAGAAACTTACGTGAGCGTCCCCGCTCAAGCGGAGGAGGTGGCGAACAGGCCGCTGCCGGGCAGGAAGGCTCCAAGGGCTCTCTTCCTGCCCACTATCTGTAGAGGCAGCTAATTGACTTCTAGTCAGATCAGCCTGGGAACAAAATAGCTCAGTCCCCACTCCAGAAGGAGTGTTGACTCTGTTGCCTGCGGGGAGGAGAGAAAGGGGGGTTGGGGGGGTGACGGGGTGGGAAACGGCGGGGGGCAGGGCACCGCACCACCACGCCGGTCAAACAAAGAACAACCGATTCAATAATTCACAACACAGTGCAGTACAATCCCAGACAGTCTAAAACAACAGTCGAAACAATGATAGACCAATACAATGCAAGACATAACACACCACGGGGCAGCACGAGGCAATACGCAGCCAAATTAAGAACGACCGATCAACACACCCACGATAGCGTGCAGTCCTGCGACAGAATGTTTCAAGTGACCGTCAAAACAACGATGGGGCAATGCAATGCAATGCCTAACAATACAGGACGCTACGATGGAACACACAACCCAAGAACTCATTCAGAAACTCACAATACCGCGCAGTACAATCCCAGACAAGCTCAAATAACAAGCAAGACAACGTCAGGGCAATACAACGCAAGACAAAGTTACACAGGGCAGTACAACGCCATACACAATCAAATAAACAGCAGCCAAGGAAAGAATTCACAGTACAGTGCCATACAATGCCAGACTATCACTCAGATGGCAGTCGAGACAACGACACAGCAACACAGCGCAAGGCGTAACACAATACGGGGCACTTCAAGACACTGCACGGTCAAAGAAACAACAACCTATTAGAGAAGTCACAATACAGTGCAGTCCTCTGACAGAACGTCTATAAAAAGACCGTCTAGACAATGACAGGGTAATACAACGCAAGACAAAACACGATACAGGGCACTACAAGGCAAAACACACTCACATCAACAACCGCCCCTTAAAAAAAAACGACAGCTCAGTGCAGCACCCTGCCAGAATATACATCACGTGGCACTCAGGACAATTCCATGGCAATACAATGCCAAACGTAACACAACACAGGGCAGCACAATGCAAAACAGAATGAAAGAAAGAACAACCTGACAAAACCCCTACATACCCGTCAGTACCATCCCACAGGGCGTCACGTGGCGGTCGAGACAGTTACAGGACAACAGAATCCGAGACGTAACATTACACAGCGCAGTACAGTGCAATAGTCAGTCAAATAAACAACCCACGAAGGGACCCACAATACTGCGCGTTCCAGCGCCAACAGATGTCAGACAGCAGGCAAGATACCGACAGAGCAATACAGCGCACAACGTAAGACAACAGAGGACGGTCTAATGCTCAGACGCATCAGATGGCAGTCAAAACAATGACGCGGCAATACAATTCGAGACCCAACACAAAGGCGGTAGCACGGCAATACACGGTGGTCAAAGAAAGAGCACCCGGTAAAACCCCCACGATACAGATGGCTACTATCCCAGAGTGTCTACAATGACAGTGAAGAGAACGACGGGGCAATGCAACGCAAGACAGAACGCCATACAGGGCACTGCAAGGCAATACGCAGCCAAATCAAGAACAAACGTTTAAAAAAACCGCAAGACCGAGCGGCACATACCGGAACGGACCAGACGGTCGTCAGGGCGATTACAGGGCAATACAATGCAAGACAAAACACAACACGGGGCAGGACGAGGCAAGAGGTAGTCAAATAATGAACCGCCGATCGAAAACCCACAGACGAGTGCGCTGCAATCCCGGTCGCAGATGGCACTCCATAAAATGACTGAGCAATAGAATCCAAGACATAACATTATACGGTGCCGTAGAATGCAATATGCAGTCAAACAGAGAACAACCCATTACAAAACCGACGAGACAGCGCACTGCAATGAGAGACCATATCAGATATCCATCAAGACGGGTCCAGAGCAATACAATGCAAGACCTAACAGTATACCGGGCTCTACAATATGATACACCGTGAAAGAAAAAGAAAACGAGTGCAGAACTGCACGGTCTTGAGAATTTTTTAACACGATGGCTGAAATGACAATCCAAACGATGACAGGGTAATCCAACACCAGACATAGCACTATACGGGTCAGCACAACCCAATACCCGCTCAAATAATCAGCAAACATTTCTAGGACTGCACAGGATGGGGAATTGTTTAACGAATACACAGTTCAATAAACAACAGCCAATTGTCGGACTGCAGTGGACTGTGAAAGTTTTAAACACAAAGTCTAAAGTCACAAACCCGACACTGACAGGACGATACAATGCGAGACAGCGTAACAGCGTACATGGCAGTACAATGCAATACACCGTCAAATAGAAAACAGCTGATGAAGGAAGTGACAATACGGTGGCATACAATGGCAGAATAGATCAGATGACAGTCAAGACAACAACAGAGCCATACAACGCAAGTCGTAACACCACACGGCGACAGACAAGGCAAGATGCAGTTGTGGCGGGCAGAGCGATTCACTTCACTCCTAAGAGAGAAGGAAACATTTAGAAACACACACACACAGGGATTCAACAAAGGTAGCAGTGCACGTGACAGCGCTTCACCAGATTGCACGGCCACGTACCCCGGGTTATTTACTGCCTAGGGGCCGGGGTCAGACGAGCTGTCAGGGAGACCCTCCCCTTGAGTCACGAGGCTCGGAAAGGACCCCCTTGCTTTCTAAACTCCTTCTCCGAGAGGAGTCTAGCTGCGGCTGGATCCCATCCTTGCCCCGGCCTTGGGCAACCCTTTCCCTCTAAAGGATTCTATCTGCGCCATCGACCCGTTCTATCACTCAGCTAAGATTGCAAAGCTCTGCATGCTATTAGTCACTTACCCAGATTCTGCTGCGGCAAGGCGTCTCTCAACCTCGAGGAGCAGAAACTTACGTGAGCGTCCCCGCTCAAGCGGAGGAGGTGGCGAACAGGCCGCTGCCGGGCAGGAAGGCTCCAAGGGCTCTCTTCCTGCCCACTATCTGTAGAGGCAGCTAATTGACTTCTAGTCAGATCAGCCTGGGAACAAAATAGCTCAGTCCCCACTCCAGAAGGAGTGTTGACTCTGTTGCCTGCGGGGAGGAGAGAAAGGGGGGTTGGGGGGGTGACGGGGTGGGAAACGGCGGGGGGCAGGGCACCGCACCACCACGCCGGTCAAACAAAGAACAACCGATTCAATAATTCACAACACAGTGCAGTACAATCCCAGACAGTCTAAAACAACAGTCGAAACAATGATAGACCAATACAATGCAAGACATAACACACCACGGGGCAGCACGAGGCAATACGCAGCCAAATTAAGAACGACCGATCAACACACCCACGATAGCGTGCAGTCCTGCGACAGAATGTTTCAAGTGACCGTCAAAACAACGATGGGGCAATGCAATGCAATGCCTAACAATACAGGACGCTACGATGGAACACACAACCCAAGAACTCATTCAGAAACTCACAATACCGCGCAGTACAATCCCAGACAAGCTCAAATAACAAGCAAGACAACGTCAGGGCAATACAATGCAAGACAAAGTTACACAGGGCAGTACAACGCCATACACAATCAAATAAACAGCAGCCAAGGAAAGAATTCACAGTACAGTGCCATACAATGCCAGACTATCACTCAGATGGCAGTCGAGACAACGACAGAGCGACACATCGCAAGGCGTAACACGATAAGGGGCACTACAAGACACTGCACGGTCAAAGAAACAAGAACCTATTAGAGAAGTCACAATACAGTGCAGTCCTAGTACAGAACGTCTATAAAATGACCGTCTAGACAATGACAAGGCACTACAACGCAAGACAAAACACGATACAGGGCACTACAAGGCAAAACACACTCACATCAACAACCGCCCCTTAAAAAAAAACGACAGCTCAGTGCAGCACCCTGCCACAATATATCACGCGGCACTCAGGACAATTCCATGGCAATACAATGCCAAACGTAACAAAGCACAGGGCAGTACAATGCAAAACAGAATGAAAGAAAGAACAACCTGACAAAACCCCAACACACAGGGCAGTACCATCCCACAGGGCGTCAGGTGGCGGTCGAGACAGTTACAGGACAACAGAATCCGAGACGTAACATTACACAGCGCAGTACAGTGATATAGTCAGTCAAATAAATAACCCACAAAGGGACCCACAATACTGTGCCTTCCAACGCCAACAGAGGTCAGACAGCAGGCAAGATACCGACAGAGCAATACAGCGCACAACGTAAGACAACAGAGGACGGTCTAATGCTCAGACGCATCAGATGGCAGTCAAAACAATGACGTGGCAATACAATTCGAGACCCAACACAAAGGCGGTAGCACGGCAATACACGGTGGTCAAAGAAAGAGCACCCGGTAAAACCCCCACGATACAGATGGCTACTATCCCAGAGTGTCTACAATGACAGTGAGGAGAACGACAGGGCAATGCAACGCAAGACAGAACGCCATACAGGGCACTACAAGGCAATACGCAGACAAATAAAGAACAAACGTTTAAAAAACCCGCAAGACCGAGCGGCACATACCGGAACGGATCAGACAGTCGTCAGGGCGATTACAGGGCAATACAATGCAAGACAAAACACAACACGGGGCAGGACAAGGAAAGAGGTAGTCAAATAATGAACCGCCGATCGAAAACCCACAGACGAGTGCGCTGCAATCCTGGTCGCAGATGGCACTCGATAAAGTGACTGAGCAACAGAATCCAAGACAACATTATAGGGGGCGGTAGAATGCAATCTGCAGTCAAACAGGGAACAACCCATTAGAAAACTGACGAGAAAGCACGCTCTAATGATAGAAACTATCAGATATCATTCGAGACGCATCCAGAGCAATACAATGCAAGACCTAACAGTATACCGGGCACTACAATGCGATACACGGTGAAATACAAAGAAAATGATTCTAGAACTGCATACAAAACTGACGAGACAGCGCACTGCAATGAGAGGACATATCAGATATCAATCAAGACTGGTCCAGAGCAATACAACGCAAGACCTAACACTATACCGGGCACTACAATCCGATACACGGTGAAATACAAAGAAAACGAGTCCAGAACTGCACGGTCTTGAGAATTTTGTAACACAATGGCTGAAATGACAATCCAAACAATGACAGGGTAATCCAACACCAGACATAGCACTATACGGGTCAGCACAACCCAATACCCGCTCAAATAAACAGCAAACAATTCTAGGACTGCACGGGATGGGGAATTGTTTAACGAGTACACAGTTCAATAAACAACAGCCAATTGTCGGACTGCAGTGGACTGTGAAAGTTTTAAACACAAAGTCTAAAGTCACAAACCCGACACTGACAGGACGATACAATGCGAGACAGCGTAACAGCGTACACGGCAGTACAATGCAATACACCGTCAAATAGAAAACAGCTGATGAAGGAAGTGACAATACGGTGGCATACAATGGCAGAATAGATCAGATGACAGTCAAGACAACAACAGAGCCATACAACGCAAGACGTAACACCACACGGCGACAGACAAGGCAAGATGCAGTTGTGGCGGGCAGAGCGATTCACTTCACTCCTAAGAGAGAAGGAAACATTTAGAAACACACACACACAGGGATTCAACAAAGGTAGCAGTGCACGTGACAGCGCTTCACCAGATTGCACGGCCACGTACCCCGGGTTATTTACTGCCTAGGGGCCGGGGTCAGACGAGCTGTCAGGGAGACCCTCCCCTTGAGTCACGAGGCTCGGAAAGGACCCCCTTGCTTTCTAAACTCCTTCTCCGAGAGGAGTCTAGCTGCGGCTGGATCCCATCCTTGCCCCGGCCTTGGGCAACCCTTTCCCTCTAAAGGATTCTATCTGCGCCATCAACCCGTTCTATCACTCAGCTAAGATTGCAAAGCTCTGCATGCTATTAGTCACTTACCCAGATTCTGCTGCGGCAAGGCGTCTCTCAACCTCGAGGAGCAGAACCTTACGTGAGCGTCCCCGCTCAAGCGCAGGAGGTGGCGAACAGGCCGCTGCCGGGCAGGAAGTCTCCAAGGGCTCTTGTCCTGTCCACTATTTGTAGAGGAAGCTAATTGACTTGTAGTCATATCAGCCTGGGAAAAAAATAACTCAGTCCCAGTCCAGACGGTGTGTTGACTCTGTTGCCTGCGGGGAGGAGAGAAAAGGGGGTTGGGGGGGTGACGGGGTGGGAAACGGCGGGGGGCAGGGCACCGCACCACCACGCCGGTCAAACAAAGAACAACCGATTCAATAATTCACAACACAGTGCAGTACAATCCCAGACAGTCTAAAACAACAGTCGAAACAATGATAGACCAATACAATAACAAGCAAGACAACGTCAGGGCAATACAATGCAAGACAAAGTTACACAGGGCAGTACAACGCCATACACCATTAAATAAAGAACAGCCAAGGAAAGAATTCACAGTACAGTGCCATACAATGCCAGACTATCACTCAGATGGCAGTCGAGACAACGACAGAGCGACACATCGCAAGGCGTAACACGATAAGGGGCACTACAAGACACTGCACGGTCAAAGAAACAAGAACCTATCAGAGAAGTCACAATACAGTGCAGTCCTAGTACAGAACGTCTATAAAATGACCGTCTAGACAATGACAAGGCACTACAACGCAAGACAAAACACGATACAGGGCACTACAAGGCAAAACACACTCACATCAACAACCGCCCCTTAAAAAAAAACGACAGCTCAGTGCAGCACCCTGCCACAATATATCACGCGGCACTCAGGACAATTCCATGGCAATACAATGCCAAACGTAACAAAGCACAGGGCAGTACAATGCAAAACAGAATGAAAGAAAGAACAACCTGACAAAACCCCAACACACAGGGCAGTACCATCCCACAGGGCGTCAGGTGGCGGTCGAGACAGTTACAGGACAACAGAATCCGAGACGTAACATTACACAGCGCAGTATAGTGATATAGTCAGTCAAATAAACAACCCACGAAGGGACCCACAATACTGTGCCTTCCAACGCCAACAGAGGTCAGACAGCAGGCAAGATACCGACAGAGCAATACAACGCACAACGTAAGACAACAGAGGACGGTCTAATGCTCAGACGTATCAGATGGCAGTCAAAACAATGACGCGGCAATACAATTCGAGACCCAACACAAAGGCGGTAGCACGGCAATACACGGTGGTCAAAGAAAGAGCACCCGGTAAAACCCCCACGATACAGATGGCTACTATCCCAGAGTGTCTACAATGACAGTGAGGAGAACGACAGGGCAATGCAACGCAAGACAGAACGCCATACAGGGCACTACAAGGCAATACGCAGACAAATAAAGAACAAACGTTTAAAAAACCCGCAAGACCGAGCGGCACATACCGGAACGGATCAGACAGTCGTCAGGGCGATTACAGGGCAATACAATGCAAGACAAAACACAACACGGGGCAGGACGAGGCAAGAGGTAGTCAAATAATGAACCGCCGATCGAAAACCCACAGACGAGTGCGCTGCAATCCTGGTCGCAGATGGCACTCGATAAAGTGACTGAGCAACAGAATCCAAGACAACATTATAGGGGGCGGTAGAATGCAATCTGCAGTCAAACAGGGAACAACCCATTAGAAAACTGACGAGAAAGCGCGCTCTAATGATAGAAACTATCAGATATCATTCGAGACGCATCCAGAGCAATACAATGCAAGACCTAACAGTATACCGGGCACTACAATGCGATACACGGTGAAATACAAAGAAAATGATTCTAGAACTGCATACAAAACTGACGAGACAGCGCACTGCAATGAGAGGACATATCAGATATCAATCAAGACTGGTCCAGAGCAATACAACGCAAGACCTAACACTATACCGGGCACTACAATCCGATACACGGTGAAATACAAAGAAAACGAGTCCAGAACTGCACGGTCTTGAGAATTTTGTAACACAATGGCTGAAATGACAATCCAAACAATGACAGGGTAATCCAACACCAGACATAGCATTATACGGGTCAGCACAACCCAATACCCGCTCAAATAAGCAGCAAACAATTCTAGGACTGCACGGGATTGGGAATTGTTTAACGAGTACACAGTTCAATAAACAACAGCCAATTGTCGGACTGCAGTGGACTGTGAAAGTTTTAAACACAAAGTCTAAAGTCACAAACCCGACACTGACAGGACGATACAATGCGAGACAGCGTAACAGCGTACACGGCAGTACAATGCAATACACCGTCAAATAGAAAACAGCTGATGAAGGAAGTGACAATACGGTGGCATACAATGGCAGAATAGATCAGATGACAGTCAAGACAACAACAGAGCCATACAACGCAAGTCGTAACACCACACGGCGACAGACAAGGCAAGATGCAGTTGTGGCGGGCAGAGCGATTCACTTCACTCCTAAGAGAGAAGGAAACATTTAGAAACACACACACACAGGGATTCAACAAAGGTAGCAGTGCACGTGACAGCGCTTCACCAGATTGCACGGCCACGTACCCCGGGTTATTTACTGCCTAGGGGCCGGGGTCAGACGAGCTGTCAGGGAGACCCTCCCCTTGAGTCACGAGGCTCGGAAAGGACCCCCTTGCTTTCTAAACTCCTTCTCCGAGAGGAGTCTAGCTGCGGCTGGATCCCATCCTTGCCCCGGCCTTGGGCAACCCTTTCCCTCTAAAGGATTCTATCTGCGCCATCAACCCGTTCTATCACTCAGCTAAGATTGCAAAGCTCTGCATGCTATTAGTCACTTACCCAGATTCTGCTGTGGCAAGGCATCTCTCAACCTCGAGGAGCAGAACCTTACGTGAGCGTCCCCGCTCAAGCGCAGGAGGTGGCGAACAGGCCGCTGCCGGGCAGGAAGGCTCCAAGGGCTCTTGTCCTGTCCACTATTTGTAGAGGAAGCTAATTGACTTGTAGTCATATCAGCCTGGGAAAAAAATAACTCAGTCCCAGTCCAGACGGTGTGTTGACTCTGTTGCCTGCGGGGAGGAGAGAAAAGGGGGTTGGGGGGGTGACGGGGTGGGAAACGGCGGGGGGCAGGGCACCGCACCACCACGCCGGTCAAACAAAGAACAACCGATTCAATAATTCACAACACAGTGCAGTACAATCCCAGACAGTCTAAAACAACAGTCGAAACAATGATAGACCAATACAATAACAAGCAAGACAACGTCAGGGCAATACAATGCAAGACAAAGTTACACAGGGCAGTACAACGCCATACACCATTAAATAAAGAACAGCCAAGGAAAGAATTCACAGTACAGTGCCATACAATGCCAGACTATCACTCAGATGGCAGTCGAGACAACGACAGAGCGACACATCGCAAGGCGTAACACGATAAGGGGCACTACAAGACACTGCACGGTCAAAGAAACAAGAACCTATCAGAGAAGTCACAATACAGTGCAGTCCTAGTACAGAACGTCTATAAAATGACCGTCTAGACAATGACAAGGCACTACAACGCAAGACAAAACACGATACAGGGCACTACAAGGCAAAACACACTCACATCAACAACCGCCCCTTAAAAAAAAACGACAGCTCAGTGCAGCACCCTGCCACAATATATCACGCGGCACTCAGGACAATTCCATGGCAATACAATGCCAAACGTAACAAAGCACAGGGCAGTACAATGCAAAACAGAATGAAAGAAAGAACAACCTGACAAAACCCCAACACACAGGGCAGTACCATCCCACAGGGCGTCAGGTGGCGGTCGAGACAGTTACAGGACAACAGAATCCGAGACGTAACATTACACAGCGCAGTATAGTGATATAGTCAGTCAAATAAACAACCCACGAAGGGACCCACAATACTGTGCCTTCCAACGCCAACAGAGGTCAGACAGCAGGCAAGATACCGACAGAGCAATACAACGCACAACGTAAGACAACAGAGGACGGTCTAATGCTCAGACGTATCAGATGGCAGTCAAAACAATGACGCGGCAATACAATTCGAGACCCAACACAAAGGCGGTAGCACGGCAATACACGGTGGTCAAAGAAAGAGCACCCGGTAAAACCCCCACGATACAGATGGCTACTATCCCAGAGTGTCTACAATGACAGTGAGGAGAACGACAGGGCAATGCAACGCAAGACAGAACGCCATACAGGGCACTACAAGGCAATACGCAGACAAATAAAGAACAAACGTTTAAAAAACCCGCAAGACCGAGCGGCACATACCGGAACGGATCAGACAGTCGTCAGGGCGATTACAGGGCAATACAATGCAAGACAAAACACAACACGGGGCAGGACAAGGAAAGAGGTAGTCAAATAATGAACCGCCGATCAAAAACCCACAGACGAGTGCGCTGCAATCCTGGTCGCAGATGGCACTCGATAAAGTGACTGAGCAACAGAATCCAAGACAACATTATAGGGGGCGGTAGAATGCAATCTGCAGTCAAACAGGGAACAACCCATTAGAAAACTGACGAGAAAGCGCGCTCTAATGATAGAAACTATCAGATATCATTCGAGACGCATCCAGAGCAATACAATGCAAGACCTAACAGTATACCGGGCACTACAATGCGATACACGGTGAAATACAAAGAAAATGATTCTAGAACTGCATACAAAACTGACGAGACAGCACACTGCAATGAGAGGACATATCAGATATCAATCAAGACTGGTCCAGAGCAATACAACGCAAGACCTAACACTATACCGGGCACTACAATCCGATACACGGTGAAATACAAAGAAAACGAGTCCAGAACTGCACGGTCTTGAGAATTTTGTAACACAATGGCTGAAATGACAATCCAAACAATGACAGGGTAATCCAACACCAGACATAGCATTATACGGGTCAGCACAACCCAATACCCGCTCAAATAAACAGCAAACAATTCTAGGACTGCACGGGATTGGGAATTGTTTAACGAGTACACAGTTCAATAAACAACAGCCAATTGTCGGACTGCAGTGGACTGTGAAAGTTTTAAACACAAAGTCTAAAGTCACAAACCCGACACTGACAGGACGATACAATGCGAGACAGCGTAACAGCGTACATGGCAGTACAATGCAATACACCGTCAAATAGAAAACAGCTGATGAAGGAAGTGACAATACGGTGGCCTACAACGGCAGAAAAGATCAGATGACAGTCAAGACAACAACAGAGCCATACAACGCAAGACGTGACACCACACGGGGCCGGACAAGGCAAGATGCAGTTGTGGCAGACAGAGCGATTCACTTCACTCCTAAGAGAGAAGGGGAGAAACATTTAGAAACACACACACACAGGGATTCAACAAAGGTAGCAGTGCACGTGACAGCGCTTGCAGCTACATCTATTGCATCAATGATGTGTCCAGGTAAGCAATTAAATTATTTTTTTACGGGATGTAGATAGGAAAAAAATAAACGTCAGACTAATCTCTATAGCAAAGTAGTTTATTCAATGCAATGATAACATTATCATTTCAATTTAGGTACTTAAGTGTCCTTCAAAAAGGAAAAAATACAAACCCAAACACGATATATTATTATGGGGTCATTCCTTATTTCTAGCGAGACCGTGTGCACTACTGAACTTCTGCCAGAAGCCCTTTGTGGATGGGATGAGTAACAAAACAGAATCAGATTCTGTAAGAAAACTTTCTCCAAAACATATTCCTCTGTGAAATACGGTATTTACTGTAAATTACTGGCAATTTCAAGTCATGTTGATAATCTCTCTTTGACTTTTTACTCAACAGCGCTACTTGAGTCCCAAAACACAGAAAGCAACAAAAAAGCATGGAAATACAAGTCACGTATTTCCTGAACCTCCATAAAGCACCCTAATTAACATCTAAGTAGCTAGAAGAAAAACAAATTGTAAAAGGCAGCAAAAATCATCATAGTGGACATATGGATAGAAGTAGATGAAGGCTAAGAGGAGATCTGAGACTATGGTAGACATCTTTAGGAAACCCAATACAAAGTAGAAAAATATTATACCACAGAAACCAAACACAAGGCTCTAGAGCACATAGATGACTTTGGAAAAGGTTCTCGCAGAACAAGACGCGTTATCGCATAGATTAGAGAGGTCCTGAAGGAGCCAGAGAAACTAAACATATCTTGGGATGCGATGAGATCAACAGGGCATCGAGCAAAGTACGATTGTCCTCAGGGGACTGACTTCAGGCGCACCAAAAGCAAGAAAGAACAGGAAGACTGATGGCATTAACCGTTGCAAACTTGGGAAAGGTTCTGAAGGGAAAGAAGGGGTGCAAAGTGCGCTCCAGAGCTAAAATGAGGTTCTGGCGCTTAAGGGATATCTTGCGAGAGCTCGGCGATGGTAGCGAACGAGTCCCCGCCTGAGAGACCGAATAAGCCTCACAGATAACAAGACAGAACTCTGAAGAGAATTTTGACAAAGTACAGATGACGTCAGGGGACAGAATAAAGGCATCCTAAGCATCAAAGAGAAGTTAAGGGCGCTCTGGAGAGCACAAAAAGAACAAAATCGAAAGGGAGCTGAAGTGCTGTGGAGTATAAGAAAGGACTCGGAAGACAAGGCTTTAAAAAGCGCAGGCGTTCTGAGGGGGTAGGGTAGGAAAAAAAGGCTCGGACACGCAGCAAGGCTTTAGGAGCCTCAGGAAGAGGTACGGACAAACTACAGACGAAGGAGTGAGAGCGGAACTCCATGGAGACGCCCTCGATGGTAGAGAGAAAGATGAAGGGGCGCCACGTAGCAAAGAAGCACGGGAGGCTCTGATGGAACAAGAGAGACAGAAAGGGAGATAAAATGCTATGAGGAGCTGTGGAGTTCCAGAAAGGTCTCGGGAGGCTTGGTGAGGGTGAAAAAAGGGGCATCGAGGGGTGCTGATAGACAAAAGAAGGCTGGGCGGAGGACTAGGAGGAACTCGGATGATCGTCTGAGGGGAGTACGCATGTTCCCGGGTGGCTGGAGACGAAATACGGGAATCCTAGGTAGCACAGAGAAACAAATGAGTGCACTACATCTCAAAGACGGACCCACCTAAAATGCTACGAGATGCATGCCGGTCACCGGGAAACTCCCGAGGGGCATCGTGACCGGGAGAAGAAAAGTCCCGACAGAGCCGGAGAGACAGAAAAGCGTCAGGGAACGTGATGATTAAATCTGGAGGGGATCCAGACTGAGTAAACGTTGCCTCGGAGGCCAGGGAACTAATAGCTGCACGGCTATAAGGAGGAGAGGACAGAAGAACAGCGTTGGGTGTTGAAGAACAGCGTTGGGTGTTGAAGAACAGCGTTGGGTGTTGAAGAACAGCGTTGGGTGTTGAAGAACAGCGTTGGGTGTTGAAGCAGAGCCGAGGAGACCCTCCTGCCGAGCAGTGACATTCAGACTGGAAGGCCTTGCTTCCTAAACTCCTTCTCAGGGAGGAGTCTAGGTGCAGCTGGATCCAGTCTTAGCCTCCGACTGTAAAGAACGGTTCGGCAACAAATTCTGTCACAGACTTGGTTTAATATGGCTCGAGCCGAGGGACCCCCTCGATACTTTTCCTGTGCTTTGTGAAGCCTCACAGTCTGTGACATAAGCTATTCGTGCCTGTCTTCACGTGAGAAGTGCGTGTCTCTTCTCCGATTGAATTGTTCAGCCCTTACATGTCCTCTTCGATGACTGGAGTTTTGATGCAAGTGCTTTTACCCTCTTACTTGGTTTTCTGATATCTTCGTCCCATCTCACACCTGTATCTCATCCTTCTGCTGACTCAGGATAGAAAGGTCCCTTTCTTAGTTTCCAAGAATTAGAGTTCCCTTTCCTTTGATCATAACAGTCACTCAAATTTGTAATGTTAAGCATACGCTCTTCATTAATATTACTTATACAATTTCATTGTGTTAGTTAAGTTCCAATATATCAAATTCAAACACAACCACTATCCACCCTTCTTGGACTAAGGAGGAGTTCAGCCAAAGTTTGCTATGCTGCTAGGTTACATATTGCAGCCCAAGGCTCCGCAGGTCTAAGCAAAACTTCGGTGTGTGACACTGTGTCACATATATGGACTTGGGAAGTCTTCTGAGGGAAGGAGAGGGGTGTGCGAAGTCCATGACAAAGCTGAATATGTGCTCATGGTAACCTCGGAGGCATCGATAGCTGTTGTGACATGATGAGAAGGGTCCTGAATGGGCCATAGGGACGGAAGAAGGTACAGGGACACGAGGAGGAAAGTGGAGGGAGGGCAGTGGAACAGAGTGCAGATGTTCTCAGGAGGCTGGGGACCAAACAGAAGCATCCTAGATGGCACAGAGGGTGATAACATGGCTCTGAGGCACAAACACAGCTGAGGACGGGTTTCTGAGAGAAAGAGCTCAGACATAAAATTTTATAAGTCACAGGAATTAAGAAAATAAAAAAAAAACCTAGAGAATAGAAATGGTGAACTCGAAACACTTAGAAAGAAAATAAAAAAGACAGAGGGCACGAAGGAAAGACAAGAAACAATTAAAAATAAAGACAGCAAAGGAGATAAGCGTAAACAGAAAATCTTAAAAGCGTCCATGATTAAAGGAGCAAGGAAACAAATTACAAAATAACAATGGCAAACTAAATCGGAGACGTAGAAAAAAAATTAAAAAGCAACAGCATTAAAGACAGACAATAAATAATTTTAAAATGACAGCAAAGAGAACAAAGGTATACATAGCAAGAACACTGAAAAAGCGGTAGCCGGTAGAGTAAATAATGAGAAATATTCCAAAATAGGGACAGCGAACAAGGACACATGTAGAAAGACCATTTTTAAATGCAACACCAGAAAGGAAAGACAAGCAATGATTCAATGAAAAGATAAGCCATAAAGACAACAAACAAGACAAAAAAACCCCAAAATTTAAGAAGTGATGGGGATTGGGGAAACAAAACAAAATAATTAGGAAACATGGACGGCAAACTGCAACGGAGATGTAGAAAGAAAATTCTAAAAAGCCTCTGCATTAAAGAAATAAGAAAACAGTTAAAAATATACCAGATAAAAATGGAAAAAAACCCAAACCTTTTAAAAGCAAGGCTGATTGCAGAAAGAAAGGAAAAAAATTAAAAACATAGCAAGAACGAAATAAATAAAAAAGTGTAAACGCAAAGGAGTACAAGACCGATACAGAACAGGCAAAAATTGGTACTGGCAGCTTCATAGAAGTAGACAGAGAATTTTTAAAGCAAGGGGGTAAGAGAAAGACAGGAAAAATTTAAAGGTGAAAAGGGCAAACTGGATAAAAGTTGATAGAAAGAAAATTTAAAAGACAAACAGATTAAGAAAACAGGGAGCAAAAAAAAAAATAGGGTCAAACTGAATAAAGACAAAGAAACAAAATTGGAAAAGTAACGAAGTAGAGGACAAGCAAGAAGAATTAAAAAATACAGACAGGGATCTGGGTAAACGGAGACACAGAAAAAGATTTGGAAAGCAACGGGGTACTGGCCATACAGGTAGGTAGCAAATTAAGTAGCAGGAGGTGGAGTCGGACTGACAGCCACAGAGAAAGGACACTGGAAGAGGGATGAGGGGTGGAGCAGAGGGAGTCACTAGAAATAGAGACAGGTTGCTGGGTAGAGGGAGACCTACAAATGCAATTTTCACAAGCAATAGCGAAGAAGGCAGTGTGGGAAGAATGAAATAATAGCGAATGGGGAGCTGGAAATGCAGAGGCACAGAAAGGAAATGGAGAAGGGGAGAAAGAACATGCTGGCATTAAGCAAAAGAGCAAAAAGCCTTGGGGAGCCAGAAGCCGGGACAAGCAAGGCAGCAGGCAGAGATAGAATCATAGAATCA
Organism: Larus michahellis; assembly: GCF_964199755.1. Taxonomy (NCBI): domain Eukaryota; kingdom Metazoa; phylum Chordata; class Aves; order Charadriiformes; family Laridae; genus Larus; species Larus michahellis. The sequence continues at coordinate 57,836,110 of NC_133903.1, read as the reverse complement.
TAGAATTGCTGAGGTTGGAAGGGACCTTTAAGATCATCAAGTCCAACCTTTAACCTACCCTGACAAGAGCCACTTCTAAACCATGTCCCTAAGTGCCCCATCTACCCTTTTTTTAAACGCCTCCAGGGATGGTGAATCCACCACCTCCCTCGGCAGCCTATTCCAATGTTTAATAACCCTTTCAGTGAAAAAATGTTTCCTAACATCCAATCTAAACCTCCCCTGACGTAACTTGAACCCGTTTCCTCTCGTCCTATCACTTGTCACCAGGGAGAAGAGGTCAGCCCCCATCTCTCTACAACCTCCTTTCAGGTAGTTGTAGAGGGTGATAAGGTCTCCCCTCAACCTCCTCTTCTCCAAGCTAAACAACCCCAGCTCCCTCAGTTGTTCTTCATAAGGTTTGTCCTCCAGACCCCTCACCAGCTTTGTAGCCCTTCTCTGGACACGCTCCAACACCTCAATGTCCCTCTTGTAGCGAGGGGTCCAAAACTGAACGCAGTACTCGAGGTGGGGCCTCACCAGTGCCGAGTACAGGGGGATGATCACTTCCCTAGATCGGAAGAGGCATGGCAGGGAAAGGCCTGGACATGGACAAGAGGGCACATGACTCACCGCAGCTCCTGGCATGTGTGGGAGACCTTCGCTGCTCACAGGCTTCTCTCTCTGTCCCTTCGTCCTCTGTGGTGCTGGCGGCCTGACCCTTGCCCACCTAGGAGTGGGCAGGGAGAAATGCTCTTGTCCCATGAGGCTCACACGCGCAGCCGACGAAGGCAGCGAGCTCCCGGTGCTCTGTGCTGGTGGGGCGCTCTGTCAGGGATGGCTGGGAGGGATCCTTCCTCGCTGCGAGGACTGTCTGTTCCTGGCTGGAGGCACCTACCTGTCAGAACCCCCTTCGTTTGACTCCTCAGCCAGCGCTGGCAGGCAGCTGTGCCCAGGCAGACCACTTGGAAGCTAGAGGCCCTTGGCGAAGCAGACCCATCCCCAGGGCAGCCTTTTTTTTAAGCCCTTGGCCCAGCCCATGCTCACCTCATGGGTCCCAAACAGGCTGCCTCAGCCCCAGCTGGAGCCTGCTGGGAAGAGGGGCCATTGCCAAAGCCCCACAGCACATCACCCCCTCCCCTGAGCCTCTCCCCGACCACCAGCTCTGCATCTTCCTCCTAGATGCTCTCCCTCCACTTTTAGGGGGAACGCTGTGTGACACACACCGCCCACCCCACAACAAGGTCTTGTTTTGACTTAGAAATGCCTTCCAGAGTAACACTACAACCTGCCGTTAAAAAAAAAAAAAACACACACACACAAAACCACAAACATTACACCCCACACAAAATGACTCTCAAACTGAGAAGATGTATGTGCAGGAAGCCTGGCTTCAAGGCCTAAGATCTTAAGGATGCAGGGAAGAAGTCCCAGTCACTGAAAATAGATGGCTAGAGAACAGAGCGCGTTTAGAAACACACACACAGTGATTCAACAAAGGTAGCAGCCCACGTGACAGCGCTTCACCAGATTCCAAGGCCACGTACCCCGGGTTATTTACTGCCCATGGGCCAGGGTCAGACAAGCCGTCAGGGAGACCCTCCCCTTGAGTCATGAGGCTTGGAAAGGACCCCCTTGCTTTCTAAACTCCTTCTCCGAGAGGAGTCTAGCTGCGGCTGGATCCCATCCTTGCCCCGGCCTTGGGCAACCCTTTCCCTCTAAAGGATTCTATCTGCGCCATCAACCCGTTCTATCACTCAGCTAAGATTGCAAAGTTCTGCATGCTATTAGTCACTTACCCAGATTCTGCTGCGGCAAGGCATCTCTCAACCTCGAGGAGCAGAACCCTACATGAGCATCCCCGCTCAAGCGGAGGTGGTGGCGAACAGGCGGCTGCCGGGCAGGAAGGCTCCAAGGGCTCTCTTCCTGCCCACTAGTTGTAGAGGCAGCTAATTGACTTTTAGTCATATCAGCCTGGGAAAAAAAAAATATCTAAAGTCCCCACGCCAGACGGTGTGTTGACTCTGTTGCCTGCGGGGAGGGGAGAAAAGGGGGTTGGGGGGGTGAGGGGGTGGGAAACCGGGGAGGAGGGCACCGCACCACCACACCAGTCAAACAAAGAACCACCAATTCGATAATTCACTATACAGTGCAGTACAATCCCAGACAGTCTAAAACAACAGTCGAAACAATGATAGACCAATGCAATGCAAGACATAACATAACACGGGGCAGCACAAGGCAATACGCAGCCAAATTAAGAACAACCGATCAACACACCCACAATACAGTGCAGTCCTACGACAATGTTTACAGTGACCATCAAAACAATGATGGGGCAATGCAATGCATAACAATACAGGACGGTGTGATGGAACACACAACCGAAGAACTAATTCAGAAACTCACAATACAGTGCAGTACAATCTCAGACAATCTAAAATAACAAGCAAGACAACGTCAGGGCAATACAATGCAAGACAAAGCTATCCAGGGCGGTACAACGCCATACGCATTCAAATAAAGAACAGCCAAGGAAAGAATTCACAGTACAGTGCCATACAGTGGCAGACTATCTATCAGATGTCAGGCGAGACAACAACAGAGCAATACAACGCAAGGCATAACACGATATGGGGCACTACAAGACACTGCACGGTCAAAGAAACAACCTATTAAAGAAGTCACAATACAGTGCAGTCCTCTGACAGAACGTATAAAATGACCTTCTAGACAATGACAGGGCAATACAACGCAAGACAAAACACGATACGGGGCAGTACAAGGCAAGACACACTCACATCAACCACCCCTTAAAAAAAACCCACAACACAGTGCGGTACCATGCCAGAATATATCACGTGGCACTCAGGACTATTATATGGCAATACAATGCCAAACGCAACACAACACGGGGCAGTCCAATGCAAAACAGAATTAAAGAAAGAACAACCTGTCAAAACCCCAACATACAGGGCAGCACTATCCCACGGAGCATCAGGTGGTGGTCGAGACAGTTACAGGACAACAGAATCTGAGACATAACGTTAGACAGTGCAGTACAGTGCAATAGTCAGTCCAATATACAACCGACGAAGGGACCCACAATACTGTGTGTTACAACGCCAACAGATGTGAGACAGCAGGCAAGATAACGACAGAACAATACAATGCACAACGTAAGACAATAGAGGACAGTATAATGCTAAGATGCATCAGATGGCAGTCAAAACAATGACGCGGCAACACGATTCGAGACCCAACACAAAGGCGGTAGCACGGCAATACATGGTCAAAGAAAGAGCACCGGGTAAAACCCCCATGATACAGATGGCTACTGTCCGAGAGCATCTACAATGACAGTGAAGAGAACGACAGGGCAATACAATGCAAGATAGAACACCACACAGGGCACTACAATGCAATACGCAGCCAAATAAAGAACAAACGTTTAAAAAAAACCGGAAGACCGAGCAGTACATACCGGAATGGTAGTCAGGACGATTACAGGGCAATACAATGCAAGACAAAACACAACACGGGGCAGGACGAGGCAAGAGGTAGTCAAAATAACGAACCGCCGATTGAAAACCCACAGACGAGTGTGCTGCAATCCCAGTCGTAGATGGCAGTCGATAAAATGACTGAGCAATAGAATCCAAGACATAACATTATAGGGGGCAGTAGAATGCAATATGCAGTCAAACAGAGAACAACCCATTACAAAACTGACGAGACAGTGTACTACAATGCGAGAATATATCAGATATCAATCAAGATGGTTCCAGGGCAATACAATGCAAGACCTAACAGTATACCGGGCACTACAACCCAATACATGGTGAAATAACAAGAAAATGATTCTAGAACTGCACGGTATTGAGAATTTTTTAACACAATGGCTGAAATGACAATCCAAACAATGAAAGGGTAATACAACACAAGACATATCACTATGCGTGTCAGTACAACCCACTACCCGCTCAAATAAACAGCAAACAATTCTAGGACTGCACGGGATTGGGAATTGTTTAACGAGTACACAGTTAAATCAACAACAGCCAATTGTAGGACTACAGTGGACTGTGAAATTTTTAAACACAAAGTCTAAAATCACAAACACGACAGTGACAGGACAATACAATGCGAGACGTAACAGCGTACATGGCAGTACAATGCAATATACTGTCAAATAAAAAACAGCTGATGAAGGAAGTGACAACATGGTGGCGTACAATGGCAGAATAGATCAGATGACAGTCAAGACAACAACAGAGCCATACAACGCAAGACGTAACACCATACAGGGCAGTACGAGGCAATACACAGCCACATAAGAACCCATAAAAGACATCACAATACAGTCCAGTCCTAGGACAGAATCTCTGAAGTGACCGTCAAGATGAAAGGGCAATAACAATGCAAGACTTAACACCATACAGGGCCGGACAAGGCAATACGCGGTTGTGACAATCAGAGCAATTAACTTCACTCCTAAGAGAAAAGTAGAGAAACATTTAGAAACACACACACACAGGGATTCAACAAAGGTAGCAGTGCACGTGACAGCGCTTCACCAGATTCCATGGCCATGTACCCCGGATTATTTACTGCCTAGGGGCCACGGTCACACTATCTGTTAAGGAGACCCTCCCATTGAGTCACAAGGCTTGGAAAGGACCCCCTTGCTTTCTAAACTCCTCGGAGAGGAGTCTAGGTGCGGCTGGATCCGATCCTTGCCCTGGACTTGGGCAATGGTTTACCTCTAAAGGATTTTAGCTGCGCCATCAATCCATTATATCGCTGAGCTAAATTGTAAAGTTTGGCATGCTATTAGTCACTTACCGATACTCTGTTACGGCATGGCATCTCTCAGCCTCGAAGAGCAGAACCTTAAGTGAGTGTCCCCGCTCCAGGGGAGATGCTGGCGAACAGGCTGCTGCATTGCAAGAGAGCTCAAAGGGCTCTTGGTCTGTCCACTCGTTATATAGCAAACTAACCAACTTAGAGTGTTTTGACTCTGTTGCCAGCCATCCCACAAAGTTCAAGTGCCACTCATAGCAACTCCCGCTGGTTGTTATTGCTCGAGCAGCAGCCTGGGCAAAAAAGGGGGAAAAGGGGGGGTCACATCGCAACAGTGGTCAAATAACAAACAACCCATTAAAAATTTCACAATACAGTGCTGGAGACTAAAATAACTCGCAAGACAACGACAGGGCGATACAATGCAAGACCTAACATTACACAGGGCAGTACAAGGCAACATACAATCAAATAAAGAACAGCCAATTGAAGAATTGACGGTACAGTGCCATACAATGGTAGAATATATCAGAGGTCAGTCAACACAATGACAGAACAATAGAAGGCAAGACGTAACTCAATACGGGGCACTACCAGATGATACACAGTCAAAGAAACAACAACCCATTAAAGAATTCACAATACAGTGCAGTCCTAGGACAGAACGTGTAACATGACTGTCAAGACAGTGACAGAGCAATACAATGCAAGACACAACACAATACGAGGCAGTAACAAGACAATACGCAGCCATACGAAGAACAACTGATTAAAAAACCCAGAATACATTAAAGTGTAATACCAGAATAGATCAGAAGGCAGTCAAGGCTAAAATGGGGCAATATAATGCCAGACGTAACACAATACAGGGCGGTACAAGGCAGTACACAGTCAAAAAACAACCACTTAAAAAACCCACAATACAGTGTGGTACAATGCCAGAATAGATCGCATAGCAGTCAAGAGCATGATAGGGCAACACGATGCAAAACCGATACTGACCAGACGGAGCAATACTATTTCAAATACACAACAATATAATATGGAACCGAATTCTTATGCTTACGATGCAAGACAGTCTCAAATGGCAGTCGAGGAAATTACTGAGCAACGTAATGCAAAAACAGCACGCTGCCCGGCAATGCAATATATGGTCAGGTACAAAACAATCCGTTCCAGAAACAACATATCGAACTGTACAACTCCACGGTCTCAGATGGCAGTCAAGACATATACAGAGCAATACCATGCAAGACGTAACACAATACAGGGCAATACGATAAAATACATAGGGTAACTTAAGAACGATGAATCAAAAAACCTGCAATACAGCGATTACAATGGCAGATGGCCTGAGACGGCAGTCGAGACGATTACGGGGCAATGCAATGCAAGACGAAACGCGATACGGGGCGGTACCCTGCAAAACCATCCCAGACGGCCATCAGGGAAATTACAGAGCGATATAATGCGAAAACAACGCCCTGCCCGACAACACAATATATGGTCACGTACAAAACAATCTGTTAAAGAAACAACATACGGAACAATACCGTGCGAGATGGTTTCAGATGGCGGTTAAGGAAAATACAGAGTGATGCGATGGAAAACTGAAATAGCGCCAAACAATGCAATACAATTTCAAATACACAGCCTTCAAATACAAAACCAAATACTTAAGGATACAATGCCAGAGTGTCTCACGTGACAGTCAAAACAGCGACAGACTGAAATGATTCAAGACGTACCATGATACAGGGCAGAAAAATGCAATACGCGGTCAAAGGAAGAACAAGAGAATAAAAAAAATCCACAATACCGTGCGGTACGATAACAGAATATATCAGACGGCTGTCAAGACAATGACAAAGCCATACGCTGCAAAACCAAAACACAGCCAGGTGACACAACAGAGGTTCAAATGCGCAACCATGCGATTCAAAACAAAATATGGAAGGTTACCATGCCTGATCATCTCAGATGGCAATCAAGACAATGACTAAGGGATACAACGCAAAACCGAGATACGGGCAGCCAAAGTGATACAACTTAAAATACAGACTGATGCAATGCCAAACAAAATACAGAACTATATGATGCAATGCAGTCCGATGTGGCACTCAAGACAATTACGGGGCGCTACGATGCGAAACCGATACGGTGTCGGGCAATGCAATACTATTTTGAATACACAAGACAACACAAAACAAAAGATACATAAGCATACAATGCGAGACATTCTCAGATAGCAGTCAAGACAGTTACAGAGCAACACAACGCAAAAACAATACAGAGCCGGGCAATCCAATACAGTCAGATGCAGAACAATACATCAAAGTAACAACATGGCAAACGGTACAACATGACAGTCTCAGATGGCTGTCAAGAAAATGACCTAGCAATACAGTGCAAGACGTAACGGAATACAGGCGTTACCATGCTAGACCATCTGAGACTGCAGACGAGAACACTACAGAGCAATACGATTCCAGGCTAAACACACACAAGGCAGTGTAATGCAAGATAGTTTCACATACGTTCAGGACAATTACCGCTCCACTTACATGCCTGAAGGGGACCGCTCCTGGACAGCCTGGAGTGCCACGCTAACTTTTAAATGCCTCGGTGCTATTTCCAACCCTATCCCCTCCCCTCCCTGAGGAAGCTCCGCCACCGGTACCTCAACTTCGCTTTCTGAGAGCCGGGACTCTGGAGCCCTGCTCAACAAGAAAAAAAAGTTACCATGTATCAAATCGATTCATCGCGGAGTTGCTGGGTTTCCTCTTCATCACCTGCAAAAACAAACAAGGGAACCCCAATTTCCACAAAATGGTGCCATGAGGCACCATTGCGTCTGTCAACGCTAACTTGTACTGCAATATCCCCCACATCAGATGCGCCGTACCCTTCTACTCACCTGCTCCACAGAGATTCGGGATTCAGACTTTGTGGCACTTTCTGGTTCTGGAACCTAAGACACCTAGACACACAATATTATTGTTGAGCTTACGGGAGAGATACCACCCAAAACCCTAACATGTGCGAACCTATTACCACCTCCTGCTCCCTCACCTTGCCTGCCCATCCTCCTGAGGCGTGCAACCTGAAGGATTGCAAACCGCCCGTAAAACCCAACCAGCATGGGTTGCTTAAAACTTGAAAGTTGCTCCACCTGAGGAAGATGCGATACTTCAGCCCACCCACCGCTGCTGACCTTGACTGACTCATCCCCATCCCCACATCCCATGTCATTCATTGCTTCAAGACTTCAAATTGAAAAGAACCAATACATATACTACTCAAAGCCACATTGTCTCTCTAATACCACGTGCTGACTCACCTTCTTACATTGCTCCCCTCTCCTACGCTGCCCTGCCAAGCTTGTCCCGCTGCATCTGCAAGAACATCAGCGAAATCACCCCGAGGCAGAGAGCAATAAGGTCATAATAACAAAGTCTTGCACCTTTTTACAAATACCATCTAAGGTCCAAATACAACCTTACACAAAGAAAATGACAAAAAAAGTCCGCACGATAAGCAGCCATACCCTCTTCGACATGAACTCTTCTTCACTACTGCTGTATTGCCTTTCCAACATGCCTCTGCTCTTCCCAAACAACAAAAATGCAAGAGCTATCCACACAGCCTCCTGATGGCTACCCTGAGATGACTCTCACACCTTTGCCCCGATCTACAGGGATTCATATACTACATATAGACTCTCCACACAATTCCACCCACCCTGGATGCTACGCACCCAGGCAGGGCGGCCCCGAGCCAAACACTCACAGTTACAGACAGACACTACAAAGAACGCTAAAAACAAAGTGCCTCAAAGACGAGAGAAAACTCTCAGCAAGAAGGATGACACCTGGATGGAAGTCACCGTCAGGCAAGAAGACCTGGAGACCACGGTGGTGATGCGAAGAGGCTCTATGGAAGCCCCTGAAACAAAGTTTACAACGTCATCATCTGTGATAAGGAGGGAATGTCAAGACTGATAAGATGTATACGAAGGAAGCCTGGCTTCAAGACCTAAGAACGTAACGACGCAGGGAAGAAATCCCAGTCGTGGAAGTGGGCCACCCGGAAACTTCCAAGACGCAAGACCGATACACGCTTTAAGCTTCTAATGCAAGAAGACCAGCAGTCAAATGGTGCTACACCCACAGGTCCCAGCGTTCGAGACCCTAAGGATGACGCCCAGCACGCCATGTCGTGCTCCTGGACCTTAAAGGTGACCTTCAGACCCAAAAAAGGTCTAAGACACAGAACACGTACCACATGAACAACACAACAACATGCACAGGCTGGAACTGCCCTGCTAGGGACACACTAGCATCATGACAAACAGTAAGCAACATCTTTTACCTGCCCAAAGGACACTGTGCCCCAGGACAGCCCCCCCCTACTACGCTAACATCAAAGATCCCATTTTGCAATTGTCCACCTCCAGCCCTCTACAGCGCCTGACTGTCAACTAAGCTTTCGGAGGGCCGGGCATCTGAATCCTTCCTTGATGCAGTCCACAAAAAACAGCCACCCGATACATTCCCGCTGTCACCAGGTCCCTCCTCTTCCTCTGCAAAAGGAAAAGAAAAAGTAATCCCAAAGGCAGCCACAGCACCAGCAATAAGCATCTTGAGAGGAGATACCAACCTCTTCCACACCACCCTCAGCCTCATGAACTCTGAGGCATTCTGCTTGGCTGCTCAGCGCCAATTCCAGAGTCTGACGCTGTGGCAACAGTTATTCACAGCACCTAAGATACCAAAAAACACAGCATTAGCACTACGCTTCTGCCAAACCACCAGTCCCGTGCCCCAGCTTGATACTATCTGGCTCGCCTCAAATGCAAGAGCCTAGAGCACACCAGGCTCCGACGACACCCAAACCCATCTGCAAAACCTGTCCGAGAAGAAATCATGAACCCACCTCCCTTTCCTAGCCATGCCCTGAGGAGAAATAACTGGACTCCAGACGATCCAATGTGAATCAACAGAAGCCGTTTATTAAGCACAGATCATCATCTTTTATACCCTGTGTTGTAGCCATACACGCGACTCGCTTATTTCTGATTAGCTAGTTACACTGTCCACGCGCTGTCCATGAAGTTCATTCACACATCAGATTAGTTACAAGAATTCACATAGTAAATTGCTTAGTCATTAGCACAACATGTTTTCTACCTTCTCAGTTCCCGTTTTTCCCCATGTACTAATTCCATCTTCTACCACCTGTTTTGCCCTTAATCTAATCTCTCACAGTAGGGAGGCTGGCTCACATGACCATTTTCTCTCAGATACATTCCTACAATACCCCCTTTTTCTTCTTGAGCCGACCAGACCTTATGCATGGCATTTTCTATCATGTCAGTCACTTTGCGGAGAACACACAAGGCTACCATAATCAATAATAATATAACCAACAATAGCATGAGCCCTTGCTTTAGTAAGTCTGATAACCATCCCGTTATACCCCATGAGCTTAACCAATCATCGAAACCATTTTTGACCACTTTTAATTTGGACATGTTATCCTTCAGATCCTGTAACTGCTTATGAATGGATGATGAGTGGTCGGAAAGATTCATACAACACATACCTTCCAAATCTTCACATCCATGACCCTGAGCTAACAGCAAAAAATCAATAGCCCCTCGATTTTGCAATGTAGCATGCCGAATGCTATCAACATCAGTAAACAAGCTAGATATGATTTCAGTTGTAAGGTTTATCTGTTTACTTGCCCAACGCCCTATCTTATTCAACATATTTAATGCCATTGCTGTTCCTAGCGAAGGAAGAACACTTAGCCCTATTCTTTGTCTGAGATTCGAAAATGTTATATGGTCATCACAGGATGGAGTGAAGGTATGAACTGTTCTCTTGGCTCTATGTTTCCTGTGTGCTCTGCTCACTGTGTCTTTGGCCGTACGCAGGCCTCTGCTCGTAGATCTGCCACATCTCCCCCTTTTTGTTAAACACCAGACCATTTATTAACAAGGTCGCCATGACTTGTTCTTCTACTCGTTGTGACGCTCCTAGCAGGTTATATACTAAACACAATCAAAAACAGAATCAAAAAGAACCCTGCTAAGGCAATAAATACCCAGATTCCTAAATTTAGCCCAGAAATCCAATTTCTTTGGATTTACCCACGAGAAATCCTTTTGTAATATTTCAAATACATTGCAGTTCATTAAGTCTTGAATCTTTAGTATTTGAGCTTTTAGCTGATCATGCAAAGGACGAATATTTTGTTGCAACAACATGTCAAAAGCACCTTGGAAATGGTGTTTAATCATTTCTCAGCCATGCAGCAACATATTCCAGGGGAGAGATGTAACACAAAGTCTTTGAGAGTTGTACTCCCAATCACAATACAGAGAAAGACGTGGTTTTAATGCATTTTGCCCATTCCCTATCCATATTACTGCTGTTTTATACCTTACTCGTGTTAAATTTACACAATAAGATTGATTACATTCTCGTATACTTGCATTTTGAGCCAAAGCAAACATACGGATGAGAAGTACAAATCATTACAGAATTTTCTTGCTTACAACTTCTATTTGTTGCAGTATTATCTGTGGTTAGCATGCACCCCAATTTAAGGTGCTTATAATACACCTTCAGTTGTTCAGGCCATTGAATGGTTCTTACAAAATGTCGCTCTACTGCTGTGGATGACAAAGAAGACATGTTTAGAAAATTTAAAACATGAGTTGCTTTATACAATCACTCTTGAGGTGTCATATCAATCATCATAGTTACTGGTTTTGAAAAGGTATGTGGCAAAAATACCCACTCTAATGCAGTCAGGCTCTTTGCGAGTGAATCATCCCACTGTCCTATCAGGGCGTAAAGTTGAAATTCTTGTAGGAAGGTGTTCAGTGCGTCTTGGAGCAGTAGTAGACTATATCTTATCTTGCAACATGCTGTAATGCCTTCGGAGCTGTTGGGGTTGATGAACATAGAACTTAGCGGGGGGGCAGGGGCAGACACAGTGCTTCAGGGCATCCCCTGTATCTTCAAAGTGTGCTCATGTCTCTCTTGCCCTCGCTCAGCTCATGTCTCTCTCCCCCTCTGTGACCCGAGACAGCCCCCTTATATCCTGCACTGGACTGAGTGGAGAAGTACAGGCTAGAGTTGCTGCATGCATGGCCAGTGCACGCAGCAAGTCCCACCAGACCCTCCTGCACTGGATTGAGTAGAAAAGTACAGGCTAGAGTCGCTGCACGCGTGGCCAGCATATGCAGCGAGTCTCACTAAACTCATGATCCAGCTTTGCCAACAGCAGCTGTCTGATACGTGACTACATTGTTGTAATCCCTTCTTGTTATCTTCTTCTGTGAAGGTCAGGTTCTCATGGATACACACATGGTTTTTAGAGCAACATATTCTACAACTCGTACAAGGGTATGATGCAAAGCGGCACCTACAACTGATCGTATAATGCTTATTAAACACGGCAAACAGCATACTAAACATAACAGACAAATTCCTTCCACACAGCCAATGAGCATAATTTGCTTCAACCAACCCCATCCCCAAGTCGATCCAGCAAAGAGATTTCACCCAGTGGCCTCCACAAGTTGCTGGTTCGGTCGGTGCAGTTCCTGCAACTGGGCATGGATGGATTTGGAGTGGTCACTTAGATTCATACAATACAGTCCTTTAAAATCTTGACAACCATGTCTGTGAGCTGAAAGCAAAAAATCAGTAGCAGTTCTGTTTTGCAGCGTCACATATCGAATACTATCTACATCTAGCAATAACTCAGAAATAGCTGTACTAATGGCATTGTTAAACTTATCCTTGGCAGCAAGAGAGTCCTTGTTATCAAGAATCCTCGGCAGCAAAAGAGTCCTTGTTAGCAAGAGCACATGCGGACTCCCTGTTCTTGCTGGTACTGTGCTTTGATCTTCTTCCACAACAAGCCAAGATTCTCAAGCAGCTAGATAAGGTGTCTTTGAGTCCATTACAGGCTTATGTCATCCAAATGTTTTTCTTGCCAGCACCCAAGACTGAATAACAATTGGTGTGATATATGTGTTTTCCTGCACACAGGTGCGAGTCCCTTGAGTGTTTTTACAATCCTCTTTGTCGATCTTCCGTTGCTTTCCCGTAGTCCACCCCCTTGCTCAAGAGACCGCTTCTGCTTGGGTTCATTTTAGTCTCACAGGGTATAACACAGAGCAATCTACTAAGGCATGCAATAACACATACACATATAGGAAAAAAACAAAAACATCTCTCTATGGTACTGCTTTGAATCAGGTGTCCTATTTCTCTTTTTCTGATGCTTTCTCATATGTATGGCATACTTTTGTGCTAACGTGGCACATTTCCCATCTAATTGTTCCTGTTTGGTTTCCTCCCCCCTCCTTTCTTCCCCCCCCCCCCCCCCCCCCATCACTTACAACTGACATAAAAGTCTGCCTTTGCAACAAGAGCTCAGTTTCTCATTTTCCTACAGAGCATCCTATAGATTTTGGCTCAACTCCTTTTCCCAATCAACCATGATCTTATAGACAAACAACAAACCACCAGTGATACGCCCTGCACGGGCAAGTTGTTCCCGAGACCATAAACCTGTCGGCTGGTGACAACTCCCCCAATATTACAGGACTTCCATCGGTTCTACAGCCCATCCTGGTGTATCTACCTGGGGTGCGCTTGCCTTACATCTAAACATTGTGTATATACAAACTTCTTCACTTGACGGAGCGTCAGCCCTAGTTGCATACGACAACAGCACCACACTGGGCAGAACACCTGCCCAAGTGGAGTCACCTAACAACACTGCACACAACAAAAAGCAAGCAGTAGCACACATGCTGATCAGCAGGTATAAGCTGGCACCCACACACACTTACACAGCAGACATACAAAAACAGCACTTCTATCTCAGGGAGGTGACTGGGAAGGGGAGGGGGCGAGGCGGGCAATGGCAGGAGCAAACAGCTCCGGCTCTGTCCTTCTCTGCTGACATTCTGCCTCCTCCATCGGCCTCAGGTGGAGCAGAGGGGATCAGCAGGGTATCGTCCCAGACCTTCGGACCTGGCCTGTTCAATCCCCCTCCCGTGGGCTGTAATGTTGCAAAAGCCCCAGCTGCCGTGGCTCGCTCTGCCTTCATATCTTGTAAGGTCGATAACACCAACCACCATGTCATTGCTAACGGTGATGCCTCTTTGTCTCCTTTACTTATCACTTCCCACAGTTTTTTCCCAACAGCCTCCCATATTTATGGTTTAAAAGCTGTCTGGGGCTCTGGTGCGAATCCGTTCTCTCTGCACCAGGTTAACAACCTTCGGAGCATACGCTCATCGTATTTCACCCCTCTCTTAGAGAGGATATGCAGGAGAAGTCTTAATATAGCCCCTTCTTCTTTTGTTACTTGTTGCCCCATCTCCTGCCCTGGCTGCTCACCTCTCTCTGGGTGCCCGTGGCCACGTCGTTTGTTTCCTCTATTCCAGATTGCCACCCAGTCTGCCTGTTCTCAGTCCAGCTGAGCCGTCCTCCAGCCAGTGGATCTCCTTCTGGGTCTTCCACCCCTCGCATTCCGTTGCTCAAGCCAAGCGCCGATCGGTATCACGTCGGGGTCACCATCTGAGGAGAAATAACTGGACTCCAGACAATCCAATGTGAATCAACAGAAGCCGTTTATTAAGCACAGATCATCATCTTTTATACCCTGTGTTGTAGCCGTACATGCCACTTGCTTATTTCTGATTAGCTAGTTACACTGTCCACATGCTGTCCATGCAGTTCATTCACACATCAGATTGGTTACAGGAATTCACATAGTAAACTGCTTAGTCATTAGCACATGTTTTCTACCTTCTCAGTTCCCGTTTTTCCCCATGTACTAATTCCATCTTCTACCACCTGTTTTGCCCTTAATCTAATCTCTCACAGTAGGGAGGCTGGCTCACATGGCCATTTTCTCTCAGATACATTCCTACATTACCCGACTTCTGCCAGAACCACGTTCTGAATAGGACCGACAGACAGAGTGCAAGCAGAGGCTTGTGCACCACCTGTAATACAGCAGCTGAGAATGAACCGATGCTCTAGGTCGCCGCTCTCCTCGGCCAAGTCTCTTCTGGTGCCCTATCTGTCATTGCTGTTGCAGCTCAGGCTGGGCATTAAACCAAGTGACAGGTGCTCTCTTTTAACTTCTCTCCTGAGGAAGGAAAGAAAGAATGTGAGGGAGACTTAGGAGCTGGAAAAGAAACTGAACTCTTTCATAATGAAATGTAAAGAGAAAAGTAATACCGAGGAGACACAACAGGAGAAAATAAAATGGGTAAAATATATACACAACCCAGTATCAAGCTCCCAGGATGCCCATCGCTTCACCGGCAGGCACGGGCAAAGTCCAAGAACGGACTTGCCAATGGATTGGAACCGGATTCTGGATCTGGTTGCATGAATGCACAGATCGGGATTGAAGGATGTCAAACAGACAGCAGAGTCCTCAGACGCCAGCCATTGAAGGAAAGGTACCGACCCCTTTGATCCATCTGCTTTTATACTGAGCATGATGATGATGGGATGCAATACCCCATCAGTCAGATTCGGGTCACCGGTCCCATCTACTCTTCACCGTGGGTGCAACCCCTCTATGCTTTTCTGCTTCCAACCCATCAACAGGGCATACATAAAAGTTAGCAGAGCTGCACTGTTACAGCAATAAGTATAAGCAAGAGCCTCTCCGCATAGCATCCCTTGGCATTAAGTGTAAATATATGCTCTTAGCAATCTGGAAGCGGATACTACCTGAAAAAGACGTCATTATCTTCAGCCTGTTCAGTTAGTTGGAAGAGACTTACCTGAAAAGTAGAATTACTGAAAGGAAAACTGCTTCTGTTGTACCTCAGTCCAGCACAGTAGTACATGGCTACGCAACCTCACTTTCACATGAAAAAAAGTAGTGCCCAATTGTATTCATGGAGCCACCATTCAGATCTTCCCTTTAATACCTCATGCCAAGCCACCTCCGTACAGCGCTCCTCTCGGTTCCCCTGAGTCACTCTGCCCATCTCATCCTTCTGCTTCTAAAAAAACAAATAAACAATATCAAACATTACCCTAATGCGGAGCAGTAGCTTAATTCCAAAGGTCTTGTTTCTACTTAGAAACACTGTTCAACTAGGGCCAACAGCAGCCTGCCATCAAAAAAAAAAAAGCCCACAAACATTACACTCCACACAAAGCAGCCTGAACATCTTTGAGATATTATCTCCTTCACTATCCATAAACAGCCTCTCTGACTTGGCTCTGCTTATGCCAACACCCACTAATGAAACACCCATGCACCCAACCTACTGAGAGCTAATCAATTCCAGATGACTACGCAACCTTTGCCTCACTCTCAACAGATCCACATATTAACTATAGACTCTTGTCACTATTCTGCCTGCCTTGAGCTCTGCACACCTGGGCAGGGGGGTTCCGAGCCAGACACAGACACACACAATCAGAGACCAAGACTACACAGAATGCTAAAAACAACACGCCTCAAGAATGAGAGAAAACTCCCAGCAAGAAGGATGACACCTGGATGGAAGTCACCATCAGGCAAGAAGACCTGGAGACCACAGTGGTGATGTGAAGAGGCTCTATGGAAGCCCCTGAAACAAAGTTTACAACGTCATCATCTGTGATAAGGAGGGACTGTCAAGACTGCTAAGATGTATGCGCAGGAAGACTGGCTTCAAGACCTAAGAATGTAATGACGTAGGGAAGAAGACCCAGTCGCAGAAGTGGGCTGTCCTGAAGCTTCCAAGACGCAAGACCGAAGCATGCTTTAAGCTTCTAATGCAAGACGACCAGCAGCCGAATGGTGCTATGCGCAGGGGTGCAAGCATTCGAGACCCTAGGGAGGGTGCCTGAGGCGCCACGCTGTGCTCCTGGAGCTTAAAAGATGACCTCGTGACCCAAGAAAGGTCTAAGACGCAGAACACGGACCACACGAACAACATGACAACTGACACAGGCTGGAACTGCCCTGCCCGGGATGTGCTAGCATCATGCTGAACAGTAAGCCACATCCTTTACCTGCCCAAAGGGGACTGTGCCCCAGGACAGCCCTCACCCCTACGCTAACTTCAAAGACCCCTTTCAGCAACTGTCAACCTCATCCCCTTGGCCCCTCTCGGGCACCAGTGTCTCAACTTAGCTTGTGGATGGCCAGGGGTCAGAAACCATCCTTGACGCAATCCACAAAAAAACAGCCATCTGATATCTTCCTGCAGTCATCAGCTTCCTCCTCTTCCTCTGCAAAAGGAAAAAAAAAAACATGAATCCCCAAAGCAACCACAGCATCAGCAATAAGCATCTTGAGAGGAGATGCCAACCTCTTCCACAACACCCGCATCCTCCCAAACACCATGGCCTTCCGCTCGCCTGCTCCACACTGATTCTGGAGGCCAAAGCTGCAGTGACAATTATTTATGGCACCTAAGATACCAAGAAACACAACATTACCAATACGCTTATGTGAAATCGCCAGTTCTGTGCTCATCCTCGCTACTATCGGGCTCACCTCAAATGTGAGAGGCTAGAACAGACCAGATGTCATCAACACCCAAACCCAACTGCAAAACTTGTCTAAGACAGAATCGTGAACCTGCCTCCCTTTCCCAGCCATCCCCCAGCGCCAAAACTTTAGAAACCCCTTCTCTTCTCCTGAGCCACCAAAGAAAGGACCCCACTTCTTCCTGACAGCTCCTGCCCTCCATTGGCTGGCTTAAGCCCCTGCATCAGTCATTCCTTGGGAGCTGCTCTTCCAAGCCCTGCCCTGTGTTCAGCAGTCACCTCCTATCTTGTGTATTACTACAGACTCCAGGCTCTGCTACAGATCCATGAAATCAGTGAAGCCCTGATATGATCTACCAGGGGCCTGCCACAAGCCAGAACAGCTCTAGGGCCACTATGATACTCTGCATACCACTGGGGAAGACAATGAGCTGTCCCATACCCTGAAAGGCAACATGCCTTACATCCCTACCGCTTCCTCAAAGTGCTAAAATACAATGTATATACACATACAAGACATTCATCTTAACTCCCACTCAATAATCTCATAACTGGACCAATTAAGGCTAATAAAAACAATTACTAAAAGAGTGTTGTACAAAACTGGAAAAAAAACAGAATTCTATCTTCAACAAAGTGAGGAATTACAGTAAGATGCACAGCACCTGGAATAACAAAAAAAAAAGAGACTACTATTAAACCACCTAGCCACACTAAACACCCATTGCAAAACTACTGTTCTGAAAAAAAAAAACACACAAGAAAAGTAACATACAAGTCCATTTTCTACTATATATGGCATTAAGCCTTACATTAGTTGAAAAGTCTTACCTCTAATTTCTTACCTATACTAGTCTTAATATGAAAAGAGAGCTACCCAAACAGCTGAAAAAGCTCCAATGCTGCACTTCACTTAACAAACCACAGATCCCTCACCCTGGAAAAGCCCAGCAACACAATGAGCTCCTGACCCAACCCTGTGGCTCATATACCCCGGGCCCCGCCCACTGCCCTTCCCACAATCCTCTGGGTAAAGGGCGGGGCCAACCCCACAGAAGCATAAAAGTGCCCAGAGGAGCAGCATGTTTTGTTATTTGCCTTAACTTTACAATGTGTGAGGTGGCAAAGGAAGAGAGTGACCTTTACTAGAAGAAGAGATACCTGCCGTTTTACTACAACTTTACCTATTACATCAACAACATGACCAGGTAGGCAATTAGATTGGTTTTTTTGTGGAACATAGATAGAAAAAAAACCACCACAATTTATGTACTGGAGTATCATTTAAAAAAAAATCCCAACATACTACTATGGGCTTATTCTTTGTTTCTAGTAAGACCATGTGCGTTACTGAGCTTCTGCCAGAACTGTATTCTGGATGGGACTGAATGACAAAACAGAATCAGATTCTATGAGAAAACATTCTCAACAATATCTTGCTCTACAAAATAAGTTATTTACTCTAAATTAGAAGCAATTTTGAGTCATATTGATGATCTCTTTTTGACTTATTTACTTAATAGTGCTACTTCAGTCACAAAAGACAGAAAACAACAAAAAAGCATGGAAATATAAGTAATGTACCTGAAACTGCATAAAGTACATTAATTAACATCTAAGTAGCTAGAACAAAAATAAGTTGTAAAAGGCAACAAAAATAATCATGGCAGACATATTGATAAAAGTAGATAAAGGCTAAGAAAAGATCTGAGCCTATGACAGACATTGTTAGGGTACCAGATACAAAATAGAAACATAATATAATGCAGAAACCAAACAGACTGCTCTAGAGCACAGAGATGATTTTGGAAAAGGCTCTGGCAGAATGAGAGGCCTTGTCAGAGAGATTAGAGAGGTCCCGAAGGGGCCAGAGAAACCAAAGATGTCTTGGGATATGATGAGCTCAAAAGGGAATCGAGCAAAATATGGTTGCCCTCGGAATGGACTGCAAGTGCACCAAAAAGATGAGAGAACCAAAAGACTGATGGGGTTAATGGTTGCAGACTCTGGAAAGGTTCTGAGGGAAAAAGAGGGGTTCAAAGTGCCCTCTGGGACTAAAATAGGGCTCTGGGGCATAGGGGATATCTCATGAGAGCTCGGCGATGGGAGTGGGAGAGGACCAGTAAGCCTCAGAGATAACAAGGCAGAACTCTGAAGGGGATTTTGACAAAGTACAGATGATGTTAGGGGGCTGGGGACAGAATGAAGGCATCCTAAACAGCAAAGAGGAAGTTAAGGGCACTTTGAAGAGCGCAAAAAAAAAAAAACCCAAAATCAAAAGGGAGTTGAAGTGCTGGCAGTGCTGTGGGGTATGAGAAAGGGCTCGGAGGACACAGCTTTAGAAAGCAGGGGCATTATGAGGGGGCAGGGTAGGAAAAGAAGGCTCAGAGACGCAGCGAGGGCTTAGGAGTCTTGGGAGGGGGTCTGGGCAAACTACATGAATGAATGAGAGAGGAACTGAACGGAGATGCCTTCGATGGCAGAGAGAAACATGACGGGGCGCCATGTAGCAAAGAAAGACGAGAGGCTCTGATGGAACAAGAGACATAGGGAGGTAAAATGCTAGGAGAGGCTGTGGAGTTTGAGGAAGGTCTTGGGAAGCTTTGTGAGGGCGGAGAGGCGTCGAGCAGGGCGGGTAGACAAAAGAAGGCTGGGGAGGACAAGGACGAACTCGGATGATCATCTGAGGGGAGTATGGATGTTCCCATGTGGCCGGGGACTGAACATAGGAATCCTAGGTAGCACAGAGGAACAAATGACAGCTCTACGACTCAAAGATGGACCCACCTAAAATGCTACGAGATGGATGTGGAGGGCCAGGAAACTCCTGGGGGGCATCGTGACCAGGAGAAGAAAAGTCCCGATGGAGCCAGAGAGACAGAAAAATGATAGGAAGCATGATGATTAAATCCAGGGGGAATCTGAACTGAGTAAATGTTGCCTTGGAGGCCAGGGAACTAATAGAGGCAGGGCGAGAAGAAGACAGAAGAATGGGGCTGGGTGTTGAAGAAGAGCCTGGGAAGACCCTCCTGACGAGCAGTGACGTTCAGACTGGACTCCCTTGCTTTCTAAACTCCTTCTCGGAGAGGAGTCTGGGTGCGGCTGGATCCAGTCTTAGCCTCCAACTGTAAAGGACAATTCGGACCTGGGTTCTGTCACAGAGTCGGTTTAATACAGCTTGAGCTGGATACCTCGGAAGAGGGACCCCCTCAATACTTTTCCTGTGCTTTGTAAAGCCTCAAAATCTATGACATAAGCAGTTTGTGCCCCTGTTCACATGACAAGCGTGTGTCTCATCTCTGATAAAATTGTTCAGCCATTACGTGTCCTCTTTGATGACTGGAGTTTTGGTGCAAATGCTTTTACCTTCTGACCTGGTTTTGTGACCTCTTTGTCACATCTGCACCTGTATTTTATCCTCCTTCTGCTGACTTGGGATAGAATGGTCCCTTTTTTCATTTCCAAGAATTAGTTCCCTTTCCTTTGATCATAACGGTCACCGTAGTTCATAATGTTAAGCATATAATCTTCCTTGATGTTACTTATACAATTTCATTGTGTTAGTTAAGTTACAATGTATCAAAGTAAAACAAAACTACTATCCATCCTTCTAGGACTAAGAAGGAGTTCAGCCAAAGTTTGCTATGTTGCTGGGTTACATCTTGCAGGTAAGGCTTCGCCAGTCTAGGTGCTTATGCTAAGCAAAACTTCAGTGTCGGACACCGGCTCACAGATACGGAGTCGGGAAGCCTTCTGAGGGAAGGAGAGGGGTGTGCGAGGTCCACGACAAAGATGAAGATGTACTGAGGGCAACCCTGAAGGCATCTATAGCGGTTGTGACACCATGAGAGGGGTCCTGAATGGGCCAGAGAGACCAAAGAAGGTACAGGGACATGAGGAGGAAGTCCGGGGGGGATTGCAACGGAGTACAGATGTCCTCAGGAGGCCGGGGACCAAATGGAAGCATCCTAGGTGGTGCAGAGGATGATAGGAGGGCTCTGAGGCACAAACAAACCTGAGGACGGGTTTCTGAGGGAAAGAGCTCAGACATAATTTTGTAAGTAACAGGGATTAAGAAAATAAGGAAAAAAATTTAAAAATAGAAACAGTGAACTCAAAATCAAAAACCAGAATGTGCTAAGGAAAGACAAGAAATAATTAAAACTGAAGACGGCAAAGGAGATAAATGTAGACAGAAAATCTTAAGAGCATCCATGATTAAAGAAGCAAGGAAACAAATTACAAAATAACAATGGCAAACTAAATCGGAGATGTAGAAGGAAAAATTAAAAAGCAACAGCACTAAGGAAAGACAATAAGTAATTTTAAAATGACA
Source organism: Larus michahellis (assembly GCF_964199755.1). Taxonomy (NCBI): domain Eukaryota; kingdom Metazoa; phylum Chordata; class Aves; order Charadriiformes; family Laridae; genus Larus; species Larus michahellis. Next base: position 57,814,444 of record NC_133903.1, on the reverse strand, counting down.
GCAAAGGGAACAAAAGTAGGCATAGTAAGAACAGTTAAAAAGTGCTAGCTGGTAGGGTAAATAAAGAGAAATATTACAAAATAGGGATGGTGAACAAAAACAGATGTAGAAAGAAATTTTTAAATGTGATGGCAGTAAGAAAAGACAAGAAATAATTAAAAGATAAGCAATAAAGATAAACAGGATAAAAGTAAGGAATTTAAGAAGTGATGGGGATTGGGGAAACAAAAGGAAATAACTAGGAAACATGGAATGCAAAGTGTAATGGAGATGTAGAAAGAAAATTCTAAAAAGGCTCTGCATTAATGAAATAAAAAATTAAAAATATACACAGTGAATGAGATAAAAGTGGACAGAAAGAACCTTTTAAAAGCAAGAGTGGTTATGGAAAGAAAGGAAAAAAAGATAAAAACATAGGGACAGCAAACTAAAAAATGTTTACAGGCAATGAAGTACAAAACCAATGCAGAACAAAGAAAAATCGGTATTGGCAGGTTCATGAAAGTAGAGAATTTTTAAAGTGAGGTGGTAAGAGAAAGACAGGAAAAATTAAAAGGTGAGGATGGCAAACTGGATAAAAGTTGACATAGTAAGAAAATTTAAAAACCAAACAGATCAAGAAAAGAGGGAGAAAAAAATAGGGTCAGCAACCTGAATAAATAAAGACAATGAAACAAAATTTTAAAAGTAACAAAGTAGAGGACAGGCAAAAAGAATTAAAAAACACAGACAGGGACCTGGGTAAGTGGAGACACAGAAAGAAAATTTGGAAAGCAACGGGGCACTGGCCATACAGGTAGTTAGAAAGTTAAATAGCAGGAGATAGAGTTGGACCAACAGCCACAGACAGAGGACAGTGGAAGAGGGATGGGGGGGTGGAGCAGAGGGAGTCACTGGAAATAGAGATGGGTCACTGGGTAGAGGGAGACCTACAAATGCAATTTTCACAAGCAATAGTGAAGAAGGCAGTGTGGGAAGAATGAAATAATAGCAGATAGGGAGCTGGGAAGGCAGAGGCACAGAAAGGAAATGGAGAAGGGGACAGAGTACAGGGTGGCATTGGCAGAAGAGCAAAAACTTTTGGGGAGCCAGAGTCTAGGACAGGCAAGGACACGGGCAGAGATCACGAGAAGCATGGCAGGGAAGGGCCTAGACACACATGAGAAGGCATGTGACTCACCACAGCTCCTGGCGCAGGTGGGAGACCTTCATGGCCCAGAGGCTTCTCTCTCTGCCCCTTGCTCCTCGGTGGTGCTGGCAGCCTGACCCTTGCCTGCCTAGGAGTGGGTGGTGGGTGCCTCGATGCTCTTCTCCCATGAGGCATCCCAGAGGCACGGTGGCTCACACATGCAGACGACAGGCAGCGAGCTCCTGGCGCTCTGTGCTGGTGGTGCGCTCTGTGGGGGATGGCTGGGAGGGATCCTTCCTTGCTGTGGGAACTGTCTGTGCCTTGCTGGAGGCACATGCCTGTGGAACCCCCTTTGTGTCACTCTTCAGCCAGCTCCAGCAGGCAGCTGTGGCCAGGCAGGCCCCTCGGCACAGCAGAGCCAGCTGCAACCTCAGCCTCACTGGCTGAACCTGAGCCTGGCCCAGCCCAGCCCATCCTCCCCTCATGGGTCTCACCTGGGCTGCCTCAGCCCCAGCTGGAGCCCACTGGGAAGAGAGGCCATTGCCAAAGCCCCACAGCACATCACCCCCTCCCCTGAGCCTGTCCCCAGCAATGAGCTCTGCACCCTGGGGGCAGCAAGTGCCTCCAGGGGCACAGAGGAGGCAGGAAGTGTTTATTCCTTAATGTGCCCAAGAAATCCCGGCAGTGAGTTGGCTACAAGGCTCAATGCCCAAAGGCGGCAGGACAGAGGGACAAAAGGGAAGAAAAAAGCAAAAAAACCACGAGAGATAGAGAAATAAATGAGACAGACAGGGACCAGGGGAGAGAGGTGGAAGTAACCAGCAGGATAAGAAGAGACAACACACAGGAGCAGGGGAAAAGAAATATGATCAAGAAATACAAAATAGAAACAGGCACCCTGGCAGAAGTACACATTGAAAGAAAATTTTGAGAAGCGACAGGGTACAAGAAACATAAGCAAAAAAATGACAGGCAGATGCAGAAAAAAAATGAAAAAAGTTACAGTGTGCTGAAAATAGAGGGGAGAATTGGGAATTATAGGCAGGGAGATGGCTAGGAGGAGATATAGACACAAAATTTTGAAAGGCATAGGATATGAGAATCCTACCAAAGACTTAAGAGATAGGCATGCAGAAGTGCATAGAAAGAGATAGAGGAAGAGAATTATGAAAAGCGACAGGGTACAAGAACATGGGAAAGAAATTAAAATTAATTTGGGGAGACAGAGAGAGGGAAAAGTAGCAAGAAAATTTTAGAAGCAAACTGGGTTCAACAAACCTAGGCAAGAATTTAAAAGAAAGGGATGGAAAGAGAGAAATAAAGCTTCAAAAGAGATTGGGTAAAAGAAACATAGTCAAGTATTAAAAGACAAGGACACAAAGCTTAATAGAAGTAATCTGTGGTGGATTGACCTTGGCTGGCCCCTGGGTACCCACCCAGCCTCTCTATCATTGCCCTTCCTCAACGAGACAAGGGGAGAAGTTAAAATGAAAAAGCTTGTAGGTTGAGACAAGGACCAAGAGATCGCTCGTAGTCACAAAACCAACAGACTCAACTTGGGGAAATTCACTTATTGTCAATCAAATAAGAAATAAGAACAAATTTAAAAAAAACACCTTCCCACCACCCCTCTCTTTTTCTGGTATCATCTTCACTCACGACTTCTCTACATCGTACCCCCAGACAATGGAGGTGTCAGGGAGTCAGGATTGTCTCTGCTGCTCCTTCCTCCTCGCACTCTTTTTCCGCTCCAACAGCAGGGCCGCCACGTGTTGCAGGGACTCTCTGCTCCACTCCTGGCCAGTGTTGCTGATGGGCTCAGCTTTGACCAGCAGCAGGTCCCTCTCTGAGCTGGCTGTGCCCAACATGGGGGGAGCTTCTGGTGTCTTCTCACAGAACCCACCCCTGCCCCCCACAACTCAGCCAACAAAACCTTGTCACTTAAACCCAATGCAACAGCAGTCTACTACAGGGCAGAGAAGGGGGGGCCGGTGAAAAAACAGGGAAGGGGAGCCACAGGGGAAAGAAAACAGCTATGGGCTACGGATCAGACAGGAGGAAGCAACAGGGAGCAAGACAGAGAGAACCATGAAGGCAAAAATTGGCTATGGGACAGATCTTTTAATACAATAACATCCTTTATATAATATAGTAGATACAGGTTTTTATTTTGAACTCCTTTTTATATACATACACTCATATTTTTCAATATGTATAAAAATGAGAAATTGTTCTTTATTTCAATGCCTCATACCCATATATACAGGTTTTATTGTTTTTTTAAACACACATTCCCCACATGAATTTTCAGGCATTTTTTGGGCTGTGAACTGCCTCTTTTAGGAGGAACCCCATATGACATGCGCACACCCTCAAAAAGGTCTCGTTTTGCCTTAGAACTACCATCTGGAGTACAATTACAGCCTGACATTAAAAAAAAAAAAAACACACACAACATACAAACACTACACCCCACACAAAGCAGCCTTAACATCTTCGAGATGCAGTTTGCTTCACTACTGCTGAACAGCCCCTCCCACATAGCTCTGCTCATCCCAAAACAACCCCATTAATTAAAGAGCTGCCCACACAACCTGCTGATGGCTACTTGATGGGAGTTGACTGTACCACCTTTGCCTCAACAGTCTAGGTAGATCAAACTAACCATAGACTCCTATTGATGTTCCACCTACCCCAGAGTTTACGTGACTGGGCAGAGCAGCTCCGAGCCAAACACACACAAGCACAGACCGACATTACACAGAACACTACAAACAATGCACCTCACAAATGAGGGAAAACTCTCAGCAAGAAGGATGACACCAACATAAGCGACTGTTGGGCAAGAAGACCTGCAAGACCACAATGGTGACACGAGAAGGCTCTAGGGAAACCCCAAGAAATGAGTACAATGTAATGGTCCAGGACAAGAAGTGACTCAAACTGAGATGTATGTGCAGGAAGCCTGGCTTCAAGACCTAAGAACTTAAGGATGCAGGGAAGAAGTCCCAGTCACTGAAAATGGATGGCTAGAGAACAGAGCTGCTCATGCAGCCAGGAACAATGCTGCAGTTGAGGACCACCCAGAAACTTCCAAGATGCAAGGCCGATCCACTGTTTAAGCTTATAATGCAAGAAAAGTGGGGCCTGACTGGGGCAGTGCCAATGAGTTCTGGCATTCAAGACTCTTGGGATGGTGTCTGAAGTACAGGCTGTGCTCCTCAAGTGTAAAGAGAGCATGGAGACCCAAGGAAGGTTTAGGACACAGAAGACAGACCACACAAACAACACAACAGATGCAGGCTGGAACCACCCTGCCCGGCTCATGCTGGCATTGTGCTGAAGACTAACCCGCTCCCTTTACCTGCTCAAAGGGGATGGCTCCAGGACAGCCCTCTGCCCTTCTCTAACTTTAAGAGGCCTCCCTGCAAATCACAAACTTCTCCCTTTCCAGCCCCTCCCCAGCCCTGGCCACTCAACTTAGCTTTCAGAGGGCTGGAGGTCTTAAATCTGATGTCAACAGAAAAAAAAAAAAAAAACAGCACATCGACTATCTGGGACATTCCTGTAGTCACCAGGTTCATCATCATCATCATCTACAATTAAAGAAAACCAAACAGTGACAGCAAGAAGTTTCAGAGAGGCCACCGCCAACCTCTTCCACAATTTCCCCTTCCTCAAAAGCACAATGGGATTCCACTCAGCTGCTCCTTCCAGAGTCAAATGCTGTGGCCATCATTGCTTGAGATACCAAGAAACAAAATTACTGTTGCACATGTGAGAAATCACCAGCCACAAGCTCCTCCTCACTGCTGCCTCGGCTCACCTCTAATGCTCACCCACTTCCAAAGATGGCTCACAGGGCACCTGCAAAACCAGAAGATAAATAATTAACCAGGTTGCCGTATAATACTTCACTATTAAGACACCAGTGTGGCCCACAACCGCCTCACCTTCTCAGCACGCTCATCAGCATGTGGCTTAGTCCCTCTGAGCCTGCATCCTGCACCTGAAAAAAAAAAAAGCCAACCAAAAGACATATGCTGACATACTGCCCGACACCACAGCCTGCCTACAGCCATTCCTGTCTCCTACTCCTTTACCCTGGCCTCTCGCTCACCTGCCCTCCATGGTTTTGGGCTCCTGCTTTGAGGCTTACAAACTACCTGTAAAACAGACACAAAGGACACTAAAAACTTCACCAACAATATAACATCTGAGAAGAATTGCTGCTTCAGCCCACTATTCATTGACCACCTTGCCCGAGAGTCACATCCGGTGCCAATATCCTGCTTTACTCATCACTTCATACCTTCAAAATGAAAAAAAAAAAAACAACCCACACCCCACCACCAAGCCATAATATAATGATATAGCCACCAGTCACATCTTCCCTCCAGCACTGTGAACTGACCCACCTTCTTACAGGGTCCCGCTTGCCTTCTCCATGACTCTTTGGTGCACATCTTGTCCCTCTGCATCTGAAAAAATTAGTAAACAAGTCACCCAGATGCTGATCAGTAGCTGAACAATTCCAGGGGTCTTGTTTCCATTTAGGAATATCATCTAGGCTCCAACTACAACCTGCCATTAAAAAAAAATTGGACCCAACATTAATCCCCACACATACAAGCCTTAACACCTTCAATCTGCTTCACTACTGCCAAACAGTAGTGAAGCAGGAGGCTCCCAGGAGGCTCCAATCATCCCCATAACACACTATGGAAATGACTGTCCCTGCCAATGGCTGCTTGATCCCAGATGACTGTACAACCTTTGGCTAAACAGTCTTGGCAGATCAACATATTACCCATAGACTCTTATTGCTGTTCCACCTACCCCTGACTCTACACCCCCAGGCAGGGCAGCTCCACACCAAACACACCCACGTGCAGCCCAACACCACACAGCACTATAGACAACAATGTGACTCCAAGATGAGAGAAAACTCTCCACAAGAAGAATGACTTTCAGACAAGAGATGCTGTTGGGCAAGAAGACCAATGGCCACAGCACGGACGTGAGGAGGCTCTGTGGCAAAGTCATAAAAATCATAAAAGAGTCAAATGTAACAGCCCATTCCAAGAAGTTCCTGTCAAAATGGAGATGACATATGTGCAGGAAGCCTGGCTTCAAGACCTGAGAATGTAAGGATGCAGGGAAGAAATCCCAGTTCATAAAAGCAGATGGCTAGAGCTGCTATAGCTCAGAGAACAGAGCTGCTCATGCAGCCACGAACGATGCTGCAAAAGAGGACCATCTAGAAACTTCCAAGAGGCAAGTCCGATCTGCACTTTAAAATTGTTATGCAAGAAGTGCCCATTGGGCGCTCTGCCAATTAGCACAGGCATTCAAGACTCTACAGGGGCTGCCCAAGGCACATGCTGTGCCCCTTGAGTGCAAAGAGAAACGAGGATATCAAAACCTAAGGAAAGTCCAAGAGACAGAAGACAGAGCACACAAACTACACAACAACAGACACAGGCCAGAACTGCCCTGCCCAGCACACACTAGCTTTGTGCTGAAGAGTAACCCACTCCCTTTACCTACTCAGAGGAGACTCCTCCTGGATAGCCCTCTGCTCTACCCTGACTTGAAAACTCCTCCCTGAAACTGTCAACCTTGGCCTCCCTCCAGCACCTGTGCCTCTACTTAGCTTTCAGACAGCCAGGGGTCTGAATTCGTCCTTGACAACAAACCCACAGCTAACAGCAAACAGCTTGTTCCTGCAGTCACCAGGTTCCTCTTCATCTGTAAAACAAAAAGAAACCATGGCTCCAGTAGTGACCACCCTGATAGTAGAGGCCAACCTCTTCTACAGCACCCTCCTCCTCAGAGGTGCCATGGCAATCCGCTCACCTGTTTCACGCCAATTCCAGAGTCAGAGGCTGCAGCAACAATTATTTATGACACCTAAGATACCAACAAACACAAAATTACCATTGCATTTCTGTGAAATCACCAGTCCCATGCTCCTCCTCAATACTATCCAGCTCACCTCAAATGCAAGGGACTAGAACAGACCAGACCCTCTTGACACCCAAATCCAAATCCGACATGACAAAGACTGATGAACCTGCCTCCATTTCCTAGCCAACCCCCAGCACCAAAACTTTTAGAAACCTCTTCTCCTCAACTGTCAGGGAAGGACCCCCACTTCTTCTTGACAGCTCCCATTCTATATTTGCAACCCTGAAACCCCTGTGTCAGCCACTCCTCAGGAGCTGCTCTTCTGAGCCATGCTCTGTGTTCAGCAGGCACCTCCTATCTTCTGTTTTCCCACGGACTCTGGGCTCTGCTATAGACCCACAAAATAAGTAATGCCCTGACACAGTCTACGAGGGGCCTGCTGCAAAAACTCTAGGGACACCACGGCACTCTTTGGGCAATGGGGAAAGGTCATGAGCCATGCCATATCCCTGCTGCTTTCTTAAGAAGTGCTAAAGTACAATATGCAGATGCATACAAAATGCTCACCCTAACCCCTACAACATAGTCTCATCATCAACCCAATTAAGAGAAACAAGATCAGCAACTCACACAGCATACTGCTAAACCAGTGGAAAAAACCACAGGCCCATCTTCAATAAAGTCAAGAATTCTAGGAAAATGCATCACTCCTAGAATAAAGAAAAGCACACTATTAAACCATCTGGGCATCCCTTAAACACTCATCACAAAGTTACTGACCTGAAAAAAAGGAAACAAAAAAGCTGCATACCAGTCAACTTTCTACTATACAGGTGGCAGGATGTGTACTGGTCCTGAAAGTCTTAGCTCAGCCTTCTTACCTCTGCCTCCCTAAATACCAAAATATGCCTGCCCCAAAGCTGCAGCCAAGTGAACGACCAGCAGAGCACTGACCCCAGAGGAGCCCAGCAGCACAACAAGCTCCTGAGCCGAGCCTGTGGCTCATATACCCCAGGCCCTGCCCACTGCCATCGGGCCCCGCCCACCACCCTTCCCACAATCCCCTGGAGAAAGGGGCGGGGACAACGCCCCAGAAGACAAAAAGGTGGCCACAGGAGCAGGAGCTCCTTTTCTTATGCCTTAAGTCCCAGCAGGCAAGGCAACAGTCATTTTTATTTCTATTGGGCACTTGCCTCTGGTGATTCTCTTACCACTGTTGTTTGAGTTCTGTCTACTTGTTGCTGTAGAAAAGAAAGTTCTGCAGGTGTCGTTTTATTTTTGTGATCTTCAGATATTTTTGTGGTTAACTGTGTTTTATGGCTTTAGAAGAGTGCTGGAAGCAGGTGATTTCCAGAAGACTGATGAGCACTTCCTGGATCCTGGAGGACTAAATCGCCATGGAGAGGCGCGTCGGCTGACTGAGCGGCGCCCTGGAGGACTAAAGTGCCATAGAGAGGCGCGTCGGCTGACTGAGCGGCGCCCTGGAGGACTAAAGTGCCATAGAGAGGCGCGTCGGCTGACTGAGCGGCGCCCTGGAGGACTAAAGTGCCATAGAGAGGCGCGTCGGCTGACTGAGCGGCGCCCTGGAGGACTAAAGTGCCATAGAGAGGCGCGTCGGCTGACTGAGCGGCCTCCTGGAGGACTAAAGTGCCATAGAGAGGCGCGTCGGCGGACTGAGCGGCGCCCTGGAGGACTAAAGTGCCATAGAGAGGCGCGTCGGCGGACTGAGCGGCGCCCTGGAGGACTAAAGTGCCATAGAGAGGCGCGTCGGCGGACTGAGCGGCGCCCTGGAGGACTAAAGTGCCATAGAGAGGCGCGTCGGCGGACTGAGCGGCGCCCTGGAGGACTAAAGTGCCATAGAGAGGCGCGTCGGCTGACTGAGCGGCGCCCTGGAGGACTAAATCGCCATGGAGAGGCGCGTCGGCTGACTGAGCGGCGCCCTGGAGGACTAAAGTGCCATAGAGAGGCGCGTCGGCGGACTGAGCGGCGCCCTGGAGGACTAAAGTGCCATAGAGAGGCGCGTCGGCGGACTGAGCGGCGCCCTGGAGGACTAAAGTGCCATAGAGAGGCGCGTCGGCTGACTGAGCGGCGCCCTGGAGGACTAAAGTGCCATAGAGAGGCGCGTCGGCTGACTGAGCGGCGCCCTGGAGGACTAAAGTGCCATAGAGAGGCGCGTCGGCTGACTGAGCGGCGCCCTGGAGGACTAAAGTGCCATAGAGAGGCGCGTCGGCGGACTGAGCGGCGCCCTGGAGGACTAAAGTGCCATAGAGAGGCGCGTCGGCGGACTGAGCGGCACCCTGGAGGACTAAAGTGCCATAGAGAGGCGCGTCGGCTGACTGAGCGGCGCCCTGGAGGACTAAAGTGCCATAGAGAGGCGCGTCGGCTGACTGAGCGGCGCCCTGGAGGACTAAAGTGCCATAGAGAGGCGCGTCGGCTGACTGAGCGGCGCCCTGGAGGACTAAAGTGCCATAGAGAGGCGCGTCGGCGGACTGAGGGGCCCTGGAAATGGACACCCGGAAAGCTGCCAGGCACTGGCGGGGGCGCGGTAATGCGTAGGAGCCGATACTGGAGCGCCGACGGCCGCTCTCGAGGCCGGGCGGGCGGCACCGATCCCGCTCGAGGCGGCGGGCAGCTCGACGGAGTCCCGGCGGTCCTGGTTCGCCCTCCGGCCGCCGCGCTCTCGAGACCGGTCTCCGCGAAGCCGCGCATGCGCACGAGCTGCGGAACCAACGCACAGCGCCGCCGGGGCGGGGGCAAGGCGGGCCGGAGGCGGGGCCACAGCGCACGGAGGAGCGCACACCTGCAGGACCGGCCTTCAGCCGCCGGGCGGCAGCACCCCCTTAGTTATTTACTCATTATCTAGGGAATTTATATTACCTGTTTGCACCTATATAGAAAATATGCTTAGACTTACACATTAACATTTATGATACAGAATATCTATTTAGACTGTCTGCTTACACATCTATTTTGACACTAATATCTTTTTATAAATACATTTTTTTAAGTATTTTTATATTCTAGGATCTTTCGTATAACACAGAAGCACAGAATCATAGAATCCTTAGACATAGAGGTTTTTATTTTGAACTTATTTTACATACATAATATTATTTCTCAATATATATATTTATCATATATAAATGAGAGATTGATCTCTATTTCAATGCCTCACGCCCACAGTTACAGGTTGTCACATTTTTTAATGCATCCCAAGAATTTTCAGATGTTCTGGGGCTGTGAACCACCTCTTTTGGGAGACGCTCACGTAACCCCCCCCATCGCCCACTCACCTGTTCCTCCGCTGCATCATCGCTGCCCCAGTGATGTCACAGTGTCCCAAATGACACCATCACCCCCAAGACACACACACACACACACACACACACACACACAGACACCCTTCTATTCCCCCACAAAAAAGGCCCAAAACACCCAGACCCAGGGCTGGCCCCTTCCCCTCAGGGGGCCTCCACCACCGGCTGCAAACCTGGCCTGGGGCATCTCTCGAGCAGCACAAGACGCCTACAATGAGGCACCTGGAAAACAAAAATCCCCAGTTATAGCTCAGTATCTTAAAAAATAGCCCGGAAGAGAGTAGAGGAATTCCATCAGAGGGACAGGACAGGAGCTGAGCTACAAGAGGATTCTGGGGAAACAGCTCAGCTCCAAACACAGCACAGCCTTCAAAAGCCAGTGCCAGCTCAACTCTTGAAGTCAGGATTAAAGCTAACCAATGCCATTTTGAACACGTTCTCAGTGTAACAGTAAACCTCCTCACTGGTGTTAGGAAGTGCTTCGTCCCTTCCCTTTTGGTGAAAAGGTGTGCGTTAGGTTTATATACACCGAATAAAAATACTTACGCTATAAAAGTATTTGACTTTCTTCAGGCACTAATTTCACTTGCACAGCTGGGAATTGATACCACAACACTATCTCTCTCCAAAATACATAGTTATAATTGGACTACGAGGTTTTTTGTGTGCCACACAACAAGGAGGGACATCTGGCCAGCAGCACTGCCTGAGAGAGATGCTACTGGGCTGCCATGGAGACGCGCCACTGAAAGCCAGACAGAAATAAATTACTTTAGAGCATACTGTCTAAATATCAGGGGTAAAAAAAATACGTTACATTCAGTTGCCTCTTTTTAAGCTTTAGAGCAAATACCTTCCTCCGTCTCTGAGGCACCTTGTGGCACTTCATCTCTCTTTCCCTCTCTCTTGTCCCATCCCAGCCCCCATTGGTCTCTGCTCCGCAGCTTCTTTATCCTCCTCTCTGCATCCAGGGGGTCCCCGCTCGCTTCCTCGCTCATCTCTCCTTTGCCGAGATGCTCTGTCAGGCTCCAGCGCTCCCAGAGCATTTGGCAGGAGCTGGTGTCCCCTGGGAGGGGGAAGCAGGTGTGATGGGGGTCCCAGTGGGATGTGAGGGGTACCGGGGGGGACTCCAACAGACCCCAGAGGGTTCTAGGGTGTCCTGGGGGGGACCCAGGGGATTCTGGTGTGTTCTTGGGGGGTGTGTGGGAGGGTCCCAGGGGGAATGTGGGGGGTTCCAGAAGGCTCCAGGGAGTCTTGGGGGAACACGACAGGTCCCAGGGGGATCCTGGAGGGCCCCGGGGGGGCTCTCAGGGGGTGGGGTCCCAGAGGGACGTGGCAGGTACCAGCAGGCACTCCAGGGGGTGCCAGAGGGCTCTGGCGTGTCCTGGGGGGCTCCAGGGGGGATCTGTGGGGTCCTGGAGGGGGTGTGGGAAGGTCCTAGAGGGGTCCTGGGGGGAATGTAGGGGATCCCAGAAGGCTCCAGGGAACCCTGGGGTGAACATGAGAGGTCCTAGATGGTCCCGGATAGTCCCAGAGGCGTCCTGGGAGAAGATGAAGCAGGACATCCCGCAGAGCTCTTGGGGGGGGGGCAGGGGGTCACAGGAGATTCTAGGGGGTCTCAGGGGGATCCTGGGGGGGTTGGGGGAGCCCAGAGGGTATCAGAGGGCTCTGGGGGTGTCCCAGACTGTCTCAGAGAGCTCCGGAGGGGTCCCAGCATCCCCATACCTGTGAGATGGACGGCGACGGCACAGGCCCCCAAGGAACAACTGGTGAGGGGGCAGCCTGCGCTGGGGGGGGAAACATGCCAGTCATGGGGGACATTCCCTTGAAGCCGACGACAATGACCTCAGAGAAGGTACTGAGCCTCTCGCAGACCCTCAGGTACAGCTCACTGTAGGACTCCTTGTCCTGCAGGACACGACACAGTGGAGGGTCACGGGGACCCCCAAACGCCGGAGAATGCCTCGACCCTCCCCTCCCACACCCAGCCCTGTCCCCAATCACCTCTCAGCCCGTACCCCTCTCCCCCTCACAGCCCCTCTCCAACTCAGCACCCACTTCAGGCCACAGCCCCCCTCCCCAAACTCAGGGCTCCCCCAGCAGTCCCCCCACCCCCCCAGCCACCCCCTCAGACCTCCCCGTTGGCCCCTAATACACTCCCAGGACCCCCCTCCCCACTGTCCGGGCCCCCTCAGCCCCTCCGTTCCCCCAGCCCCCCTCAAGGTCCCCCCTCACCCCTCAGGGCCCCCTCGGCCCCCCAGGTCCCCCTCAGTCCCCCCCAAAAGTTCCCCCTCCCTCCGCCCCCCCCCCCCCCCCGAAAGTCCCTTCAGCCCCCCCCCATCATCCCTTATTCCCCATCGGGGACCCCTCGGCACCCCGCAGCCCCTCTCAAGGCCTCCCCATTACCCTCAGGACCCCTGTCCCCCCCCAGTCACTCCCCAGGGACAACTCAGCGCCCCCATCCCTGCTCAGAACACTCGTGTCCCCCCACCTCAGCTCCCTCCAACACCCCTCGGGGTCCCCCCAGCCCCTCCGCTCCCCACAGCTTCCCTCAAGTCCGACCCTCAGCCCCCAGAATCCCCCGGGGGATCCCCCCGAACCCCACCAATTATCCCTCGGGGCCCCCTCAAGCCCCCCGCCACTGCCTGCCACGTTCCCCACCGCCCTCCGCTCACCTTCACGCAACCCAGGTACCTCATAACCTGTTCACGGGGGCCAAGCAGGGCAGACCAGACCGAGCGGCCACGCCAACCAAGCGGTGCGGCACTACGGGCGGTGCACACGCAGTACACCCGTACGGCAGACAGCGTCGCGCATGCGCAGTGCAGCTGTACGGCGGACAGCGCCGCGCACGCGCACTACATCTGTACGGCACTTGGGGGCGCCATACGCCGTACAGCTTTACGGCACATGGGGGCGCACATGCGCGGTGCCGCTGTACGGCGGAAGGCGCCCCACATGCGCTGTACAGCCTTACGGCACTAGAGGGCGCGCATGCGCAGTACAGTTGTACGGCACTGGGGGGACGCGCGTGCGCAGTGCAGCCGTACGGCCGAAAGCGCCGCACATGCGCAGTGCAACTGCACTGCAGTAAGGGGGCACCCATGCGCCGTATGGCTGTACGGCACACGGCGCCGCACAAGTGTAGGGCACTGGGGGGCGCGCATGCGCGGTACAGCCCTCCGGCATTGGGGCGCGCATGCGCGGTACAGCTTTACGGCACACGGGGGCACCTATTCTCTTACCACTTTTGTTTGATTTCCGCCCAGTTATGGCTGTGGAGAAGAAAGTTATGCAGGGGCCACTTTATTTTTGCGATCTTCAGGTATTTTTGTGTTTAACTGTTAATCGTGTTTTATGGTTTTGGAAGAGTGCTAGAAGTATATGATTTCCAGAAGACTGATGAGTATTTATGGGCTCCTGGGGCGCTAAAGTGCCATAGAGACGCGCGTCGGAGGACTGAGAAAGCACTTCCATGCTCCTGGAGGACTAAAGCGCTATAGAGACGCGCGTTGGAGGACTGAGGGGGCTCCTGCAGGAGTAAAGTGCCATGAAGTCGCACATCGGAGGACTGAGGGGGCTCCTGGAGGACTAAAGCGTCATAGAGACGCGCACTGGACCAGAAGGGGCCTTGCCATAGAGATGGACACCCGAAAAACTGCCGGACACTGATGGGGGCACGGTAATGCGTAAGAGCCGATACTGCACCGCATACGGCGGCTCTTGAGGCTGGGCAGGCAGCCCTGATCACGCTTCAGGTGGCGCGGAGCTCGCCGGAGTCCCAGCGGTCCTGGTTCGCCCTCTGGCCACCACTCTCTGGAGACTTGTCACCGGACCGGCTGGCCCCTTCCCCTCAGACGGGCTCCGACAACCGGCTGCAAACCTCGAGCAGCACGAGACGCCTACAACGAGGCACCTGGAAAACAAAAATCCCCAGTTAGAGTTCAGCGTGCTAAAAAAGCAGCACAGAAGAGGAGAGAGTAGAGGAATTCCCTCAGACTGAGGGACGGGACAGCAGCTGAGCTACAGGAGGATTCTAGAGAAAGGCCTCAGCTCCAAATACAGCACAACCTTCAAAAGCTCAACTCTTAAAGTCAGGATTAAGGCTAACCGATGCCATTTTGAACACATTCTTAGCATAAGGGCAAACACTCTGGCCGGCGCTGGGAAACGCCTGGACCCTTCCTCCCAGTGCGGCTGCAGGGAGATCCATCACCCTGCGTGCAGGGCGGCAGGACCGAGCTGGGCTGTAACCAGAATCGATGCTGACGGAGCCACCGCTGCAGCTACGGCCCTCGCGCTGCTCACCTCACTCGCTGGGTCAATGCAGCCGAGAGGGACAGGTCAAACTTTGAAGAGCCAAAGGAGCAATAAAGAACAAAGCTCGGTCATTCACGCCATGCTGAAAAGGGGTGCCTGCGTTTACATATGCTCTTTAAAAATAAAAGTATTTGACTTTCCTGTGGCACTGGTTCAACTTGCACGGCTGTGAACTGATACCATTGAACTACCCCTCTCCAAAAAACACAGTTGTCATTTGACTGCAGGTTTTTTGGGTGTTACACAAGGAGGAGGGACATCTGGCCAGCGGCACTGCTCAATAGAGATGCTACCGGGCTGCCGGGGAAACGTGCCACTGAAAGCCAGACAGAAATAAAGTACATCAGAGCACTCTGTCATGATAGTGGGGAAAACCCAGTAATATTCAGTCACCTCTCTTTTTAAACCTTTAGAACCGACGCCTAACCGCTTCACTCTGCCTCATAAATTGTATGCTACAGCTATTGGGCAGTTGCGCTTCAAACAATGCGAGTCAGTGGGTAAATTGTACAATGTTACCTTTTTTGGTTTTTAAGTTTAATTTTGCATAGAAAAATCAGCAACATAAAACCCCCAAATGGTTTTACTTTTGAGGGTCGGGGGGGAAATCAAATCCCTGGTGCCGCAATCCATCCGGCTACCAAAAAGCACCGGGAGATGGGCAAATGCTTTTGGTTGCGTGACATGCTCCGCAACAGACCTTATGTTGTTTTTAGTGTTTTCTTAAAATACTTCATACAAAAACTATAGAAGGAGAGCTGACAAAGCCTTCCTGTTAACTTCAAAGTCCACGCTTTGGAAAAAAGCGGGCGCACGTCGCAGACATACCTCATACTTGGATCCCTTCCATCTCTCCTGCGCTGTCACGGCACAACAAAAGGGCGACCACAGAGAAACGCAGGCGGTTGACATTCTGCCGAGAGAGGGGGGAAAAAAAAAAAACAAAAAAAACAAAAAAAACACTTTGAGCACAAAGCTGGGTAGGAATCTAAAGCTTCCTTCTTTTGCAAAGGTTTGCAAAGACTACGGCCGAGTGGAGGAAAAAGTATTCGGCACCATCTCTGGCACAGTCGTCGATATGGGTCACTAGATCTTCGCATTTTTTTTTAGACAACCCTGACTTTTTTGACTCACTGGCAAATTTAGTTGCACTAGAGCCACTTTCCCAGGTAGCCTGGGGCTCTTAAGTCACTTTCCTGGCAACTTCATCCTCAAAAACACCTTATTTCACTCTCCCAGGGCTGGGACAAAATATCAAACCTCCAGCGACGGCTCCCACACCAGAGGTGCCAGGAGGCAAAGCTGTGGCTTGTCCTCGCTGTCCCTTGGCAGCACTTTCATTGCCCCCAAAAACCTCGGTGCTCCATGCTTTTCTGGGGAATTCATCCCCCCTAAAAAAAAAACCCCACAAGATTAATTTTTTTTCCTGCACGGGGAATAATTTTTCCCTTCTGTCCACTCTCAGGCAACTTCCCGGGCTGCTGGAAAAAAACACGCCACTGAAAGCCAGACAGAAATGCAGAACTTCAGGGGATGCAAAATATCAGAGGAAAATAGCCCGTTACATTCAGTCGCCTCTCATTTTAAACACGTACAACAAATACCTAACTGCTTCAGTACGCCTTATAAAACGTACGCCACAGCTATTTGGCAGCGGCAGTTTAAAGAACGCAAGTCAGTTTGCAAGTTATACAACTTTTAGTTTTGGTTTTTGGTTTTTTTTTTTAAAGTTTCATTTAGCATAGAAAAATCAGTGAGACAAGAGATCCCTCCCAAATGGTTTTACTCTTGAGGGTCTGGCGGGGGCTGGGGGGGGCAGGGGGATCAAATCCCCGGAGCTGCAATCCATCAAGCTACCAAAAAGCACCGGCAGATTGGCGACTGTTTTTGTGGAGGAACACGGTTTTATGAGATCTTGACTGTAACAACTGAGAACACAAAGGCCGGCAAAGAGGTGCAAAGAGAGCACAACACAAGTCTGGTTGCTCATGACTTCTACCGCCCAGGCTTCATCTCTGAGGACTTGCTCTGACGGGAACTTCATAAAAGGCAACTGCTTTGAATGAGTAACAGTTGGTTTTGGAAAAATCTCTTTCCAACTGAAGTCAAAAGGACACACTGTAGGTCATGGACAAAGGACCTTATTGGAAGCCACAACTCTCCAAAACCACACTGGGACTCGCCCTCACTACTTACGAGGCTGCTGATGCTTTGTGGCAGAGACCAGAAAACATGCAGGAGCGATGCTGCTTTGTCCCATTTGGTCCATGTCTCTTCTTTGACCTTGATTGCTTTTAGGACAGACGCCAGTATCTCAGTAAGGTTTTTGAGTAATACCATAAGGTATTTTTAAAATTTATCGACTGAAAAAGCATAATGCTTTTATCTGAAAATAAACTGTGCTGCTGCCGAACACATGAACCCTTGTGAACGGTTTATTCCCTCTTTTACTACACAGTTATTTTCACAGTATCATTTAATAGACAGCACGCAGAAAGAGAAGATTGTGCTTTCAGGAAGAGAAAAATAAACACAGGGAAGTACGCTTTGCATGGGTGTAACGTGCTCCAGAACAGACCTTATTTTACTTTTAGGATTTGGTTAAAATATTTCATAGAAAAACTATAGAAGGAAAGCTGGCAAATCCTTCATGTTAACTTCAAAGTCGACACGACAAGGACCTTAGGAAAAACGCAGACGCGCATCACAGACGTACCTCGTACTCACAGAGCACTCTGGATCCTTTCCATCTCTCCTGCACTGTCACAGCACAACAGAAGGGCAACCACGTAGAAACGCTGGCAGTTGACATTCTGCCGAGAGAGGAAAAAAACCTTTAGCACAAAGCTGGGTAGGAATCTAAAGCTTCCTTCTTTCCTGAAGGTTTGCAAAGACTGCAACCGAGTAGAGGAAAAAGCATTTGGCATCATCTCTGGCACAGCTGTTGATGTGGGCCTCTAGAGCCTTTGCGGTTTTTAGACAAATCTGCCTTTTTTTGACTCGATGGCAGCTTCAGTTGCACTAGAGCCACTTTCCCAGATACATGCAGATACACGCTGCGACAGACACAGACGCCTACATATGTTTTCTGGAGCCTACGTAGAGCCAGGGTTTCCTCACCCTACGCATCCCAAGTTGAATATTTTTGTTAAAGGGTACGGCAACCCACCTGTCCTTCTAAACTGCCGCCTTGGAACAAAGCAGTGGGTTTTTCCAGGACGTTTCTCCTGACGGCCCAGAATCGTGTCAAACTGCCACCAAACCTGCTCAGGGTCTCTCCCAGCTTTTGGCTACCCTTGGATTTACCAGGCACGTGCTTACTTCCACCTCCCAACATCAAAAGTATGGCACGTGCTCAGACCAGAGCATAACCCTGCGGGTGCCCACACATGCTCGGTCGCTTTGACGAGGAGCCCCTGAGCGTCCCCTCGAGTGCAGGCTGCACACCCAAAGTCAGCTTCACCCGCACCCATTTCAGAGCATGTGGTTTCTGAAGCTGTGAACTGAAAACCACATCCTGACACTCAGCCACAGCAGAAGCAATCTGCAATGAGAACTCCACAAAAACCTAGCGACACAAATTGCAAACCCGCATCGACAGCGGCTTCAGAGACCGGGCACAAGGGAGAAAAATAAAACAGCTTCATCTGGTGAACAGGAAAGCAGAAGATGGAGAAAAGGGTCAGCGTTGCTAGCCCTTACAGAAAACGGGCATTCTCCTTCCCTTTCTAAACCCGTCTGTTAGGCCTAAATATCGCAGCACTACCGCGGCCATACTGAGAGCAGGGAACAACGGCCCTGTCGCCAGACATTTACAGAGCAGAACACACAGACAGAGGCACTTCTTTTGCCACACACAACCCTGAATTTCCTGAAAGCTTATGTTTACCAAAAACAGCCATGTGGAACGTACTGCCAAACAACATTTGGCAGTTAAACCTGGATGTGCCGGACACACACAGTTTTTGGGGAACTTGCCATTTGCTTCCTGCTGCTGCTGCTGTTATTTTTCCTTCAGAAATTCTACTTGTAGCCAAGTGTGACGGAGAGAAGACGACTTCACTGAGAAGTTCAAATTAACAATTTATTTGGACTTCACTCACAGGTCCGATACACTACTATTGCAAGTTCTTATGGATACAATGGAAGAATGCACTATTGCAATTTAAGGGGAAAAGAACAAAACAATTCACAGAATACACTATTACCACCTAACAAGTGATCCCGAAAAGTAAAAACACAAACCACCAGCGCGCTAGATATGAATACCTTAAACGAGTGCACAAATCTTAAAGCATGCTAGACATCATACATACGTTATTAAATCACTTACCCTCTCTCTCTCAGGTAAGGCCGCTCAATCCCGGGAAGTTACCTTGCACAGCGTCCTGGTGTGCTGTCTGGGGCACTTTGACACTTCAAGGCCTAAATCACAGGCATCTGGTGTGTTTTAACACTTCAAAGGGAAGAGCTAAGTTGTGAGATAAGCTGAAAAGAGTCTCCCCAAGGACACCGATAAAGATGAGGAGCCTTCAGCCTCACAACCATCAGGAGGCGGGACAAGACCGACCCCCTAGCAACACGTCGCTCAGACACAGAATATACCAGGATTGACACATATACGGGAACCAGAAGAGTATATAATCAACTACTTTAGGGAAGTGGGGGTGCGCCGTTGGCGGAGCAAAGACTCCCCGGCCGCCCAGCGCTGTTTTGCTTGCTGCCGCTTGCTTAATAAACTAATTTGATTAATTGGACTGGTTCCTGTCAATTATTGGGCCTCAATCTATAACAGTTTGATGGCCCCTCAGACAGCAATGTTTATTTCGTGATGTCTGGTCTCACACTCACTGAATATTGCTGGGACTTGACTCAGGGCATTTTGTTTGTTAAAGGCACCATTCGGGTTTCAGTTCTGGTTTCAGTTCTTATTGTAATGCAGTGTTGAGACCACCCCGGGCTGAGCCATTTCCACAGCTCCCCCCAGGTTATCTCCGAATAGACAGGGATCAGTAAGCGTCTGCAGAGGCAAAAGTGGAGCTGAGTTGAATGACAACTCCCTGCACCTCACCTTTTGTGTTCTGAAACCGGTTTAGCCAGGTGCTCCCATTCACCAAGTTAGTCACTACGGGTTCAAGCATTTACCTTCCCGATATCGCCAGCACTTTTACACAGGCAAGTCCCTTAATTGCTCTTCTAAAATGATGCAAATGAAAGTTGCAGCCACAAAAGAGGAGTGACAAAGAAAAGGAGAGGTCAGGCAGCAAAAGAGCTCTGCAGGTTGCCACCTGCAGTCAACAGTGCACTCTGTTTTTGAAAGCACACACACCCCCACCCCACAAAGGAAAACAAAACAAACAGGGCCTTGTATCTTTTTTTGTCTGACGGAGCTCATCCCTGTCTCAGCGTCTGTCAGAGCACAAAGCCACGATCCGTTATCTCGAGAACATTTGCGCGTGACAAATACGTGTTCAGAAATAGCCCGGGATCTCTAAAAGTGGTGTCATTCTTCTGGTTTTAATAATCATAACTCAATTTTATTCACTGGCACGTTTGGGAGAAAACTAATTAACTTTTAAATGTAGCCTCTCCTTGGGGGGAAAAAATGTGTTAGAGACTGAAAAAAAGAAAACTATGATTCAGAGCTCCCACCCATGAGGGATCTGCAGGGACACTAACAAAAGTGAAGACCAACAGCAGCAACATCCAGTGAAATCTGGATCGTGCACTTAAGAGACCCTCCGAGTCTGCACCTCAGTCCTAGGAAGGACCAGTCCTTTTCTGGAACGACAAACTTTTTTTGCTTCAAAGTCCTAGACTGAAGGCTCCACGCAACAAGATGAATTGAGCCACAGAAAAACATGCCATCCACAGTCAAACAATAATAATAAAAAAGAATAAAAATCAAGCGATACATCAGTTTCCATCACGTTTCATTCATTACATTTCTACTGGCATCTAGGGGCTCAAACGTTAACTAGACCAACACCACAGGCTAGTCAAAATCGAGTTACGTGTAGGAAAAGAAAAGGCTATTTCCCATTTGCCCCTGGAACCAGTAAGAACAAACAGAAGAGAAACGCTTGACCCTAATGAAGGTAACAGGCAGCTCTTAATTTATCCTAGATGAAAGTTCAGGCTTTGACTCCAAAGGAAACCATTCCTAACTACCAATGGACCTGCTCAGGCAGGAGGCACGCTCTGTTCACTGCAACTCCTCAACAGCTTTTCTTCACTAGCAGCAAATTTGCCTTTTTTGCAGCTTTGACGTGGACTATCTGTAGCATCCCTAAACTCACAAATGTGTCTCCCCACTCCCCCAGCCCCACGTGTGCAATTACCTGAGCAGCAAGTGGAATCAGCTGTGCAGGATTTTCCTCTGTGCCACAAAAGGTGACCCTGTGAAAAGAAGAGCAGAGAAATGAGCCTGTTTGTCACACCCAGCCAACAGAGACAAGCCAGTGGAACCCGCAACCCACTGCTGCCCTCGGGGACGGGGCTGGGACAGACCCTCCGTGCAGAGAGATGGGGCCTGGCATGGATTTCATCTCAAGCCCTCTTCCTGATCCCAAAGCCACACAACTCCTTCTCAGCCCCAAAACCAGACACACGAGCCTGGTTACCAGCCCCGGCAGCAGGAGACCTGGTCTGCGTGTCAGGCCCCAAACTGGCTCCCCCTCTCTGCATGGATTTGATGGATGGACCACTCAGTGGATAAGGAACTGGCTAGATGGCCACACTCAAGGGGTTGCAATCAATGGCTCAATGTCCACATGGAAACCGGTGACAAGTGGCGTTCCTCAGGGGTCAGTACTGGGACCGGTGCTGTTTAACATCTTTGTTGGTGACATGGACAGTGAGATCAAGCGCACCCTCAGCAAGTTCGCCGACAACACTAAGCTGTCTAGCACAGTCGACATGCTGGAGGGAAGGGATGCCATCCAGAGCGACCTTGACAGGCTTAAGAGGTGGGCCTGTAGGAACTTCACGAAGTTCAACCAGGCCAAGTGCAAGGTCCTGCACCTGGGTCGTGGCAATCGCAGGCACAAATACAGGTTGGGCAAAGAATGGCTTGAGAACAGCCCTGAGGAGAAGGACTTGGGGGTGCTGGTGGACGAGAAGCTCAACATGAGCAGGCAATGCGCACTTGCAACCCAGAAAGCCAACCGCATCCTGGGCTGCATTAAAAGAAGTGTGGCCAGCAGGTCATGGGAGGTGATTCTGCCCCTCTTCTCTGCTCTGGTGAGACCCCACCTGGAGTACTGCGTCCAGATCTGGAGACCTCAGCACAAGAAGGACATGGACCTGTTGGAGCGTGTCCAGCGGAGGGCCACGAAGATAATCATAGGGCTGGAGCACCTCTGCTATGAGGACAGGCTGAGGGAGTTGGGGTTGTTCAGCCTGGAGAAGGCTCTGAGGAGACCTTATAGCAGCCTTCCAGTACATAAAGGGGGCCTGCAGGAAGGATGGGGAGGGACTCTTTATCAGGGAGTGTTATGATAGGACACGGCGTAACAGCCTCAAGTTGAGAGAGGGTAGATTTAGATTGGATATCAGGAAAAAATTCTTTACTGTAAGGGTGGTGAGGCACTGCGACAAGTTGCCCAGGGAAGCTGTCAATGCCCCATCCCTGGAGGTGTTCAAGGCCAGGCTGGATGAGGCTTTGAGCAGCCTAGTCTAGTGTGAGGTGTCCCTGGGGGGTTGGAACTAGATGATCTTTAAGGTTCCTTCCAACCCGAACCATTCTGTGATTCCTCACCCCCTCTGCAGCCCCCATGGACAACACTGAGGGGCAGGTGGAGCACAGTCGCGCCAGGGCGCAGCACCCCCAGGGCTCCACGAGCACTTTGGGGGAAGAGCTGGGCAACTGCAGAGGGCCCGGCCCTACGTCCCTGGCACTGCCCGGAAGCTGCTTTCTTACCCCCCTGCTGGGCTTTATTTCCCCGCCATCGCCGGAACCGCACCCCCAAACCCCCCAGACCGAAGGGACCCCGCGGGGAGACGGGCCCAGCCACCCCGCTCCGACCCGACAACGCCCCCCCTCAGGCCCCCTGTTCCCCCAGCCTCACTCAGGGCCCTCCCGCCCCCACATCACCCCTCGGGGCCCCCCGCTCACCTTGACGTGGTCCACTGCCTCACGACGTGCTCGGGGTGGCTCCGCGGGCCCGGCCTGAGCACCTGCCCGCCGGGCCCAGCTTTCCGCCCGGACCGCCCCGTTCCGATTTTGAAACGGACACCATTTCCCGCCGGCCCCCTCCGCTTTCCCCCGGCCCGGCCTGGCCACAACGGGCGTCCACTGGCCGCCACCGCCCCGCCGCCCGCCCCCGTCCTTGGGCAGCACCGCTCCATTGGTCCGTCGCCGCCGTCAATCCTCACCGCGCCCCACCCCTAGCTAGGCGATCCGACCAATGGGACAGTGGCACGGCGTTCAGACCAATGGGAGCCTAGCACTGTAGGCGACGGGGGCGCGCATGCGCAGTACAGCCACACAGCAGGCCGGATACCGCGCATGTGCACTACACACCCGTACACACACAGAGTACCGCTGCGCTGACTGGAAGCAACCGGAAGGGTCTGAAATAAGATGCGCAGGTCAGGGGAACAGCTCTGTCGGGGTCAAACGGCCCCAGGCAGGACTCCCAGAACGGTTCCCTCCGGTGCTGCAGCCCTGACCCCGCTAGGGAGACCTGCACCCTCTGAGTCTGTGTCTGAAACGTCCATTTCCCGCCATCTGGTTCCTCTGGGTAAGAAAACTGAACGCAGAATACTCTTTTCTGCCATGATCCTCACTGGGGTAGACAGCAAATACGGTAGGAAATATAGGTATATATAAAAATGTATTTGCTGTTAGATATTGCACTGTTGTGTATTACCAGTTTTATAGATACATGCATAATAAATCATATATATACGCTCATGCATACATCTATATAAAAAAGAAATAAATAAGAATGCTTGGCCAAAGTTGGTTAGAAGGGAGTGAGGAAAGATAAATTCCTTCAAGCTGGGATACGTGGTTACTGTCACTTAATGAAGTTTCCAAAAAAATAAGGAAGAAGGATATTCAACTTTTTATTGACTTGCTGTTAATAACTTTCTAAACAAAAACTGATCAACAGTAATTTGCTGTTACTGTATTACAAAAAAGCTCTGGCTGCCAGGTTCTGGAGGGGAAGCAGTCCTGGACTGCCTACATTATGTCTGATGAAGCATAATGACTGAGTGAGCTAGAACTCTCCTTGAGTAGGGAACGGCAGGATTTATGGATGCATGTTCAACCGTGCAAGCTGAGCTTGCCTACGCAAGACAAGCGGACCATCTGTTTCAAAGACTGCTTTTTGTTTGGCAAGATTTTCAGTATCAGATGTAAGAGCCATAATACCAGATATATCATACAGAAAATACTAAATATTATACTACTTTTTTCTCTCCAAAATAATGAAAGGGATATAGTTTATTATCAAAAAGAATTGTGTTCCTCATACAAAGTAAATGCTTGTATTTCAGGTATGTTTTGGGGAAAAATAACCATGAAGGATATGGTCTTTCAGTAGTACGTATAATTTAGACTAAGAATTAAGAATTTAAAAACATGTGAAAAGCAATGTTTTCTAATGCTATGGAAAAAAACAGAATCATCTTACAGTCACAAAAATTAGAGCAACAGCTGATATTGCACATTACTGTTGCTCATCGTTTTGTCTGGGTGCAGGACAACTGGCTTCATACTTTTTCTTCAAGCCTTTCAAATATATACGCAAACTGTCTGGGTCCAGTCGAGAATTTCTGGCAGTCTGAACCAGTCTCATTGCTAAATGGTATACGGCTCTCTGTTTCATCATCTCAGGAGTGCTCTTCTGCCTGTGCTGTTCTTAGAAACATACACGTGCATTAAAATATGAAATCAGCTATGTTCTATTATTAAAATAATAATATTAGCTATTTTCCAGCCCATTTCTGATCTTATGATTCTTGGTTTGTCCACTAACATTACATGCAATACTCCTTAACCCTAAGCACTGCTTTGTGTTCTCACCTAACAGTGATCTTCAGTATAATCTTTTGTAACTGGTTCCAGGAACACAAATTTTAATGAAATCTATTTTCATAAAACCACAGACAGTGCTTACCCTATATCCTTTCAGAATCTCAAAATTTTAGTTTTATAAAAACTGTGAATTACAGTATTATAATTTTCTACTACATACCAAAATTTGTTTTGCAATATGATTTGTGATTTCCTTTGCATCCAGAATTACGGCTGATGGCAGTGAGGAAACTTCTGCAGCTTTTAATCCTAAACATATAAAACACAAATCAGGATTTTTGATGTAATTATGTAATTGTTTTTTCGACCTCCCACTCCCACACCATGTCTGCCAGAATTAATTTAGCTGATTTTTTTAAAGGGTGACGTTTTCATTTTTATTTAAATAGTCTTTATATACATTTTCTCCTTGTGTGTCTTTTTTTTTTTTTTAATAAAGTCTGTTTTTGAGAGTTACAAAATAAAATGTCTGCTTTGTTGTAGCGCTTCCTGTAAGATACACTTCCAGGTGGAGTTACTGCTGGTATACTCTAACTGTGCAGGATGAAGCACATTAGGGGTTAAAGGAAAAAAATGGCACAGGGATGTTAACAGCTTTCTCTGTTTAGTTTAGTTATTTGTCAGGCTGGAAAATACTGATGTCATGCTAAACGCGCTCTCCATTAAACCCAGACATCATGTTTCAGCTTATACTCTGTTGCCATTAGCCAAACTGCCAGATACTCAGAGTAAGAAAGAGATGCAAAATATTTTTTTCACTTTAACATGATTTTTTTACTTTTTCCTTTGCCTGTGGCCCCGGCTGTCCTGAGGAAATTCTGTGCTTCATCGGGTGCTTTAATACTGTAGGGTCAAAAATTAAAAAGGGTCAAGAGGAGCCCTTACACTCTTTCTTAGAACGTAACTTTGCTCAAGTAAGGTAAAGCCAAGACACCAGCACTGAGTTACTAAAGGTCTCCTGTTCTCTGAGAATACTCTCTAAACATGATTTTTCTGAGTTAGTGGTGTTGTAGCATCTGAAATTGACCTTGTGCTGCCAAAGGTAAAGGAACTTATTCTGAAATTCTGATAAATAAATGTTTTAAGTCCAGTTAACTGAAGCTTGACTGGAATAATGTGCAGTCTTTAGTTACCGCTAGCTTGCAAAAATCACGTGTAACTAATTTCCTATTGATTTAATATCAACTGACTCAAGGATCCAACTTCAGAATCTAGTATTTGGAAACATATGGATTTCTGTAACTCTTTAAAACATGTAGTTATGCCTTATCGTCACTCATTCATTTCTTTATTGACCCTTAATCCATCAATTTGTACAGTCTTCAGTATGATTTATTCTAAAGTCAAAAGAGAAGTAAACCCGCTTAACTGAGAACACTGATGCTTTAATGGAACCTCGAAAAATAGCCTTAGGCTGATACACAGTAAAATTCCTGTCCTTTTTCAAAGACATTTGATTTCTTTTTGCTAATCAAAAAGGGCCAAGATGCTGTTTCACTGATATATGGGTATTTATGGCAGACACATAGTTGAGTTTTACATAATACAAACCTCAGCACTCACAGCTTTAAGTTGCTCCAGAACTTTCACTTGCTTCCACAAGCAGGGATTAAAGCAATTCAAGTACTGCCTGCTCAGAACGGCTCATCAGAGGTGAATCAAGTAGCTACTGACATTACTAAAATGCTTTTTTCACTACAAAATTTCATGTAAGTTCTTTGTACTACCCCAAAGTACTATCTAACTACATGGTTACTTAAAACTCACAAGTATTTGGAACATTCTACAGATCTGCAGTTGTTACTCTATGAGAGAGATTCAAACTCAGCAGAAATCTGTCAGTAGAAAAATACTGTTAGATGCCTAATAACTGAAATAGCATCTTACATAATCTTTGCCAAGTTAAAGCCATAGTGGAATCCGTTACCATAGTTCTTTTCCTCTGTATATCCTTTAGAGAGCATGTAAGTGTAAGCAATTTTCTCCTTATTTCCAGCACTGCTTCTCACATGTTGCACTTCAAAATGGTAATTTTCCACATTGGGATATAAAGCATCTATATGACACAGTTCCAGGAAATGCGTAGCAAACAATGTAAATGCCTAAATAAGGAAACAAGAAAGAAAATTTATTTTGGAAATTATCCTGGAATAAATTACAATAAATAAGAAAACTCAGGTATTCTCACAGATGTCCAGGTTTTCCTCAAAAACATGGAAAAGCTGTCTTTAAATTACTGAAGTGTAAGAAAGGCAGGTATTGCTTTTGCAGAGGAGAAAAGCCGTTTCCACCAGAAGTGACATGATAAGGGAATGACTAAGACAAAGAGGCTCCAGCAAAGGCTTGTAGAACATCTCTTGTCACACAGACAAAAGGACAAACTGATTCCTACTGGATTAGTGTCTAGAAGGGTAGTCAAACATCTAACCAGGGCTAATGACATTGAGCAATTTTTTTACCAAAAGGGAAAGAAATAAACTAGTCAGATAATCCCTTTAGGTGTAGCATAAAGAGAAGTAAACAGAGGCAGGACATCTGGGAAGAATTTTAGGCACCTCGACAGACTGTGAACCCTGGAGTACCTAACCAATGGGAAACAGGGGTGAGGGAAAAATTCAGGGGGGAGGGAAAAATTCGGCCAGGATTACGAAATAAAAAGGTGTGTTTCAAGAACTGAAAGTGTGCCTACTTGCTAGGTCACCTGCTCTTGCAAGAACGTGAATAAAAATGTACTTCACAGAGGATTCTGCCTGAGCCTATTTCATTCGGACCGGAACTTATTTCTCACATGAAGCAAATTAAAATCTTTAAGCGATGAGTTCTACCATTGGCAAGGATATCTATTCCAACTGGGGATTCTCCCACTCCTTTCTCAAAAGAAGGAAAAGAATATCAGAAGTAACAGAAAATCCATGATGCTTACAAAATTTGATTAGGGTTAATGTGGATGATTGTCAAACGGTTGCCTTAATATTCTCTAGGAATGTTTTGCCAAAAGTAGAAGCTACAGAAAATATCCGAGCTTTTTGAACCAAACTACACCACAAAAGTACTCTGAATAAACTCTGATGAGAAACTGAACACCTACACACTTATTTCAAGAAACTGACAACAACCTGAGGCTGATCATATAACTAGTAGTAGAAGTGAAACTTTCAACCCATCTGAAACCATCTTCCACTTTTCTAAACAAGCCTCTAACCTCTGTGACCAATTCATAAGTTGTGCAGAACTACCACTGTACTTTAGAAAGGTAACAGCCAAGTAAAGAGGTTCACCTTTAACATTCAGGCAAACAAAGCTGTACTAAGTGAAACTAAAGAGAATGGATTATTTTCTTTCTAGACAGAAATGCAAGCTTACGAGCAAGTTGGAAAGAGATGGTGACCAGTGTACTGGTTTTGGCTGTGAGACAGTTAATTTTCTTCATAGTAGGTGGTACGGGGCTATGTTTTGGAATGTGCTAAAACAGTGTTGATAACACACTGATGCTTTAGCCCTGAGCAGGGCTTGCACAGCCTCGAGGCCTTTTCTGCTCCTCACCCACCCCGCCAGCGATGGGCTGGGGGGGCACAAGGAGCTGGGAGGGGACACAGCTGACCCCAACTGACCAAAGGGATGTCCCACACCATATGACGCAGCAATAAAAGCTGCGGAGAAAAAGGAGAAAGGAGGGACATTCAGAGTTACTGCGTTTGTCTTCCCAAATCACCATCTCACGTGATGGAGCCCAGCCTTCCTGGGGATGGCTGAGCACCTGCCTCCGATGGGGGGCGGTGAATGAATCCCTTGTTTTGCTTTACCTACAAAACTGTCTTTATCTCAGCCCACGCGTTTTCGCACTTTCACGCTTCTGATTCTCTCCTCCATCCCACAGGGGGAGAGAGAGCGAGCGGCTGGGTGGGCCTTGGCTGCCTGCTGGGGTTAAACCACAGCAACCAGTGAACAGAAGTGCCGTTTATGTCAGCATTTTTTCTCTATCACTGTAATTCCTCCAATTCACCAGTTATGAAAAATATCATATTTAGGCAAGAAATCTCTACAAAACTGAACTTAAATTATGAGAAAATACTATATTTACTTTCAGCATGGCAAAATAATTATTAGGTTTAAATTTTTTTCAAAACAGAATTACCTTTAAATTCAAGAGATATTCACAGGCAGCATAACAAATGCCAATACCTTCTTCAGCACTGGTACCTCTGCCAAGTTCATCAATTATGATGAGTGATTTGTCATTAGCATTTTGCATGATGTATGTTATCTAGGGAAATATGTAATGTGTTATCATTCGTATAAACTCATTTTTTAAAAACCCTAATAGGAATACTGCTGCTAATAGGAATACTTTGTGTTACTCACATTAAATTTACTGCATAAATTTTAAAAAACCTTGTCAGATCCATAAATTATACCTTTTCACAGCTTTCAAACAGCTGTCAATTCTAATCAAGCAAAGACTGATACTCAGCACTCCTTCTCTTTTCCATTGAACATATCACTTTCCCTCAAAGTCATATCGGTTTGGTAGCGAGAATTGAGAGGGCTTAGGCTCCTACAAATAATTATTTAAGGTCTAAGAAATAACAAAACATTGAAACTACCTTCCAACAGAGCACTGATTTTTACTCATATTGGGGTATCTTTTTATTTAAGATATACCTGGTTTTCTGGGATTCATCATCAAGGTCACAGATGAAGGCTGAATTTTTGACTACTTTTCAAAGTACACTCTTTCAGTAGAAAGATACCTGCACAGTTTCTATTAGCTTAAGAATAAAAATGGGCCTTGGACCCTGTATGGCCTATTTTTAATACCTCTTTCATTTCCTTCATGAATGTTGATGCATTTGTTTCTATATCATCATCCATACCTATTCTGGTAAAAATTTGCTCTGCAATTCGAAAAGAACAATACTCTGCTGGGACATAAGAACCTACAAAACAAGTAAAATATGAGTTTTCTCATACCAGTGTGACAAATGCCAATTTGGGGAAAAAAAAAAAAATAAATGTTACACTTGGTCTTTATGCACTGTAGAGAATGCATCTCATTCTATAAAGTTTCATAAGATTATGTTCTACTTTATAAGAAAAAAACCTATATAAATACCGTAATTAAAGAAGCTTATCAATAAAACCTTAAGAAATCATATGCCTGAAGCTGTGTGTCAGTCTAAAGAGATGAAAAAGTAAGAATAAACACTAGGATTAATTTACATTTCTGTAGCCATTGATTTACTACTCCCAAAGATTCTTAAAACAAGATTGTATTGCCTTTATCAGACTTTGAGGATTATTAGTTTTATCATAGAATCATAGAATCTTCATGATTGGAAAGAACCTTTGAGATCATCGAGTCCAACCATACACACACACAAAAAAAAAAATGCCTACAATCTCTTATTGAATAGAGAAGGGCAGGAAACCTGCCAATGGGCTTTACTGTCCTCCTTTATTCATATTAGACTCATGTTTTTGAGAGCAATTCCAGAAGAACTTTCAGTTGTTGGGGACTGGACCCACAAACATTCTATTCCCTATTGCTAAATACTTTAATTCTAGTAAGAGTTAGTGTCAGCCTATTAAGGTCTTTCTCCTGTGCTACCAGCCATACCTTTAAGTAAAAATCACGAGGAATTCCTGAGTTCAGGGACGAGTCACAGACTTTACAAATAGTTTTTTTACTTTTCTAATTTTAGTGATAGAACCCTGTAGTATTTTTACTACTTTTATTTGAGGTAGATGATTATTTATCTATTAATTCTACTTGTCTGCAAGCATGTTTCTCTACATAAGTGAGGTATGCTCAAATTCACACACACATAGCCCGACTTCAAGGACAGTCACTATCAATGTAGTATAAGGTGATAGATTGGCTTAAGGTGCTCCAAAGAATTAAAGAATACAGCAGTGCTTCTCCTAAAGACAGACTGGAGAAGCTTCCAGGTACACAGATGGGGTCCCCTAAGTTTCCAATGGCAGACCCAAAACCTTGCAGTGGCCTCGGTCAGCAAAACAAGAGATAATAGGAGCAAACAGACTAACAGTTACCTGTTACTATGTAGATAGAATCTTATTCTAGAAGCCAAATCGTTCAACTTCATAAATATTTTTAACAGAAAACAGTAAACGTGCTGCAGAAGATTACTAATATGGTACACTCTTACTCACCAATCTGTGCCATAATTTGACAGAGAGCAATCTGTTTTAGGTATGTTGATTTTCCACTCATATTTGGTCCTGTAATAATGACAAAATTGTTACCCTCTGTCAGATACGTGTTGTTAGACACAGGTTTTTCCATAGCTATCTTTTCAAGAATGGGATGCCATCCCTGCTTGATTGCTAAAGTATCCGTAAATTCTGGACGAACTAAATGAGAAAAAGGATATAGAACATTGCAAAGTTAGTGCAGAAACCTTCACTGGTGCATTTTGAAATAAAGTAATTTTTGCAGAGCTGAAGTCAAACTCTGTGGTGCTGATTCCACGATTTTTACTTTCCTATATTGAGCAAGACTAACATCCAGCACTTGAGAAGAACTACCAGCCACTTTCAGATATAGATTCTGATTGTCATGCAAGTCTTCATGATTAATTGCTACAAAAAGAATCCCATAACTCACACTTAATTTCTAAATTAAAATTTTGTGTTTGTGTTCTGTAGTAAGTAGGGTTGGACTCCAGTAATAAAGAAAAATACAAAGAACAAAACTTGAAAAGTAATTAAAGCAGAAAACCTGAAAGCCAGTTTCATAGCTAATACATTTTTAACAATTTATTTTTATACTGCTATGAGCATATAAAGTACAGGGGTCCTGAACTCTGTTACTACTGCATATACATCTTATTACATAAGCACTGGAAACAAGGAAGTAGCATTTCTTCTATTTTGGTTATATTTTATCATATTGATTATTTGACTGTATACTATGCCTACCCAGATCCATTTGATACTGGGACTATCTATATGTATTCTGTCAAAACACAGTTCTTTTCTGAACCTTTTCCATATGGCTCCTCTTTGTCTACCTCAATGGCAGCACCTCAGGCTAACAAGGAAGCATTGTTAAATTTGGTGGTCTGTTTAAATGGAGCAGCCTTCAAGAAAGAAGCGCCAGAATGGTTTTTCAGGTTTAATCATTGGGGAACTCTAATACCTGGTGTGGATTTTAGTCATTTAGTGATTTAGATGAGAAAGTCAAGTGTCAAAGGGGACTGAAAGCTACAGTGACAGTCCATTTATTTTGGTGGATACACATTCATGCCTGGCAGTGCAAACTGCGGGTGTAGATTTATGGAAAAAGCTAAGTGGCTTTGGTCTTACTATTACTGCTGAAGAAAACCTGTGCTCTGATTCATGTGGCAGGAAAAGGCTGTGATGCCTCAAGTGTATCAGCTACTGTTCAGTTACATATGAATTCACGTGCTGTGACTGGAATCATCAGGACGTGAAGATTCTCAGCCCATACTGCAAAGTAAACAGATCCTGCTCACAAACTGGAAATTACATAGCAGAATCAGTAATGATGATCTCGTACATCTCCTGAGATGGCCTCCAGACCTGAATTAGTATCTACACCATATTGTACTGTAGGTAAGTATCTCAGGTCAGCATTAATGTAAGACAACGCACTCGATTTGTACACTGCAGAACTAGGCTACGGAAGCAGGATGAACAATATGCAGGTAAGCACATGATCCTGGATTCCTTAGAAAACTGTACTTCCAGAAATGTCTAAAAATGCTACAGAAATTGAGGCAGATAAACAAAGGTAGCCACATATTTTAATTTTACAGTATATAATTAATGTTGATCTGCTTATATTATCTTGTGCCCTTTCAGAACAGAAGTGTAAGCTCAGAATGTTTACAGACTTCGTGCTTTTGAATAGAATATGCTCACACTGGATATCTTGAAAAGACTGGCTGTGAAGGCTTACAGCAGCTAAATAGCAGAATGTAATTTCAATGAATGGAAACAGAAAGAACATCAGCACAAAACTGGCAAGGACAGACCACAGACACTAACCTAGAGCCTATTAAGACCCAGAAAAATAAATGACGTTGTCTTAACAATTGGAGAACCAGACAAAACAGCCTGGATATTCTCCAACAGGAGGGTCTTTATCTGGCCCACGCCAGAATCAAAGAAGAAACTTACCATAATCAGAAAGAGTGCAGGCATGGGCAAATGAAAGCAGCATATCCAGCATTGACACAATGTCAGACAGCTTGTAAAGGCAATGAATGTGTTCATAAATCTCATTCAGTAGTTTACACACTATTCTGAAATAAGACACTGATTTAGTTGTTAAATAGTACATACTGGCACTCTATACAAGTTACAGAAATAAAGCAAGTTAAGAATGTACACATGGCATACATTAGGATAGCAGGTTACTCATAAAATGCAATCACCTCTGCCAGGTGCAAGCAAATGTATAAATTTCTTCAAAGAAAATTAAGATCTTATACCATCATCTCAGATCAAATTCTGATATCAGACACATAGATCAAATACCAACACCTCATTAAGAAAGCTTCACAAAGAGAATGAACTAAAAATATAGCTATGGAATCAAGTATCTTTTATTAACATGTCAAATACAACTCTAATTCCCTTAGGCCTTCATGTTAATAAAAACCCCACATGGTTTCTAGAAAGAATTTCCTTAAAACTGACATGCAACATTACACTTAGCAACTCTTCTGAAATAGCAGAGCAACGTGACATGCAGTAAGGACAAAATACAGAAAAAGACAGTTTACTGTAAATGCAAGGAACTGATTAAAGATTCTGCATTACAAAACGAATGCATTCATTTGGTCATTTTGTGTAATTCACCCATAAAAATGTAATAAATATGATGGCCACCCTTATTAATAAATGCCTATATATTTGTAATCACATTTAATACAATATACAGTTTGTAGGTTTTTTTTGTCTCAGGAAGTACACTGGATCAGTGTTGCTTTGGACTATTTCTGTAAGTAGCCACTTAACAGAAAGACAGCTTTAAGAAAATGTGTAATTAGCTGTAAATTGGAGAAAATAAATGTACTTAGCAAATATTAGTTTTAATGGTCTTACAAGTAGGTCATGTGATATATCTCTCTCAGGGACTCCTGACATCTTTCATTCATTTTTATTAAATCTGCTGAAGTGAAGCTGTATGTGTTTTTCATTTTAGTGATCTACAGGGAATTCAAACCAACAATAAGAACTTGCCACGTTATCAGAAACAAAAATAGTTTCTAAAAAGCAAACTGGGAACAATCAAGGAAAAAAAGCGGAAAAAATAATGGCCGGTTTCATTTTTCCCATATACGTTTTTATGAAAAATCCATATAAGAGAATGCAGTTATCAGCATACACACAACATAATTGCATGTAATTGCACATTTCTGAATATATTAATTATAACCAGAAATAGGGCAGCTATGAAAACATACCAGTTATACCTTCATTTACTTCTAGATATATTCACTGAAATTATTTTAACTGTTGCTTAAATTGCTATGTAATATGTACTTTATTAATGTATTATACATTTTATATACATTCGGTATACAAACATATTATGAAAAACCCTATCTAGTATAGATACCTTTGTAAATTCTGAAGGAAGTTGGCCACTGGGTAATGTTGAACAATCAACATTCATCTGGATAAAAAACCCACGTGTAGAGCTGAAACTTGTTTTCATTGGTAGGTTGTACTTTTCTGCAAGTTGTGTTATCATGCCTACGTACCACAAATAAAGATTTGACCTAAATTATATACGTTCATGTGCATACACAAATAACATAGGTTTGTGTTGGTACTAAGTTGCATAGTTAATGTGATTTATAGGTGTTGAATGTGTCAGGTAAGTAAAATGACAAGAGCCCTTAGAGGTGGGTCTCCAGAGAGTTATTTAAGTAACATATTAATGTAATAAATCTGGCTGCATAAGGCCATTGGGGAAAAAAAATCCAGCGGAGAATCAGATCAATTCATGTGTTCTTTAGACAGTTCATGCATTTGACCAACTCCCAGGTGGGCCTAACTAGGGAAAGGGAAGTCTGCTCAAGCACTCAGCATCAGTGTCTACTCCATAGACAGAATATGAACTGTAGGCTAGGGACTCTGTTTTTAACCAGTTCATGATTCTAAGCAATCTTCCTTCCCCAGGCTGAGGGTAATGCTTTACATTTGTAATATCCCCCTTAGATCCATCTTGTTCCTAGCTGAAAAGATACCGTATGCAGGAAACTGTTAGAAGAATATGTACTGTAAGATCATGGGAACTCTGAATACTGCAAAGACTGTAACAATGTGGTATTCCTGTAAGAAGAAAGGATGGTGTTACTTAGTGGTGTTTCCCTGCTGCTCACTGCTCTAAGCTTGCCCACTCTCGTGTTCCAACCACTCATGACATAGACTAGCAACTTGGGACATTCTGTATATAGAATCATAGAATGGTTTGGGTTGGAAGGGACCTGTAAAGATCACCTAGCCCAATCCCCCTGCCACAGGCAGGGACATCTTTCGCTAGATCAGATTGCTCTAAGCCACATCCAACCTGACCTTGAACACTTCCAATGATGGGGCATCCACAACTTCTCTGGGAAACCTGTTTCAATATCTCACCACCCTCATCATTAAAAATTTCTTCCTTAAGTCGAATCTAAACCTCTTTCAGTTTAAAACCATTGCCCCTTGACATGTCAATACAGGCCCTGGTTAAAAAAAAAAAAAAAAAAAAAAAGTCTTTCTCCCTCCTTAAGCCCCCTTTATTTATTGAAAGGCTCCCAGAGCTTTCTCTTCTCCAGGCTGAACAACCACAACTTTCTCAGCCTTTCATCACTGGAGATGTGTTCCAGCTCTCTGACCAGTTTTGTGGCCTTCCTCTGGACCTGGTCTAACAGGCCCATGCCCTTCTTGTGCTGTGGAACCCAGAGATGGATGCAGTACTCCAGGTGGGGTCTCACCAGAGCAGAACAGAGGGGAATAATCACTTCCCTTGACCTGCTGGCTACGCTTCTTTTGATGTAGGCCAGGATACAATTGGCTTTCTGGGCTGCGATGACCTATTACCAGCTCATGTCAAACTCTTCAACCACCAGTATCTCCAAGGCCACCTCTGCAAGCCATTCATCCCTCAGCCTATATTGATACTGGGGGTCACCCTGACCAAAATGCGGGGCCTTGCACTTGGCCTTGCTGGACTTCAAGAGGTTCGCATAGGCCCACTCCTCAAGCCTGTCAAGGTTCCTCTGGATAGCATCCCTTCCATCTAGAAAATCAACTGCACCACTCAGCTTGGTGTCTTCAAACACGCTCAGGGTGCACTCAATCCCACTGTCTGTGTCATTGATGAAGATATTAAATAGTATTGGTCCTAACACAGACTCTTGAGGGACACCACGTTTTACTGGTTTCCACCTGGGACAGTGAGCCATTGACTGCAATGGCATATCACAGGCCTTACAGATGTTCATGTAGACAACATGTATTTCAGTCTTGGAGTCACTTAAGAGTTTAATCCAGTAAAGAAGAAAAGAGAGAAGAAGCCTTTCTGCAAGTATGTGGGCTACAGTGAAAACAACTAAGGGGAACACATCTGTTCACACCTTCTGGAATGCTAGCAGCTACCAAATTTTGGAAGGTTTAGGAAATAACTAAAACAACAATAGCGTCTGTACTTTTCACTGTAGAATATAAGAATGTAGAATGTAAGACTAGAAGGAAACAGGAAGCTCACAACATATGACAGATGCTAAAGCTTCTGATGCTCTTTTAAGTTTCCAATTACATAGTAAACTAAGAAAATGGTGCTTTAGCAAGAAATCAACATTTTACACTAAAAAAAGGAGAACCACTCCAGAAGATATTTTTTTTTTCACCTATATTGACTTAATGATAAACAGGAAGGCTACTAAAACACAGTAACAGACATTATGCTAAAATCCCTTTCATTTGTATTTTCCAACTCTTAATAGCTTGGCTACAAAGTAGTCCACAGATAGATCAAGACTGCTTAAAACATAAAGAACAAGGAACTCGGAAAGTTTTCTTCGCTCTGAGGGTGGTGAGGCACTGGAACAGGTTGCCCAGAGAAGCTGTGGCTGCCCCATCCCTGTAGGGGTTCAAGGCCAGGCTGGACAGGGCTTGAAGAAACCTGGTCTAGTGGGAGGTGTCCCTGCCCAGGGCAGGGAGTTGGAACTAAGATTGGATCTTTAAGGTCCCTTCTAACCCAAACCATTCTATGATTTTATGATATTTAAATTCAAGAAGCTAAAACAAAGACTCATGTTTCATGCAGAATGTTTTAGCTGGAATAATTCTGTTATGTTACTTTAGCTTTTTTGTACTTTTAGAGGATAAGGAGCAACAGTTTTAATTACAGGAATCACAATATAACCGTCAACTTCATTAAAATAAAACCGAGGTTTTATCTACAAAAGGAGAATCTCAATGTGTATCTCAAAAGTATACTAATACCAAACACTTTTTACATATGAGAAGATTACAATACACACAATTACACGGCTTCTAGATGCCAGGTGCAATGTACTTGGAACTCCAAATAAATAAAAGTCTTGGTTTAGAAATACCTGCTATGTCATCAACAATTTCTGTGTATGTTCTGCGAGCTATGTCAAGGAATTCATTGATGTTAGGCTTAACAGCATAGCATTTCTGGGTCCTCATACTCAGACATCCTTTTGTGTACCTTGTATCATCATTAATGACAGTTGTAATCTTCTCAAGTATAATTCCAAATCTGCAATAGTAGTTGTATTTCTAATTAGCTACATGATACTTTATGATTTTTATTTGCAGTATCATCCCAAGACTACAAGTAAGAGTATTACAAATAACAGAAGCAAATTACCTACTGTTAAACACAAACACTAAATTTCATGTCTATTTTTGCCTCAGAATGCAGTATGACTATACCGAAGTCCAATCAAAGACACGATTCAAACCGTTGGGGGATATAAATTATTTTTCAAATATACAGGCAACAGCTGATTTTTGCATTACTATGGGGACTCTAGGAAACCACTACTTCTGTCTTTTCAGAATTATTTCTAATGGACTACAGTTCATCAACAATTGCAGTATTATAGCTAACTTTGTTTTGCTTTTTTTCCCCTGTATTTGTTTTTTAGTTGAAAATTTGAATTTGACAATTAAAATCAGCTTTTAGGCAAAAGAATTGAGCTATACTTCTAACTACAAAGATGCAACATCTTTAATCTTACATTGTTAAGAAAGATGAGAGTTTCTAACATACTAGCTAAAGTATTATGATAAATACCTTGTATCTTCAAGAGAACTGTAATAAGCTTTTAGCAGAGGTGCGTTACAGCTTCTTAAAGCAGCCTGTTGAAGATTAAAATATGGACATGAACAGTTACTTCTTTTTGTAGCCCTTTTAAAGGACTGAAAGTTCTTAGATGCACAGAGGTTTATTAACGGTCGCATAAGCAGCTTATGGAATCTGAGCAGGAGTTTCAGTTAAATATTCGTTATCAAATCAATTATTCAGGTAATGGTAAGAATCCAGTTCTTAAAAGTATTAAACTCAAGTGCGTATTTTCAATTGGCTTAAGGATTAACAAACTCTGTTGGCAGTATCGTGTTCTGCAAGATATAAAGTAAATACTATTTTTTTTTTTTACTTGATGATCCATATTGCTCCCTTCCAACTCGAGATACTCTATTTTATATTCTATGAAATTTAACAAACTGCACCGTATAAAAAGTAAGGACAAAACATTCTGTACCCTATAAAAAAAAAAAAAAAAGACAGAGTTACTTTTAGAGGCTCCACAAGTTCTAGAGTATGCTTCAGGTAGATTAAATTCGTTATTTTTGATTCAGCAGCTTTAACCTGTTGAAAAATTTTACAAATACCAGAGATGTTTGTATGTCTCCCTGTTTAAAAAAGTACTTAAGAACTAGCAGACCTAGTACTGTTAACTCTTAACAGGTTTATACTTTTAATGAAAATTGCTAAAATACTTTATAAGCTCACTTTGACAACTTGATGTATAACTTTAGGTAAACATTTACCTAAATTTTACATTGCCTATGTGATAGTTCGCCCACCAGCAGATAATATTTTCATATGTCTGCGCTGATAATGATTGAGAACACTGTTAACCCAAGCCATGTAAACTTCTCTGTATACACAGCTCTATGCAAGCTCCACATAGCTTGTCAAGTCTTTCAAAGTGAATACATTATGCATCATAATTAATTAGCATAGACCTTTTCATAAATGCTGTTAAACACAACATAACCTGATTTGCTTGACTTATCTTTGGTTAATATGTTTATATCCTTAAACATGTGCCCGTGTAATTGAAAAAAAATTCAAAAAATGTTTAAAAATTTTGCTTCCAATAATGACTGCTCTTCAAAAACTTTTGCATTTGTATTTCCCTACTTGTATATGGAATTTCCCTATAAATCCTGAGGAGGAAAGATGAGTTCTAAGGAACCTGAATCTGAAGGTATATTCAGTAATTGTCCCAAAGGTGATCTGTGATGGAATCCTTCTCTGTCAGTCAAGTTCCTAAATGCACTCTAAAGGATACAACACGAGGCATAAGGCACTCACGCACACTGAAACCATGGCTGCCACTGTCAAGTGGATAAGGGATAAAATACCTTCCTGCTGAATGAAGTCTTAGCATATGCAGATAAAGTATTGCTTGTCTTTCAGATGAATTATGTTGTTATATGTTGTTATGTAATTTACTGCTTTATTGTCTAGTTACACTTATATGAATAAATGCATTTATCTGCACTTCATTTTAATCTGCCTTGTAAAATGTGTGATTTAAGGTAACAGATAAGAGCAGGGCACTCTTTCAAGCCGAAAGACAGGACCCTGAGAAAACTTAATACTTTCTCCAATATATTACTTATTCCTTGCATTCAAAGGTTAACAGAGAAGCGCGGCTGAAGTTGAGAACTTCAGAAGGGACTTCCAGACGCTATTCATAACCTAGGTATCTCCCTGTGTGCTTGCGACGTAAGGTTCTCTGCTTATGAGAACAGTCAGCGTGAGGGAACCTTCTGTCTCATTCGGTCCTGCTTATGCTGTGCAAGCCAATATATTGTTTTCTGTCAGGCAGTTGTTGTTCAGAGGAAACACTTAATTCCTGCATGAAAAAATTGTGCTTAGCTCATAAAATGTCTGTGTCTTGGAAACTAACAGGTAAGTAATTCCCATTTCTGGCTTTGTATGTTTACACAATTGACCTGAATATGGATTTCAGTTTATCTATGTTACAAGCACAGCTGAGCAAATTCAGAGTGGTTCTTAAGAACCTTTTTTTAAAAATATTTTTTCAGGCAATAAAGACTAATTTCTATTGCATTGTATTACATGAAAACTAAGAAATTATTTAATTTCTAGTAAGAAAGATGCTTCATTTTCCTTAGGCTATACAAAATTTTATTAACCTCCAAAAATAAGAGAGTAAATTTCTGTTATACGCTTTTTACTTTTATGCTGATGTGAAGAAAATTCCTCTCTCTCATCGTAATGCCGTCGAATAGGATGTACACTTATGAAGAATAAAGATAGGGAGTGATGAAAAAGTACACATTTTTGGCATTCAATTTGCATAAAATAAGATGAATGTGATTTTG
Organism: Larus michahellis; assembly: GCF_964199755.1. Classification (NCBI taxonomy): domain Eukaryota; kingdom Metazoa; phylum Chordata; class Aves; order Charadriiformes; family Laridae; genus Larus; species Larus michahellis. Next base: position 57,774,057 of record NC_133903.1, on the reverse strand, counting down.
AAGCAAAGCCAAATTTTTCTAACATTCTCCTATAAGAATCTCCTACTGATGTAAAACAAGACATACTCTCAATCTACGATAACATTAATCCGTGTCTTTTTAAGGTGCAGTCTTTTTCTTATCATATCATGCATATTTATAGGTATCACATTTATATATTGCATGTTATAGCCAGATAACTGATCGTGTAAGGTGTATTTCGTAACATACTGTATCTTGCTTTGGAATTTGTACCAAAACTGAAAGTAGTTGTTCTGTATCCAGGAATTTTGAGATAACTGTAAAACAAAAGTAAACAGATCAGACATTGAACTGAAATTGTAATAAAATCTATTTTCTTTAAATGCACGCAATTACTTAGTTATACTTATGCTAATCTTTTTCTTTCACTCTATCTTCACAAATTATCTACCAGGGCAAAAAACAGGTTAAAAATAGCTGCTACTTAAATTATTTTGTCACAACTATACTTACTATACCTAAGCAGGTAGTGATTCTTGTACATACATATCAATTCAGCGATATTCTTTTCGTTAGACTGAATCATATTTCTCTTGTGATAAAGATTAAAATTATATGATTCACCTTCAGGTGGACTAACTTATACTCTGGTATTGTTTTTTTTTTTTACATTTGTCTAGACCACTATGTTTTATGAAGCAACAGAAAAAAAATATACATACACAACAAGTATTACATCAGCAATGCCTTTATTTGTTTTTAATGTATACATTATGTACACTTGTATACTTCCAACATAGTGTGTATCTAGCCATAGAGGTAAAGAGACAAACTCAAATTCTTCAAAAAAAGCTATTGGCTCACTGACTATCCTCTTTACCATTGAAATTCGCTTTTCTTAGCAAAATACTTGAGAAAAATATCACTATCGTAATAAAGATTACTTAAAAAAATTAAATGTCCACTATGTGTCACCTGACAAATCATAAAAATATACTTTTCAAACACATTGAATCACACTGCATACTTTCATAAATTAGAAGAAATGTTTAAAAATAAACATAATACTATATATTAAAAAAAATAAACCACTACCTGCTTGAAGACCAAAAAAGAGCTCCTCATCCTGGAGTAACTCCTGAACACAGTCCAGTCTCGTGTTAATTGTTTCGGCATCAACTAGTGGCTCCAGGATATTGGATCTAAGTCTTCGACTTCCACCTGGAGTTTTAGTGTAGTTTAGGACACCAAAAAGCGTGTGACCATTCCTTTGAAAATAAAATGGATGTGACAAATACACTCACAAAAATAAAGATGGTAAACGTCAAGTGACATCTTCAGGTAAGATTACAAACATACCTGACAAACTACTAACTTATTTTACAAACTACAAACTTGAGTCTTGCTTTTGGGATGCTTAGCACCTCCCTATTTGCCTATTATACAAACTACAGCAGTTTAGGAAGTCAAGTAATTTAATGTAATTTAATATAATATTAGCCCTCATTATATCATTTGCCAAAGTACAGAAATGCATTTGTACTTAGTATTTTCCTCATTTTTTGTACTAGTATTTCATTCATACTGCAGTGGTGCAGTTCATATTTTTCCTCTCAATTGAACTGCTTAAATCCAAACAAATTAACCCTACAAAAGGAGACACATTATAATCTGAATTCAAATTCTAATCAAAACATTTTCATTAAAATACATTTCTGAAAATTATTTAAAATACTTAAGAAATCCAAGAGAAATAAGCATTGCTTTTATTTTTGTAAAAGACTTACAGTCAGTACAGGAGCAAAGTAACATGCTTATGATTTATAAATATTATTTTCATGTTCATGGCTTTTACATGTTACACATCCCAGGGTCTCACACTTAAGGGTTGACTGCATCTTTTTAAAGTAAACAGCCTACAATATTTACATCTGATACATACCTAAACGGTTTTAGAAACCTGAAACCTTCAACACTATTGGCTTGAAAGAAGGGTGACGAGAACAGTGAGGCCACATAAACACACTGATTGAAAACAGAACTTGAACAAGAAGAAATCTGATACAAGTATACAAAACAACATGAAAATAGATAGTACAGCAACTCCTGAAATACCATGGTATAAAAGAGCAAAGCAACAGTCAAGAGAATTAAAAATGGGGGAAATTAAAAACGAGCTGTATTAAGGACATATTTACCATAAGATGCAACTCATGACAACACTTAAGGGTAACTCTACATTTGGGATAGTAACCACACTGCCTACCTTTAAGCAACTGAGGGCTCATTTTCCTATACAGTAAATGAAGAGAGACAAGACCCTTCAGAATTAACACTGGCACAAGAACTTGATTTAGGTGTTTCTGGTGTGTGCCTCTACTATTAACTTTTACCTGTTAATATCTGATACAGAGAGACCTAACCAGGTTTTAGGGCTAAGGTCTATGTAATGGAAATAGCTGTGTGGGACCTGACTCAAACTGGCCACCGAGTCAGCAAAAATTCTGCAGTAATAATGCTTAAAAAAAAAAAAAAGAAAATGAGAGAATCTTAAAGCTGTTTGGTCTTGTTCAGTTCCTCCTGTGATCTCCTTCCCCTCAAAACCATCTGTGGAAGTAGGAGCAGCTTTCAGAGAAATGTTGCTCTGAGGGTAACAATCTTAGAGTGGCTGGCTCCTGCAGTTACACATGAAGCAACAGAGCAATCAAGGAACTGGGGGCAGAGTATGACAGATGAGCAAAAAAAACCCCATAGTTACCTCCCACTTGTGAAGAACAGATCTAACTGTGTACTCCACGATCCCCGCAAAAATTTTAAAAAAGAAAAAAGAAAAAAAAATTAAAAAGAGCAGTGGTAGAAGGGTAAGAACAACTGGTCATAGAATCATAGAATCATTTAGGTTGGAAAAGACCCTTGGGATCATCGAGTCCAACCATCAACTCCACTCTACAAAGTTCTCCCTTACACCATATCACTTAACACCACATCTAAACGAGTCTTAAACACATTCAGGGATGGTGACTCCACCACCTCCCTGGGCAGCCTATTCCAGTGTCTGACCACTCTTTCTGGGAAGAATTTTTTCCTAATGTCCAGCCTAAACCTCCCCTGCTGCAGCTTGAACCCACTCCCTCTTGTTCTATCACTAATTACCTGTGAGAAGAGACCAGCACCAACCTCTCTACAATGTCCTTTCAAGTAGTTGTAGAGAGTGATGAGGTCTCCCCTCAGCCTCCTCTTCCTCAAACTAAACAGTCCCAGCTCTTCAATCGCTCCTCACAAGATTTATTCTCCAGGCCCTTCACCAGCTTCGTTGCCCTCCTCTGCACTCGCTCCAGCACCTCAAGATCTCTCTCATATTGAGGTGCCCAGAACTGGACACAATACTCAAAGTGTGGCCTCACCAGTGCTGAGTACAGGGGGACAATCACCTCCCTCCTTCTGCTGGTCACACTATTTCTAATACAAGCCAGGATGGCATTGGCTTTCTTGGCCACCTGGGCACACTGCTGGCTCATGTTCAGCCGTTTGTCAATTAGAACCCCCAGGTCCTTTTCTGCCGGGCAGCTCTCCAGCCACACTTCCCCAAGCCTGTAGCGATGCATGGGGTTGTTGTGGCCCAAGTACAGGACCGGGCACTGGTCTAGTCAAATATGTCACTGCCCACAGCAGGGAGGCTGGAACTAAATGATCTTTAAAGGTCCCTTCCAATCCAAGCCATTCTATGATTCTGTGACATCTCTCCAAATGGAAAGTCCTTACAAGGTAATACTTGGAGAGTAAGGAATCTCCAGGCTCCCCTTTTTATATCACGGTGATGATATAAACGGGGACTTCTAAACAGAGGTGGATCTCAGAATTTGGCAGGCAGCAAAATGCAAGTTCCAAGTCTTCCTAGCCAGAAGCGTAACAGCCTTGAGAAGGTAAGCCTTGCAGCTTCTTCTGCCTACAAGGCAAGTAACTCCTGGTGAAGGAAGCACTCCAAGCATTGTTCTCATTGTGGAGAACCACCATGCAATCAAAGACCTCACTGCACGTGACCATCATTACAGAAATTACATTGTTTGCCACTATTCCTCCTTAGAGCTAAAAGGAAAAAAAAAAAAAACCAAAAAAAAACCTTTCAAGCCTGGAGTGTTTATCTTGTGTAAAATTAATAAAACCTAGTCATTTTAATCCAACATAAGCAACTTCTTGCAGAAATGTTGCCCCTTCCATTTCACAATCTGTGAAATTTTGCATCATTTATAAGTTTGAATAAAACAGAGACATCAATGTAAATATAACTACGTATCATCTCTTCCCACAATTTTCTTGTAGAATTTCCTATGCCAGAAATTTTGTGCTGAATTGTAATGCATTTTTCTGTCCATATGTTTTTTTTAAAAGCTCTGAATGGTATATAAATTCTGTCATACGGAAATAAACATAATGGTCATCTCTGACACAAATGTCAAGGAAACCTGGTGAAAGACAACTTTAAAAACGCGTAATTTGTAAACTTAAGCATTCTTACCGAGAATCTCTGTTATTAATTACTAGTTCAAGATTTTGCGCTGATGATGAATCTATCATAGCTGTTTTCTCGCTTCCCTGGAAACGCACCTTGAGTGATTTAGGAGCATAAACTGAATTTTGAATAAATTCAACATATTTTAGCAAAGCTGCAGCAGCTGCAAGACAGTAGTACCTTGGAAAGAAATAATCTTTAATGAATGCTGAATAGTGCTATTTAAATACCAGAAAACTGAGCACTGTACTACAGAAATCACATTCACACTTCTGCTTGACAATTACTAGAACTGATAGCACTGAAAAAGCAGTATGTTTTAAGTATGCACTTACGCACGTACAGTGCACATATATGCATGTAAATCAAATATTTGTGAAAGCGTCTGCACGCTTGATACCCCACACTATACAGCTGGTATTGTGAACATACATATTGCAGTAGTTACATGTGACTTGAAATGAAAACCCAGGCCACCAAGTATCACTACCTAAAATTGTTCGTACAAGGAAAACATTTGCTGAGGCCAGAAAGGCAGGCAATCATAGCTGTTAAGTTGTACCTTTAAGGAAAGAATGAAAAGGAGAAAGGGGAAAGCTGTGAACACTAAAAAAAAAAAAATTTGTAATGGGCTTTCTATTTAAGTTTCTAGATGTATCAGAAACACTGGAGGTCAAAATAAAAGAACGGCTGTTATGATTTTCTAACTTTTGCAACGAGCCACAGATTTGTGTTCTAAGTACATTCAAAGCTATTGGAAACTTATCTGGGCACAGTATGCTTTTTCCTAATTTAAACATACTTTGATTGAACCTCCATGAAAACGGTGCTGAATTCAGATGCACACAATTGTTCTATGTATTCCAAACCCTTTGTTTCATTGAAGTATTTTCTTTGGACAGTTGTAAAAGTCACATTCTGTGAAGATGGGAGGAAAAGCAAATAGTTTAAAAAGTTACAAAGGATTTTTCATCAGACATACTTCTTTATTTTTCCAGTGACAGCGTTTCCAAGAAAATCTATCAACTGATTCAGCAATCTGTCACTATAGAAGTATTCACTCTAGCTTATTAGCACAAGCAAGCCACACTGTTGTCACACATTTTTCCTTCTTTCTGGTAATGAGTACATATAAAAACGCTCACTCTGCTGTTTTGAGCAAATTAACATAGACTTTTTCTTGGATATTGTTTTTCCTCTCAAGAACTGGCTACTCCAGACTTTGAATTTAACCTGGATTTGGTTAAAATTAATGAATTTTTGGGAAGAGTTATTTTCGTGCTAGCATCAATGCTCACATTCAAACTGTAGTCTTCTGTTGCCAAGGTTTAAGCCCAAGGCATCATTATCAAACCTTCAACGGTAAATAGGGAATAGAGATATGCAGGTCAATGTAACTGAATGCGTGCAATGTCCGACTGATTTATGCAAGAGAAAGGTCAGGAAGTAAGAGAGGACTTGCGAAGAAGCCACCATCAGCATAGACATGGAAGCAATTCAAGTTGTAATTAATACCATTTTTTAAAAGTTCTGAGGCTTTTCTATAAGTTACATACACTTTTCTGTAAGTTCATAAGTTACATACACTAGTTCATCTCACCCTCTTCTACGCTGCCAGTGCTCTTTTTCCTAGTCTGCGATATATCAGCCCCATCTATTTATTAGGTTGACAGAACAAAGAAGCAGCAAAGGAAAACGTTTGGGTTTTTATCTCTGAATCTTTCCTAGGTTCAGTATCGCTCAAATTACTTCAATGCCACAAATTCAAAACTTTCGAGTTTATTCAGTAATATACTTATCTTTTTAATTGTCAGGATTAGAACTAGCACTGTTGTAGCTGCATTTAGATTATTCTTTACCATGGGAAAATTAGGCATGAAAAATCATAGGAAACACAAAATGTGATTGCATTTAAGGTTTTAGAAGTTGTGGAAAACTCTCAAATCAACAATCATATAAAAGCGATCAACAAGAACTCTAAAATACGTAATGAAATTTAAGAGCTTACCTTGAAATGCTCTGTTATCAGACTGAACAATTTTGTTGCGTTTCCTACATCACAAGCAGTGTTTGACATTATTATTTCCAGTGGTGTTAAAATCTTGAGTTTAGTAATAACCTGAAGAAAAAAAATCAAAATAATTCAATAAAAATTAATATGCCATCTAAAATATTTTTACACAATAATGAACCAGCAATAAAGAATTACAGAATCCTTGTATTTTAAAATCACAGTTCCAGTCTTGTAAATAAAGACTAAATTTTCTGCTAACTTCTACACTGAGTCAAATTTATCTGTATCTATAGTTACAAGTACAGAAATATGCATGAAACTAAATTAATTAAAAAAAAAAAAAAAAGAGGTATCTATCCCCTGTTATTTAAGCACAGAAACATGCTTGTAGTCAAAGCAAAAGATAAACACCCAAAACTATATTCCATGGCTATGATGGGAGAGGGACTTATTTTCAACAGACAGCAGCTTTCTGGGCTTGCAGCAGAAAAGTTAATGGTGCTCTGGAAGATGAGGAAATGCAACAGGTCTGAATATTAATAATCTTTTGATTGAGACCTGGTTTAGACTTTGTTCTAACCTCCTAACATGTCTCAGCCTTACGGTTTTCAATATTGCTCAAAATGTGCGTATTTAAATCAGCTTTGCTTTGATTATGTTAAATACAACTGCTGTAGGGGTTTAAAGCACACTATATGCTTTTCTATTTGGTTATGGTATAAGAAAGGACACATCATTATGCATTTATATCATCATCCACAAATTCTCAAGGGAGAAACATGAAAAAACAGACTATATTTTAAGTCCTTAGAAGTTTAGATGTGAAAGAAGGGACAGATAACAATAGAAAGGTGAGCAAGCATAAAAAAATGCACAAAATAAATCATCTAAGGGTACTGGGGGTTGGGTTGCTCCCCATCATATCTCATAATCATTAGGACGCTTTTTTCAGAGGCATCACAGTTACAAAAAACCTTGAGGAACTTAAAGAATACAAGAAATCGTTACTGAATTACTTTACAGAATATTAAAAAAAAAAAGGGTGCACAAGAAAAAACAATAAGCTTGATATCGGTCACTAGCAAAACACTAGTGACTCCGTAAGAAACCAGCTGATCAGCAGATAGACAGTACTGTTAAAGGAGTTAGATATTAAGATAAGAAACTAGGCCATGCAGTGCATTTGGGAAAAAGTAGTTGTATATTAGCAGCTCTCCTCTCCTTTTTTTTTTTTTTTTGGACTGAATGGTCAATACAGTATCAGGTATGGCCACAGAATGGAAAACTCAGTAATAATCGTAAATTAGGAATATATGTGTACAAATAAAAATGCCATCTTTTAGAATGGTAAGGGAGGAAAACACTGAACAATCTGGCCATGACCTCACAGGTGGTTACAGAAGATGTAAACTTAACAAGTTACAAGCCTGAGTAACAGAGGAGAGTCATGTTATCAGAATTTAAAGTCAAATATTTCAGAATTTAAAGTCAAATATTAAAGACTTAAGAGAAGTAATTGTATTTTATCATTAAATTCAAGACAAAACAAAAAGTAAAGAGGTGGCAGAGGAGTTTGGGCAGCTAAAATACTTCTCAGTTTGAGAAAGATAAATTTCTCAATGGGACAATAACCCAGTTCTTAACTCTGTTGCAGTAGAAGAGGGGAGACTCCAGACTATGAACACAGCTACTGCTGCCTAAAAAGAAAGCCTTTTACTCTTAGAAGTAACTGTACTCTTTATGAAACCATTAAAATTAGTAAACAATTTCCATAAAAATGATTTGAAGTTTCCTTGCAGAATTCTGGTCGAATTCTTTTGATTACAAGGGACTTTTTTTTTCCTAGGTACAAGCAAATCAATTTTTCACTTTCAATTTGACTTTCAAACCTTTAAGTGAATTTTTATTTAAGTTGACATGTCTTCTGAATGTCTGCATTTTCTCATGCACCCACATCTTCAAGGTGCACACCCATTTCGATTTTTAGTACTATGTATTACAGAAGTATTTCTGTAGCTGCCAGGTTCCATATCTACTTGTGTGTGTTAAGACCAGGATAAGCTCTAAAGGCATTAATGATCACAAAAAAGAAGACATTATAAAATACGTAATTTAGCAAATAGATTTGACAGCTCTTTATATTCTGATACTTATTCTTCTAATTAAATTTAGTTTTTATTTCTTTGAATTTGTAAAGATGCTACAAACCACATTATTTTCTAGCACGCATAACTAAAACAAAACCATTAACTCAGATGTTTTATTAATGCTGGTGTTGCACAAACCAGAGAGATTACTCTACAAATTAATGTAGAGTGTGCAGTGCTGGTGGGCAGAACACCTGGCTGTAAATTTGAGTGAATTTAATTTCAAACCAACTGAGAAGGAATACTTACACAACTATACAAAGCCAGCCCTGCAGTTACCCTACCCCTCACATTTCTGCAGTTTTGCTCTCAGAGTTGTTTTATCTGACGAAAAATATTTGCAAGTTCTATTACCATGTACTGCCCAATGCTCTTCCAAACAAGGCATCTCACTCTCAACATAGTTCAAACACACTTATTTTTTTCAGAAAGGCTGTTTTTCTTTTGCAAAACGTTCCTTCCTCTTTATCTAAAATCTGAGGCACGCTAAAGAAAATAGCAGTCCTTTCAATACTGCACATCTTCTAGAACTTGTAACTTTCACTTTTCAGAAATTTCTTCTACAAACCAAAAATTCAATTTCCCATTAGTCATAAGCTTTATTTTAAGAAAGGAAGTCACAATAATTAGCCTGTAAGGGATACGGCAATTAAGTATGCTACAATACCTTGGCATAAGTCGTATTGTCTGCAAACTGTGATAGTATCACCTCAGGATTTTTTAAGTCAATACTGGCCATTCCTACTTCACCTCTGGCAAAGCCTCTTCCTTCTACTACAGCCACAATAACCGAAGCAACACTGTGAGCAGAGACTGCAGATGAGGATGTAACTGTAAAACAGTTGCATATATTCAGTTACAAGCCGCTACTTTACATTCACAGAAACATACTTACATTCACATTCCCAGCGAAATATGTATTTATATTTCCATATCCATGCAAAGCCCTTTCAATTCACCCAACTTAGTTAAAAATTAAAAATCCTGGTTGTTGAACTCCTTACTTGCCATATCATGCAGACCAGGCACACTTTCCAAAGTATGAACATCATACTCTTACATTAAAACACTGAGTGCATTCCTTTGAGATTGTCAGAACTAAACACATTTTCAGCACTTCCTGAATATGACATTTAACTAATGGGGTGATGCCATTTAAATCTGGTGTACTGAACTGGTTTTTATCTATGAAAGACCAAAAATATGTATATAGCACTTCTTTTAGTATCTCAGCTAACTTTTGTTTCATGTTTGCAAAATGGTGCTACATTCTTCCAAATTCTACTGGAGAAGCTACTAACGATGTTTTGTTTGGAAACCCACAACCAGAGACTGCGAGACTGTGCTATTCAAACAAGCAAATGTGTAACTTGCTGAGCAATACTAAAGTAATGACCACACTATGAAAAGCAGCTACTACATACGCTTTGGTGTAACCTCTCAGACAAACTGGAAAAACCCTTCTCAATCTCAACCTCCTTAACTTTCAGCTGAAAGCCAAACTAAACCTTACAATATCTGAATTTAACACATTCCTCACTTAATCCTTCTTGAATTCACTTAAATGTTCAGAATAGATGCCATTATTAAATAACCATTAAGCCTAAAGCATTCAAAATAAGTAAAATACTTGCATATACCAGGCATGCCCCATTTACACTTTCGAAAACATCTTAACAGTATTGGATTTTGATAGCATAGATGTATTTACTGATCTTAAACACCAATAAACTTGACCTGCTTTGTAGTGATTATTTACATTCTCTTCCACCATTACCTTCCCTTGTTCTTCACAGAATTTGCTCCCAAAATGCAACAAAATAAGAGTATTCTCAAAACAGAATGATCCTGCTGAGAAGGCATAATACACCAAACCTGCCATTTTCTTCTGAGTAAACTCAACTTGTACCCCAAGAATCAAAACTAACCCTACCAGGAATCCGGAAGGGCAAGATCAGTATCAGAGTTATCCAAGAACTTAAGGTTAAAAGGCTGTTTGAACTGCAACTCGGTACCACCTGAGCGAAATCTTTGACGCTGCACACAACTGAGTCTGAACCTTCATTTATTCTACCTATGTTCTGTAGGCCACAAGACGTCAGCAACAGCATTCACATAGAGTTTCATCTGAGGCCTGCTGAAAAGGTAATTGTTATTCTGAATCTTCTACTCTAAACAAGCCCTGGCCCACCATCATCAGCTGATCAAAATATTAACTCTTCTTTTAAAAGCAACTAGAAGGTGAAGATAATAGTAAGTATATTTAGATTAGGTATGGTAATTACACAAACTTTATTTGCAAGATGGTTAGTTTTTCAGTTTGTCACACTAAAAAAAAATACAGTGAGCAACCAACGTTCTTCAGAACGTGATATTCTGGATATGCTCTCTTCAATACAGATCAATGAAAGACTGATCAAGGAATGTCACACACCATACAACAAGCATAAACAAACATACGGACACACACACACAAACATAGTTTAGGTTGGAAAAGACCTTTCAGATCGTAGAGTCCAACCGCTAAAGCAGCACTGCCAAGTTACCACTACCCCATGTCCCTCAGCACCAGGTCTGCCCGGCTTTTAAATACCTACAGGGATGGCGACTCCACCACTGCCCTGGGCAGCCTGGGCCAGTGCTTGACAACCCTTTTGGGGAAGAAATTTTTCCTAATGTCCATCCTAAACGTCCCCTGGCGCAACTTGAGGCTGCTTCATTTTGTCCTATCACCTGTTCCTTGGGAAAAGAGCCCGACCCCCCCAGGCTACCCCCTCCTTTCCAGGAGCTGTAGAGAGCGAGAAGGTCTCCCCTCAGCCTCCTTTTCTCCAGGCTGAAAACCACACCCGTAAAATCAAAGGAAACTGACAACGTGGGTTTGTTTCACTAAGTTGCATAAAGTCTAGAGAATCTGCTCTGTGGGTTTTAACATCATAGTTACTCTGACTCCCCAATTCCTGCAGTGGTCACAAAGAAAACTGTGGGTCACAACAGCTGTAGGAAATTACAAACTTCACTTTACTTACATTTTGCAAATTCAATTCCGTAGCAAGTGAAGAGCTAATTTGTATTCTTACCAGGAACAGATAATTTTTTTAATCAATTTTTAAATAATGTCATTGCTTCAGAGAATTGCCATTAAATAACTTTAAGAATGCTGAAGACTGAACTGATAATAATTGGTCAGACTGTGAAAGAACTAACTTTGAATCCCACTACTTCTGCACTACCAGAGCACACAGATACACGTAACATGGCACAAGGCATCACTAGCCCGTAACACAACTTTGTTCATAAGAAGCACTGCGAAATGTACACTCAATGAGCTACCATGCAAGTGTTCTTCTGAAGAACCAGTGTTCTACACCTTTGCAGAGGCGAACATAAAATGCATAAAACTTGCATCAAGAAACTTGGGAGTGACATCATGATATGTAACGTACAATGCATTACAAGCCTAAAAACCCCCCATGATTAGAAATGTGCATAAATTTGGGCTTTTCAGTTCAGTTAACACACAAGCCAACACGTCCACAAAAATAATTCAATTTTGGACAATCTGAAAAAAGTCTGAATTGGGACAACAGGTTGCAGTACCAAAACATCTGCTCAGTATCTAAAGCAGTATTTTCCCCTGCGGGTGCATCTTTCACTGGCAGGCATCCTCTGCAGTACAAAACACATTATGTTTTGTGTTTTGAATATATTTCAGTATCTTACTGTACCACATTAAAAAATAAAGTATGTTTAATAAAATAATGTTAGAAATGTAAGTAGGGCTATTTCCTTTAAGAGCTGTTAATCTTACCTGAATATCCCATAAGAGGGGTACGGCTTCTGCAAACAGATCTACTGGAAGAGAGAGGTGTTTTTCCTATACATGTGCTATTGAGGCCTCGCACAGAAGAAGAACTGGTGAAATTCAATGTGCTAGCATTTTCTACACAAGAACTTTTGTCCCCAAAATATGATTCTGAGGGAGGGGAAAAGAGAAATTAACTTTTGAAAACAGACACACTAAACTGATATCATTTAACTGAAAAAAAAAAAAAAATTGAATCAAGTTTTATTCAGCAAGCAATATATAAATGTACAGCTTAGAAAACTATTTTTCTTACCAGAAAGCAACATCCAAGCAATAACCTTTAATTTCATTCTATAAAAGCTCTTCAAAGTATAAAATGTAACAAAAATCAGTCTGTTTTGAAAACAAGCTTGTATCAATATGGTTATTTTACATAATTATATTACTTGCAGCGCCAATAAAAATCTTTCTTTACATTGCTGAACTGAAATAATACGAAGTCACTTTACAACGCAAAATTTCACACTCTAATGAATTCTAGATTTATTAAAGAATTCTCTGTCAGCTCTATCTCGCATTTGCCCATCAGTTTTAAAATCCCTATCTGAAACTGCATGTGTTTATGAATATATTTTTTAAAGATAAGCCTGCTTTTTAAAAAAAGGACAATAAAAGAAAACAAAGAACCATGCTCAAAAACTCTCCCACTTGAGAATGATCTATCTCCCTTTGAATTTATGGGGTTCAACTCTCAGAAATCGTACAATAATCTGGGACCTGTTTGTTATCTGCCGTTTCTTTTACACACGTGTCCTATGATTTATCTACATTTTAAGTCCTGCAAAATCTCTTTTTCTCATATCATTCTATAGTTTCAATAAATTGAAGTACTTTACCTACTTTCAGTTTTCTTAAGATGACAAAAACCAACACCAAATCCTTAATCTACCTTGGGCAATTGCTTTTTAAGATAAAAAAATGAATTAAAATATAAAGAGTTTTTTGACTTAAAACTTACAAAACTACAGGTATTGAGTAACGCAAACCCAAATGTTTCTGTTCCTTCTATTACATTAAAAACTGATCTACAAGACAAAAATACTTCAGTGTTTTTCCCAGATGACCCATTAATTGCATGACAGTTTCTTATAGTTGGTACAAAAATATTTACAGTACTGCATTTTTTTTTTGTTTTTTAAGTCTTACAAAACTGACATCTGGAAAAAAAAAACAGCGGTAGTGCAGAGTAATTTTTTATTTTTTTTTAAAGTGGACCAATCAGCACTGCAATGCACATCGGTGATTTTTTAAAATAGCATTCACTTAGATTTTGGCATAAATTTACTCAGAAGTCTGGCAGAAGAGACTTTGCTATTATCTTAGAGTGTACTGAATCTGGCATAACACGGGGAAAAACAGAATTTAAAGGCCAGAGGAACGAAACCATCTACAGGTATTTTTTAAAATCAACATTTAAAAAATAAGTTACAATCTACTCAAAGTCGTATTCTAAGTTTTGTCTGTGGGTTTTTTTAGGATTCATGACTGATCACGTACATTATGCAAAACCATGCTACCTTCTTCCCAACTTATGCATAATGGAGATGTATGTACTTCAGAATGCATTTCAGCAAGCGTTAAAAATAATTTCCAATTCTTGTTATAGTTTTTCCACTGAAAAAAATACAATTTGAACCATTTTTCTCTGCCTGCCAAGATACAGACTCTGGAAGCAGGATCAAGTCTTCTGAACTGGCTGATGTACACGCTCCATATGGAGGAGTTGTTGAGGGGTCTCCTCCTCAGGGGAGAGCCAGGAGGCTAGTGTTAACAGCAGCTCTATGCAAAGGCTGGCAAATAGCATCCTAGGACCACAGTGTTCTTACAACACATCAAGGATAACAGTACTTAAAACTACCTTAAAGGCCAGGCCAAAAAAACCCAAACAACAAACAGGCAAGCAAAACAAAACCTCACAAAAAAGAAAAAACAAAACAAAACAAAACAAAAAAACCCCAACCAAACACAAACCAAACAAGAAACCAAACACAACCCAAAACGTAAAACCAACTCAACACGGTTCAGGTCTCTAGCAAAGCAAATATTGTGTTGCAATTCAAAGCAATGTATTGACCCCTGCAGGGAACTCGGATACTATCTAAAAAGCTACATGAAGAAAGTGATACAGTTAAGGAATGTGACGAACGACTATCATTGTTCTGACGGAATGAATGAAAAAAAAAAAAGAGGTGGCCAAGACAAAGAGACACTGCTCTCCCCTTCTCAATACAAGCACCGCTTGCAACTGCTCTTTCAAAGCCTGACCCAAGCAAAGAGGGCAGCAAGATAAAAAAAGGGGATAAAGACCCGGGCAGAGACGGCAATGCCGCGCCTCACCCCACCCCACCTCCTCTTCCAGGAACCGGCGGCTTCGCCCCACTGCCACAGGGAGCCCGGCCGGGAGCACGGCCTTCGCCGCCGCTGGAGCAGCCGCCGGTGCTGTCGGCCGAGCTGTGCGGCGTCTGCAGCAGCCCGAGAGTGTAGCGGGGCACCCGCTCCACTCGCCCGCCCTGCACCGAGGTGGAAGAGCCGCGGCCCGTATAGGACTCTGAGGCGGCCGCCCGCCCGCTCGCGTTCCCCTCGCTGCTTTCTCCCAGCATGGCCGCTCCGCCGCGCGCGGCCCGGCCTGAGGCGCGATGGCCGCTGTCCGCCCGCCTGCCCTCAACACGGCGGCACACGCGGCCCTCGCTCCCGCGCGGCGGCGGCGCCGCCTCATGGCGAGATGGGGCTCTGCTTTAAGGAAAAAAAAGCGTAAAGCTGTGGTTACTAGTACGGCTACAAATGATTCAATAGTAAATACATTGCTGGGCACGCAACGAGTGTCATTATAAATATGCAACTACAGACAATACAACGGTGACACAGGAACACAAAGAAATGGTCTGCTATGCTCTTTAAAACAGGAGTAAAGTATCTAAGCACAGTATGTCCCACATCCATTCTTCAACAGAGACTCTTTTAGCAGGAGCTTCACAGATGTTTTCCCCCTGCTCAAGTTTAAATACCAAAAGGTCCCAATAAAAAACATAAAACTTTAGATGTAGAATTGTTTTAAATATATGTCCTTCTGTTACCAAAGCATATCCTTGAAACATTATTAGTAACTAGTATTGAAAGGCCATACGTGTATTCTCAAGAATAATGAGGATTCTATCCTTGAATCTATCAAGCATGAGCTAATGAAAGAACTCCTAATCGGAGGCAAGTATTGCATCACTCTCGAGGAGGCACATCCTGGAACATATGAGCATAAGGACCTTGAAGATGGGGCTAATTTACACGTTTTGAGAAGTTTAGCCAACTTGCCAGGAAAGTGAAAATTTTTAGTGTCCTAGGCTGAACTACCTTCATACTACTAAAAATCACGCCCGTAGATCAAGCAGACCCTTGCCCAGGTGAAGACCCTTCCCTTGAGCACACGTGGTAGCTGTAACTTGATGGTGTAATCGTATGTAAATTACTAACCAATCAAATATACATAGGAGGTACTAATATTATAATGACTTTGTAAAATGTGTATAAAAATCGCACGGAGAGTCTTGATGGGTATTCTTGATTTGTGGAAACCACCGAGCACCCAGCCTTGTGCTGAATAAATGTCTGATCCTGGCGTGTGAGATAGGGGAAAGGATCCGACTTTTCGGACAACACCAGCACTGCTGGGCCCCGGCCGGGAGTGGGCCACGCAGAAACAAAAGGAACGTCCATCTTCCACCCTCCTTCCTTCCGCTCACAGATCATACGGCTGAATTTGCCTAACCGAGCCATCTCAACAAAACCAAAAGGAAGCATCTTTGGAATAAAGCACATACCTCTGGTCTAGACCATGTTCTGAGAAGGAGTAGAATGGCTGTCGGTTCCCCACCCCTTCCCTCATTCTCTTTTAATAAGCATATCCAGACACACAATTTTATGTACCTGAATTATTCATTATTCATTATTCTGTCGCAAATTCTCATACAGGATCTTGCAAAATTTATTGCTGGGAGTGCTGGCTACACTACAGTACTTAAAATCAAGTACTAAGAAAACGTCCGATGTATCCATATAAAGATTTCCACAGGGAAAAAAAAAGTTAGGAAAGTACAAATTTCTGAAAGCCTTTAATAAAGGACCTGTAACTGAAGACTGAGAACAGCAGATTAATTACGGCAAAGTTTCTAACTACGTAAGCTCAGAAAAAAAATCTTATCAGCACTTTGAACAAAATAAGAGGTAGACGGTAACAATGTATTCTGCATCAAATTGACAAAGTCTTAACATAGAGAAACCAGGCAACTAATTTTTTTCCACAGTATGTTTAACAGAAAGTGTGATTTTGTTTGCATAAGAAAAATTGTGATGATTCTCTTTCTACAAATACAGTATTTTAAAAAACTGATGTAAAGAATGGAGGAACATCCTTAAGTTTTTAGTTTGTGCACATACTCACCCCTTTTTTAACCTATAATCTCATAAGACCTTTACAAATCACAGCCGATTTCGGAAATGAAGTTGACCAGACCATCTTCAGAGAAAAACTCCAATAATATTAATAGGATTTCAACCTACAGTGAAACATTTTACACTCTCATGCAATATCACCCACCTATTGATTCCCAGGGTGTCTCAGTCTACACTAGACTAGAAATTCTGAAGAGGACTCCATTTTGTCTCCACAACACAGAAAAAAAATCGCAAATTCCCATGTACTGAACAGTGTTTCCTTAGAGGAAAAGAAGCAGCACTTGCTACTGTAACCTGGAATGAGAAAAATTTATCTTAAAATTTTCTGTTGAACTTTACAGTTAGATAAAAAACCTGATCAGGGCTCTCATTCCCTCACACTCAACACAAATCCTCCCATAACTTTTGTCCAAACCTTGAAAAATAAATTAACTCCAGGATTTGACCAAAGAATCTATCGGGCAACTGGACAGCTAAAAAGAGTAGGATTTTTACCTTATCTAAAAGCCTAATGATTTTTTAATCATTAGAAATACTTCAGCATTCAAATACACATTCTCTCCTTGAAATTCTCTACAAGTAAAAGTCTACCAAAAAGTTACTTCGTCCAGTTCTATCTTACTTTCTATTTATAGGAATAGGCTGGATAAAACTAATCAGCTGACTTTTAAAATTGTGTTTGAAACAACTTTAGACCTTCCTTAAGCATAAACACAGAGATTATCAAAGACTTCCTCCCCTTCACAATTACCTTTTACTGTATATTTCAACTGGAATACCATTCAGTCTCAGCCAGGGTGTGCGGAACGTAAATTAAGAGGCAATTTTAGGGCTTCTGTGAAGACAAAGAGGACTCCATCCTTCAGAGAACAAGTATTTTCCACAGCTTGTTTTATTCTCAATTACACCATAATCAAGTGTTGGTAAGCTACAAAAGCAGGATTTCAACCCAGCAACAAATTTAGGATCAACTCTATATTCAGTTACACATCACTGTCCTACAGAGACCTTCTCTAAAACGCTTAATGTTAGCAAGTTTCTCTACAGCTACTCAAGGTATGCTCTATTTCAAATATCAACGAAATTTTGTCTAAGGGACTCATCAGTAAAGGAAGACATTTACATACTTAATGAAACCATAATTTTTGTTTTTACTGGTATCAATTCCTATCAGAAGAAAAAGCTTGTTTCTCAGTATATAACAGTGATGGCAAACATGAACAGGAAGAATTAAATACTCAAGTGTGTGGCAGTAAGTGCGTAGCTTAAGTAGGGTTTTGTTTGGGATTTTTCTTCATATTCTTTTAAAGTGCTTTGTGAGATCCACCATCGAAACATGCTTGTGTAGAGGCAGATGCTAGCATGGTTGATATCACAGAAGGACAAAAATTAAGCATTCACACCATTGCTTTGACTTGAATATTTAAAAAAAATGCAAAGGCCCATATATTTAGCTAGAGATTAGAAATGTTTCTACATCTCTTATATACAACCAAAGAACATGTTACACTCTGATTATTAGAACCAGCCTGTTCTGATAGAGTTTACAAAGTGACAAAGCCCACAGTAAAGCTCTTGCTTTACGTTCGTAATGTAAACGCATCTCAAAGAAGATTATGCTAACAGTTTCAGAGATGAGATGACTTAAATCAGTAAACCCAAAGCAACTGGTCACACCATCCTTCTGTCTCTACGAGGCTTAGCTCACAAGCTCAGGCTGTACATTTATTCTTCGAAGGACATCTTCTGGCATACAAAAGACAGGATTGACGGCCTTAATTTGTTCTTCTCCTAATAAAGATAGTCCAGCAATTCCAAATAAGGTGTGAAATGGATCCACCTGGGAGAAGAAAGAAAGTTTGTGTCCGTTTCCAAAAGTCAATTAGCATTTCATTTGTATGGAATGAAGCTTTTATTTGCTAGCAAGCAAATCTCCATGGCTGGAGAAGACAATGCAACTGAACAAACTTTCATTTGTGCTGACACGTGTGACAGGCAAGACAATTTCCCCAGCATGCATTTACAATACTACGATTTACTCAGAGAAGCTTGTAGATTGTCTGCTGCTAAGATGATTTTCAACTCTGAATTTGCCAGGAAGCACTCGTGTGTCTCCATTAGCAGGCAATGTCATAGGGTAGGAGAAGCAAAGAATAAAAATTTTAAAAGTAAATTTCATCATCTACAAGTACCACTTCCATAAAGTCCATGTTTGCTCTTCAGCAATGTTAGAATGCTCTTTAATGGTCTCTGAACACAGAGCTGGGCTGTAAAATCTTGAGAGGAAAGCAGCAACTTACTGTGCTAGAAAACTGAAAGGAAAAAATGTGAGGAAGAAAAAACCCAGAAGAGACAGGAGCAGTTGTTTGGTATCCAAGCACTCCTTCACAGTGCAAACCTTCCCAAAAAGCATGTATCAGCACATAACTGCAATAGGCTATGAAGTCTCATGACATAAGCACCCTGTCAGTGGCATTAATTAGCCGTTCTACAAATCCTATCCAAAAGTACCTGTGCTGTCTGGTGCAGCGTACATCCTTTCTGCATTAGTGGAACTTCTGGATCTTACGGCAAAGGTTCTATACTGCAGTAAACTAAGCTGAATTACCACGTTATAGCCATACACAGGATCTCTAACCGCTGATGACCGCCTAGAAGGTTCAAACCACACTAGCATAGCGAGCCTTGCTCCTCAATGCTTTGGCAACCACACTACAGGTGTGATCAAACTCAAGACATGTTGCTTGCTCCTTCCCAGAATAAGAACATGGCCATCAGAGGAGGGGTAAAATAAATAAGTACGTAGCAAAATAATAATCAGTACACTTTACGAATGGCAAGACAGAATTTACTTCTACAGAAGGACAGGCCCAGAAGGGCACATGGTTCCTAACGGTAAGTGTGCAAGTTACATATTCAACCTCTTCATGAACAGTACGTATGTTCAGAGAAACCCAGATTTATAGAAGATCTATCTACTGCTATGTTGTCTGCTTTTTTCTGCGATTTTCTTTAAAGCAAATAAAAAAGGAAAAACCTACTGAATTACAACTAAGAACTAAAAAGCACAGCTAGTAAGTTAAGTTATCAAGAACTAGCTGCTTGGAAAAAAAGCAGCTGCTTTAAAAAAAAGATGATGGAGCTGTCTTATTGTCAAGTGGTTCAGAACCTGAAATACAATCACAATGTCAAATCAAGAGACTAGAACCTAGAACTAAGTAAAAAAAAAAAAAACCACAAAAAACCACAAAAAAACAAACTTCAAAAAACTCCCCAAACCCAACACCCCCCCAAACAAAAAAATAACACTCCAAACCACACCACCCCCCAAAAAAACCCCAAACCAAACAGACAGAAAAACCCAAGCCAACAAACAAACAAAAAACCTCCACCCCTGCAGAACCCCTAAAACAACAGGGTCTGTCAGGAATGAGTTTCTGCAGGAACAAAGCAAAAACCTGTAGGTGTCAACATTTCTATGGCAGTGGCCACTTCAGGAGTGGATGAGAAGTAAAAAAAAAATAATGAAATGACTGCTAACATAATATGCAAAAACTCTTCCCAAGGTGCCTGAATTAGATATAGAGGAAAGGCTCTGCAAAGTTGCTCTTCTAGCAAGACAGAGATAGGTACAAGTTTAATCTTGAAGCCAGAAAAGCATTAAGACTTTAAGTGTTAGGCTTTTCTTGGAGAATTCTGAAAAGGGAAAAAGGCCTTCTGTGGGCTCCTTAGAAATATGAAAACCTTCCCATTTTAAGAACACCAAAACACTTTCCAAATGACAGACCAGAGTAGAGATTTCTCGCCCAAGTGGGAATAATGTATCAGCTTGCAAAGAAACAGAAAGCTACTTCAGTTTTTACTGTGCTTGTGGAGGAAGGTGAAGACATGGTCAGCTGCGACAAAAACAGCTACGACTTCCCTCCGACCTTTGACAAATAAGCGGCTAGGTGTTCTATAGGAATTGCACTGAGGTCTCATAATACTTTTCATTTTATCTGCCCAGCACCCTTGAAAGATCCAAACTTTATTTGCCATTTTACCTGGACATTCTCAATTATTTCCCCTCGAAATCAGAAAGAACAGACCAGCTAAACCATAATTGCTCTCTCAACCAAGCAGAAAATCCATACCACCAGCCTCTTCGTAATGTTATCACAAACGCTTCTTCCTCCCTCATCTAGACAAATGCCAGTGAGAGGATTTATTCAGTGGCTGGGCTGGCACAGAACAAAAGTTAGTGTATTCTTAATAAAAAACTTATGACTCATTTAGATCAGGCAAAACCACCAAGAGAGTTGAAGACTATGTAACCTGTGCTGGACTCTAGCTTGCGTATTATTTTTACAAAACAAAACAAACCCCAAAAAACCCCATATAACCCAAAAAGCCCACCACCAAACCCAGTGTTTTTACAGAGATCTTCCAAGTGGTCTTGTAAGAAATTATTTGTGTGGTATGTGTTATGGGAACCAAGCCAGAATTTGTAAGGAGTGGCAACCGACTTCAGTGGGGACACTACAGTGCCAGTGCAACATAAAACATGTGCTCCCCAAGTAAGCCTTCGAAAGCAAATCTACCCCGTTCTTTCCTTCAAAGTAAACTGCAGGCTCCGCAAAATCCTTATACCTGAATCACGAGTTCAGTTACACTGAAATGAGAAAATTTACTTATTCAGTTGAAATTTTCAATTAAGTATATTTTATTTAGTAAAAGATTATTTACCATATCTCCTGGTCTGTCAGCAAACCCTCCAGTCTCCTCATCCTGGCAAGCCAAAATAAAGCAGCGCAGTTTCTCTCTGTCAATCCAATGTAATCTACCAATCATCTTCAAAGATGCTAGCACCCACCAAGAATAACATACATCAGGTAACTGGCAAGCAGAGAAGCAGACTGTTATTTCATTTTGTTTTAAACATGAAAACATTGTTGCAAATTTTATTGGCAATTTTGAAAATTACTAGGTATGCTGTCATAATACTACTGCAGAGAAACAACACTTAAAGAGTGTTCTTTGGGATAAAAGAGAAGAAAGCTCCTGGATGCAGTCTCTCTTCAGAGGGTTTCCCTTTTTCAGGAAGGGAAAGTATCTTTTTCAAACCTATTTCCTTCTTCAAGAAACAAAACCACAAGAATGCAATTTTGAAAGAGCTTTCACCTTCCATGGTAGAGGCTAAAAGAACACAGCATCTTTTTCAGAAGTACAAAGAACTTCTTATCAACTACTTTCAGTTTTTTGGAAAAAAAAATCTGTTGGTTGGTTATCTATTTGCCAGTGGAGATTATTTGAGGTTACACAGTTTCCTAGTGTTATGCGGAACACTCTTACACCCAGGATTTACACCCACTAAAAAAGTAATTGTTGTACAAATCCTACAGAAGAGATCATTCCCAATGTCAGAAAATATTGAAGCCCTGATTTAACAGGATACTGGTTCAAGCGGTCAGCAGGACATACTTCAGTACAGGTACTTTCCTAAACTGAGGACTAACACTAAGAACAGCAAAGGACTACATGGCAAGTGTTAGTGACAAAATTAAGAATCAAAACGAAGGCCTGAATTCTTCAAAAAGTTTACTAAATATTTCATAGAAGTCATGACGTTTTTCCGAAGTACTTCAGCTTTAGAAAAAATATTCTCTATTGACGTTTGAACAAACAAAAGCAGCCACATAATACCTTCTCTGGTCGTCCGTTGAGACCTCCAGAAGGTAACTGACGTTCACAAAGCCACCAACCCAGCAAGTCAACATTTATTTGATGCAGCTGGTCTGTTATAGCCAGAAATCCTGTGCAACAATATATCTAAAATTACAGACATAAATTTTTTGTGTATTTAAAAACTGAGTATAGTTTAGCAGACTAAATGCAGGAAGATCTCAAAGCAGGAATACAGTCATGCAAACACAATACAAAATATGCGCGCATTTCAACTTTTAGTTTCAAATTAGTTTTACTTTTCCATTAGAAAAGTACGTTACTGTTACAGTTGCTTTTGTATAAAAGTACACAACATGATTACAGAACAGTAAGATTTTACTATCATAAGACAGTAATGCAAGGTTTGGAAAAGGCTCCTAAAAGATCAGGCAGACCCATACATTTTTACGTTAAAAACACAGACTCTCAAGCCAGAGTGCGCAAACTTATTTCTGCAGGCTGGATATGACCTTTCTGACAATTTTGCATCCAGGCGATGGATTGTTCCTGTACGTGCCTCTCACCCTTCTTGTGGGGAGCAAACTGAAGACCAAACGAATTCTCTGGCAGAAACAAGTTCACCCTGATCACCCTGATTAACTATCCTGGCAACCCCACGTACATCTACTCATGTCAGGCTCACTTTCAATGTGCCATGCAACGTATGTGCAGATTAATCCCTGTTTATTTTTTCCTGGGAAATAACATGTAGAGTGGAACAGCATACTCCCGTCACATTTCATGTGGTCACTAAGAAAGCAGCCAGGCACAAACCGCAAGAAACCACAATGTCAACTGAAGCCTGCTCATAATCATCTTTTCCTGATAAAACACCCCCCCCAAAAAGACAACAAAAAGCACACATCAACAGGGATGTGCCCACCCAAGAATACTGCAAAATAGATGTGACATTGCTAGAAAACTTTTGAACTACTGTGCAGGTGAAGAAGTTTTAAGGAGTATGTGATTACGCGCATCAGACCTAATCCTCCCAGGAAACGCCATCTGCAGACAGAGGGGGTTCAGCTATCTTATCTCTCTCCCTTGAACGCTAGACCATGGGCCAGCCATTTAGACCATATGGGCAATGCTATTGTAGATAAAACTCATACGGTAAGGCACAGGTACAAGGTTTAATTTCCCCCCCCGCCCCCAATTTAAAAAAAGGGGAGGGGGACAGGAAAAAACACAACGTTTTTTCTGAACAAGATACCTCTAGTATTTTCACGTGCTGAGGTAAATCCTGGCTATGGCATTGATCACCATAATTATGCAAAATAAACAGGTGATTGCAACAGCATTAAAATACTTTATTAATTGGTTTCTATTAATAAATTCAGGTGAAGTGCAATAATCCCTTCCATGGAAAAAAAAAAATAGGAAAGGTAGTTTTTATGTAAATTTTCTGCTGAAAGAAGTCATTGAGATTCTCTTCCTTGAAAGATCCCTTCATTTGTTCCAATTATACTACTGCATTCTCTTCTCAACTAGATTTTACTGAGCATTTTTCAGAATTCATAGTCACTAGTAAAATACTCTTTAGTGCTTACAACAAAACACAATAAATGTTCCCATGCCTGAGTTAGGCATCTCATCTTAAAACTGACTTTCCTCAAAAAATTAACCAAGCTTCCCCCTTCAGAAGGTTCACACCTCATTTTTATTTCAGTTCATCAGCTGATAAGCATCAAACGTATTATATAATTGACCTTTGTTTCATTATGATTTGTAGCAGACGCAGTGATGGATCTTGTCCAATGTCTCCACTAATACCCATTTGAAATTCTCTAAAAGTCCTCAGGCTACTCTATTCCAACAACATTATGTGAAGACTGAAATACAACCCTAAAAGTTATTCCCTTACAATCTTTTCTTCCCCCCCGGCCAGACTATAACCTCCCAAGTCTCTACTCATCTTCTCAGATTTACCTCCCTATTTGTTCATTTATTTTAACTAAGGTACTAGAATCAGGCATTTGGGAAACAAGAAAGGTATATCCATTGACATTACTGATAGATGTTGTGAAGAAACATTTATAGGCAGTATGTGATGCCTGCTGATTTAAAACATCGCCATATAAAGAAAAAGTTACCTGTCCTGCATGTGATTCCGAACCTGGTCTACAGCCAAATCCTCCGTCAAAGTTCATACAGGACAAAACGAATTCTACTGCTTTCCCCACATCAATGGCATCCAGCTTTCCCTGCAAGTCAGGAAAGTAACTAACGCACTTTAAGCTCTACCAAGCTTTTTAACTACAGAAGCTTCAGCAGTAGCAAAGAGGAGATTCTGACTTGTGCAAGTAATGATTTAGGACTTACCAGAAGTGCAAGAGTTGCCGCAGCACAGAAGGAGAACCTTGTATCTATTTCTCCTGGAATATGGAGGGTAGGGAATGAAATTAGAGTGTTTTTATTAACAACAAAAATATATTTAAATCACCACTGAAAATATGGAACAAAATGTTTAAATACTAGATTTTACCCTGAACAACAAAAATCAGCCAAAAACTGTGCCTATGCTGTTTCCTTTTCCAGCCTATGGATTATTTCTTCAGTAATGTAGAAAGCGTACATTAAAACTAAAGCAATCTGTATGTTTACTGCATATAAAAGCAAACAACTCATTTTGAGCTGGTGTACAGTCAGATATATATCCAAATCAACTCAACTAGTGGTAATTTACAAGTAATTATTTAATGTTAGAGTTTATCTGTGATGTTCTACTAGATGACTGCAGAGCAGTGGACTCAAAAATATTTGGACGCAACTCTTGATCTGCCTTAAATTCAGGCAGAAGAAGCCATTTCTGTTTGCAAGTTTTCTTTTGCATACTTGCACCTGGAACCTACACAAAAACCGCTCCACCCACATCAGAATCATCGCTCAGGAAGTTCATACCGATGTAACTCTCCTAGCACAAACTCCAAGCAATTAATACTTGAAGTCAAAATTTAAAATTGAACCCAGCTGCAAACATTCATTTTTTTGGTCAAACTGATGTAAGACTTTTCTTCTTAAGCAACCCACAAGCTGAAACACATAAACCATGCATGCACTGTTTTGTACTACGTCAGGTATCGCACTCCTGCAGTTGTGCTGTAACTACCTTTCAGAAATAACGCCAATCCATTGTGCATTCAGTACATTTGTTTCAACACTTCAACAAAAAGGATGCAGCAAACTACGAACCATTTTAACGCATAACTGCTGCCTTTACGGTAGCAGACATATACTGCCATGATGTTGATTGCTGAATTTTACTAGAACAATAACATGACTTATATGCAATAGATTTTTTTAAGAGTTTAAGCATTCCATGTATTTTTAGATAAGTATTTTTACTTTGATACTTACTTAGTTAAGTATTTACTTGGATAGGTATTACTTACACACTTAAATACTTAGATAAGTATTTTTAGAGCGACTAAATATTTATGCTGCAGCTTAAAAATACCATCTTTGTTCATAAAGAACTTATGTGCAGAAACAAAATCAGTATTAACAGAAGTTCATGAGTACAAAACCAGTTTTTCCTCATTCCCTTATAGTGAAAGATCCTTTCAGAGCCCACATGGATAATGATCACAACTGCCTGCCATTCAATAGCAAGCATAAAACATTCCTTATGGAATAGCTTCTCTAGCATATCAAAGTACTGTCAAGTTACAAATGGACAAAGGTTTTCATCTTTAAGAGCTGGACAATTTATTTTTACTACAAGAATGGAACTGAAGTTTAGAATATTTATGAAAGGAATGAAACACAACTCTGTCCTTCACAAAACCTGCTTTTTCATAACTCAGAAAATGAGAGTGTTCACATACAATACATAAGCAAAAAGATCACCCAAGGGAACTTATGTTCACTGACGTACACACGTCAACCTAGTCACTAAATTTTAAAGATTTAAGAATTACCCCATTTGTCTCCAGCAAATGATCCATCTTCGTTTTGCAAGTTCTGTATATATTCAACAATTTTATTTACATCAACAACATGGAGACTATCATATAAGATAAGAATCTGGGGGGGGGGGAAAAAGACATAGTAAATATCAGAGAGGCAAAAATTTTTAAAAGTTATTTCTTTAAAAAAAATCCTAGATTCATAAAAGACTTTATTTAATTGACTACGAATACTATTTGGTAAGGTTTATTAAAACAAGATTTCATTCACTGCAGTTCATTATCTCTGCCTAAAAACTTTAAGAAAATCTCAAATGAAAATATAGGCAATTCAAGCTTAACTCTTTCATGCTTTGTTACTTTCCAACTTCAAGCTCTTCTTTCGAAAGCATAATCGGGTTTATTTATTTTTACATTAGCATTATGTCGAGCAGAGTTTTGATTATGGTTACTTTTGTAATGGGATAATGACATCGTAGACTTACAAATTTGTAGTTTTGCGCTGCTGCCACTTGGATTTGTGCAAGCATAAGTTACGCAGCTAGTTACTAACACCACTTGTGGTCCAAGCCATGATTAGTTTCAGTCAGCAATGATTAGTTTTGAATTACAACATTTTTATTTACATTCAATTTTTAAGTATAATGAGTAGAATCAAATTGCAATAATTTAAGAAAAAGTATGAACAATATGATTAGACACAAACTGTACAGCTAATACATCCTGGAAGAAAAATGAAGGTCATAGTAGGGAATACAAAGTTTTCTGAGCTAGCACTGACTTGAACAGTAAACCCACGTGACACAATGTCACGTGAAAAAAAAATACTGTTTCTGAGCCCCAGATGGCTTTGTATTTTTACACATAACTTGCATAATCTGTAAAGAGAATAATTAAGAATTTATTACAAATAGTATAATAGAAAGAACAATTGAAACTAAGCAACATTATAGTGTCAATCCCGAAAAATACTAACAACTATGTCTTTGAACACCTAGAGTTACCTGGAATCTTTCAATTGTTAGAAAAATTGTTAGATAAAATTTAAGTCTTACAGAAATGCAAAAAAGAATGTGCAACTCCAACAGAAAATATATAATCACAGCATGCTCCTTAAAAAGCAAATCTGAAAAAATTACTCTTAATTGTGATCAAAGGAAGATGTCACATGACCCTTTAAACATTCTGGATATGTAGATAGGACTAAATGGTATTTGTTCACTAACAACATGTATGCTCATTAAGACATGCTGATTAAGTTTAACACAAAAATTTTACATCAGCACTTGCTAACACTTTTCAGCCTTGCACATCTAGAGCTGCATGCAGTTAATGTGAAAATATTTCCTAGACAAACGACCTCAAATTGCCCCCCCTTCTCCTTAAACTGGATTAGAATTCGTGAAAGGAGTTTGATTGGAAAGTTTGGAAAAGCTCAAACGTCATAGCCTAACGAAACTTTAGTTTCCTGGGTTTGAGAGTACTCAGAATAATTCTAGAGCTTAAGTGGTGATAAATATTAACTTTAGAGCACATAATACATGCCAACACTCATCACAGCCAACACCAAGAAAACAGCATTCTCCTGTCCTGCGTAAGGGTTTCAAATCCAACACACTTTCTTCCTAAAACAGGATGCTATCTTATTTATTTTTAACACTATTTATATATTTCTTCCATAAGATTGGACTAGAGATACATTATGCAAGCAATCAAGCAATTGTTCAGAACCATATGAGCCTTTTCAGTACTTTTTTTACATGACCATTTGAACGAGAAGAACCACCAAAAAAAAAACCAAACCCAAAACCCCAAAACAAAAACAACCCAAACCTCATACACAAGAGATAGCGAGAAATTAAATCTATAACAGAGATAGTTATGGTGAAAAAACAAGACTGAGAATTACGTTTTGTCAGGGGAAGAGTACACACCAAATAAACAAATAAAATGCTCAACAGACTAGTACCATTTTTAAGTCATACACAAAAAAACCCCAGATTTGAGGAAACACTGTAGCAGCCAGTTCTTGTTGTGTTCTTTTGTACAGTACTAAAGTGTAAACACACTACACATAATTATATGTATTGCATAAATGTTACATAAATGTTACATAGTTATTTATTAATGTTATAATATATAGCAATCATAATAGCTACTAATATATTCATTAAAAAATAAAATCAAAAACTACTCTTATTCTGTTCATACATATCTTTCACCTCAATGTACACTAAGAATTTATAAAATCCAAAATTATTTAGAAAAAAAATCCAGTAAAACCTGTAGCTAAGAATTATTTCAAGACGACTGTTACAAAATTTATCAAGAATAGAATCACCACTAAATGATCATTAAAAGCACAACGTTCCCAAATCTGACAATTTTTTTAGGAAATGATACAGCTATATCCTAAAGTTTCGTCCATTAGATTTTATTTTTTTAATAAGGGACTGAAATAGTTTTTGCCACGGGCATCCAACAGTACCTGGTTTGTAAATCTGCAATCATCAAAACCATTACTTACAAATGTTTTTTTTTTTTCTAAAATTACCCTGTTACACTTACCTGGACCGCACTGAGGGTATACAGAAGATGAGGATCGTGACCTACGCTGGCACTTATTCCACCACATTCGTGCTGACACGATTTGATGAATGCCAGAATTTCTTCTTTGTTCATTCGGTGCAGCTGCCCCATGAGATCCATCGCTGTGAGCCCCCAGTAAACACCACTCATCCTCAAATACTCCGACATACAGTATTCCTAAGTAGCGCATTATTTTAGTTCTTAATCAGTTAAGCACATCATCAATACAGAGCAATGAAAATACATTCATTAACATTTACAAACAGTTTGTAATATGTCAACCATCTTCCATCCCATTAACATCTTACTATGTATCAGACACCCACAAATATTCTGCGCATCACGCACGTGTGTATACATATACACACGCATACATGCAGGCACACGCAGACATCTGCACGTGCTACATTCCCTTCCTCCCCTGTATTTCCCAGTTCAAAGTATCAAGCTCGATGTCAAATTCAACACGTAAAAGTAAACAGGCACCAATTCACTTCAGATCATCAGTTATTATCTTGGCATCCGAACCACCACTCAAATTACCAACCCAACTAGTCTCAAAAATAACAAGTCTAACATTTAATGAAACTTTCGTCCAAGTGCCAAACTGACACAATCTAAAGTTGCACTGGGAAGTGAAATCTCATATTGAATTCTCTTACATTGATCACATCACCCACACTACCCATAAAAATTATTTTCTACAGGTGGTACTTTTTAAGCACAACAACCGTAAGCAACAGTGCTCGGAGCTCTTTTGTGGACAGTAAAGAGAACTGCAACTTTTCTTCAGACATAAGCAATTATTGACATTTTTCACCTGCTGGAACTGGAATCCTATTGCTGTGGGCTACATCTGATAACCTACGACTACAAGACTGCTGCTAGTTAAAGCGTTTATCAAACCTAGCAAGCATGAAGCAGTGCTGCGGTGAGGTTCTGTGTGTCGTCCCATCAAAGAGCAGCATGGAAATGCAGCGATACTCCTTGTGCATTCCAGTGGAGGAAGAAGCAACAAGTAGCTCATTTCCCAGGTTTCAGAGTAAATCTAGAGCTAAACTGATAATGTTCAAATTTATACTCAGATAATACATGCCAAAACTCATCATGGACCTAGGAAAATTAACAAAGACATCTTTCTTTTGTTCTTTGGACTGCAGGGCAAGGAACAATTGCAAACATGCATCTAACCCTTATCTGAGCAAGTAAATGAAGGCGTGGCTGTACTGAATCAAATCAATACCTACGTAATCATCTTTCTTTGTTCCATAGGAAGCTATATAGTCCGCATGCTTCTCCAAAAGTAGCGTGCTGGGGGCATCGGGATTTATCGTAACATCCTTCTGTGGTGTCCCCTGTAAAAAGCACCAAGGAAACGTCAGTTGCGGTGTCAGTTCAAGGTTTCCGTGCGCAGCCACAGTTCAGTCAGCGCTGGTGGCGGTGCCTCTGACACAGACACATCTCTGTCAGCCGCGACCGCGGGGCAGGTTTCGGTCTCACATCGCCCTTTCCGGCTAAACCCTTCCCGGGAACGGCTGCGAACGGCACCTTTCAGCGAGGCTGACAAAAATCACCGATTCGCCAGAAACAAACCGAAAACCCGGGCGAAGGAGCCCGCCACCGCGCCGCCCGCCACCGCCCGGCCCGGCCCGGCCCAGGGCAGCCGCGCCCCGGGCCCGCTCTGCAGCCGGAGCGGCGCGGGCCGCCGCGGACCCCGGACGCCAGCCCCCCGCCCGCGGCCGCCCCCCGGCCCGCTGAGCCGGGCTCCACGTCCGGTGCCCTGTGCGCCGCAGGCCCCGTGTCCCACCGGCCCGGGCCATGTCCCCGGCGCGCCCGGCGGCACCCACCATCTTCGCCGCCCGCACCGGAAGGAGCGTCGCGCTGCGGGGCGGGGCGGGAAGCGGCGCCCGGCTCGCCGCGGCTATGGCCTCGGCCCGGGAGCCTGCTGGGCCGGCGCCGGCCGCCGGAGGAGCCCCGGCCGCCTGGAGCTGCCGGGCGGCGGGCAGGACCCCTGGAGGAGCCGCTTCCAGCCTTGGCGGTGCGCGGGGGCTCGGGCCGGGCACAGCTGAAGGGTGTCTTGGAACAGGCCAGGGGTAACGTAAAGGGCGGTGACTCGGCTGTGCGGGACCGCAGCAAACCGGACAACTATAGAAGTAGCCGCGGTTTCCTTCTCTCCCCTCAGTTCTATGGAAAAGCAAATACAATAATTTAGTGACAGAGTAGGTAAGAATTACTGTCCTTTCGCTCAAAAAACCCCCTTTGCTTCCCAATTAAAGCTGTCTAGGGTGATTATATTATTGATTACCAACATTTGATGCTGGCACACGTACCCCATGGAACCACGCCAGGCAGGAACGTCATTTTGATTCCATACAAGAAATATTAGGTATAATGCTGGCTTGCATAGAACTGTCACAAATAAGGTCTATTTTTTACATGTGTCAAGTACTTATCAAGGATGTTACATTATTGGTCTTCCTGCAGGTAAATAGGTTGGTGATTTATAGTGATTAAACACTATTTAAAGAGCTAATTTCCCAGGTGGCCTACCTGAGACTCCTGCAAAACTAATACCTGATGACAGTAATTGTGCCATCCAGCACTAAATTCAGATGATGTAGGAAAGAGACCACAGCAATGAAAGGACGTTTTGGTGAGAAATTGCAAATGAATCCACAGGATTGTTGAGGTTTGAAGGGATTTCTGGAGACCATCGAGCGCAACCCCCCTGCCCAGGCAGGGTCAGCCAGAGCAGGCAGTCCATGACCGCCTCCAGGTGGGGTCTGAGTATCTCCACAGAGACCCCACAACCTCACGATAAAAAAAAAAGTGTTTTCTTGTGTTCCAGTGGAATTTCATGTGTTCTAATTTGTGCCCGTTGCCTCTTCTCCTGTCAGCAAGCACTACCGGGGAGGGGCTGGCTCCCTCCTCCTCACCACATCCCATCAGGTATTTATGCACACACACGAGATCACCCCTG
Organism: Larus michahellis; assembly: GCF_964199755.1. Classification (NCBI taxonomy): domain Eukaryota; kingdom Metazoa; phylum Chordata; class Aves; order Charadriiformes; family Laridae; genus Larus; species Larus michahellis. Next base: position 57,741,934 of record NC_133903.1, on the reverse strand, counting down.
AGCCTTCTCTGGTCCAGGCTAAAGAGTCTCGGCCTCTCCTCGCGTGACTGATGCTCCGGGCCCTTAATCATCCTTGTGGCCCTCTGCTGGACTCCCTCCAGTTAAGTCCTTATCTTGTGCTGGGGAGCCCAGACCTGGACATGGTTCTGCAGGCACAGCCTCACCAGTGCCAAGGAATTTGCTTACGAGGTCCAGGGAACGTCCGTTCTGCCAACACTGACAAGAAGTGTCTATCCAAGTTTGAAAAAAAATGATCTTACAATTCCTTCTTCTCGGCTGTTCTTGCTGCAAACATAGTTAAGTATATACACTGATGGAAAGGAATAATACATTTAAATATACCGGATCTGAAATAAACATGATCTTGTAAATTATTCTTAAGGAAAAGGTACACACTTTCACTTGAAGTGAATCATCCTAACTGAACATCTACTTGCTTAAGCGAGTCTAACAGCGTAATAGGCCACGTTCTCTCAAGCGATATCGTTACTATTGGGCAGCATCTAAGTCCTTGGAACAGACGCATGCCAACAACAGCGGTACAGGCCTTCATACGGCTGAACTGGAAAGGCAGAGTAGGAAGTGAAGTACAGCTATTCACGTATTTCAGACACTGGACAACTTACCCAAAATACAATTTAAGTGATGTGACAAGAAAAATGAATAAAAACCAACCACACCTCCTAAAAAAAATTTATTAGAATGCAGCAACAACTGTCAGGAATAACAGTCTGATCCTCTATAGTGAGAAAACATTGCAGTGTGAGTTTCTCCTTTCCCATTTTGTATTTGAACAACCAATCACTTTGGAATTCAGAATGTTTTGAAAATACCAGCTTTGTTAGTCAGGAATGAAGTGAGAAAGTGGACAAAGAGAACAGAGGTAGTGCTCAATAATGTACAGAATAAAAAGATTTTGAAGGAAAGGTTTCTTTTTTTCCTCCGTGCCTTTTTAATTCTATTGAGAAATGCACTAAAATCCACTTCCATGAGAAGACGGGACACTACAGCAGCACCAGACACACTTTAAGCCTTAAATTTGCCAACATGTTCACGAGCTTTGATCATCATTTGAATCTGAGCAGTTCCCTCGTAAATCTGAAAACAAGAATTGCAATAATGTTAGTTGATGATTTTTAAAAGGTTTTAACAGATCTACACTTTTAAACCTTCATGGCACTAATCCAGTGGGGATTAGGATGTGCAGAAAGACACAGAAAAACAGAAAATTCCAGTGTGACAGAGTAACTAGTGGTCTAAATGGAATAGATCACATACAAGATACCGAGAGACAGCCTTGTTCTCTTAGGTGCTCTTATCTGGACTCAATAAGGTTCTCATGAAAAAAGACATGGTGAGCAAAAAAGGATGAGGAAAATTTCTTATTTGAGGAAGAAAATTCATAGTTTGGTTTTGCAAAGTAGGATTTCAAACAATAGGTGGACGAGAGGCAGTGACTTGTGCTGAAACTGCTGTATTTCCTTTGACTAGCCCTTCAAGGTCATACCAATGTTCTCTTTGATCCATTTGTTTCCATTGCTTCTTGTTAACTAGTGCTCTCTCTCATACAGCTTTGTTTTTTTTAATCACGCATTCTTGCATTTTCTTCTAGAAACAGTTTGCATCGTTCCTCTGTTCTATTGGTTTGCTGTCAGCAAAGTCAAAGGTAGGCAACAAGGCATATAGGAAGCTCTCGTGCAGAAGGATGCTCCACAGGTATACTGCGATGTAATGCCAGGGCTGAGGCAACACAGTTTAGGGGTTTTAAGTGTTTCAGCGCCCAGTTATGCCAGAACCTGGTTTGGCAAATTGCTCAAATTCACTTTATCATTCACTTATAGGAATAATCTTCCCAAGAACCTTACAAAGCTTTTTTGAAAATAAAGAGGCTCTAACCTGTGTTCACATTAGTTTTTTGGTTCAGAAGAACTTGATCATTCACAAAGCAAATTCTCCGACTGGTGCTGCTTACCCCGTGTTGACCTGGTGCGTAGGGCAGATTGTGTTTGGTGAATACTCAATGCCTTTTGGAGTGAACTGGAATGGAAACTCTGCTTTCTCTGTGTACCAAACACCCATCAAGCCCTGACGAAGACATAATGGCCCAAGCCTACAGCTGCACCCTTGCAATGGCGTGCATATCGGGGACATAGAGTCCAAGGGACCAAAGAGGCTTGCTGTTCACTCAACCTGCCCAAATGCCTTGTTGGGGCAGTTGTGGGGCCTCGGCAGCCCTTCCTGCAATCTACCGATCCACGCCACCGGCACTGGATTACCTGTTGATGAAGACAGCCAGGGACCTCAAGCGTAAAGACATCAAAACTCATAAAACTCACTCTTAAGTACTAACAAGAAAGGCTTTGGTTTATAAGCCAATGGAAATTGGCTTCAATGGAAATAGTTTCCAGAATCATTGACAATTAAAGAAGGGCAGTTTTCCATATTTGAGAAAGGAAACTAAGTTAGAGTTTCTACCAGACTAGCCTAGACTTGTAGCCAGACAAACCTAGAGCGGAGTAAGGACAGTAAAAATGTTACCAGTAAACACAGAATTGTGTAATACCGAAAAAGATCAAATATATGGACGAAAAGTTGGAAAACCAAGTTTTTGTATGTGAAACACATGGCCAAAAGCTTATACCAGCTGGAAATGGGCAGCAATACAGTAAAGCACAGTGAAGTGCAAAGTATAAACAAGAGACATAGACAAAATAATCGTAGGATCAAAAGCCTTTCCTGAATTCTTTTAGGGATGAAGCAGAACAGAAAAAAAAACAAAAATATAATACTAAATCTGATTAATCTGAACAATTTAAAAAAAAAATCCAACCTACTTAGCCATGCATTTGTGATGCATCAGTGTAATGGAAAACCTAAGTATCTGGGATCCTGTAAAATCACTCTCAGCTTCCAAATAAAGTTCTAACCCTCGCACCATCTTTCTCCAGAAAAGCATGCAACCTGACAGGAAAAAAGCCCAATCATAATAAAGTTCAATTAATCATTCATTTCCTCACTCACAGGAGCGCAATTAGTTCTAAGAACCTTTAGATTCCAAAATAGTGGTTGTCTTTCCTTAAATAGAGAAAAATAAATTCTTGGCTAGTGAGAATAATAGTTTTAATTTTAAAGACAGCTGTAAGATAAATATTAACTACCTAGAATCTTAAGAATGACAGGTGTTATAGCTAACTAACATTCCAGGTCACGGTCCACATGCACTTCTCGATATCATCTACTTTGATATATTTTATCTAGTCGCTATTCATGTCATACAATGTCATAATGTCAACAAAGATTACTGGTTTTGCTGAACGCTATTAAAATATTGGTGTTGAATAAAGAATTTTAGCATGGTATATGCTAATAGAAGAATTATGACATAACATGGAATAACTTCTTGGCAGTAACACTGCAGAAAAAACCCTGGGGACTGCGGGTGACAAGAGTCTCTCATTTTCTTACCTGGTAGATTTTAGTGTCTTTCATTAGTTTTTCTACAGGATACTCAGTATTAAATCCATTCCCTCCAAAAATCTGTACTGCATCGGTAGCTACTTGGTTTGCAATGTCCCTAGCAAATGCCTTTGCGATGGAGGCGTAGTAGGTGTTCCTGCGACCAGCATCCACTTCCCAGGCAGCCCTCTGGTACGCCACACGAGCCAGCTCCACTTCCATTGCCATTGCAGCAAGCGAGAAAGACACCGCTTGGTGCTACGAATGAGGACGTAAACTCGGTTAACATTGCCAGCTTAAAAATCTGACAACCCAGAAAAATACAATCTTCTTAATACAGCGATCTCTTCAACAAACTCAGTAAATTGTACTAGAGGGGTTCTACAGAATATGGATCAGGCTCTCCTAATTGTATGCTGAATTAGACTTTTAAGTTTCCAATTCTTAAATCCATATAGTCAGAGGGATTAAATACCGAATTAAGAAGTAGTTCTTTACGGTTTATGAGATGGGTATTTACCTTGCTGTTTATTCATATTTTTTTAAAACTGCTAAGCGGTGTGATTTGAAATGAATTATATTATTAATAATACCATGCATCTTGTTTCACATACCTCAGAGGTTTTTTGCTTTCCTGAAAATCCCTGTTTATTAGCACTGAAGAATTTAAGTATGTCCTGGTAGTACATGAGTTTCAGGTTTTTGGGCAGAGTTTTCTTTCAGCTTTTACTATTATCATTGATAAATTATAGAAAAATTCCTGAAGTTACCACATAGCTAAGTTTATTTAAATGGTGCTGACTCATATACGTGGAAACCCCCAAATGGCAGAGATATAATACAAAAATGAAGGAACTAAAGAAATCAAGCAATAACCATGACAAATCAGTAGCGTACACCTGGTGTGAAAGCGTAGCTTTTATTTATGTTCTCTCTCTCTCTCCTCCCCCCACTTACTTCAGCAATTGCTTTCCCAAAGATTTTTCTCTACAAAGCGTATCTAGTAGCTTCATCAAGTGCTCTTTTTGCTAATCTAACAGCACCAGCTGCTACCTGAATTGGATACAGCAAAGAATAAAAAAATCAGAAATTCCTGATATATTTCATAAATAAGTTATTTCTGATACTTACAGGTGGTTTGGTCCTATCAAAAGCTCCCATTGCGATTTTAAAGCCAGCTCCCTCAGCTATTAGTACATTTTCTTTCGGGACTCTCACATCTTCAAAGACGATACCACTTGTCTCTGAGCAGCGTTGACCCATATTCATTTCCTGAAAAGGGAAATTTACAGAGGTGCAACTAAATTGGATTATTCAAAGGTACGATACGTTTTCATTCTTTAGTTTACTCAAAGCATAAAGTATGTTTTTTTTCTCCAAAACACTTAATCCAAAAACGACCATACGCACGACAAATAATAGCTTTGCACTTGCAGACCAGCACGCCCTTAATTTGTCCAAGCTGGGCAGTTTACTTCCTCCTTATATGAAATCAGTTCTGTAGCTGTAATCAGTCTTTTTGTCTTTCTCTGGTTCAACTATATGCTTTGAGATGGGAGTGGAAACGTTAACTAATCTAATATGCAGGCAGTACTGGGTGTACTACAAGTAAATAAATAAATGAGTTTTTCAGGTTTTCGAATTCCTTTCCTAATGGTCAACATCCAGTTTTGCCTACTACTAAAAACAGTACTTTTTTGTTTTTAAAAGAAGAGAGAATAGCACCAGAGTCTCCAAGGTGCCTTCCTCAACCAGCAGTAGCAAAAATTAAAACTCACTATGTGTGTATTTATGGTTATAATTGCCCAACTTGCTTCTTATCCTTTCAAGGCACACTACTACTCATTTATTGGCACTTGTCAGTAAAATAGTTCTCAAAGATTCTTTTGCAGCTGTTCAAAGTCATCTTACTTTAGACCATTCTGAATAGTTCCTTAGATGAATTAATATTTCTGTATGTTGTGAAAATGAAAAGATCATTGTACATGAGTGTATGAAAATGGTCAGTTGACTAAGAATCTTTTTTCTTTAATGGTGATTTGTTGCATTATTGGTTTAGAATAGAACAATTTCTGGCTTGTTAAATACGAGATACAGTCTCCACCTTTTTTCCAATTTGGATTCCAGGGCTATCCGCTTCCACAATGAATCCAGTAAAGGCTTTCCTTGCAGGAGCTTTTGGATCTGGATTGGTGCGAGCTAGCAAAAAGTACCCAGTGTAAAACAAAGAAAAGGGATGCAGTTTATCCTCACAATTAACAACCAGATACTATTTTAGCTAACATTTTTAATGTTTTTATATGCATTTCTTCCATATAATAAACTCTATCTGTAAGTTAACAACACCTTTTTCTTGAGCCTCCCAAAAATAAACTGAGAGGGACCAAAAGAGAGGAAGTTTTAAAGATTCAAGATTCATAAAATTCAATAAAATTACTTCAGATCAACATGCAAAGATTCTCCACCTTTTCCATGTAAGTCTTTATGATATTATCAGCTTCATTAATAGTATAAAAGAAACCTCTTCACAGCACGTACATAAAAATTAATGCTTAGGAAATACATTCTTGCATGCAAAATGTTATCACACAATTTCAAAGATCTTAATTTTATTCTTCTAAGTTGCAAATAAGTATTTCTCTTAGAAATTAAACAGTTGTAAATCACATTTACGGTGTTCAGTAATGTCAAAAGATATCTGGTTGATTGTCTTTGATGGATCTGCCTTGAACAAGAAAATAAATAACTAGAAAATTCAGCTTTTGGATAAACATATAAAGTTTTTCCACTATAATTAAGAAGAATTTGTGTGTTGCGAATCGGTGTGATGCGAGACACAATGAAAGAGGTTTATACCGTAACGCATGCTCCATAGACACCACAGCAGTATCTGAATTCTTTGACAGCTGAAAATGAAAAAAGAAAATGAAAAAAGAAAATTAAATTTAACACCACCCTCCGACATGTTCCTGGCTTCACGAGAAGTGAGAGTTGTTTCTAGTAGAATCGGAAGTGACTGATCCCAGTCACCACCAGCACAAAGGAAGGTGGTGAGTCATATCAGCCTCTGGAGTACTTTGTCAGTTAAATCATACCGTTGCTGTTCTGCCTTGAAGAAAAAGCAGCATTAATTCTGCTTGATAGCAGCAAGGTTGGAGAGGCCTTCTTGAGTGGTGAGCTGTCACGTCATCGCTCATTTTCCTTTTCAGGCTTTGCGCAGCGCTGAGACTGCATTCTTATATACTGGTAAACTGGTCAGAGATTAAAGTGCAGTGTCTTGAAACACCATGAACATTCAGATTTACAACAGATCTTTAAAGACTTTAACTTTGGGGGAGGAAGCCACTATATAGCATAACAACAGAAATATAATGTGAGTTAACAAACACACTGGTTTGCTTTCCCACCATTTGTGATACACATCTTCTGACCATTAACAAGATATTCACCTCCTTTCTTCTCAGCTGTTCTTTTTATACCGGCCACATCAGAGCCTGCTCCAGGCTCTGTTACAAAGTAAGCCTAGGAGAAAATAAAATAAGTTCTGTTTTAAGGTAACCACAAATTATTGCAGACTATATGCATCAGACTGATCTGTAGAAGGTTTAAGTGAACTGTACAGTAAAAGCCAAAACATTAAATCAAAAAAACCCCCAAAACAACCCAACCCAACCCAAACCCCCCCACAGCAGCTGTCTGAGCAAGAATCCAAACACATATGGGTTAATTTTCTTTATAAATCTGTAATAATAATACATAAAATTGTCTTTTAATCAAACAGAACCATTCTGTAACCTTCAGTCATCACTTCCTCGGGCTTCACAAACTCTGATGTGAAAGCTGAGGATCTTTAAAATCTGAAAATAAGAGCACTGAGTAACATTTTATATTTACCATGTCCTTCATTTTATGAGGCTTAGTTGTTCAGATTTTAATGCATTGTACATGAATCTTTACTTCGTTCAATGTAACAAGTACTGCTTATGTAAGTAAGACCGCAAGTAGAGTTTAATACCCATCCAAGTTGAGTTTCTCCTTATACAGACCTCGTATATTTCTTAAACACCTACACCTCCTCTTGAAAGGGAAATAAAAGGTATTAATTTTTGGTAAGTGACTTAGGATGGTGACAATTTTCCAAGTAATATCTTCTATTTGCTTATTGAATGTATCTCATTAGCTATTCTCTGACTTTCAGTAAACGGCACTGTTTATTTACAAAGCAAAGTGGACTGAGTTGTGAGTACATATTAGTGTTCCCTAGGGAAAAAAAAAGACAAAAAAAAAAGTAAAAAAAAAAAGTAGTAGTGATTAATATGGTTTAGGAGCATTCTGCAGCGTAGCAGTTATACTTACACACATCATTGGTTCCTCTGTCATTCTTCCCAAGTATTTTTTCTGCTGATGCTCATTTCCCACAATGATTTCTGGTATTTGCTGAAAGAAAATATTTAGACCGTTAATCCATCTTTTGAAAGGGCACAGATTCCAGTTTAAGGGATGTAGGAAAAGACAGAACTTACCCCTAGCGAATTTGCTTTGATGGCAGTTTGAACCCCCGTAGATCTGTATGCTAACTCTTCCATAATAAGGCATGCTTCAAAGCTGCCAAGGCCAAGACCACCTACAGGTGAAATATTTCATTTACTAAAACGGGTTTAAATTGTAACATATTTGTGATTTACACAAATTAATTAACAAAAGCGTATTCCCCCACATACATTTGATTGTGTACTGTGTTTGATTAGACACTGTCATACAAGCTTTTTAAATAAAGTTTTGTCAGAAGAGCAATAGGTGGTTTGAAAATTAAATATCACAGTTCCAGGTTTATCGTGTGATTAACGCAGGACAAGTTGCACAATGGTGCAAGAATGCGCCACTCAAATTTTTTGACTACTTTACGTTTGAGAATTAAGAGTTCCTAGGAAGCAGAGAAGGGGCTCCCGAGCCACCACAGCACCTCGGGGAAAAAAATAAAAAGCGTCCATATTAGTCAGACCACCAGCTCGGTAACCTGTTTCTGACAGAAGCCAACGCTTGGGGAAGTAGATACAAATACAATAACAGCACAACTATACTTGCTCAAAAATATCTTCCCGAGCCTTCAGGTGACTTCCTCAGCCAAAGAGGTACCTCTCTTTGGTGTCTTTGTTATGCTCACCCTTGACAGACAATTCTTACATGAATTTGCCCAGTCTCTTTTTGAACCTACATAAAATTTTAGCATCAATATCATCCAGGGGCGATGAGTTTCACAAATTTCACCATCTCCTTTCATTTATTGTGAACCTGCCATCTACTGGCCTAATTTGATGCCTTCTAGTTATAGTGAACTATCAATCCCTTTTCATACTCTCCATGACACTGATATTTTAGTTATTTCTCATACAGAAGCTACATCTCACACAGAAGATACATCTTTTATAATCTTTGTCATCCTTTTAGGAACCTTTCCCTATTCCACAATACTCTTTTGAGATGGAAGGATCTGACTACCTAATGAATTAAAAAAGCAAGTGCAATCTGGATTCAAGCAGCAGCATAATTATGCCTTCTGCTTTTTATTTCATT